>NC_092520.1:123617142-124228571 GCF_037038585.1 Patagioenas fasciata | reverse complement strand
AGTATTGCACCAAAACTCATTAAGCAATACCCCAAAAGTTTTGAAATAGTGGATCAACACAGAAGGAAATAAGAGTAGTTGTCCACATGCATGCTAGCAGCTGTTTTGCTATAGGCAGAGTGAAGCCTGTTAGTGTAACAATATTTTCAGGGCTAATAGTCTTCAGGTAGCTTTGAATACTAACTGCAGATATCTTACTCTGGCAAGGGAGGTGGAAGGGAGGAAAAAAGCCAATTCTTTACCCAAAACCTTAGCCTTAAATTTGGCTTCTGTTCCTCGCTGAGGGATGACAGGGAGAGAGACAGCACAGGGTTCTTTCCATATGTCAGTAAGAAAGGCCTGACAACAAATGGCATAATAAAATAGCTGTTTTAATAAGACAGGAAAAAAAAAAAAGTGGAATACAGATAGGAAATAAATCTTGCATCCCTTCAGACGCTGGGAACCCCACATTCATGCGTCATGAGACAGACCAAATAAATACAATTGTAAAAGATGCAGAATTAGCAGAAGGATCCTCATGACACCATCATAACAGCACAGAACTACAGAAATTACCATTCCACCTCTATTTGGGCACGTGCATAGGTGGATGTATGGTCAAAAGCAGGTGTGCTGTGCATCTGAAATGCACTTTCACTGCAAGAGGGCATGGAGTAAAGTTCTGACACAGCCTACACATTTCAGTCCTCATATTTTTCCCTTGACATCACCCTAGTCCACAACAAATTACAAGTCGACAAATTACATGTCAACAAATTGCAGAACTCAAAGATGTATGGTCAAAACAAGTCAGATGCTCTTAAATATAAACAGATCTCATTAAGGCTATCTGTGAGTTTTATGTGAGGTCAAGAAAGAGTAAGTATGATGTAGCTTCAAGATAAGCATGAAAATATGAATGGAAAGGTCACCTTTTTTTATCTGACAATAGCAAGAAATGAGCAGCAAAATCTAAATGCAGCAGAGTCATTTTTAAATGAGCAATAAAGCTTCCACAGTTCCATAAAATCAGAGGAAATCTATACTACTTAGTTTTTCTTATCAGAAAAAAATAAAAACCACAACAAAACCAAAACCAAACCAAAACAAACAAAAAACAAACCAAACAAAAACAAACAAACAAACAAACAAACAAACAAAAACACTAAACACTAAAATAACAGAAAACCTTATCAGAATTATCTGGGTTTTCCCCAGATTACAAAACTCTATAATGAATACTACAACCATTCCAAACCAGAAAATCACTTGATCTTCATGATGAGGCTAGAAGCAAATTTTGCCAGTATTTTTGAGAAAAATGAAGTCTAGCTCATGCTGCAACAAAATTCATGCAGCTACAAAACAAAAAAAAAAAAATCTCTTTCTGAACTGTAATTTGATAGTTTCAATATTTTAGAGTGTTCACAAAAGTCTTTCAAATATAAATATATTCAAATACAGAAATATTTGAATATAGCATATTTAAGTAATGTTTAACTAATCCTCAGGCTTTTCAAAAACTGGGAACCATGACAAGCTTTTTTAAGAGTTTGTTGTTTAACAGGGAGTTTTTGTAAATTAATAAGAAGTGAGTATGTCTTTAAGCCAGTGAGGTTTCAGATGAGAGGAGGTTTATACTGTGACTTGAAAAAAAAGATGCATCTTGTTTTGTATACAAAGCGTCTTCGTGTCTAGGGGGCTCCTGATCAAATGCATGAATCAGATATACTGCACTGAACTATTAACTGGAGCTTTGCCCGTAAAGGCATAACACAATGAGAAACTGCAGCGTCTTTTCTTGCTATTTGAAACTAATGTTAACTATGGATTCATTGGAAGATATGTCATCTGGCAAATACTAGCATAGTTTGAAAAGCTACAGTTCTTGTACAGTGCTTGTTTTTTTGTTTCCAGACAAGTTCATAAGGTATCCCAACTGTTGTTTGTCTAAACCAAATGAATTCCCACTTTGACTTCCCATTTTTTACCTGGTAACTTATTGTCATTAGGTCACAAATGAACTGTGGGGATAAATTAAAGAGGCAGAATTCTACTTCCAAAAACACAATATAGGAAAAAAAAAGGCAAGAAAGTATTCTACGGAGAAGTTAACACATTCAGCTGGTTATAAAGTGAATGCATTCCTTTGTCTAATATGAGTAATTTTCAGACCTGAGGTATTTTTGAAAAGCCGATCTTTGGTCAAAAGAGCCAAAGTGGGCAACTTGGTTAACTTCTCCATTCAGAATATCTGTAGAAACTCTCATTTAAGGTTAAGCATCTGTGTTTTCAGTGGCTTTATAACACGCAAAGATATTTGCATGCATTCCCATCTATTGAGCAAAATGAGAAATATAAGATGAAGTGCAGCTGGGGAAGTAGTTTACAATGTGGTAGATACCACAACAGCCGAGCAATGTCATCTCCACTGGTGCAAAAAGGGAATTCCAGTAACATACTTCCTGCCCCAAATCTTCCATTAAAATATTGCATTAATATATCAGGCCTGGCTATACCTAATTTACTAGGGAATTAGGATACATTGTAGCAGAATAGTCTAAAGTACCTAAACTTTTCTAGAAAATAATCAGTGTGTGAAAAGAAAGTGATAATAGCAACAGATTTTGTTTAGTGTGATCATGAGAAGGGAACAACTTACAAATAGTGGCATATAGATGCATACACACACATTGGTATATCACATACAGAAAGCCATCTCAGGAAAACATCTAGCCAGCATGCCTGTAACAAAGCTCTGTTGTACTAAGAGTACAAAAAGCTTTTACTTGTCCTATGTCTGAATTCATCAGATTTTACAAATGAGATCTAACATCTGAAAATGCTCACAGAGCCAGGGATGAAATGTACCACAGAAGAGTAAAAAGCTATCTATACATTTTATATGAGATTTGAGAAAGAAAAGCTCTAACAGATTAAATCTCACAGCAAAGAACTTTTTCATTACCCGCTTGTTACTCGAAGGCAAAGAGCTACAGACTTATTCCAGCAACTCAGAGGCTTTTATTCAACCCATGTATGTAGTTTTATGTTAGATGATTCCATTGACTTCTGAAGAGCTACCTTGGAATACACAGATACCACTAAAATGAAGTAAGCAACCTCAAAGAAAATCCAACAGTGCCACCAACAAGGTTAATAGAAAGCTCACGACTTCAAAAAATTGATGTTGTGTTCACAGATGTATTTTAGAAGCAGACCTGTGTATGAGTAAAGCATAGACTACTAGAAATCTCTCCTCCTTGGACTTTTTCAATAAGAAAAAATCTGAATACAGAGCTCAAAAAAATGTGCCACTGATTGAGGAATAGATTCCAGCCAGGAAGCAGGGAAAACATCTCCCACTAAATGGGGCTGGTGGTAGGGCGAGGCAGGGTATAGCATAGATTCAGTTACTTGTCAGTAATAGCTAAAATAGCAAGACAGGAGCCACCCTGTAAGGACTCTGAGAATGCAGTACTGGATTTAAAATAAAGAATTTAAAAAAAAAAAAAGCTGCCAAAATGCTTTTTGTTGTTGTTGTTGGACCCTTTGGCTCAAAAAAAAAAGAGTAAGTTGGCTTTGTTTTCAGGTGTAGCTAAGGTGTGCTATAAAGGAGTCTCTGTTGAAACGTACTTGTGATAATAAGTAGGAATTGCACTCTGGTAGATCTTAGCTTCAGTGATTCTAGGATAAAACAGAATCTCCTGGGTGATACAGTATTGACAGAAGTGTCACCAGCCAGAAGTATGCCTGTGCTTTTGTAGAAGCAACAGCGAGTTTTTAATATCTCAGAAAAATATACAGCAGCTTACATCTCCAGAAGTTATCATTAGTGAACCTGGTACAGCAGAAGAGCTACTACCATGAAGCCAAACACACTTGTGAAAGAAAAATAGCTCAGGTTTTCATTGTTACGATCTATAAACAGTTCCTAACTTGTTCATAGTCAGCCTTCTTTCTTTACAGACAAAGTACCTATCCTTTCTGTGTAATTTTTACAAATACGAAGCTGTAAGCTTTCTTTTCGATGCCTGTTGGTCACATCTAAGGTCTTGACTTTCATGGGTGAGACGCAGACATTTGTGCTGTCCTAGAGTCACAGAATCACAGAATGTTAGGGATTGGAAGGGACCTCGAAAGATCATCTAGTCCAATCCCCCCATCAGAGCAGGAACACCTAGATGAGGCTACAAAGGAATGTGTCCAGGCGGGTTTTGAATGTCTCCAGAAAAGTAGACTCCACAACCTCCCTGGGGAGCCTGTTCCAGTGTTCTTGGTGTGAGAAGTGTAAACCTCTTAACAATCATATATTCAGTGATGGAGACAATGCATGCTTCTCACTGTCAGTCTCTTCTCTCCGCTTCCTCGGCATCCTCTGCTGCTCTACTTACTAGTTTGTTAGTACGTATCGTAGGTCTTGGGCTTTTGAGTTGTCAGAAGCAACAACTTAAGTTGCTAAGGATGCCATGTGGAAGACCAGTGGCATTCAGCCAGATCAGAATGAGTGAAATAATTATGCACAGTGATGGCTTTTTGTAGCCCTGTTTGCTAAGAAGGCAGGAGCCCAGTCCCTCACTCTATTATCCTGTGGGCTAGAGTTCAGCTCATGGGTTACTTTAAACTAGATTGGAAAGCTGTGTGGTATTTAGAAAGGAAAGTTCAAAGCTATATGAGTCAGAGCGAGTTCCTCTATTATTCTTTCACCATGTCAGATGCCATAGATTAGTAATTTCCCTAAGTGATATTTAATGCTAATTACCTTAGGGTCAATGAGCTGTAAAAAAAAATCTTTAATAAGGCTTTTGTCATGTAAGGTTTATAATGAGTATTTCTTCAAAGCCATTTCAACTTTTCATGTGTATCTGTCCATATCTAGCCCACACTAACCTGATGCTGATGATCAGCTTCAGACTTTTGCTTTTCCAGTTATGCTCATCAAATCTGCCTCCTACTCATGCAAACTGGCTTCACTGGAGGCAGGTATAAGTTGGCTCTCTTCAGCACACGACAGCCCTCTCTCCATGCAGCATGCTCCTCTCAGTGCGCTCCCTCTGTGCTGGCATCTTAGACATTCTGAAAGGATGTCACACACCTGTAATTAGAACACAGTAATCCTAATATGTGGAAAGCAAAACCATATTTTCTAATTGCATTACATTGAATTTTAAATTAAATATCTTGCAGATGACTTTGTGTCACCCCCCTGCCTGTCCTGCCCACAGGGGTCTGGGGC
Source organism: Patagioenas fasciata (assembly GCF_037038585.1). Classification (NCBI taxonomy): domain Eukaryota; kingdom Metazoa; phylum Chordata; class Aves; order Columbiformes; family Columbidae; genus Patagioenas; species Patagioenas fasciata. The sequence continues at coordinate 124,223,353 of NC_092520.1, read as the reverse complement.
TTGTTTGTTTTTTTCTTATAAACATCAAAAAAATCATGGGGTTTTTCTTTCAATGTAGGAGACAGGTATTTGAGGCTTTTGGAATTGGAATGAATCACAGGAGTTAGTGAGTGGAATTGTAGAGCTCTTTTCTTGCAAAACTAGACCAGATATTGTCTTTGTTTCTTTCATCCTTCAAGTCATTTCAGTAGTACCAGTCTTCAAATGTGAGTCAGACCCATGGGAGAAGATAGAAGTAATAATTTTGAGTGTTTTTTTATTTATCTTTTAAGATCATGAGGTTTAAGTTCTTAATATTGTCTCTGATGCTAGAAATTTGCTTTTTACATATAAGCTGAAATTCTGATATAGTCATGTGGCGAAAGGGCTCTCTGGGCTTTGAAAAAGTTTAACCCTGTGGACAAAAATCACAATTTTGCAAACAAGAGTTTACGATGGTAGTATTATTTAAATGCCAGGAGAAGGAGCAGTCCTTTATTCTTTCCTTAGAATATTAATAAAATGATTTACAAGATCAAGTGGTGCTATCAAGTGTGATTTGAAATACACTGTTAGTGGTAAAAACAGTCAACATTTACACAATGCTTACTCAGAGGTACTGTAGTACTTATCAAGAACAAAAAAAAAGATTGTTCAAAATAATTGTGTAATAATCTATTTACTAAAATATGCAGTGATTCTTTTGCAGTTGGCCAAAAATCTACCAAATTATTTTGGTCAGAAAAAGAAGAGAATTGGACTAGATTTCTAAAATTCTGCTTCTATTTTTACCTCAATCAATAGCTTCAGCAAATGTATTATGTCAGTTTGTGGAAAACCACACTTAGTTTCCTGCACAGCTTCTAAACTGTTCTAGGGCTACCATGTGCCAGGGAAAACACTCTGTGTCATGTAGTTCCTCCTGTTGACATTTTCCCATTCTGAACAGAATGTTTTAGAGTGTCATTAAACAACAGAAATTGAAAGTGAGAATGGTTTTGTAACCCAATACTTAGGGCACTTCTCATCCTGATGAAACACCTGAGCTTCAGCCACTGCTCTGGTGCATATTTGAATCTTCTGTGCAAAGTTAAAAAGGATTGACAGACAGGATTTGGGAAGTGCTATCCCTTGTCACAGCTCCCTGGTGCTCAGGAAACACCCAGGCAGAGACAAATCTCATAAGGAGAGAGGCAAGTTGAGTAGGGACTGCTAAGAAAAAGCTGAAGCTATAAATTTAGTTTGATTCTCCCTGTTTCATTCTATATACTTTTTAGTATTTGCTTTTACAATATAAAAATACCTGTTTCTTTTTCACCATTGCAAGGGTAAAAAACGTAGCATCAACAAAAAAATTCAAATCTATTTAAAAACTCACTTAAATTTTCGTACTGATGAATTAGCTACTGGCAATCATAGTAACAGCAAATAAATAATACTATCATAGACTTTACAGTTTTTGCCAACTTTGACTGTGAACTTCCAAAATTAATTTATGATTTTCTATGTATTAAATCAACAGGAAATCTTACATAAACCCAATTTTTGACAGATGGTATGCACTATGATTTTGTGGTCTTGAAAGAGCACAAATAAAGTTTTCATAATTTTATGATACTATTTTTCTGCTCATGCATCTAAACTATGGATATATGAGCATGTCAGTCACAATGAAAACTTTCCAGTAGACAGTAAAAACAAACAACCAGAAAAACCCCACAAAACTAAAACAAACTTAAAAAGCAGATGTTGTAATTCTAAATAAGAACAAAACACAGTTGCTACATTTGTTAATTCCATGAGTAGTCCTGTTCATTGGCAAGTGTGTTATATTGAAAAGATTTGAACATTTCTGAAGAAACCTTCATATATCTCTCAACTTCTGCAAAACGCTGCCTATAAATATACTGAATCCTACAATGCCACCCTCAGAAATAAAGTGTTGAACAAACTGCTCAATCTTGTTCTGTTTGAATTAAAATCCAAACATCAATGGTACATTTTTTTTTCTAAACATGGGAAAATAGAAGATAAATAAATTAGACTTTCAGTCCAGAGGAAGATCTCTTCTGCTTTCTTCCAAGTAGATGGAGTAGGACGTTGGATTTTATGTGCAGGTACTTTCTTCAGAATTCTTTCTTTAAGCAAAAGCAAAGCTTCATTAATGGGAAGCCCAACTTGTCATCAGGCAGTGACTCCCAAAGAGGAGACCACAGGCGTGTGTAGACAACCTTTGCTTTGACAGAGAGAAATGTAAAAACTGCTGAAAACTGCAGGGTACAGTTCTATATCTTATTTTACTAGCTGCAGAAAAGTGGTAAGGAAAGAGATGAGGAGGTAATCTTCAGCTGAGAACATCTATGAATATTTCTTAGCCTACTCACTTTGAAAACTTTTGCAGTTCACAGAAGCATAATGAAATGAGGAAAGTCTATTAACCCTAAATAACTAGAGGCTTCATCAGATATTAGGTCTCTTAAGCAAAGTAAATGAACCAGCCACCCTCACAACAGCTGAAAAGCGTGGCCTGTCATAACAGTTGTCTTTTCCAAACTGTACTGGCTTTATCTTGTTACTTTCAAAATGAGCAGCTGATAGACAATGCATTTAATTTATTATTATTATCATAATTATTTTTATTACTTATTTTACCCATGAGTAATATCTTTATACTTAGTGAGTAGATGAAAAATACATCTGTCCTGTAATTCTCTTCTAATTTACACTATTTTTTTCTCTGAGTTTAAACTATTTCCGTTAAAATAATGAACACTGACATTACCTGTGGATTTAGCTTCCCCTAGCTACATAAAATCAGTTTAAATTTGAAAAGAGTGCATATACTTTCCCTGACTTAAGTAAAGTCCCTTCCAGAATGGTAATATTAACTCTGAAATAGTTATTAAATCTTTTTATAAATATATATATGTCTGTACATACATATATATTTTATATATATGTACATATACCCACACATGAGTACACATAGCTCAAACTCTCATCTTCTGAATTATTGGATCTGAAAATATTCAGATAACTTCCACACAATTATGAAGTATTAGTTCATTAAATGACTTAGTTCTGGCTTTATAAGTCAGACCAACATCAGATATAGATCCCTGCTTCTTAATATGTTTGCAAATTCACCATATAATACATGAAGGTGAAAGGAAATTTGCTTTTCTTTTTGTTGCTGTATCTGAAGGAAGCACCTGGGTGTCTGATATCCCTCTTGTGTTCCTATGAAAAGCTACAAAAACCAGATTTGACTCTGACCTCTCTGTTTTCTTTGCTACTCTATAAATGCCTGAATAAGGATCCAAAGTATTTTCACTTTTACCTGACTCAGGATCAGCCATTATATTTTAGGGTTTATTTGGTAATTTATTTTTTCTTTATTTTAAAGATGAAAAGTGTCTCTTTGTAAATCCTTTGTTACAGGCAGGAGGCTTCCTGATCATTGCTCCCTCAGAAAGCTCTACACTTTGACAGATTCTGTCCTACCTGCCCTTGGTAAACCAGCAAAAACAAATAGTTTTCTGTCTCGAGACAAGCCATATCAGGTTCTAAATGAGAAAATCTTGTTATCTTCCTATGTAGAGATAGCTGCTTTCTCAATAGGAAAATATATTTGTTTGTAAGTATTTGAACTTGTAAGTGGTGCTATATAGGAAAGCATTCAAAAAACAAAGCAAACATGAACTGGAACAAGAAATGTTTGGTAAAATTGACTGAAAGGCAGGTGAGACTGCTTTGAAGGAGGACCTGTCAGGCTGGGGGAAGGTTACAACTTGTGTTCCTTAAAATAAAACCTGAAATTAATCTTTATTTATTTCCCTTAAAAATCACAGTGAAAAATTTTGTTGCTGATTATATTACTTGATAAGACAGAGTTCAAAGGTGCTGTTAATGCAGAGGACTGAAGTATCACACAGAAAGAATCTGAGTGAAAAAATGTGATGAAATACAATAGTACAAAGAACAAGGTTTTGCACTTACAAAAGAGAGGGGGAAAAAAAGCTGAATGTATCAGTGAGTCACAGGATAACAATAAAACTGCAGTGTATAACAGCCATGGCAAGGCCAAATGCATCCTTTGACTGTAACAGGTGATTGTTTCTAGTAGATGTAAAGCAATATTCATTCTGTTTCAATTAGCACTATAAAAACAGAGGATTGCAGACATTTATCTGCATCCAGAGTCTATGGCTAACGGTCATTTTTATTGCTCTGTTTTGGCCAAAACAGATTTACTTATCAAATGTCTGATGAATTTTCCCTCCCACGCCCAGTTCCTGCCAGCCAGCCCTGATCTCCCACCCCATGGTCAGCAAATCCCAGCCCTCCTCACTGGGGACTCTTGGCTGCCACCTGCTTCTCTTTTACAGCTAAGGGCTCCTTGCTCAACTAGTCCAAGTCCGGGGAGAAAAATAGTTACTAAACAGATATCCTTCTTCTCAGAGTGCAGTGTTTTCTATCTGTAGGCAGACATTGATGGTTTGGAACAGTTAAGAACACAGAGCTCTTCTGCTGCTGCTAAACTTGACATAAGATTGCTCTGCATCTTTGGCTTCATCTTCTTGAAAGTCAAGGGTCACTTCACCATAACACATGTAATATCCTCAAATTCTTTCAGGAATTTCCCAAAGACTGTCAAGCAGCAATGTGAAACAATCAGAAGGAAAACTTTTTTTTTTTTTTTTTCTCTGTGAGAGTGGTCAAACAATGAAACAGTTTGCACAAAGAGACAGTGGGGTCTCCGTTCCTGGAGATATTCAAAAGCCAATAGACATGGCTAAAGTCACTACAGCAACCTGCTCCAGCTGACCCTGCCATCATCGTTAGATGATATATGGAACCAGTATTCATATAGGAGGATAAAGGGTCTCTGGTTTTCTGGAATCAGGACACAATCAAAAATGTAAACCCTGACTTTCCTTAGTCTTCTAATAGTAAAGTCAAAACAGATTCTTTGTCAGTTTTAGATTACTGTTGAGAAAATAGCCCTTTGCAGGATATGTTTGAAAGGCAAAGACTCTGCTTTATACATTCATTAAATTGAAGCTTCCATTTTAATATAATTCTGTGTATTTTAAAGGATAATTTTTGTAACAGCGTAGGAACCAATTACATAATATAGTACACTCTCCTTAATGACACAACTTTATTGGCATTTAAGCACCATAATTGTATGGTGTGCACTTTATTAATATTAGTATGTGCTGCATTAAATTGGTATAATTCTATTAGGCAATTCAGTTCATGTTCTCTCTATCAAAAACGCAGATACAGGTCATAAGATTAAAAAGATGTTTGAAAAGTGAAGACTTATTTTGAACTGTCTGCTCGTACTTTTATAAAAAAAAAAACAGGAATCTCTCCCTTACACATACAAAAGAATCACCAAAATGTTTACACTACTTCAGAGATTTTTACCATTAGAATATTAGAAATTAAGTCTACTCCATGCATGATGTTCAGCTATTATTCACAAAATATGAACTGCACCAAATGCACATTCACAAGGAATATATTCCCCTTTCTTTCATGGAAAACTTATAACCCAAGGGCATGAACAGCTTTGAACAGGGCTCAGTCTTTCATCTGTCTCTCTCTGCAGATGTATATTCTCTCCATCCATAGTGCTCCAGAAGACCTGCACAATATTTTAGGTGCCTCTTTTTTACAGAAGGACACAAAAGCTGTTGAGAACCTCTCCCTTGAAAGAATGGCATCATGAAGCATCATCATGACCTTTAAAGACTCCATTTAATCCCCACCAGAATCTTCTGACTCATTCTTGGAAGGCTACCTGTGTTGTCAGAGTATTTCCATCCCATTTATTATGTAATTACTTACCTACACATGAAGTATACCTTTATACAGGGGTTTAGCAGCGATTTAGCAGTGATGTGGGCTCTGTAGAGTGAGTATCTGTGAAGTCATGGAAATACTTATTTTAATTAAGAAATACATGCCATTCTTACCTGTTGTCTGACCAAGATCAAGAGTATTGAATGTAAAATCCTTTCTGTTTGTTTTGGTTTTGGTTTTCATTATTCCTACATATTTAGTCAACATTTTAAAATTGCGTTGTACCTAATGTCTGCTCAGAAATGTTTCAAAGTATACTGTTGATCCCCATTGTTTTGCACAGAATACCTTTAACAATAGACAAAACAGAAAAATATGAGGTTCTTAACTTCACATTATTACATTGTTAAATACTTCTGTAAATCAAAAGTAGGATATCAATATCCAGTGTCTAAGATGACAAGTACACCTGAATATATGTTTTCCCCAAAGTTCATGCAACAAAATTCAGTTCCAGGGGAAGACAGCTTACATTGTATAAAAATAGACCTATAGTGGAAGAAAGACTTTAGAATGTAAAAATGGAATGTATAATCTGCTGCTTGAAAATAAATGTCTGAATCAAATCTTACACTTTTTTAAAAGTAGAAGAAACAAAAAACCTGTAGTAATTTTACTGTAAAAAATGAAGATGTACCTTGGGATTCTTCCTGAGTTTAGAAAGCAATGATAACAAAAGAATAACTTCATATGCATGCTTTCAGCTGCCAGAGACCAAGATGGGAGCACTAAAACTGACAGAGCTCACTACTATACTATTTCACGAAAGAAAAAAGGTTATTTTTATTTTCAAATTCTGAGTCATTCAACGCAAGCTAGAAGAATGAAATTTAGCATTCTTAAAACATGTTCTTACAGGAAACACTCAACAACAGTCTTGTACAACTTTTATCCCAGTACATGATAAGCTGAAGGTACTGTTCTAAGAGGACTCTGAAATTACAGCATAGAGAATGATAGGTTCCCATAGGAAAAGCCTTTAGTATGTTAAAGCTTTTGTTTCTTGTCAAATTTTGAGAAGTAAAATGATCTTCAATTTTAAATAATCAGCATGATGTTTAATGTGTTCAGAACATGTTAGTCATTTTCTCAAAGCCATTAAAAAAGCTACCTTAAAAGTTCAACATAAAACCTTCAACAAGAAGACTGCATGTTAGAAAACGGGTCTCAGCATTATTTTGTAGTCTATGATACTCTCAAAAAATCACAACCTTTACTGAAACAGAAAATTATATCAGTTTTTAATATGAGGTTGCTGATTTATTGAGCCATCATGCTGTTTGTATTTTATACTAAAATGTGGCATAAATTATATTCAATATTAGCTAATTTATTTTCCAACATATTCTGAACCTTATGAAGTCAATCCCAATGGTTTGTCAGAGAGTAAGGACATCCTATGATGTTTTTACAGTAGGAATCTGCATGTCAGACTGACTTGCCTGATTCTAATTCATATTCATTTTCTATGGTATGGCAATCACCTGGCAAAATTAGTTTGACTGGCATTTTAGCAAAATTACTAGATTTAACTCATAGTCATTTGTGTGTGTTTTGGCACAGTAGACAGCTGAGTCATTTCGAAAGGTATTTCCAATCTGTCTTGAACTAAAACTAGCTGAGCAGCATCATCAGCACTTAACATACCTTCTCACAATTAGAAGAAATTAGAAATTAGAAGAAAAACTAAGAATTATCAGTAAAAAGCTCCCATTTAATGGCTACCTATTGTTTTGTTTGTTGGTTTGTTTGTTTTTTCCCCCATAAATGTGGAAACTTTTATCAGAATCAATCCTAAGTAATGGCAAAAAAAAAATTACGGATACACTCAATACACTTACACTTTCTTCTTTCCACTTACAAGTTGATTTGACATCTTTCCCCTTAGCATAATGGGAGAGCTATGAACAGTAGAAATGGGATGGTGGTAATCTAAGGGCAGACAGTGTTGAAATGAGTACAGGGAAGTTATTCTGCCAGATTAAGACCATGTCTTAAAAATAAATAGTGACATCAATTGTAACAGTAATAACAACAACAATGACAAAAATCACTGAAAATGCAAAACACCCCTCCACAGCCCTGCACTCCAGTTTTGTAGAAGTGGATGTAGGAATCCTGATCTGGTAGTTCTGAGTATGTTCTTTCAAACTTCAATCTTAAGGAGCGTGCGTTCTCAGTGTTGCTTTAGCATTGACAGTAGAAAAGGAATGGCTTTACAAAGAAGCATAAATATTTTATATGCATTATTTTATTCAATAAAGAGTGTGCTTCTATTTGTTCTTTAATTAAATGTAATTAACATGGTGTTGGTATTTGGATTAAAAATATCTTCTGAACTCTACCCTGGTATGTAAGATAATGAAGCTTGAGGACCTCAGCCTTCATTCCCTAAGATAATTAGAGTAGAGGAATATAATGTTTCCTGAGGACCTTTAGTTTATGAGACAGTACTTACACAGAAGGAATTGGGTGTGGAAATTTCAAGTCATTACGTTCAAAATTCCTGCTTTTCTATCACATACCCCTAGACCCTGCACTACAGTTTTCAGGGTTTAACGCTACAGTTTCTAAGACACTAGAAAATCCACTTCTGGCCAGGTAAGGTAAGAGGAGCGACAGAAAAGGTAGTCCATGATCCTTCAAACCCTTAGGCTCAGAAACTCAATACCAAGTTAATCTCTGGATCCATCAAGATCTGGAAATTTGATGTCACTTTTTCTATCCCATCAGAGAAGCTGTTAAGATAGGGATCCTCAGAGCTGCCCACTGGACTATTCTTTGCACAAAACACTGGTGTCCTCTGCTGGTATCTGCAATATGTTGAGATCCTGTTAGAATGACCAGCTGAGCTCAACTCATCTGCACCCAGGATGAGAACTCTAGTCACTGACTGACAGCTGCATTCAGTTTGCTGTGATATCTTTTGGGGTGTGGGCTGGTGGGATTTCAAGAGCCGTTCCTCACATGAGTGTCAAGTTTTTAAATATTCTATCTTTAAATTGTAATACATGTCCCTACTTAAATTCCTCTTTTATGCTTGAATGACAAGTGCCAAATTATCTGGTTACATCACATAGGCAGCTGAATTACACTAAAAATAGCTATTAAACTAGAAAATGGTATTAGGATGGGAAGATGAGAATTAGTCTCTCAGATGGAAATTGTGTGTTTTAAATTAGATGCATGATAGAGGGTGACAGAATAGTGATAGAAGCAGCAATCCTTGCTCACATTCCCATGGACTTCAAAGGGAGTTTTCCCCATGTGAGAAATGCAGGATCAGACATCTCATCTGTACTTGTTTCTTTCAGCATCTGGCTCTTATATGTGTTGTCAGGAGAGCTTTTCTCACCATGTGGGACTTGTGAAATATATTTAAAGCCCTTGGTAATGTTCAGTCCATTACCTATTTGGTTGGGAATTCCTTACACCTTTCTAAAAAGTGCCACCACAGAGCAAAGTTTAATTTGCACTTTAATGTGGGAAAAGAAGTCTTCCTTTTATAGAACAGTTTTTTACAGTGTCTGCTTCTTACTGTAGCTTTTAAGAAAGCAAAAACCGAAAAGCTGGCATGCCCTATGCTGCCTCAAGAGAACTAGAGCATGTACTTTTCGCTTATTACTGTCAGACTGAGGCTCTTCCTTTTCCAAACCTCACTCAAGAGCCTGAAGCTAAAAAAAGTATTATTTCAAAAGCTTACAAAACTTTGTCCCTTTCAGGTCATGGGATGCAGAATGGCTTTTGGGCTGCTCTTACAAGCTAGGGAAAACAGAAAATTAACCATTCTCCCTTTAGGCCTAGGTGTCTGGGGAAAGATGAATCAGTCAGCTGACATTATTAAATATTTATAAAGACATAAACATTGCTCTATAAAAACGTATCTTACATTGCCCCATAATGAGGACCTGATGTCATGTATGTCCTCTGGTTACCCTAAATGCTTGTTTAGATTTTGTGCTGATGCACAGCCTGACTCAAAGGCCTTTGCTGTATGTTTTCCACTGCTGCATCAGCAGTGGAGAAGAGGACTTGTGAGTCCTGGAGAAGGTTAATGTGAATGTTACCTATAAAGAATTTGGATCATTGATTTCTCTCCACAGTATTTAATTTCTGTGTGATACAAAGATTACGCCATAGTAGGCTTGGGCAGGTGGTAAGAACAGCATTCACAAACTCATCTTTGTATCCTACATACAATGTGGTACATGTTATCACTACTGTCGACAAGGTCCAGTGCATAATTCATGGCTGGAATGGTAATCAGTCAAAACAGATTCAATATGTCATTTTGGACTCAAGGTCTTGGGTAACATTCTTGTTCCACTGAAGATTTTTTCACAGCTTATGATTTCTGTATAAACTGTGCAGAATAACATTGACTATCACAAATGCCAGAGTGGAAAGAGTAGTGAGTGACACTCTGAACCTGTTTGAAAACAACATATTCTAACTACTGACATTATTTACAGATGTATACAGTAATATATACGTATGGTGCGAAAGTGAATATACAGTTTTCTTTGCTAATCAAAATATGCAGAAATATCCATTAAACCACCCTTCTCCCTTCTGCATCTTGTAATTCTGGGAAGTGGATAGAAGATGAAAAGTTTGTTTGTCCTTCCATTCTTCTTAAATGATCATTGTGTGCATGTGACTGGGTTATCTACAGGTGTTGTATTTCTAGGTCAGGTTTAGATTAATGGAATATTTTTGAGGGAGAAGTCTTGAAAACCGTGAGGAATAGCTGTGGTAAAACTTGTTCTGATAGCTTCAGGTTATAATGAATGAGCAGAAAGTATTCTTACACAATAACAAATATTCTAATTCTGTTGCTGGTGGTAGTTTAGGGGTTAGGGTTAATTACAACAGAAATAACAAATATTTAAACACTATGCACTTATTCACTTGCTATAATGTATGGTTTCTTTTAAAAGGTAAAATCAGTCATTGTGCAATGCACCTATTTTGTGAACATCTGTCAATGGTGTTATATTTATATAACTACTTTCTTTTAATCACCAAACCCTTCTTGCAGACTAGAGCACCTAAGTTTCTTAAATAACCTTTTATTTCCATTTATCTTCTGGCATTCTACTGATATGCTTTACGTATTTTCTCTGCCCCAAGTAATTTGAGATACTGAGGGTGAAAATAATGACAGAAGACTCAAAAGATATCATTTGGTTAAATCTCTAGGTGGCCATCAAAAAATCTTGTTTCAACTGCTTTTCCACTGTGCAAAAATGAACAGATCGTCATTGTGACATTCAGCTTTGATCAAATGTCATATCTGGGATTCCTCCCGCACAGCAGTGTTTTTATAATAAAAGCTATCATAATACTGCAGCTAACACTTTAACATTAAATGAAAGTCTGTGAGCTGGATATGCTCCACAGTGGATAGTGTATCTTGCTATTGTCTGGAAGAGGGAAGTTTTAAGCTAACAATACCCTCTTAAATGGTGTTTTTGCATCATCTAGATATTAGTTCATTCTGACATAGACTTCCTATGTAGCCTTGCATGAATCACTTAAGCTCCCTTGATTTTTCTCTAGATTTGTCTTTGAAATAGAGATAATGATATTTTCCATCAAAGAGAACAGAGTTCAGATAAATCAGGATTATTTTTATAAAACTTCAGAATCCATGACTTTGACAACACGATACAAACTTATCTGTGATTTGGACTTCTGTTACATGAAAGCATAATATATATTACTTATGTCTTCTTTGTTAAATTATATAGTCTTATTAACCATTCTTGTTGTGCTTCATAGGGGAAGTGAATGAAAAGGAAGAGGGAGATGATTCTAACCTTCAAAGATAAATAAAAAAGCTTTGCTGTTCAACATCAGCTCCACTCTTCTCTTGATCTATAGCCACCTTCATCCTGTATGCATCAAATTCAAAACCAGATATGCAGGTTTGTATTTCTCTCAGCAAAAGATTTTTTTTCTGATATTTTATGTGGTGTATATGTTTAGCCTGACTGGACTAATTATAGGCATAAAATTTGAAGTCTATATCAGAATTTGCAGGAGTAGGGATTTGTTTCTTTGAGGTCCATAATAAATTAGTGAAGTAACCTGCAAAGAGGTCTCTAAATTATGTGGGCTGCTTTTTTAAAAACTCAAGATACACATACTTCTGTTTGAAGAAGTAAAATGGAAAGTATTGTCATATTTCTAGTAACCAGCAACCCCTCAAACAGAAAGTAAATACCTTCTAAAGACAGCATACTTGCAGTATGCTTATCATTCTTCTACTTACCAAAAGCATCACATCTGGCTGCATTTCAGAGTTCAGATATTTCCTTTTGAATAGACCAACAGTGGAGGGGGAAGGAGGGAACTGTTCTGAGTATGCTTGTGTCTGCTAGTGGACTTTGGGAATTAAACACAGATGAGTCTTATTTACAATCTTTACTTTTAGGTGACAGGAAAAGCCATTTGCTGGGAAAAAATGTGACAGCAAAATGTTGGGTTTAATGTGAAGTAGGTGTCAGGGCCCACAAGCCAGCTGATTTCATGATGCTGTGGCACTATGTCAGAATCCACAAAAACATAGATTTGAGGGATAATTTCCAGGCCAAAAGGAACACCCATATTTCAATTTTATTTATTGTATCTTTTACTTATTTTCCTTAGATTACAGTTAGCTATGAAGTTCTGCAATCGGAACTCATTCAAAAGAGGGAAAAAAGGAAAACTATTGAGGTAACTGCATGAGACATGCAATTCTGGTAGCTGAGCACAGGTTATGAAGCAAGGGAAATATGTTAAATGTGAAGCAAGCAATGAGCAATATGTCATCAGGAGTGGTTCCTGAAGAGCACGATTGCATGTGAGTGTTTGTTTTGCCAGGGAGGTTTAAAGCTTCTTTGAGGGAAGATGTGCCTGTGGGTTTCCTGGGTTCCATGCACCCTTATCCTCTTTCCAAAGCTTCATGTATTTCTTTAATGTTAGCATTTAGTCAGCTAAGAACTTTATTTCTCTTTTTTCTCTTATCTTTTTCCCCTTTCTCCACCTATTTCCCACTCACTCTGTTAAATCATCTGGTTAAAATGAATCTTTGTAGAACCCATTGAGATGCCATTATGTTCATATCTGATTTATTTTTCATGAAATAGGCTTTTCTCTTCCCCAGTGCTACTCAATCTGTATAAACTGGCTATTTCAGTCAATGAAAGTTTTTATGACTCCAGCAAATCAGACTAAAGGAGAAAGCAGCATATTGGTGAGGTGAGCTATGCAACATTATGTGATGCTTCCCTTATGCTCCCAAATGTGAAGCGGTCCGGGAGCACTATCATACTTAATTGATGCAGTCATTTTGGAAGTGAAATTCAAAGATGAGCAAAATTATGGGACATCAAATTAAAGGCTTTTCTTATGTAGGCTGAACATGATTTCTGTCAAAAAATCTGAATGTATCTTTCACTGGCAGGCTTTTTAAATATGTGGTCAGCAGAGACAACTTCACAATTACTAAATATTACACCTCTGTGCATATGTAGCTGCCTATATTAGTGTTGGTTCCCACAATATCATTGAAATTCCTGTTTGGTGCCAGTGAAGGCAGTGGGAAGTTCCATGACATGTTTCTGATGGCAAAAGCAATAAAGCAAAACACCTTCAGAATGCATGTCTCGAACACCTGTTACAGTATTTTAACCAAAGGAATTGCAGTAGGCAAACTGACATGGGAAAAACTGTGTGAAGTTACTGAGTAGTCAGGCATATCATAAAACTGTGTAATAACTTTATTTCAGGTATTCAAAAACAGAAGAACTGAACACGTGTATGGACGTCGTGTAACCAAGCATTTAAAATCTAATTTCACTTTATCAATATTTACATAGGACAGTTGATCGTCTGATTTTGAATAAATAAGTGTTCCCTTTTCTTTCTTTTATTTACTTTCCAATGCTTTGAGCATGCTGCCCCCTTTTCTGCACAGCCTGCTCTCTCTGCTTTGAGGTTTCTGTGAGTTTCAGGACAAGCAGTCAGCAGCTCATCACCCTGATAATCTGAGTTCTGCTTTAGTCCACTGCTAAGCTAGCAAAATACCAAGATAGACTACATGGCATCTACCTTCTAAGGAATCAAGAGCCATCATGAGATCTGTGAATTTAGAGGTTTTGTGAGTCATCAAATTTAAGCATTAATTGTGATTCTGTGAAACACTGTTTAAAACTGCTCCAGTTATGACTGTATTGCAGCTCTTTTTAAATAGAAGCTAAGTGCCTTCACCAGTGTTAAATCAGAATAGCTTCTCAAATAAAAGATTTGTGACAGTCGGATATGTACCTGTAGTGGTATAAAAGCATGTGATGTCCACATGAAAGTTTTCTGTGAGATTAAATTGTAAAGATGAGGAGCATATTGTCAGGTAATATCTGTTGGCAATGGAAGTGAGAGCTTTATGGGATGTAGCAGCATGTTGTTGTCAGAACAGGCCATACAAACCTGAAGATACAAACAATTTATTCTTTTTTTCTCCTCTGTTGGTTTGTCATTTGCAATGGTGAGTTGTTTCGCCTTCAGCTTTGACTATGTCTACATTGGGTTACTGTTTGCTGACACTGGAGTATTGACTCTTGTGACACTAGACTAATGTCATGTTCCTACCAATATTTCAACACCTAGCTTAAAGACTGCCAGTAGGGCGTTCAAGCCAAGTAATATTACATGCATACTTAAGTTTTTTAAAACAAGAGTGCCCAAACCATCTTATGCAAGGGGAAATACATGAGAAAATTTGGAGTGGTGCATTTATTCTTAATGGACCTTTTGTGCCATGCATATGGAGACATTTATGGCCACCACATCGTCATCAGGGATATCTTCAGTCTTTGCACCAAAACATCTTGTTTAGCACCTATAAAAAGCGGGAAATCATACTGAAGGCCAAAACTGCTACTGAATCTGTGGAAGAGAGAATGTAAGGCTGAAGGTGTGACTGGTGAGTGGAGCATCTCCCTTATGAGGAAAGGCTGAGGGAGCTGGGTCTCTTTAGCTGGAAGGAGACTGAGTGGTGACCTCATTAATGTTTATAAATATGTAAAGGGTGAGTGTCATGAGGGTGGAGCCAGGCTCTTGTCAGTTACAACCAATTATATGACAAGGAGCAATGGGTGCAAACTGAAACACAGGAGGTTCCACTTAAATATGAGAAGAAACTTCTTCTCAGTGAGGGTAACAGAGCACTGGAACAGGCTGCCAAGGGAGGTTGTGGAGTCTCCTTCTCTGGAGACATTCAAAACCCGCCTGGACACATTCCTGTGTAGCTTCATCTAGATGTTCCTGCTCCGGCGAGGGGATTGGACTAGATGATCTTTTGAGGTCCCTTCCAATCCCTAACATTCTGTGGTTCTGTGATTCTATGGTGCACATGATCAGATGCTGCTACTGTTGCTATCTATTCATTACTAGTATCAGAAGTTTGGGCGTGACCTGCAGAGCATGGAAATCTGGGACTGGTGGAAAAACCTTTGTCTTGTGCTGTAGGAGTGCCCACAAGAGGAAAAACGTTTACCACCATGGATGTTGATTAATTTTTCTGTCTACTACCTGAGGTAGTAGGATAGTTATCTGCAGCAGACTTGAAAGACCTGAGTTACTGCTCACCTTTTGGTCCAGCCCCCGTACATAACAGAAATGAAAGCCAAGGCTGGAGACAGGCCACAAGAGTAGCTCTGTGATGCAGACTTCTGTACCAAATCAGGCAGTTCCTGCCCCACCTCATGCACTTCTTAAATTCCCCTTTGCTTAAGCAGATTCTTAGTTTTAAAGCAGTTTATTAGAGGAGTTTTTTAAATCAGGGCCCAGAATATCCAGATTGCCCAGATTTACAAATTAGATGATATTATTTCTGGTACATTTTCAAAATAAATATTCATAAAGAATCAAATATTACAGAGTTATAAGGGATTATTTACATTAGAATATATTTTTTTCCTTTTTCAGAAAAACTGCGATGTATATTTAGTTCTCTTAAAAAGAAAGAAATTATTAAAGAAATGCATAATGCTTCCCTTTTTGTTTCCCATGGGCTTAATCATGCATTTGGCATTCAAATGTTTTATTGCTCCTTATTAAACAAACCTACATTATTTCAGGAAAGAGTGATTGCAGCTTCTGGTATTAGCAGTTCTTCCAAAGAGATGCTGATTTGGAAATAGCAAAGATTTTCATGTATATTTAACCTACTGCTAGTGTCCCTCCAGAGCAGCCTACAATGAATTAATACTAGCTTCTGATTTGTCATCTGGCTGTTGACAGTTCATATTCTTTTAGATGAGGAGTGATATGTTTATTTGCTTCTTTCAGTTCTTCACAACACACTTGGTTGGGGGGGGGACAGGGTGTGATATGCTTTTATATTTGAGAAACTGAGATGTGAAAGTGTTTAAAATTGCCCTGTCCTATGAAGAGTGGTGTCAGTACCTGGTGATACTGAAGTTAACTGGGCTGCGGTAAAGTTGGGTGTCCCATACGTCCAAGGAACTTCTCTCTGAGATGGATATGGTTCCTACTGGTTTAGCTGCTGTCCCGCATAACTGACTGGTGGCTGTGAAACCAGGCTTTGCCTTCACAGCTTTGAATCTAGTACAAATCACCTCAGGTTTAGTAAACCTAAGTCTAGGAGCCTATGATGCATAATCTTGCTTTTGAAACACCATCTTACAGTACATGTGAAATGAAATATCAAGGGACAGACATTCTGTAAGAACGACTGTATAGGGTCAGCTTAAAAGTCAGCCTCTAAATGTGGTTATTGCAGAAGCCTGTGGAAGTACAGGATGAGCGTTAGTGTACTCTTTCTTGGAAACCAAGAAATATTTTCTGAAGTTTTAATAAGTAGTAACTCGAGCACTTCTGAAAACACTTGAGTATCCTTTTATATTCAACAGCCTTCAATAGGTTCTTTTTCCTCCATCAGCTCCCTCAGTTGCCTTTCAACCTCTAGAAATTTTAAGCATCCTGAACACCTTCTGACAAGGAATTCAATAGCTTAATTGCGCACAGTATGAAAAAAAGACTGTTTTTGTTTGTTTCAAACCTGTCAGCTCCCAGTGTTTCTTGATGTTCCTTGGCTCTTCTATTGTGAATGTAGTCAATAATTACTTCCTACTCATCAGAATCTCAAGTGCACAGATTTCAAGTAATAATTCAAAAATGAAAACCACCTGTGTGATAATTTTGACTGAGTTTGATCATGAACTCTTTCAACACAGGTATTCATTCTTCAGTTTGAGTGACTCACTATAAACCTGTAAATGTCAACTGCAGATACTCTTGAAATAGCAGATTGCATGTATTATTAAATATTTTTCAAACACACATTAGATTAATTGATAATGTTCACAATATTTTCTTTGTTGATCATGATTTATCCAAAACACACTGTTTTGTCTTTATCTTTTGTATGTGCATGATTTATTAATGATAAATAAAATATGCTAAGATGTAAATTCTGACTTTACTGATCATTCATTTTTTCTAGTCTTCATGTTAGATTATCAAAATACTCTCATAAAGGTACAGAGCAAATCACTTGAGTAAATCTCTGAAAAACATGCAACATTTTAAATCCCTACATCAGCTAGAAAAGCTTAGTAATAACTAATGAAGTCAATAAGAATCACAGCCTATAAATGGCTGAACTAGTAAGAGACACATTCCTACCTTCTACTTTGGGCATATAACAGTAATACTATGCCCAAACAGCTGAATGCCCAATGAACCATCAAAAAGTCTTTCATATCTCTTTTTGCTCTAAATGTGATGGGGTTTATGTTCCAGATAATTAAGATTTCTTTACCAAAGATGCATAGCTCTAGTTAGCAATCCTAAGTGAAAAACGTGCTCTACCACATCCATCACACATGATCAATCCAGATGGTTAAAGCATATGGCAACAGTGAAGTTGTCACTGCAGTGCCTTTGAGTACCCAAGTCACGTGCCCAAACGAAGATATTGCCATCTTTACTGAACTGACCTTTGAGGAAACAAACAGAATTTCCCTCTGGGTGTCATCTGCTAATTTGGCTCACCAACAAACTGGCTTCAAAGCCAAGCAGACACCAAAATAGGGCTTCCCCAAAGGGCTTTATTAGACAAATTATTTTAAATGTTTCTATCCAGGAGAAGCCTGATGAAGACAGATGGCAAAATTGAGGCATCGCTTTCGAAAGGAAGTGAGGCTTCTTCTAGCCTTGCTGCAATGCCACTTCGTTTCTGGGAAAGATTTAAGGACTGTCTGCACAGAAAAAAAGGGTTCATAAGTGTTGGAAGACCATCCCAAATCTTTATAACGGTACAGTGTTTTTTTCATCAGCATTATCTTTTTATGAACGTGTTTATTGTGGTGTGTTTTCAGCAGGAGATATTAACCATAGGGGGCTGCATTACTGTGGAAGTTGGGGATACTGCCTCCATCTTCTTAAGGAAAGCAAAGACTAAGGTCCTTGTATAACTATACTTAAGCACATTAGTCACCTTAAATGGGTGAGATGCCAAAAGGGAAACTAATGAATGCCAATCCTTATTGTTACTGAAAATAAGTAGTCAAAAGGAGCACAGCAAGCCAGGCAAATTGTAAAGCCTCTCTGTAAAGCCAGTTCAGTGGCAGAACCACCACTGATTAAGCCATGTACCTGAGGAGCATTGTGCAGGCTAACCACAGTTACTAAGTCTATTTGTGTTACTGTGACTATACTGCTATGGTGTGATATTCTGTCCTCTAACTTGTTTGCATTACTGATGATAAAAATCTTTTATTTTCTTCATTGGGTGGCTGATTCTTGGTCCAGTATGTGAGTCTGGTGTTGTGTGTCTCCCCTAAATGAAGCAATGATGGGCCGAAGCAGTCACAATGTCTGCCAAAGGAAGGAGCAGACAAACAAGATGTGAGTTGTTTTGTGGCTTTAAGCATCAATCGGGGCTCACACTACTGAAAGAAAACAGGAGGGAGCTACAACTCCTATCTCTTTCTCAGATCTCAGTATATTTCTGAGAGTATGAGAAGCTTCAGACTGGATATTGCAGAACAAAGTTGTTCAGAAAACAGAAAAAATGTTTTGGTTGTTTCTTGAAAAGGGAAGACACAGCAAGGCTAACTTTATGGTTTGGCCTGTGTTTCTAGTACCATCTAGATGAGATGGGCTGGCAGAGGAAAACCCTAAGTTTGAACTTGTTCCAGAAAACATATGTTCCACAAGTGTATTTTCTTAGAATAAAATTATTATTTGGCATTAAAACAAATTCTTCTGCATACTGTATCATATTTGGAGGAGACTCTGTTGTTGGCTGCTGATTAAATGCCTTCTGTCTTT
Source organism: Patagioenas fasciata (assembly GCF_037038585.1). Classification (NCBI taxonomy): domain Eukaryota; kingdom Metazoa; phylum Chordata; class Aves; order Columbiformes; family Columbidae; genus Patagioenas; species Patagioenas fasciata. The sequence goes on along the minus strand of NC_092520.1, from coordinate 124,204,153 downwards.
ACAGGTTCTGTGGTGGATTCACAGTTAAGAACTATGCCAAACCATAATGCCTGCTACAAAATATTCCAGATATCTTGTACCTCATTATCTCACGCTAATTGTTTTTTTTTCTTTTTCTTTTTTTTTTTTTTTTTTTTTTTAATATTGAAAACCTATCATAAAGAACATTGCATAGAAAAGTTTCCTTGGAAAAATACACCCAAATTTTATCACAGGAGTCATACTGAGATTTCATAAATCTTTATGTTAGTTACCATCACCATTTAATTTACAGTATAGGTTTTGTTTTTTTTTCTAGTTGGTGATAATTGATGTAGCTAGTAGCACCAGAGTATGATAATCTGTAATTTAGGAATAAAAATTTCATTAATTCCACTTTAAAAAATTCAAGCTATTTATGAAAGATTTTTAACTGAAATTGAAAGCATTATTAAAGTTTGGGATTTTTTTTCTGCTTTTCAATTGAAACAACATTTTAGAACCATATGCCTCAGGATTGTCTCTTGTAAGCTTTGGGACACCTGAAAGAATCATATCTGCACTCTTTTCTGCCGCAAACACATAATTTCCCTGTCCTGAATTTTGTAGTCTCTTCTAAATGCATGAAAATTATTAGGCTTCCTTTTTTATTTCTCATCTGGGTATTGCAAATAATAATACTACCAGTTTGCCTGGTTGTGCTGTAACAGAGAGAATTTTGTAGCTGTATGAGGCAAATTCAAATTAAAATAAAAGGTTGTCAGCTACATAATTATGCATTAATATTTTCTGAGATTTCTTGAGGAGCCTGTTTCTCAGGCAGTAAAATTAGGTCTAAATATACAGTATTTCAAATCAGTCTGCTTAATCACATGGACCTTAACAGAGCACACAGATTTTCCTGGTGCCCCTTTTCTATGGCGTGCCAAGCTCCTGATCACATTGCAAATGTCACTGGCCTCAGACTCATGTTGGGCGGTCTGTGAGGGCCAGAATCTGAGCACGAGTTCCCCAGCCCTGAAGGGGACATCCGCCTGTGCTTGACACATGTTGAGAAGGGCTGCTCTGAATCAGGACCACAAATATTTGATGTTGAAAGAAACATTTCCCTCTGCAGCCATAGAACTCCCTGTCACATCAGTCTATCAGCCTTCGCTGAAGTATCTTTACTGTCACTGGGTAGAAACTGACTTCCTAATATTATTTTTGAAAGGACTGAAATAGAGACACAATATTTTATTATTTGCACTGTTTGGGGATCTTTTATTCCATAAGTCAAAAGCTTGGAAAGTAACTGTTGTTCAATACAGAGCTCAATAGCTCAAACACTTACATTCCTCCATCTTGGCTTTATGAGTAGAATCATTACTTAACAATTACGGTTCCTAGTATTATGGTGCATTGGATTGCAAATAAATAAAAATGAGCTATTCATAAATAAATAAATATTATTTCTAATGAAAAGTAGACAACTGTTGTATTTTAAGCTTGATGAATTTTGGGGAAAATCAGGCTTATAGAAATTTATTAATCAGCAGGATTTAGACTCCTTATTTATATATGTGGTAATACCAGGCTGTATAAATGAAACATATCATGTCTCTGCCTCTAGTCAAACTGGCTGCAACTAACTGCAGCTACTTTAGCTCTGCAGCCAGTTATGGTTCTTGGTCTTATATAAACGTAACATTGATTATTTAACTTTCTAGCTAATGCTTATCACAAACTACAGTTTTAGTTGGTTTTAATTTTCCCACAACTTAGCATTTGGGGGTGAAATTTGCTGTGCAGAGACTCTGGTTAGGGTGGAATTGTTTGATGGACTTAGAACACATTCAGTGAAGCTCCATAATAGGAGGGTATATGTATAAGTTACAAGGGCAAAAATATTCTTTAAATAAGATCTAACATTATTGTGCTAACATACATTAGCATCTTTTAAGATTATTAAAGCACACAAATGAAAAAAACACCCCCTACTTTACTGATGAGATCTGGTGCTTCAGCTTTTATCTAGAGCCCTTTCATCACTGGGAGGCCACCTATTGCCTTGCCATGCAAATTTGACTGTGATGAATGTCCCTGAGAAACACTCTCAGCAGCAGTTTGCAGGTTTGGAACCTGAATTATCTGGAGGTTTGGCTTTATTTAGCACATCCTATCCCCTGATTTGTGTGCTTCTGGGCTCTGCTCAGGCACCTCCACCTCAGTAGGGCTAAACGTCCAGCTGCCCATTGTGAAAATGTCTACAGGGAAATGATACTACATAATTCAGTATTTACACCATAATGCAGTCAAGGACTCATAGGCAAACTTAACTCTAACATGTCCTGATTTTCAAAGGCTTTCATTTTTAACAATAATTTTTTGTTGATTGATTTTTTTTTTAATTTTTTATCTTTTTGTTAATAACACAATGTTCATTTTAGCTATGTTACTTGGGGCTTAAACCTGGAAAGGTGCTGACCCCAAAATCTAGTTGCAATCTGTAAGGTCTAAGACTATTTCAGCAGCTCTAAGAGGTTTTTACAAGACATAGGATGGGTCATGTCACAGGTTTTGTATAATTCAAAGGTTGGGAGAAAGGTCTGCTGCATTCATGATATGTGATAAAACTAATAACAACAAAGTATTTACCTTCCTGGATAAACAGACTAGACAAATTACTCTAAAGCATTGACTGCTTTAGCCTTTTGGTACTTAGCAGTTGCTAAGCAGCAAAATTCATGTATGTTTCCCTCCTGAACATTTTTTTCTCCAAGTAATGAAGTAAAGGATAAAAAAATGTTTTTAAATTTAATAATGTGATCTGGAGAAGAGTCACATTTCAGAGGGTTGTATAGGCATTTCTTCCCCTTTTGACCAGTTAATAATGAAGTATAAGAAAAAGAAGCTAATCCTGTGGATGAAAAGCTCAAATATGTTGTCAATGAAAAAACAGGAAGTTTAATGCTGTGCTAGTTAGAGTGTTGTTACTGTTTGCATTGCAAAAGCTCCAAAGACACCCTGTCTTGCACAGAGACTTTGTCACATTACATTCTGTACCAAGGTCTTGTCCCACAGCCCTGGCAACCTGTATAGCAAGGACCAGTAAAATAGTTTGAAGAAAATAGCTGTATTCCCACTTTCAGGAGAGAGAATAAACCACAGGAATCTGGATTTCTCAAAAAGCCTTCAAGAATTGAACAAATTCTATAGTGAGCTTTGCAGCTGTAACAGCAACAAGGATGTGCTTATTTTATCACTGAGTATTTTTGCTGAGGAGATTCAGTTGCAAAATACAACATTGATCAGCTATGTAATGTTTTTCTCAGTGGAAGCTTCATCTACGAAGAGAGGTCTACACAACTGTTGAAGCATGGTCAGTCAGGGCCTGAATGATCTGCTAAAGGAAACCCTGCAAAATGCAAAGCAGGATCTGATCCGAGATTTAGGACAAAATGAATGTTCCCCACATTCCTCGCACTTGTTCCCAGTTTCCTTATTTTTTAATGTTTTGTTTTCAAAGAAGTTGATAATCCCTGTATTCTCCATTATCTCTAAATGATGAACGTCAGTGAGGAACCATTTCAAGGTAGATAAAATTATGGTTCATGCTGTGATATCACTGCCTCTCCACTACCTTCACCAGTCTTGACTTTCTAGAGAGATGTCTTAAAACGTTAATGTTACTACACATCCCAGCGCGCAGACAACCAGCTTGTATTAGGTATCAGTGCTGAACTGCTTAACAGTGCCTGTTTCAATGCTCCTTGCCTCCAGCTATGTCTAGCATATGAAAGTGTACAATCAGATCTATGTATTTCAGTAAAGAGCCATTAGGAAACACTGAATAAATGCCTATTAGAAGGATTATGTATGCAGATGTGTCTAACAGCCTTTCTAGTAATGAACCATGGATAAATGCCTACTGGTGAACAGACTGCAGAATTGTAATGATTGGAGATAGACTGAATGCTTCCAGTTCTGCTTGCAGTATTGGTGTAAGTCAGGGTAAAAATCTGATTTTGCAAAGAGATTTGGCAGTACCCAAGTAAAAAGGACCCTGCTAGCTGGGACTGTTTTTTAGCATATTCTGCCTGCTTCAAAACATTGATATTAAAACAGGGAAACAGAAAGAACAGGATTAATCTGCGTCTTCCGGATAAGGAAATTAGGAGCCAAAAAACTAAGTGCTCTTGGTCAAGGTCACCCTGGAGACCAGTAGCAGAGCTGAAAATTGAATTGAGATGCCCAGTGCTTGACATAGATGCCTCAGCTCTGGCCCATCTCCAGAAGAGACTGGACCCTCCATCCAGGTGCTGTTTTATGATCACCAGAAGAAAAGTCAGGCACTGAGAGGGCTTTTGATACAGCCAAGGAAATGTTGCGATGGATTCTAGATATGGAGAGGAAAATAAGCTAAACAAGGGTAAGACAATGAAGTTGTCTTTATAGAGTGGAAGTAATTCTGCTGATACACAGCAGCTCTCAGGAGCTCGAGTTTCACAACTGAAACCTTGTGATGCTAAAAATGTAAGGCAGTATGAGAGTGTAATTCTGTGTAAGGGACCTAGGGTAAACTTCAGTCTAATTTTTTATATGCCCCATAGTATAAGTGCTTTAGAGACATATTTGGGTCTTTCGTGTCTGCAGCAAACTATGTCACTTGATGATAATTCAAATGGACAGTTGCATCTATGAAAAAATCATCCCCAGCAATCTACTCCAAATTAAAAATCCAGTACCTCACATCACAGAAGACACCACTCTCAATAAATATTTCATAGGATGGAAGGTGCTACCAGAGAGGAAGTATTTTTTTACAGTGGTAATTTCCAAGGTGAATTTGGATGTTACATTCCAAGGGAGGGGAGAAGCCAAACAAAACAAAACACAGGGACAGAAAGGCAAAAATGGCAAGTCTTATCAGTCAACTGAGTGTGTTTCTTTAAGGAGAAAAGAGATTTCTTATGACAACATTCCCAGGAGCACCAGCATGGCTTAAAAGCATTCTCCTGTTCAGTGAGAGTTTGTGTGCCTGTTTGATTGAGTGGAAGGAGTGCAGGGGAAAAATGAGAACACAAATGTATGTTTTGGCTGCAATACAGTCAATACAGTAATAGGCCAGCAGAAACATCAAAACACAATCAAGAGCTGTCTTCAGGGCTGTGAGTGAGCAAAATTTGTTGGGCAATCAGCCAAGGGAAAAGAGAAGAGGCCTTCTGTTGTTCTTATAGCTCATCAAGAGGTGCTAAAGAAGCAAATGGAAATCTCTATATTGAAACTGGAATCTCTGTTGTAATCTACATGTGCAGTTTCATTATGTGTAGCACAACACAGCTGCCACCTTCTTTCCCCTGAGGTGACTAAACTTTGGGGATGAGAAAGTTAATAGTGTGTATGTAAGTAGTGCAAATACAGTTTGCAGCATGGTGCAAAAAATTTCATATAGTGAGTTTGGGGTGAATTCAATACTCAGGAGCATTAAAGCCAAGAGTCATTGCAAGAAAGTGGTCATAACTGGCTATGTATCTGCCACATTGCAACTTTAGAAAATGCTACTTTGTTCTAAAAACAAAGCAAAAAAAAAAAAAAAAAACCAAAAACAGAAGCACCTGAGAGTTTCAATCAATTTTTTAGAACTTTCCTTTTTTAAATACAAGAAAATAGTCACCAGTATTCAGCTCTCAGAAGTAACTGTAAAAGCTTATATTGTATTAGCAGCTTAAAACATTATATCCACATGTGAAAGGGACATTTGTATAAAATTCCATACGTCTGCACCTTCCAAGACTGGAAACAAGGACTCATTTTGCAAAAGGAGTCTGTGGTGGCCCTTTAGTGTTGCATTCAAGACCGTATACCTTGTTACAATACCTGGCTTTACACTCATTATCAGTACTGAACAAATGTTTAAAGTACAACATTCTGACAAAATTTAACACAAACACACACACACATACACACACACAAAGCAAGTAACTTTCTCAAGCAATAGAAATACAGAAGTTTTAGGGAACAACTAATTTCTTGCTCTTCCTATCACACTTCTGACTGTCCTTGGGGTGGGAGTACGTTGGACAAAGAGGTAAAAAACATACAACTTTAAAGATAATTGCTACCACCTCTGTGGCATATTGATTTACATGAAAATGATAGATTGCTTGAAGCCTCATGATGATTTGATCTCATATTGAAGGCAAACCATTAAAAAGACATAATCAAATCATCACATACCTCTACAACTTTGTCATATGTTCCTTAATATGTTTGTGTGCGTAGCAGAACAGAGAGCTCAAAATCACCTCCTAGGCTTGCGAAACTTGGCCCTTTGGTACAATATCAAATGATTTTTCTGATTCCCTTCATTAGTTCAGTGGGCACTGTTTCCGAGACCCCTAGGGAGTCTTTCTTCACTTAACCAGCTGGAAAAGTGACCATCCTTCCTTTTGCGATAATGATCGCTTATTTCCAAAGTAACTTTATTCACAGACAGTTCATACGCAAGTGTTTTTATGACAATGAGTGATTTTTAGCTTTACTGAATCTCTTTCCTGGCCTCTTAACATGCAACCAGTTTTGGTATGAGAGCTCCTCTGCCGGTCTGAAGAGCTTTCCTCTTGCTTTTTCCCTGCATGCACGATTTGCGTTCATATAGCAAGAAAAAACACGATAATCTGAAAAGCATTTAAAGACTGTGGATTCTTGAGGAAAAAAACATTTGATCTAAAAAACAGACTTCCAGAGACATGCAATATTATATAGTCACAGAATGGTTAAGGATGGAAGGGACCTCTGCAGACCATCTTGTCCAATTTCCCTGCTCAAGCCGAGGCACCTACAGCTGGTTGTCTAGGACCAAGGATAGGGTTTCCACAAACTCCTGGGCAGCCTGTGCCAGTGTTTGACAATCTTTCCAGTAAAAAAATGTTTTGTCTTATGTTTAAATTGAATTTTCTGTATTTTGTTTTGTGCCAGTTGCCTCTTGTCTGTTAACTGCGCACCACCGAGCTTGCCTCCTACTTCTTCATTCCCTCCCATCAAGTGTTTATGCATATTCATAAGTTACCCTGGAGCCTTCTCTTCTCTAGGCTGTACAGTCCCATCTCTCTCAACCTCTCCTCATACGACAGGTGCTCCAGTCCCTTTATCATCTTGGTGGGCCTGGACTCACTCCAGTGTGCCCAAGTCTCACTTGCACTGGGTAGTCCAGCAGTGGACCCAGCACACATGAATGAGTGGAAGGGAACTATCACCTTCTCAAAACTGCCAGCAATGCTCTCCCTAGTGCAGCCCAGGAGACTGTTGTCCTTTGCTGCCAAGGGTGGGCTGCTGGATCATGATCAGCTTGGTGTGTACCAGGACCCCAAGTCTTCTTCTGCAGAGCTGCTTTCCAGCCTCTGCTTGTGCCTGGGGTTATTCCCAGACAGGGGATGCATGAGGTGTAGGTGGCAAGGTGCTGGCAGTGGGGCTGCAGAGTTGGCCTCTGTGAGAAACCCCTTCCTTGTCTGTGGGTCAGGTGGGCAGACAGGGGCCTCTGGGCCTGCAGCAGGGAGTCTCGCTGATGTCCCTCGCTACTCTCCCAGCATGGCGACATGACCCCTCAGGAGGTCACCAGGGTGTGGACCTCTCATAGTAGGTGGTGCTGGCGATGGTGCCTCATGCCTCATGGTGGCAGAACACCTCTGCTAACTGGGAAGTGTCATCCCAGTGCCTTTTGCCTCAGATATCAATACAAGGAATATGACTGAAAAATGAAACAACACCCATCCCTGTGAAAACCCTCCACAAACAATTTTTTCTACATCCATCTGCTGGTCTTGTTTTCATTCAAACCAGGGTTCTGCTAACCCCTGAGGGAAGAGCATTCAATTAATTTTGGTGCACCTGTAGGATGCTATAGCTCAACCCAACAAGGGTGCTAGTACACGTGTGAAAAGAGATGATATTCCAAGCCCTAAGTAGGATACCAGCTGCAAAACACCTGCCCAAAGCCCAGGGATGAAACACATAGAAAAATGCTTTGAAAATATGTTCCCAAAACATATGCCTTCACAGTGAAATATACCACATCAGTGAAATGATATTATAAATTAATTATTAAGTGGTCCAAATGTTTCTAGACCTCACCGTAATAACCATTTGGGATGTGTTTATCCTAGTAACAGAAATAATCTAGCTGCGAGTACTTGTCAGACGTGATGGGACAGGATAAACCTCCCTGCAAAGCTCATGATGTGCTCTAACGAAAAGGCTTTCACCTTTGTGTCTGATAAGTTTGAAACATTGAGTATGTGTCAGAAAAAACTGATATTGAGGCAACACAGCCTTTTTGGCTAGAGCAATGGAGTTGTTCTTTTTCATTCTTATCACAGTCTTCTCACCAGGGGGCAACATGGAAGAATGCAAAATTCCTCAGCTTGTAGTGCAACCAGTAAAGGGTTTTTGTTTCTTCTGTTTCTGCATATGCAATGTAAGCTGTATTGCAAACAGCATCAGTAACATAAAACATTTTTCCTTTATTCCTTTCAGATGAATAAAGGCAGATGATAACTGTTAGTATCATCATTATTTATACTCCTACATGTGCATACACTAGAATGGCGAGGGCCAGATCTTTGTATGTGCAACCCTTACTACGAAGCCTGCCAAGTGCAATGACTGCATGGACTGGAATCTATCACTTAACCTGAATATCAAAGTTAAGCAATTTCATCTTCCTGAACACACAAGTCTATTCTTCAGGCCTAACTACCCACAAAACATCATAAAGTACATGAGCACGGGTTGTATTAATCAATCAGCACAACTGATCCATACCAGTTGATGTTCTCATGGCAATTTTAACAACCTGCGCTCAAAAAAGGGCTGTTTTCTGCAGCATAAATTAGTCAAAAGCCTTCAGGACTTCAGGATTCATTTTCCAGGTTTGCCACAAACCAGGTGTTTGTTTGTTTGTGTTGTGGTGGTAGTGCTGTTTTTTCATTTGGTTTGGTTTGGTTTGATTTTGTGTTGTTCATGGGTTTTTTGTTTGTTTGTTTGTTTTTTGTTTTTTGGTTTTTCGTTTCTTTGGTGGTGGTGGTGGTGGGGTTTTTTTTTGTTTTTTTTTGTTTTTTTTTTGTTTTTTTGTTTTTTTATAACTAGAATATTAATATGATATCTGAGGAGATCTAATTTAGTGCCACTAGGAAAAGTAATCAGAAGTGTAACTATATTAATGGGTGGCCCACCTATATTTATCAACCCTGGCATGATGCAGTGTGTAACAGCCTGAGAAGACCCATAGTAGTTTCCTTCTAATATGTCCCATATCTATTTGCAGAGTACAGTTCACCAGAAATAACCGAGGAACACTGAAGAGAGACCTGCTTTGACATTAACCTCCTAATGTGTTGCTGCCCAAATTCAACAAATAAGTTTGAAAGCACATAATTTATTCAATATTTCCTTATAAGCATCTTCTGTAGTTGCTGTATTGAAAGTGTACTCAGAAAATATGATCTGACACATAATCCTTTTACTATTCATTTGCTTTACTTTTTTTTTTGTTTACTTTCTGAGTAATGAATTGTGACATGTACTTTACTTTCCTCATTATTAGCCTGACATGTGGCCTTTGTTTTCTCTAGCACCCTGTGGGTGGTCATGCACTCACCTGTGAGCTTTCTGTGAGCTAAGCTACCAGACATGCAAGACTGATTTTATTGAAAACCAAATGATTATCCCAGAATTGCTTTCATATAACTGGAGAAACCTCTGTTTCCCTAAAGCCAGCCATGCAGTGCACTGAAGCCAAGAAAATGTCTCTCATTGACATCCCTGGGCTTTTACTTGGACCCCTTGCCACTGTTTTATTTAAATGGGCATTTTAACAGTTTCGTATATTCAACTCTTACCAGTTCTCAAGTTCAAAAAGAGTAAACATGTTCTAGAGTAGAATTGTAACGTATCTTCCTCAAACTCATGCTGCTAGTAAAAATATTCATTTGATTACAGTGGTCGGCTGCTACTGTAGTTTATTTTGAAATTACAAGCTGGTGCTCCATTCTTCTGAACTATGAAACTTGAAATTAGGCACAGGCATCATATGTACAAAAGAAAAAAACTATCAAAGATCTGAGACTTCTGAAGTGGTGCGGAGGAGGGAAAGGAAAAGAAAGAAGAAACCTCTGTAGCAAGCCCTAGGAAAACAAGAAACAAGCAGATGCAGTGCCTCATATGTGATAGGAGAAGGAAAAGAGGAGAAAATGTTGGGAGACAATTCTGCCAGGCTGAGGCTCTGCAGATTTCCCACTTCTAAGACTTTCACATCATCTCAGGGCTGTCACCAAGGGCTCTCCTCAATAGCTTTCTGGTACCTCATGGGGGTCACAGGGACTGAGTCTGGTCCCAACACCAATCAGGGGCTGCTGAGTTTCAGCCTTGAGGGCACTGGGGACCCCAAGGAGGCCTGGGGGATGCCAAAAAGAGTTGCTTCTCTTTGGCAACTGCATTTCCTCACTGTTCAGTCTTGTGCAACACAATAGCTCTGTAGTAAGGCACAGTTTGTCTCCTAGCACAGTACACTTGAAGCAAAGGTAAATCTGATTATCTTGTCTTAGACCGATATTTTCAAGAAAGAAAACAAAGTGGCTTTTATTACTGTTAGATGTTTGTTGTCCTTAGTGTTAGCAGATTGTTTCTTTTCTGAAAATTGTATTCTATTATGAAGCCTGATGAAAATGGAATGGAGAATTGCATTATATACAAAGAAATTCAAAAAGGTTTAAATTCATGATATATTTATTTAAAAAAAAAAAACAAACAAACCACAATTTGAGGATGTTTAGATGTTTAGGGCATTTTGTATTCATTATTATTTTATATGGAGCTTGCTGTTACATAAAAATACTGAGGTAGTCTGTGGGGAATTAATTTAGGGCTTAAAGGCACTAGAGGAAGACACACACTTAGCATATGAGCTAGGATGCTTTGTTTGTTATTCTGAGATATTATTCTTATATTGGGAAAGCAGGCTTACAGCCATGCATGCTGCACAGCCACCAAAGGACAGTGCTGGCCCTGCTGTTCCCAGGCATGGCGGGAGTTAACACTGAGTTTTCCTCTTCTCCAAAGCTGGCCAATGCAGGTCAACATACTTCTTCCACCTTTCTGTGTTATGACCAGATGGGTTATTTGCCTTGAAAATACAGTTTTTAACACTGGTCAGTGTTATGCACTGTGTCTAGTTTGCAGCTAAAAAAAACCCCTGAAGACTTTCTTCACCTCTAGCTTGACCCATTTTGAAGTAAAACTGCAAGAGTGAATCAAGTCTTGCTGGCTTTCAAATGAAATGTCATAACCCCAGCAGCATGGTGGCACCTACATGGACTTTACAAGCCAGACAGAAACTGAGCTGCACAGTTCAATCCTGCCACGGGGTCTGAAAGCTTATGGGTAGGAATGTTGCTGGAGAAAAAGATAATTGAATAGGAATAGCTGCTTGACATGATGGTCATTTTCATCAACTATAATAAATTTCATTAACATTATTGAACAAAAATAATAGACCTTATTTTCAAACTTCTATTTTCTTATAGGCAATTCATTTTAATTCTTATTTCCAATACATTATTAATTCTACCTTACATCCTTTCTCATTCTATTTTATCTTTTTTGGATGCCCAGTTACTTTCAATTAAATATTAATAACCATCTTTTAATTTATCCCGTAGTTTAGAAACAGAAGAGCACTGCAATGGTTCTCAAATTTCTGAGCGACAGTATTTTTGTGCAATGATAGAGGAACCTGAATGGCAACACATCTGGCTCAATGAATATCTGGCCTGGGCTGACAGCACACCGATTGTCCTGCCACTCTTATCCCGTGAGGGTAGAAGATAATTTGTGGAGCTGTGTGGAAATGTCAAAACAGATAAAAGACTATCCTCTGCATTTCATACATCCAGGAAACCTGTTCTTCTGGGAACCATTATCTGCGAGATGGAAAGATCTGCTGCTTAGAAACAACAAGTGCATTTGGGCTTTGGAGATGGATCTCCATTTCTGGAATTTTTCCAAAACCTCTGTGCCAGGGTATGAGCATCAGGTGTTTAGGTCGCAGACAATCTCTACCTGGCATCATCTGAAAATCAGGCATCTCTGAGGCATCTTGAGCTGAGCATTCAAAATCCCTTTTATTGTAAGATTTGTAGGTGCTCCAGCAGTGTTACTAGAAGCACTAAGATGAGCCACTGTTTGCTAAGGATACCCTCACAACTCAAACAGCAGGGGGGTCACTGCTGTGTTTTGAGATTTTTGAGGTGGGGTTTGGGGCATTTCCTGGCCTCCTCCTGCTTATTAAGCAAGATGAAACAAAAAGTCCTCCCCAGTTCAATGATAAAAGAAACGTTTCATACTGACTTTCCTTCTTGGTGCTGTTTTTGAGTATAGATCATGGCTACTCAGAATACTCACTCAAGTAGTGATGTATGCGTGCAGTCAAGAATATTGTCACCTTATCAATAGAATGAGGAGAGACATTAAACATGATAACATGTCATTCTCAGTTAACTTTAAAATCTTTGGTTTCAGAACAAGTTGTAAAGTGATTATTCATTTTAGAAAGAAGTTGGTGCAGATTTATTCTTGTCTTCTTTTTCCTAAAAATGATTGATAATAAGCTTTTTTTAAACTGCCTAAGGGATTGAGAATCTTTATCCTTTGCATTAGGTTGATACCTCTGACCAAGTTTGTGAAGCTTGTTAACGTACGCAGTGTTCTAAATCAGGTTTGCCTTAGACCTCTCTCTGCTTCGCAAATTAAAAAATATAAACAACACCTTCATATTTTTGGGCTAGCTAATACATTTCAATATTTTTTCCTGTAATTAAAAAAATGCTGGATTCAAAAGGAAGCTGTGTACTCATAACTTGAGAATGCGATGTTGTATGATGACCATGTGGGGAAGATGCTTTTTGTTCAAAACTGAACATGACTCTGGCATCTGACACTCAGAGTTGTCTGTAAAAATATGGCAGGCAACACTTAGAAGATAAGGGTTTTTCCTATTGCATACAGACCCAAACAGGCATGCTTTTTAGTTTTGGACATAGGTTCTCAGTACTGTGCATTAATAAATTTACCACTTGTTTCAGAAAGATTTAAAATACTTCAATGAGTTTCATTTAAATTAATTTTGTCTATGTAAAATTTTTCTATTTTTATTTTATCTACAATATTTCTGAAGGTGCTAAAGGACAAGAGGTCAGAATTTATAAGCATTCAAGAAAGAAATTGGGTGAAATGAAAGATTGTAATTGCTGATGAAATAGAGGACTGGTAATTTACTTTCAGGTTAATTCATTCGAATCTAACCCAAGATGCTCAATTGCAGATACATACATGTGTGTATACATATGTATATCAATTTCTATTCAGCTAACCCTGGTGTCTGTAACTATTCATGTACACAGAACAATTTAAGTAAATATATGTTGGGAAATTAAGGGCCTAAGTCTGTATTTTGTGGAAATTGTTGCTATTTGATTTATAATGCAGGTATACGGGTACTTTTAGAAAATGGCAAAGCTAAAATATTGGTGCCAGTAGGGCAGCTGTTAGCACAGCTGGAATTAAACAAGGATTTCTGTCCTTTTCCCAAACAAACATAGGAAGAAAACTCTTTATCAGTCTGTGTTCATTGGCAAACTGGCAGACTGTTGACTACTGTCCCCTGCCCTGTCACCTTTTCTTCCCTCATCTGTAGCTACAGCTTGTCCCTCTACCTATCTGTACACTGTGGTTTCCTTAGGGCAGACATTGTCTTTCTCTTACGTGCTTGTGCATAATCCCAGTCAACTAACAGTCCTGAAACCCACATTTAAGTCACATTCAATATCAAGAGAGATCTAGGACCACAAAGTAATACTATCTATGCTATTGATGTTCCTGTAGCTAAATGTGTCACAGATTTAATGTAGTTTGCATTATTTTTATACTTATTACAATTTTACTAATATTATTGCTAATACAATGGGGGATATAAGGAATTTTCATTCTCGTATAGCCATCAAAACGTAATGCTTCCCACAGGTAAGGAGGAAAAAAAACTATTATAGAATGGCTGAAAGATTACTGCAGATAAGGAAGCAAATCCAGCTGCTGAGAAAACCAGAGAGACAAAAATATTTGCAAATTCTTCCTTATAGCATTGCGACACTGAATTAGACACTGACTGGTGTGCAAAGCCTGCTTTTAATGCAGGTGCCATCCATTTCATGAGTCTCTGCCTGCAGAGGGCAATGAGGGAGCTCCGTCACGACAGGGATGCCTTGGTTGGATACAGCAAGTTGCAGAGCAGAGTTTCTCTCACACAAACAGCAACTTACTGCAGCTCCTCTTGCTTCAAAACAGTTTTTCATCTTTAGAAATCATATCCCATAGAGTAAAGGGAACATCACGCTGAGATTCTCAGCAACATTTCTCACCGCTCAAGTGGCTTCCTTTGAACAGCTGTTAAGATACCATTTTAGCTTTGCATTTGCTCGAAAGGGACAGCAAATAATGAGTGTAAGGTGGGAAAAAAAAAAAAAAAAAACATTCAAATGCCTAGGCAGACACCTTATTTGTATTGCATTTATGGTTGGCCAGCAGTGCCCGTTTGTTTTTAGCTGACACTGGGACCCCATGTCCTACTGTGTGAGTTGAAAGAGCAAGGAAGAAATCCTTCCTCTCTCTTGCCTTAGGGCAAAACAGCTGATGTTGCTGCAGATTGAGCCTCGGGGAAGAAACGAACCAAGCAACTCATTTTTCTGTGCATGTATGGGTAAAACACAATGGAAACCAAATCTCCTATGAATATTTCTGGAAAAGTCTTGTGCATGGAATTGCCAATGGAGAAGTGCCGATGGTGGAGCAACTGCAGTTGCACTTCTTTTGTCTCATCTGAAAACAGGGAGCAGAAAGTCCTTAAGGGAGGGACGCAGGAATGGTTTTTAGTTTTTCAGCTCTGTGAGGATTGTGAGGGTGGAGGGAATGGTGCAAAGGCTTAGCATGCTCTTAGGGCTGCTCTGGCTAGAGGTAGTGACACAGTAAACTTTTCCCATCTCTCTAAAACCATCCATGAGGGGTAGTGCCAACGGGAAATTCACACTGACTACTGCTTTTACAGCAAAAATTCAAAAGGACAGAATTGGTTTGGGAATTATTTGGTGTGTATAAGGTGTCTTGAAACAGTAAAAGTTAACAAAGTTATTACATATCAGTAAGCTCAGCACTTATGTTGCAAATAACTCTATGGCAATTTATCATTGCTTTTTGTTACCACTTTTTCTGGAATTGAACAAAATGCAAAAACTAATTCCCTTTATGTATACTAGGAACATAATATGTCAATGCTTTGCATAACCAATCACAGTTAAAAAAATCTGCAATATTTGTATCAACTGCCTACATGGGACATTTTTGGCTTCTACTATGTTTGCAGGAATTTTGGCTGAATTTCAAGACAAGCTTTTCAAGCTCATTTGAACCAACATATCAACTGGAACTCAGGAAAAGCTTTGCATGAATGACAAATAAAAGTAGTGCTTTGGATTCTTATATGACGCATACAGATTTTTCCTTAAAAAAAAAGGGTAAAAAGATAATTGAAAAAAAAAATCAATCACATATATTTATGTCTGGAATCAGAGAATTTCTCACAATTTCAACTCCATGCGAAATATAATAAAAGAAATGCAATCAAGCCCATATTGTTGTTCAGCATTAAGGACTTTGATAGATTTAACTCACTCATTCACACTTATGAAGGTTACACTCTATTACTTTTACAGGATGATACTTTTCTTCTAGTTCATGTATCATATTCAAATTGAAATTACATCATGTTTATTTTTAATAATAAATCATTTCACAACTAAATGATTCACCATTGGGTAATGTACAGAGGTAATACTGACACCATGGTCTAGGTTGAATCAAGCCCTGGTTCTGCCACTGTTATCCAAATGGAGCTGTATGAAATAAAGTGGGATTATCTGTATGCTAATCCCATAAAAATCAAGATGGACAAATGTGTGCCTTAGACATCGGTATAGATATATAGGTCATAAATGATAAGCGATGTCTAGAGTTTGGTAGATTACTTCCACAGTTGTATATATTATTGTTTGAAGGAGAGCTGTAGCAGTGCAATTGGTGCTGAGACTTGGAAAATACAGTAAATATTTTGCAGAACTCATCACCTGCTCTCAGCTTTGTGTGTAACACCAAAATTTTACGAAGTGTGTTATTATTAACTATAACATTACCTTTTAATAGGATCATAAATCTTTAATTACAGTTCAATATGATGCCAACTAAAATTGCTTTTGGAATGAAACGTTTTTATTAAATGATATGAATAAAAAATTTCTTTCAGAGGTAAAGAAATCATAACTTCTCAGGGAGAGTTAAGGCGTGCAAAACTCCCACTGACTTCAAAGGATGCTGGTGTCTGCCCACTGATTAACACGGAATTTACCCAGTCTGCCACTACTATTTTTACTACTTTTAATGTCCATTAAAAATTCAGGTCCCTCTGTGATTGTTATATTTATATTTGTTCTTTAAATTCACAGTGGTGTCAGCTCTAATTACGTAAGAGATCTCATCCCAGGGAAGCGGTTCAACATGACATCTTTTTCTGCTGTCAAAGATAAAGTCAGTGGAGAAACAGCAAGTTGGTGGAAAGATTATTCTCTTCAAGAAACAAGAGTGCTCATTGAAATGATATTAAAAGTACAACTGGAATTCCTTGCCAGCTGAAACATGCATGTCCACCACTGTCATAACAGCTGCGGTTTTAGCTCCAGCTTGGCTTCCATGCAGTGACCTTTGTAAACACCTTTCTCCTCAGGCTCTGAGGCTGCCTGTGGTAGCCAGGCTGTGCAAAGGAAGGCCACTTTGTGTCTCACTGATGGGGCTCAAATGCTGTAGCAACAGGAAAGTTTTTCCAATCTGCAAAACTGCATATTATTGCTTGGAGGGATATTTTAGGCATCTCCCATTCCTACAACCAAAACTTTAATTCCTATTCTGTTCAGTTCGGAGGGCAGCTAGGTGAAGGCCCACAGAATGGGAGACGTGGGACAGATAGCATGTCTGCTCCTGAGTGTATAATGCAGTTAAATGCTTTCCTGTTAGTTTAGTTAAGATTTTGTTTTGCTTTGTTTTTCAAACAGCAGCTGACTTTTGTACGGGAAGGTTTTTTGGACTATACCCTTGGATTACACGCAGGAGTTGAAAGGGAAAATATCCTATCCTCTCCCAAGCTTTCATTCAACGTGGAGAGGAAAACTGCCAAAGAGAGCAAGCTGCACTAGGAAAATGTTCTTTGCAGCTGTGTCCTGAATGGATGTGTGAAGAGGAAAAAGAGGACTCTTTTCACAGCAAATATTTTACAGCCCACTGATATAAAGCCCAATGTTTCCTTACTGGAGTATACAAAGTAAGGAATTATTTCACACTTGCCTATACACTGGGCAAAGTGAATGTTCATGTGCATTTGGTGAATCTGCATCACAACAGCCGCTGGTTTAAGCAGTCCTTTCCTCTCTTTGTAAGTATAAAAAAATCATTGGCAGGCAAGGTTAGTATTAGTCCCAAGGCTGTTCTGCAGGCTGCCAATTAAAAGATAAAATTAAGAAGATTTTGCAAGTGAAACTGAATTTACACTCTTTGTATTCCTACCTGACATTTTCTTCTTACAAAGATTAAAACACAGAGAAAGCCACCTCTGTATCATTCTCCTTATCCCTCTCGTGACTAACTTGATAAGCCATAGCAAGTGATGGATTAGTAGCATAGGTGTCAGTCTGGCGAGACTATGTACCCAAGAGCTCTGACAGGTGGAAACAGTTTGCACTGAAATTCATGGCAGTATATCCATGCTGGTATGGTTATCAAAGTTAGCTAGTTTAGCTAATACACTGCAATCCTCCACATACATGTAGAAGCAACTTATATCCCTGACTACCATACTTACTTCTGTCCTTCAGAAATAGCTTTTATCCCACAGTCTAGAAGCAGTTTTAACATTGGCATTGGTTAGCTGGAAGACTTGCAATTTTGAATGGTTTTGCCATAATAATTCAACAGGCATTTTGCTTCCCACAGCATGAGTCTCACAGTGTGTGGTGAATATTGCCGAAATGGGTACAATGGCTATGCTATCTAGCAACATGGATTCAGAGGAAGGCACTTGTAGAGTGAAATGGTACTGAGGATGCCACATATCAGGCTTTTTCTGTTATTATTAATTTAGACTGCCTTGCATGTGCTTAGCTCTGCTTAACTGCAGAATTCTCTTTAGTTATCAGTACACTGTAATTTTGAACACCAGCATATGCTGGGCATATAGGCAAAAAAGTTATAACCTACCCGACTTTTTTGCAACCTATTTTTACAGCCCTCAAGCATTCCAACTTGTGATTTTGTTTTTTAATATACTTTATGGAAAAGTATAGGTAGCTTAAGTGACAAGAAAAAACATTAAGGAATGTTTGCATTTTTCTTTTACAGATATGTTGCTAGTTTATAAGATTATGCTCACAAAAGAATGGCACAAATAATTTGCCTGTTTGTGAAATGCTCATATAACAAATTTCAGATTAGCTTTTTTTTTTTTTTTAATACCAAGCCTTCACACCAGAATAACCAGTTAGGCAAATATTTCCCTAGCATACACTACCTTGTTGACAGATTTTTCAAACAAGCAATTATTTTTGAAAAAAACAACATAGGTGTTTTTCAGTTGGGATGTGTGTATGTGTTTAGTGTGTTAGATGCCCTTCTGAATGTGCTTTATAAAGTCAAAGAGACTGAGAGGGCATTTCTCACTCCATTTCCTCCAGCTATAATTTACCACTGGATTGCAGATGTATGTGAACTATAACATATGGAGAAAAAAAAAAGTATTTGTCATGATATTGATATTAGTGGGTACACTGAATAAAAGACTACTAACTTAAATTACAAGTCTGCTGGAACACATCATTTATGCTTTAATTAAATAATTTGCAAGGGCAATACTTCTGGGTTTATTTATTCATTAGATTTTTTATTCACAAGGATTGATTTTACAGGGTAAAGAAGATAAACTTGTACAGAAGTGAAAAAAAGTGGTTTGTGTACAATATATATTTGCAACGTGGGCAGCCCGGTTACAGTGACAATTTAATGCTGGCAGGAAGCATCTGGCATGCTGACCTCACAGGCTGACAGAAAATCTGCAGGTACAACATACGTTCAACTTATTCTGTGGAAAAAGTCAGAAAAATTTGTGCTTACCACACAAAGCTGTCCTGTGTGCATATGTCAGAGAGATGACATTTCCCTGGGAACACCTGGGAGAGCACATCTCATTGAGGAGGAAGGTTGGCTTTGGAGACTGAAGGTTTCCCTGGCCTCCCTGCTTCCCATGAGCAGCCCCAAAGCTGCTGCCTCTCAGTGAAGGTTGGGGTGAGCTCTCACCCTGTCAGAGTAGGAGATACTCACTTCTGTGTTTGCAAAGGTTTTTTTAATTAATTTTTTTCTTCCACTTCCCTGCCCATGCAGCTACCTCCCTCTGCTTCAATATGTTTTTTCTGCATGAATCTCTTCCTTCTTCCGCATTTTCTCTTCCCTCCTTTCATTTTCAGGTGACGACGTGGGATGGAATAGAAGAATTCAGGCCATAAATAACTGGCTACAAGACTGGTGCTACAGGCAGGGCTTTGGATCCTTTGAGAATGTTTGGTTTTATAAGACAGCGGTCCAGACAGTGATATGTGGAAAGGTTTATCCCACAGGGGCAAAAGGATGCTGGGGCAGGAATTAGCAGGGCCCATTTGGAGAGCTTTAAACTAGATTTGAAGGGGGATAGGGTTGTAGCTGGGCTTGTTCCGTTGGGCAGCACTCTGGAATTGACGAAGACCAGGAGGCCTCCCATGCCCCTAGGGTGAAATCTGTGTGCTCAGCTCGCTCCCTGAAATGCCTGTACACCAGTGCTTGCAGCATGGGGAATAAGCAGGAGGAGTTAGAAACCTGTGTTCAGTCAGGAGATTATGATCTGGTGGCAATTGCAGAGACATGGTGGGACAGCTCACATGACTGGAATGTGGTCATGGATGGCTATGTCCTTCTCAGGAAAGACAGGCCAGCCAGGCATGATGGCGGAGTTGCTCTTTACATGAGAGAGCAACTACAATGTATTGAGTACTGTGCAGGGGCGGATGAGGAGTGAGTTGAAAGTCTATGGGTGAGAATTAAGGGTCAGGCTGGCAGGGGTGATACAATTGTGGGTGTCTATTACAGGCCACCAGATCAGGCTGAGGAAGTTGATGAGGCCTTCTACAGGCAGCTGAGAGCAGCCTCACAGTCACAGGACCTGGTTGTGGAGGGGAACTTTAACTACCCTGAGGGTTGCTGGAAGGACTACTCAGCCAGCCACAGTCTAGGAAGTTCCTCCAGTGCATTGATGTAACTTTCTGATGCAAATGGTGGATGAGCCAACTAGAAGAGGAGCACTGCTGGATCTCATCCTCACTAACAAGGAGGCTCTGGTTGAAGCAGTAAAGGTTGAGGGCTGGCTTGGCTGCAGCGACCATGAGATGGTGGAGTTCAGGATCTCGTGTGGCAGAAACAGAATAGCAAGCAGAATTGTAATCCTGGATTTCAGCAGGGCAAACTTCATTAATGTTTATAAATATATAAAGGGTGAATGTCACGAGGATGGAGCCAGGCTCTTCTCGGTGACACCCGATGGTAAGACAAGGGGTAATGAGTTCATACTGGAACACAAGAGGTTCCATTTAAATTTGAGAAGAGACTTCTTCTTAGTGAGGGTGACAGACACGGGAACAGGCTGCCCAGGGAGGTTGTAGAGTCTCCTTCTCTGGAGACATTCAAAACCCGCCTGGACACATTCCTGTGTGACCTCATCTAGGTGTTCCTGTTCCGGCAGGGGGATTGGACTAGATGATCTTCTGAGGTCCCTTCTAATCAATTTGATGTCTTGATATCACTGTGGAAGTTCCCATGTCCTTCAGGAAAAATGAACTCAGGTTTTATGTAAGTGTTTGGGGCTTCATGGTTTTTCTGTTTGTTTGGTTTTGGTTTGGTTTGATCTGTGGTTTTATGGGTTTGTTTGGTTGATTTTTTGTTTGATTTGTTTTGTTTTGTTTTCTTTGGGTTTTTTTAGCTGCTTTTGCTGCACAATATTGTGCTGCAGTACCAGAAAGATATAGTATTGCTTTTTCAGGTCCAGCCATGGGGAGAATCCTGTTACTTTCAAAGCATCCTCTTTTTGAGATCCTCATCTATAGGAATTGTAGCAGCTATACTGAGCCCTGTTGCTTGTGCTCATGCCCTAAAGTAAAAAGTGGCTTTATCCTTGTTCTTCCTGCAAGTGGATACTCAGAGCCTGGGAAGAGAGACAGCATCTCAGCAGAGCCGTCCTAATTAGAAAGAGCCAACTGGTTTCCACTTAATTTGAAGTGCCATTTTTCACCTGCTTATTTGGAGGGAACAAATCCAGCTGTTCCCCCTCACTTCAAAACTGAGAAAATCACTGCATGGCATTACTACTACTAGGGTAGGATGCAGGTTTCTGCTCTCTCATCAGACATCAGGAAAAGGGAGGGAATATGAGGGAGAGTTGCATTTTGGGGAAGTATTCCATGATTGTTTGTCTGAGTTGTGTTTTAAAGATTTTCATGCTTCTAATTAAGAAGCAACAAATATTCAAAGCTCAGGAGCTGACACAACAAAACAATGAAAACGTAGCCAACTTTAAAAAGAGATACTACTTCATTCTTTCAACAACGAATGTAGTTCACAGAATCATAGAATAGTTGGGTAGGAAGGGACCTTCAAAGATCATCCAGTCCACCCTCCTGCAATGGGCAGGGACATCTTCAACTAGATCAGGTTGTTCAGAGCCCCATCCAGCCTGGCCTGAATGTCTCCAGGGATGGGACATTTACCTCTCTGGGCAACCTGTGCCAGTGTTTCACCACCCGCACTGTAAAAAATTTATTCTCAAGTCTACCCTGAATCTCCCCTCTTTTAGTTTAAAAGCATTACCCTTTACACTATCACAATAGGCCTTTCTAAAAACTCTGTCCCCATCTTTCTTATAGACTTCTTTCAGGTATTGAAAGGCCACAATAAGGTGTCCCTGGAGCCTTCTCTTCTCCAGGCTGAACAACCCCAACTCTCTCAGCCTGTCCTCACTGGAGAGCTGTTTCAGACCTCTGATCATTTTTGTGATCAGTTATGTTGGCAATGATGTGCACAGACTGAATCAGGAGCCAAACCCTTATAAAAATATCAGAAAATTATACCTCCTTCAGTTATGATTTTAACATGATTTCCCAGTTAAGTTCAGCTTTAACTTGTTAGTAGCTTGATCCGAGAGCTGATAAAAGAAACCCATCACATTTGTAGGACATTGTATTCATGGATAAGTAATCAGTGTTGCCATTCCTTCCTCCCTCCACAGCCCAAAATTGTGGTGCACCTTACCCCTACTATTTGGCTTGAGGGTTTTGGGCTGCCAAAGGGTAACACAGAAACCATATCCTGGCCCCTAATACTGATATATTTTCTCACAGCAGATTTCACCAGAGGGTTATTAAGCAGAGGTACTCTGCTCAGGTTCTAAACTGGATAGTTAGATTTACCCTGCCTACATTACCTTTGTAATTTCAATTATTTTAGAGCTTATTGTTCTTTCTTTTGCTGTTAATACATATGATTTCCTGAAATAGTGTGCAATATTTCTTTGCTCTCATACATGTGACCACTCCACATACATCTGTATTTGAGCCATGGTAATTCTGCCCTGCATGACATTCATTTGACCCTCACAGACACTCTAGGAACCAATGAATATATCTGTTTCCGTGGTGATGTAACAGTGATTCATGATACCTCATCCTTCACCATACATTAAAATAAATATGCCTGCATTTTTAATGCACTTGGAAATGCATGAGAGTCACATTTTTTATGGGGGAATTGACCTCAGCATAGAAGACCCAGAGACCTGGAGAATATCCTTCAGTTCAGAGCTTTTCCATGTCACCACCTAAATCAAGTTTATAGAGGGTGGGAAATCACCTCTCTGATGAGAGAGGGTGCAGATTGTGAATACTTTGTTCTGGGACATAAAACACCTTTTAGCTGTCACAGCTCTTAGCTGGTTCTTTGCTATTACTCCAAAAATAAGTTGAACCTGTAGCTTAGGTCACCAGAACTATCCAAAAACATAAACAGATATTCCAAACAGTCAAATGAAACTTCGCACATGAAACGAGAATACCGAGCAGAAGGATTTGACTCAAGGCATACTGATTCAGGTTGTTTCACTGATGTAATTTCCAGCCCTCAGAAAGGTTTAAAGTAAGAAATACTTAAAAAATATTGTAACTAAGGCTGTTGCTGAGATCTGTACCTCAGGAATATTGATTTGGCACTGCTAAACCAGAGGAAAGGCAGGGGCTCTTGCACTTACTGCAGCAGTAATAAGGTGAAGTTGTAGTTCTCAATGATGTTCCACTCCAAACACAAACACTGGATAATTATTCAAGTCTTCTGTTTCCTACTGGAAAAGTCCACAGCAGGAGAAGTTGAGAAATTACTTGCTCTGCCCACATAGATTCTAACACATATGCTATGGGAATTTGTTACTTCTGAGCTTTTTAACCAAGCATTGCAAAAGGGACTCTGATGTGTTTAGGTTTTGCTTGTAAGGATAGTTCAGATGCTGCCGTGACATCACCACTGCTGGGAATGTAAAGGGAATATGGATACTGAATTTCAATGT
The DNA here is from genome assembly GCF_037038585.1 of Patagioenas fasciata. Taxonomy (NCBI): domain Eukaryota; kingdom Metazoa; phylum Chordata; class Aves; order Columbiformes; family Columbidae; genus Patagioenas; species Patagioenas fasciata. Next base: position 124,180,362 of record NC_092520.1, on the reverse strand, counting down.
AGCAGTACAGAGAGACCTTTTTAGTGCAACACCTTCCCACACAAAGCAGCAGAGCTGCCAGCATGGGAGAGCAGCTGGGGCAGGTCTGCAGCGGTAAGGAGTTGGAGACCTTCCCTTATCTTTTTAGCTTCCATCACTTGGTAAGTGTAAGGAGGAGAGAGGTCAGAGAAAGGAAAAGGGAGAAATTACATATGGAAGGGGAAGGGAAGAGAAAAGACATCAGAATAGGAACAAATATTGCATTTGTCTTGGGACCTCAAACAGCTTTTCAGCCTTGTAGAGAAATATACAAAATTAACCATTTTCATGATGAGAATGAGTAAGATATTATATCTTGTCCAGTAAAATATGTTTTCATATCTGAAATAGCATTCAAATCCAAACTTCTTTTTGATACACATGCAACAAAAATTTGGTGTCCAATGTGAGTCCTTGTGTATCTAAGTATTTAGGCCAGATGAAGTGATTCAAGTGTCGTAATGTTGTGTTTGGTTTATGTAATGCTGACATATTTCTCTGCTCCATCCTTCACTCTCCTGGTGGGCTTAAGTAGGAAAAGACTTTGTCTGAATAAGAGTGTCAACATCACCATTTATCTATCTCTGCTTGTGACATTAGCTGGCTGTTGGTATAATGTCTAGAAACCATGAGATGGGCTAGAAAGCAGGACAATACCTCTGGCCTTGCTGTTCAGAGCCAAACAAAGCTCTATCCCTGGTTGGTGGAACTATTCAGAAATAGAAGTGAGTCTGATTTTCCTCCTGCCTTGCAGCTGCTTACTGTTAGCGGTCACTTACTCTTCAAAACATTATATGCAAAGCATTTATCTTCTTAACATGCTTTATATCCATGATAGCACTGTTAATGAGTGCTGTCAGTGACTGACTGTGGAGCTGCAGTCATACTCTGGCTCTTGCTACCTCTCACATTTCTCAGTGTCATTTCATCATAGCCAACAACTATGTGTTTAGGACAGCTCTTCCAGGCACTCTGATGGGTTGGCGGTGCCAGTGTTGGTACACAGCAGCCTTGGGATTTGTGGTTTAGGGCATAAATGCGGAGTGTACAAGCCACTCTAGGATCCTTACTCAGGTGGATGCTAATCATGAAGTGTGGACACAGAAATGCCGAATGTTGCTGTGCACAGTGTTTTGATCCACTCTGAAAGAGAATAATACAACCATCACTCCAGCTGTGAGTGCAAAATGGTTGGTCACTGTAAGTGCTCTCATAGCCACTTGTCACACTTGCTTTTACCACTATACAAAACCTAATTTTCCTTAATGTCACTCTGCTAGTACATTATCATCCACTTCTATGCCCTTTTGTGCTGTTGAAACCATGAGAAAAATATACAGGAGCAGGGAATTAAGTATCTCAGAGTGTTTTGTGAGTTGAGGGCTAGTGTCTTAATTATTACAATAGCCCACTTTTCTGCCTTTCAAAAATTAAGTCCAAGTAAATAGAAAGGGACCTTGTTGTTTTTTCCTTGATTCTGGAACATTTTCTTTTCTTGAAACTGTAGGCTTTATTCTAAACATTTATTTACGTCACTGCTAGGGTCCACCGAATCTTGCTTCCTTTTTATTGCAGATTAAACATCATGGAAAGCTACAGAAGCTGCACCCAGGACTTTTCAAAGTGGTGCGCCCACAGCTGGAAGGTTGGCAATGCTTCGCCTGCTGAAATATTTGTTTTGTCCAGCAGGCTCAGGCGCCTCATAGTCTAGCTGTATTTCTCACACTCTTAGTGTGGATCCACGTGGATCAGCAGAGTACCTGAGGGTCGATATCCTTGGGTAGCACAAATCTTGTCAACCCTTTACTAGCATACACAGAATCCCCTAGCATTTAATGACTCAGTGCTCTGGTACTGCCACATTAACTGCACTTCAATGTTTGGATGCGTTTAACATCTTATATGTTTTTTAAAAACATTTTAGAGACTGAACTTCTAAATAACATCCCTGCTACTATATATATGTTTGGTTTTTTGTTGGTTTTTTGTTTTGTTTTCTTTTGTTTTGTTGGGTTTTTATTTGTTTGTTTGTTTGGGGTTTTTTTCTTTATATTTTTTCCCCGTAAGGGACCTCACAGACTTCAGAACAGGTTTCATGCAAAAATTTTCCAGGTAGTCTGACAGTAAATTAACCACAAATATTTTTAAATGTCAAAATGAAATATAGACATTTATATTGAATTTTTAGGGTATTTTTCTTTAGGACTATGTTGGCACAGACTGTGCTAAAAAGACAGTCCCATGTATTCCTTCCTTAATAATTGTTCTTCCAACTGCTAATTAGTTTTGCACATTCTCTGAAATGTACTTTCGCCTTCCAGAAAAAACATTTCCTCTGATTTGTATCAATTGTTCATTTGCTGTTCCTTCTTGAGATTTCTCACCCCTGATTCATGAATCCATTAAAAGGCTTTCCTTTTAAAAGTTACCCCCACTGCTGTGTCAATTATTTTCCAGTGTTGGTGCTGGCAAGTAGAACTTGTGACTCTCCTGAGCAATTAACCTGGCAGCTATCAATAGCGAACACTGAGAACAGTAACAAAACACCACTGAGTTGGGAGCCATAAGGCGATGGATTGTACAATACAGCTAATGGAAAATGTAATTGTAAAATGGTTAGCCCATTTGACTTCTTTGAACCCTTGGCAGATGACACGCTTAAGTAACGGACTTAGAAAGCTCAATCTCCTGCCTTCCTGTGTTTTCGGTGCTGTGGAAAATCAGTAATGCCTATATATGTATAGGTGTCTATATATATTTAAACAGAGAAGGGCAAGCAGGCTGTAACACCATTCTGTGTCACTGAGTTTCTTTAAAATGTGTGGCTCAGTAGGTGGAAATAGGGGTCTTTTAAATCAAAAATCAAACTCAGACAACAAAACACAGTTATTTTACAGAAACCCTTACATGGATGGAGTGACATTTGTGCTCAAACCCACCCTGCTTGGAGCCTAGTGCTGCATTTCACATCAGCACGCTCACTGGTTTTATGGAGTCCTCACTACTGTGCCCAATCTGCACTTTTCTCTGTAAGCTTGCATGGAAAATGATGTGCCTGAGCTGATGCAGACATAAGGCTGGCAACGTAACACATCACTTTGTGTTCTCACCATGCAGGAGTTGGTCCTATGAGAGCTCAATGCCACAATGCAACATCCTCCTGAGTTGCATTGCTGTGCGTGTATAGTCATTTCTTCTTGTGTTTTTTGAAATAATTGACTCGTCCTTCCTTGCCTCTTCCTCCCACTCCAACGTGTTTTCTCTGAAATCATCTGGTTTACTGTGGCTCACCAAGCTCTGTGTTTGGGTTTGGCAGGGTATGTGCTGCACTGAAGAAGGGAACCGGACTCTAAACCAGTGAGCTCAGTAATAAAGCATACAGAGGATTTACATCTGAGGTCCTGTTTGTGTGTTCCACATCACTCTCTACAGTAGATCACATTGTTTCATGTCTTTTAGTTGATAGGAAGCTCTTTTGGTGTGTAATAAAAAGTTATCGGATGCAAATACTCTGTACCCTTGGCAATTGTTTTACACTATCTATCATACTGAAGAATACTTAATTATCTGATTATAACACCAATTCCTTATGATGGTAGTTGACAGGGACATGTACTGGATATTTGAGAATGGTCTAGGATTCTGAAAATGTCCATCATCTCAAAACATGATCTGACTTGGCTGGTGCTAAAGAACATCTGAGATTTATTATAACTTGTATAAGGTACAGACAATCCTACACTTAGTACTGTACTACATGCTTTGTGAAGTGTAACAGCACTAAAGTTATACATTCACTCTATGAAATAGGAGTGTTCTTGCACATTACATTAATCAGTTAATAGTGAGTTAGTGCCACCTAATGTAAAAATGTAACCCAAATGTCTCTGATAGTAGAAGGGAAAGCTTTCTTATGCTTTCTCTTCCATTTGCAATAGAAGTTAGTGAAATAAAAATAACCATGGATTATGGAGCTGCTAAATATTATATATTCCTATGCTATTAAATATAATCTCTTCTTATTACATAAATTTTACCTTTGATTAGCAACAAATGTTCTGCTTTATTCAGATAAATTGGCCATTTTGTAATGCTCTAAAGGATTAGTTGTGTGTCCTGGTTTTGTTAAAAACAAGTTTCTCTTTTAGTGAATTTGCCTGTCAGCTAAAGCCTTCATATTAGCTGCATTTTCCTGGAGAACCCGACACATGTTTTGGTTAAACCTAGCAATGGAATGCAAACTTATTGATAAGCACGAATGGACATCTCGCGAGAGGGGCAACGAGAAACTGGTGATCGAGAGACTGATCAACGGTGTATAACATTCCATTCACGTGAATACTTCATATAAAAGTGGGAGATCACGAGGATCTCGGCCCTTTTTTCCCTTTTCCTTTTTTTTTCCTCATGGCTGACATTAGGAGAGGACCTTGCTGGTCGTCCCTGCGAACTGAGGCCTAGTGACAGACTGAATCCAGCTCCGGTTGGCTACAGAGTCTAATCCAGGACTTTGGGTGCTGGCTCTGCAGCTGCTGAGACTTACAAGATTGGTTTTGTATATTTTGTATTATTTTCTCTATTCTTATTAGTAGCATTAGTAAAACATCTTTAACTTTTCCAACTCTCTTCTCTCTGTCCTTCTTTCCCTCCCGATTGCCTGTCCTGAGTGGGAAGGGGGGAGAGGGAGGGGCAAAAGGGGGAAGTGGCGGGGAGAGGAGGTTAACAATACATCTGCCAGGGTTTGATTGTCACCCCGCAATCCTAACCCTCGACATTGTGGTAATGAAATGCTTCCCTGTCACAGTCTTGTGTAAACTACAATTATTTTGGCCCCAGTTTTGAAAATGTGTATGTAAGTTTTTAATTGCACTCAGGTGAGGAGAATTAAGTGCATGTAGAAATGTTAATGTAAGCAGTAGCAAGGCCCTATGTATAGCCCTTTTTCCTTTTACTAAAGGTACAATTCCAAAGATGACTCCGTCTCTCTGGCTATAAAAAAAAAAAAAAAAAAAAATAAAGATCACTGAAAACAAAGATAAATATAGTGGAGTGCTCTGGTTCTCCAGTAATTACCTATTAGATATCTTCTGTCTGAATCAAATTTGCAAAAAGAAAGAACAAAGAGAAAGAAATAATTAATTTAAAAAAAAAAAAAATGCAGCTTAACTCAGAACACTCTTCCACTTCTCAAACACCAGTTTTTCTGCATGTTGGCTGCAAGCATCCCCTGTCTTTCAGTCACTAAGGGGACTAAGGTGTATGGCAGTCTCTGAAGGCTGAACACTTAAGCAGGCCTGTGGGTTTGCTCCTGCCAGTCCCACTCAGGACAGTGCTCCCAGTGACGACAGAGAAGGCAAAACTGTGCTCAGCATCTGGACTAAAATGTCTATACTAGGAAGATTCAGTACATAAAGCTCTTTAGCTTCTGTGCATAACAAAAATGTAGTTGCCATGAGGATGTTAGCTTGCTGAGATGTAGTCACAAGTCACCCCTATCCAAATATGATTTGATGTTAACATGGCGACTTCTATAAAGACACAGGTACATATTGCAGTAACTATAGCGATCTAACTATAAAGAGTGGTCTAGGGTCCAAGTCATGGAGGTCCTGTTATAAGCCTAGTTAAAGGTTTTTCTGAGAAAGCTTTGTTTTATCTTTTCAACTAATTTTCATGTCAATATATGCCAAAACACTATTATTACATTAGATATTTTAGAAAGAATGCATTTGTGCAAAGATTGCTTTAGACGTTGCCACTGTTAATCACAACAAAAGTTTGAACTGGAATGCATCTGGGTATCAATCAAGAAGAGGAAGCTACTGGCAAATACTTTGTTTTCTTGGTTTTATAAAAAGAAGTGTATCAGTGTGTGACACCTTGAAAAGAGTCAAAATGAAGTACCAGCAAGCGATATTACTGGAACTTTTCAAATATTTATGCCATAATGCTATAACTACTTGCAGGTTGGTAGAAAAGCAACTACATTGGTTTTGTTGGATGATTAATAGTGTGTCATAAATGAGGTGAGAAAAAGTGCCCAATCTCAGCTTTTCTGCTTTATTCAGTAATTATGGTAAACATCCAATTAAAACTCACCGTGCAACTTTAAGAGAATTAGAGCCAAAACCAACAATGTCTCTATTTATAATGTGAATTTGGTGAGAGCCACCATTTAGTTACACTAATATTTACAGTAAGATAAATCACATTTTCTTAGAATGAAACCTGCAATTTACAAAAATGACAAAATCAACTAAATCTTAAAAAAACAACCTACATCTTGGCTCAAAGAACATGACTTTGTGAACCATTAGAAAGACAACTGTTATTTTGAGACATAAACAATGAATATTGTGAGGGTTGTTACAATAAATTTCAATGCAGTCCAATTGTTTTAAACAAAATACAATACTCAGAGAAACATGCAGCTAGATGAGGTCTTTTGACTCTCACAATATGGAATAACTAATGTTAAAAAACTTTTAATAAATAAAATGTATACATTTCCTTCCCCACCAAAGTAATTTTTAAAATGCACTATAAGTGGCAGCACATAGTAGAAAATCCAAAATCTAATTGCAAAAGTAATTACTTGGGTCATGCACTTTTATTTTTATTTTATTTAGATCCAATTTAGCTTTTATTTCTGTTACCACAATGTAAATGCTAAACAAGTTTGTAGCTGCCTTTGTATCAGGTTGTATCTTTAAAGCATAAATTGTCACTATCAGGATTACTAGTCATTCTGATGCATAGAAAATGCATTCTGGAACAAAATACACAAAGCTAGATGCTCTGGCTTTTGAGATAGTTGCGTGAGTCTAATTGTACCAGGTTTGCCTATTTCAGAGAACCTTTGATAGACAGAAATGAAAAGCTGAGGTGCTTCTGCTGAGCTAAGCTAGACTGTAATGCTGAAAATATCTTCCAGGTGCTAAATGTGACATGGTTTCCCTAATATTTCCCATTTCTTCATTCTCAAACCCACAATCTCATGTGGGTTTGGGAAGAGCTGCAGTGCCCACCTTGCAGCTACATGGGAGGTTCTCAGGTTCAGCATGGCCTCCCCAGACAGTCCAGTTGCCTGCTTTTATTTTCCTAACTCATCTAGCTTTAACTGTAGATGACACTATTTCTCGTCCCCAGCATGCAAAGACAAAACAATCCTGCTGGGCTGAGGAAATGGAAGGGTAATTCTTATTAGGCTTAGTTTAGAGCTCTGGCATGGTGCCTCCACGTGAAAGGCCCTCGACATGCATCCCCTTGCAATGGGTTCTGTGCAAAATATATGCAGATACAGGCACCTCGTTCTTAAAAACAGCCAAGCAGTATTGAGGAGTCCCCATGAGCATTACAAGATCAGCTTGATGTCAGACACTGCATGAAGTAAATGGATGCTGTGGTTTCTACTTTTATATGTGCAGAGGGCTGAATATGTCATGTATATGAGTTGGACTAGTACTGAACCCTTTTTAAAGGCCACTTGACTGTGACTGTGGCCGTCCCCTTTTCCTAACACCATGCACAAACTGTTCTTCTCTCAATGCTCTATTCAACTGTGCCAAAGTTTTATGGACATTTGAAAGCATTTCAGGTGAAAGCAGTTTGCTTTCCAAAAATGTAACAGGTTTCGAGGCAAAACCACATCATATCATCATTTTTCATATCAAACTATTTGCACAGGAGTGCTCACACGGTCCCTCCTCTTGGTCAGATGTCCTGGATAGCAGCATATGTTAGGATGCTCAGTCGTACAGAGAGGTCTCAAGGACAGTGTAACCATCCAGATAAATGATGCTTTAGTTGAAATGGGCTATCAGGAACAGAGCCCTGCTTGAATGGGATGGAAGATCACTCAGTTGCATTTTGGCTGGGGAATGGAATGGGGTTTGGATTTAAGAGGGATATTGCAACTATCATGTAACTTCAGGTACGGATTGTGGTAGCCATTGCATTGTGATGGATGAGGGACTTGCAGCAAGAAAATGAACACACAATGTTCAGAAATGAGTGACAATTAATCACAAAGATGCCAAAACTGGTGTAGAGCAGCTAAGGGCCAAGGAATGAATTTCAGGGACTTGCACAACACCTCCTCTTGATTGGATGGCCTGGAAAACAGCAGCCAAAAAGCTGGAAAATTTAGTGTAAACTCCCTCACTTAAACACCCAAAAGCTGCCTGGGAGGGTGTTCAGCCAAAACCGGTGGAGTAACTGAAGAAGGTGACCATCAGCTGGATTAAACAATAACCTGATCATTAAAAAAAGACTTTGGGAAAAGGAGGAGCTAGCTGGAAAAAGAGCGATAAAGAAACATGAAGTATGTTTGGGGCCGGCACCCGGTGAGGGAGGGGGCTGCCTGCAGCCCTCACAGCTGGGCAGCAGAGGGTTGTGCATCTGTGGGTGCCATGTATTGGAGGTGGCACGGGAAGGTGTGAGGTGTTTGCACGTGCAGGTGAACATTTTGCAAGTGTCTAGTGTTGTGATTAATCTCCTCTATTGCTGGTATTTATCCTGAATGTATAGGTCACGGATTGCCAGTTATTCATGTGTTGTCAATAAATCAATAAACCATTTGATCTTCATTTGATTCAAACCACCTGAAATAAGAAGATTTTCCCTGTAACAATTGCATATTTCAGTGGGATGTTCTGGGCTTTGGTAACTTCTGCTCTCATGTACAAGAGATTTCTTTTTCTTTCCTGTAGCTTTCCCCCTTTCCCCTACCCCAAATTTCTGTATTTGCTAAAGAAGTCAGAAAACTACCTTCTAGATTCTAGTGGAGTCAGGAAGGGTATTTTTCCATTTTCCACATACCATCATTTTGTGAGTGAATTAAATATAGAAAGAAGGAATGGCCAAATAGCTGTCTTCCTAAGATAATTTACATGATTCTATATATAATTTCTATTCACCAGATATGAAAAGGGAAAAAGACTTGACAACATGCTGAATACTGGAATATGGAAAATGAACAAACAAACAAAAAATGTGATGAAAGCCCAGAAGTGAAGATTTCTACATGATCCTGTAGCCTTCTCTGAGTCCATTTAAATTCAAGTAGTACACTGAGAGATATTCCAGAGACTTTAGTTCAGATGTGACTTCTATGATGAAAAAACAGAGAAAACCCCTTTCAAGGGGAATTTATATATAAGTCTCAGGGTCTCTACTGCATTTTAGAGATCAGTGAGAGGGTGCAGGAAGTCACTTCATTTTTGCTTGTCTGTGATCTCTCGCTGCAGCAAGGACAATGAATGTCTTTTTTTCAAGCAGGCTGGTTTGTCTGTTTTCTGAGCTATTTACTTGAACTGCATTCCACTGAAAAGAAAAGAGCATTTTGCCATATCAGATTTACTGGAAGATTCATATTAAGCCACAAAATAGTTCTTTTCCACGCTCCTGTGATCAAACTGTGTACAACGAGTGAAACTGGTCCCTGCATAGAGCAGCAGTGCAAGGCTTCTTGCATCTCTCAAGTCCCAATTATGCTTTCAGAATGGTACATTGGCATTATGAAGACCAATTTGCTCAGAGATGCATTGCATTCAGTATGATCCACTTGTCCTACATGGTGAGATTTCTTTAGGGTTTCAAAGCTTGCTTTTTCCTGCCAGCCAAAATCTTTATGAACACATTTCTTCTGGAGATCTTCGTAGGATTTTATTTTGCTTAAGAAATAGCTGCATAATGTGCTACAGGATGCTGAATAATCCACATTATCCCTGTTCTGCTATCAAATTTCTGCATTTTTGGCACTTACAAAATCTGCATTTCTGGACAACCACAAGTGTCATATGTTCAAGGAAGGGAGGATTTTCGTGCTGCTTATGCATGCTCTGAAATTAAGGGGCATTGCCTTTGCTGGAGAAAAACCCCTCTTCATCTATACTGAGCAGTGATAAAAGTAGCTAGTATCTTTAGACATGACAGATGCCAATACTTCAAAGCTCAAGAAAAAATAAAAATAATTTTCTATCACACTTCGTGTAAGTCATCTACCACATATTCTGTAAGTCATCCTGCTTTGCAGCACTGTGATGGAGAGGTGCCGATCCACACTATCTACTTCAGGTTGATGGACACTGGTGAAAATTGACCAACCCAGAAGTCTTCAAGAGGTATAGCAGGAAGTGTATTTGTTCTCCTTTCATTGCTAAAGACAAGGTTATAGTGTTAAAGGGAAAGTAATGAAAGCAAACAAAAAGGTAAGAAGAGCTGATGCTATTTTTTTTTGCCCTGACCTTTCTGCACAGCTAGATGCTGTAAGATAAATCAGTTGCAATAAACGAGCACAACCTCCTGTAGCTGCAACCTCAGGGTACAGAGTGCTGGGTGGCAAAGAATTTCAGGGCACTCCTGGCCAAACCAACCTACTGTTTTAGCCAGATACAGCATGTGATGCCCTCAGCTGGACAAGCACAGTAATTTTGGGGACTGTTTTGTGAACCACAACGAGAGGGCTTATCTGTCTTAAGAAAATGGGATTTTGTAAATTTGGGTCTCTATTTGCACACATCTAGTCAAGATGTACCATGTAACTGAAAGGATCCCGCTTATTTTGGAAGTGTCATAGTGATACATACATTCCTTCTCAAATGTTCTCTTGTATTAATCCTGAGGCAGCATCCCATATCTTCAGTCCTGAACAACATTTTTGTATGCATTTCATTATTGGATTTATATAGATGCATGACATGGCGAAAGCTGATAAGGTCTGCATTTTCCATTAATCTTCTTAATGTAAAAATCATGTCTGTCTATTCCTCAATGTATACACCAAGCCAACGGGAAGAAACACAAAATTGGATCCGAGTCAGGATTGTCACAGGTTTGGACTTCCTTTCTGCTAAAACAGTGTTCCAGCTTTTTTTTACATGCACCTTTCTGGTCATATATGATTTAGTAAAAAGCAGGCATATAGGGCAATAGCTACAAATACAAGCAATATTACTTACATGCTTACATACCATACTTCCTGTGAAGCAATAGGTATGGTTTCTTCACTTCACTACAAAATAAGGTAAGTTTTCTTTTCCTCTACTGCTGATTTTTATTTCAGAAGAGTCTGCAGAAAGGTCTATGATGTTTTCTGATGGTAATAAAATTGAATCAAATACTTTATTACAATATGGACTTCTAACTGTGTATTAAGTAGAGAGCTGATTGTAGAAGATTTGTCAGAGCAAGATCTTTAAAGACATACCTCACAGTGTGATCATTTTCTATTGAATTAGCTACTTGTCCTCCATGGGGTAGGTAGCTAATATAGTTTGAATGCAAATTCAACCCTATAGAAACAAAACACATAGGAGAACCAATGTAGTTGTATTTCATTTCCATTAGTTCTTTCATCTGTTAATCTCAAATTTGTTCCAGTCCATATTGGATACAAATGCTGTCATTCTTACATGCTATTATGTCATTCAATATGTTTCTTTTCTGGAACTGAACTACATTTGTTGCTGGAAAATGGCATAAATTCAGAGAGGGTTTGGAAAAAATCTTCTGTAGTAACTACCTGTATTTATATTTTGTGACCACATTACACCAAAACCAGCTCACCTTCATCAGTTCTTGAGACCAAAGTAGGTATTGAGAACATCATCACTGATCTATAAGTTAAGCCAAAATGGTTTCCAGGCAATCTCCTAAAGTTGTAAGAGCTGCTGTTCATACTACAAGACAAAACAAAGGGAGTTCAAGGAGTGAACCAAAGAAAGATGCTGCTGCTTTAGGCATTATTGTGTTGCTTGTTTAAGCCTCAAATCAAGAAAACACTGCGGACTACGCTTTTTATCAGTTCTGCCATGTAAGTACAAATGAAAAAGCTTGGGTGAATCCATACCTCAAAGCATTCTTCCTGGAGCTGACATACTACTCTAATGGATACAGTAGTACTAAGGAGTAAAAAACGGTGACTAGAGAAATGATGCTGCATTGTAAGAACCACAACTGATTTAGCCATCCTGGTGTGAAGCAACACTGCCCCAAGCAGACAGATTTGGTCCATGCACATTAGATGCTTCTTCCTCACTGATTTTTCAGGCATGCTTGACTACAAAGCTGTATTTTTCTAAAAAGCAATTCTTATATAAATATGTGCATACGTATGTCTGTATCTTAGGGAAAACTTACCCTGAGGGGCTAAATTAAAATTTAAGACCATATAGCACATGAAGGGGCTTACCAGAGGAGCTTTGCTCTTTGAGAAAGGTTGTTCTTTCGTTGCTGTAGGCATTGCAGACTAAACTATCTGCATTGAACAATAGCAAGACTGCCAAAAATTCGTTAGATATAAAAGAGAACATTATGTTGTCATTTTCTGGTAAATCTGTCTTCTAACCCAAAGAATGCAATGAGGATCTTGGAGTGCACAATGCTGCAAAAGTGAGTTAAAATTGAATCCTGTTCTTATTACAATCAAAGGGTTTCTACTTCATAACTTAATAGTGATTTAGAGAAGATATGTGACTAAAACTTGGAGCCCTCCAGTTCAAATTAACCTTGGGATCACGATAACTGCAAATCAGATATTCTTTAACCAGTCCTTTTTTTTTTTTTTTTGGTAGCTTAAGGGACCACAAAATACATGTCTCATTTTCAGACCACTGTTGGCCTTTGTGAAGCTTGCATCCACATCCTTGTGTCCACATCCTTCAAGAAAAGGAGAAAAATGCATATAAAGTGTGGTCTGCCTGTTGGAGCTGCTCTTAACAGACCCTCCAGCATCACCTGAAAAACATGTTTGATGTAACAGAGAAATGAACGAATGAAAAACTGAAATGTCAAAAACCCTTAAGAGATAGCAATTGCACCTTCTTTGTTCTCTTCAAAGCCCTTGTAGGCACCACAATACAAAAGCAGGCAAGAGGGAGGGAAGAAGGGAAACTGGTGTAAAAGAGACTCCTTTTGCAAGTTTTGTTCTGAAAAGCTCTGAACAAGCAGGTGCTGATGTCGAACAATGCTGACCTGTGAAAGAGCCATAGCTGAGTACCCATACCAGTGTGACCTACAACCATTAATGCAAGACATAGCTGGATGAATTATCCTGTTACTGGTAAGCTGTTCTCGGATTACTCTACTAGACGTCCAGCTGGGATTTTATAATGTGCAATTATATTGTGTTAAGTGAGCTGGTTATTTCCAGGAAATAGTAGCATTGATAGACTGTCTTTACTGTGGAAGCATGGCCTTCTCTTTGTCTGTAAACATGGCAACCCTGGAATCAGATCTCTGACAACAAAAATTACTAGGTGGACAAGGGAGCCCAATGTGAATAAGCAATGCATTGCAGGTATGATAAGTGATAGTGTAAAGATGTAAAGGACCTGTTTATTGCCAGGATGGAGGTATCTGCCTCAGCCTAAGCAAGAGATGCAGCTCTGCATCCAGATTCTGTCTCACCCTGGACTTCCAGGAAATGCAACAGCTCCTTTCAAAAAGACATTGCTAGAGACAACCCCTACTCTTGATCCTTTCCACTCTCCTGCTTAAACACATGCAGCAAGATGAGCTTGCTGTGATCCTCTACTCAAACACAGACATACAAACTTTGACCCATCACTGAATAATGGACGTATTTATTTTATCTCGAATCCAACAAACTGTTGTGACATGCAGCTGAGGAGCTCCACTGTCATTCTTCCAGGGCCCTCATATTCATTACAGACTTACACTTGCACAGTTTGACCACATCAGCAGAACAGTTTGCACTGAGTATGTTCCCAGGAACAACAACAACTGAGGGCCGGACCAGCTTTTTTGCAGATTTGCCAGTTTTCTGGTGGTAGAGCTTCCATGAACTTCTCCCTACCATGAACTCATCCTGAGTCTGTTGGAGTAGCTTCCTTGCAGTCTTGGCCTGGGAAATGTGATGTGATCAATTGTCTTTCATCCATGTGTTCAAACCTAACAGGTGAATTGCAGCCCACAATTTAGAAGTTAATTTGCTATTCCTCTATCTCATTTAAACACATTAATCTGCAATCTGAGGAGAAAACAAGCACCATGACAAACCATTAAAGCACTAAGAAGAGGATGCATTATTTTACTTAGTCTGCCACTAATTTCAATGCTATGGTTTTTTGTACTTATGCACCTGCTAACAAATAATAGCTAATTCTGCTTTATTTCGTGATATCATCTTATTTTGTACAGTGAAGAACAGGCAGCTGAATGAAATCCTATCAGTAAAAGGTTGTATTATGCAGACTATTTCCGTGTCAAAAGCTTCTTTTCCTTGACCACTTATTGATGTTGCACTGTCGTAGCAGTAATAACTTCTTACTGCAGTAGTTTTCCATGAATTTATACAAAGTCATTGACATGAAAATTGAGCAGTATTAATCCACTTTTATTCCACATGCAATTGTTGCAGGCAGGCATCCTTCCCTTCTGTCTCCTAAATTTTAATATGTGTTATAACATGTGTAATTAAATACATGCAGAAGGCAACTCTCTTTGAGAGTGTTGAGCCTTGTTTACTTAATTTTAAAATGTTTTATGGTGGAATAAAAATTTACAATACTCCAGCCTGCAAAAATGTAATCTGTTGTAAAATATCTCTCTAATTGAATTTGCAGCTCACAGTTACTCTCAAGGTATTACATGGCACGATCAGAATGTCACTGGTGATAATATGCATCCAGGGTGAACGTGAACAGAGATATCAACATTTATGCCACTCCTTATAGTGGCCACTCATCTAATATATTTATGACAGGTTTTACTACTGGCATATCCCACTCAAGAGTGGTTTTTTATGGATATTGTCAGTAAAGTACTGTAGATATTTTGTTTTCTTCCTCTAACTTCTGAGATACCCATGGGACTGTGAATTAACATTCAGGCCCAATATGATGTAAAAATAAGATAAAAATAAAACCTCTCACCTACTCATTGTGTTAGTCATCTTTGATTTAAAGAGAGCTCAAGGCAGGTAGGATCTTACTTGATGCTTGGCAAATATGTGAGCATTCGGAGCATGCAGAAGGGATATCCTACTTACCTAAAATAATAATTTCTTGCAACAAACAGACCCATGAGGAATTTTGTCCATATTGAAAGAGAAAAGGCTTTGGGGCAACAGTAAGTGTGATAGTATTTAATGTTTGCTGATTGTTTTCCTCTTGATCTGAAGTGGACTGTTTATCTTTCCCAGTTCTTGCTGTTTGGTATTGAGTATAAAAGAATAAGAAAATAACTTCAGAATTCTTTTTTTTTTTCTTTTTTTATTTGAAACTTCGAAAATTCATCATAGGACTGACTTGTGCTACTTTGACATTGTCCTGCCTTCAGGACTTGTATGCAACTGCACTATCTCAAAGGCACTAATGGGAAGAAATGTAATGGGGAATGCCTGGCTTTACAGGGAAACCACACAATGTCCTTCAATGGTAAAGCAGCAAACTAACTTTGCTTGGCCAGCCAGCCTTGTAGGGCCCTGCATCACATCTCTTTGAAATCACCTGCAGTCTGCTAATTAGTTTAGCAGCTTAGGTCAGGATCTTCTTATTCCCATGGCTGAAACAGAAGAGCTGGGATTCTGCCTCATCTTGGTCCCTATTCCTTGTCCTTGAGAACCTGCCTGCAGTTTGAGGACCTGAGTGAAGACCTGGGGAATCAGGAAAGGCCTGCGATGCTTGTTCTAATTCTAGCCAGTAGATAATGACAGGTCTTTAGTTTTTCTTCTGTGAACCTTGTTACTGCTCTTTCTGCTCAGAAGAAAACCCCTGAGCATGTGTTCAATTCTATTCTGAAGCCCAGTGACATAAATCACAAATGATGCATCCTCAGGTAATTGTCCAGCAAGAGACTAAGTTAAAAACATTATTTTAATATTTTTTTCTTGATTTAATCTCTGCTATGCTATATTTGGCTTTAGACACATCAATCAACTTATCTACATTTCCATTCTACCCATTAAGTGTCTCTTCATCCCATGGGTGAACTCAAGTATTCTCCACACACAGTCACGTCTGCAAACTGTTGCACGGTGAGAGAACGAGTGGCCAAGGGAGGTATCACTGCATGGATGCCACAGCCTTGAACAGCTTTGCTGCACTGGCTGGTGGTCATTGTCACAAACCAGATGCTCATTTAGGTGTACCCTTGGGCAGACCTGTAATATGGCCGTTCTAAGGCGGTTTTACTGCTAGCAAAGGTTTAGTGAAGGCTTTGGCACCGTTTCCTATTCTATGTTGTTGTGGGTTTTTATTATTTATTTTGTAATTTTATTATTTTATTTTATTTTATCCTATTTTATTTTATTTTATTTTATTTTATTTTATTTTATTTTATTTTATTTTATTTTTTAAGAGAAACAGGGTAACAAGCTTCTTTAAACCTACTCCAAAGTAGATCACTGAAATGCTATTTCTATATGTACATAATGTACATTATAAAAAAAAAATATTTCAGATATAATGAGTACAACAAAGCTGTCAAGTAAAAAGTTATAACTTTTTGCATCATTTGATTATTTGGGGTAAATGCAAAAAATAATGAAATCCTGTAATAAAAAGATTTTTTTTTTTTTTTTTCACGCTAAATGGCAAATTCCTGGGTCAAACAACTGCCAGTTTAATAGGAGAATTAAGCCAGCGGTCTGATAGTTCTGTAAATTATTTGCAATTCAAGGAAGCATGAAATTTAGTCACGCACTGCGCTTGGTCACCAACATATTGCTGTGCTGACATTTGAACATGACTGTATTCCTTTCATCTCTCCATTGCATATTAGAAGTTTGCAAATAAAAATACAGAATTACACTGAGGCAGGTCTGGCAGCAGAGCAGTTTCAATGCTCTTGCTGACACTGTCTGTGTCTGCAGTGGCCTGTTGCATTGCTGCTTATCAGTACCCCTGGGACCAAAACCCCATCCTTCTGAATTATCCAGCTGTTGAAAAACCTTTGAATTTCTCAAAAGATGCCCCAGTTGTTATGGTAGGATTGGGACTTTGGGAGCACCTTGCCTTTAGGGTGTTCTTTAGACTATCTCCAGAATACATCTGGATGACCCACATTGCATGGTGTTCCTAGAGGTTATCAGCTCATGTCGCTTTACATGACTGTCCTGGTTTTGTTAAAAACAAGTTTCTCTTTTAGTGAATTTGCCTGTCAGCTAAAGCCTTCATATTAGCTGCATTTTCCTGGAGAACCCGACACATGTTTTGGTTAAACCTAGCAATGGAATGCAAACTTATTGATAAGCACAGATGGACATCTCGCGAGAGGGGCAACGAGAAACTGGTGATCGAGAGACTGACCAACGGTGTATAACATTCCATTCACGTGAATACTTCATATAAAAGTGGGAGATCACGAGGATCTCGTCCCTTTTTCCCTTTGCCTTTTCCCTTTTTCCTCATGGCTGACATTAGGAGAGGACCTTGCTGGTCGTCCCTGCGAACTGAGGCCTAGTGAGAGACTGAATCCAGCTCCGGTTGGCTACAGAGTCTAATCCAGGACTTCGGGTGCTGGCTCTGCAGTTGCTGAGACTTACAAGATTGGTTTTGTATATTTTGTATTATTTTCTCTATTCTTATTAGTAGCGTTAGTAAAACATCTTTAACTTTTCCAACTCTCTTCTCTCTGTCCTTCTTTCCCTCCCGATCGCCTGTCCTGAGTGGGAAGGGGGGAGAGGGAGGGGCAAAAGGGGGAAGTGGGGGGGAGAGAAGGTTAACAATACATCTGCCAGGGTTTGATTGTCACCCCGCAATCTTAACCCTCGACAGATAATTGGCGCCCAACGTGGGGCGAAGAGAACGGGGTAAATTTGGAGATTTTTGGCTTTTCTACTGCTCTGACGTACCTTTCAATTTTCTTGGCACGGTGCCAACTCATAGAGTTGTGATACTCGCGCGTCTGTTTGCTTCGGATATTTTTTAGTGGTATTAAGGCAAAGTGAATTACATTGATTTAAAGATGTTATGGCAAAAGTTGTATCAGTTATTTTCTACATTGTGCTCGCTGATCCCATATCTGTGTTGGTGTTTCTTTCTGAATCGAAGTATTCATTATATAACAACAAGAAACTGGACAGCGGTCATGATGATTCTGTGTGGTATGGCACTGGTTTATTTCATTATACTGCAGCCGCTAATGAATTTCTACTCGCTTCTGCTTTACCTTGAAAAACCTCCAGGAGAGATTAAAGAGCAGAATCGCTCTATATTTGCTAATTGGTCAAACGAATCTTTAGAAAGGCTGACTAACAATACTTTTGTGATTTCGCTGGGACAGTTTGCAAATGTGTTAGAGAACTTTGAATATCCTTGGAGCTTTGATAGAACTGTGATGGTGTTATTTGGTTTGCTGAATGTGTGTCAGTTTGTGTTACTGTTAAGAGAAATGAGGTTCAATAGGAGGTTTGCGTCTCTTCTTAGTCCTGAGATTTGCAGTGCGTCTTCAGAAGCTTTAGCAAAAAGCACTCCTAGCCGCTCGAGAAAAGGCAAAACAGCCAAAGCTGCTGCTGCAGCCACGGCCCCCCCAACCGCAGCTTCACAGGCTGAAGCTACAGCTCCTCCGCAGAGCTCCTCTGCCAAGGTCGCTGCAGATAACGTTACCTCTCCAGCCTCAAAGGCTAACAAGGCAGCCCCCCCGCCTTCACACACTGGGCACTGTTGCTGCTGTAACCACAGCAATCACTGTGACAGTCATTCAGACTCTGGAAATGAATCAGATGATGGTGAACCCATATCAGCATCAGTTGCTGGTTGTAAGAAAGTCACTAGAAAGACTACCCGTGCAGCAGGTGATGGCACAGGGCCAACATCAACCCAAGAGGCATCATCATCAGGACAGGGTGGAGATGAAGTGACCACCACTCGGTCCTTTTCTCCAGGTGAGCTGAGAGATCTGCGAAAAGACTTTAGTCGTCGTGAAGGCGAGAATATTTTAACCTGGCTGCTGCGATGCTGGGACAATGGGGCAGAAACAATTGAATTAGAAGGTGGTGAAGCCAGGCAGCTGGGATCTCTGTCAAAAGATTCCACCATTGATAGGGCAATTTCAAGAGAGTCTAATGCCGCTACTCTCTGGACCCGACTCCTGGCAGCTATGAAAGTCAGATTTCCCTACAAGGAAGATTGTATATCCAAGTTAGGGAAATGGAATACTATGGAGAGAGGTATCCAGTTCCTGAGAGAATTAGCTGTGCGAGAGATCATCTATCTAGGACCAAACAGCCAAGAGGGGACAGACCCAGATAGAATCAATTGTACAAAATCTATGTGGCGCAGATTTGTACAAAGTGCACCACCTGCATATGCTAAGTCATTGGCAGGAATGGTCTGGTCAGCTAGAGGTATACAAGAAATTAATGAAGTGATTGAGCAGCTCCGGTACTTTGAGGACAGCCTTGCTGGTTCTCTACGGGCTTGTGTCTCCGCTGTGGAGAAACTGTGTGAAAAATCTGATGACCGGTTTGAAAAGCTGTTGCAAGAAATCAAAGAGCTCAGAGAAGACTCGTACCGTTCACGACCTGCACAAACCTATGTTTCAGCTGTTAGGAGAAGGCGTTTCCGATCTCGAGAGAGAGGGCAGAGACAGCCCACAAAAAGAGGTTCACTGTGGTTCTTCCTACATGAGCAGGGAGAAAACATGAATAAGTGGCATGGAAGGCCTACCTCAGAACTTCAGGAACGAGTACGTGAGATAAAAGGAAAAACTCCTAGGAAGGTGGCTGCTCCAGTTTACAAAAGGAGCAGAAGAGATTCTGATGCTCTTGAAGGAACCTCTAATTCACACTCAGAGACTGTGCAAAACAGGAATTAGAGGTGCCCTGCCTCCAACCAGGTGGAGGAAAGGGATAACAGAGTCTATTGGACTGTACAAATATTATGGCCTGGTACAACACAACCCCAGGAGTATAAAGCTTTAGTGGACACTGGTGCTCAGTGCACAATAATTCCTTCTAATTATAAAGGAACGCAATCCATCAATATTGTTGGAGTGACTGGGGGATCCCAGGAACTGACTGTTGTAGAGGCTGAAATGAGCCTAACTGGAAAAAACTGGCAAAAGCATCCCATTGTGACTGGTCCAGATGCTCCATGCATCCTTGGTATAGACTACCTCAGGAGAGGGTATTTTAAGGACCCAAAAGGGTATAGGTGGGCATTTGGTATAGCAGCTGTGGACACTGAGAAAATTGAACAGCTGTCTGATTTGCCTGGTCTTTCAGATGACCCTTCTGTTGTAGGACTGCTGAGGGTTGACGATCAGCAGGTGCCAATTGCTACCACGACGGTGCATCGCCGGCAATATCGCACCAATCGAGACTCTTTGATTCCTATCCAGAAGCTGATCCGTCAATTGGAAAGCCAGGGTGTGATCAGTAAGACTCGCTCACCTTTTAACAGCCCAATCTGGCCAGTGCGTAAGTCTAGTGACGAGTGGAGACTAACTGTAGACTATCGTGGCCTGAATGAAGTCACACCACCACTGAGTGCTGCTGTGCCTGACATGCTAGAACTGCAATTTGAACTGGAGTCAAAGGCAGCCAAGTGGTATGCTACAATTGACATTGCTAATGCATTTTTCTCTATTCCTGTAGCAGCAGAGTGCAGGCCGCAGTTTGCTTTCACCTGGAGGGGCATCCAGTACACATGGAATCGCTTGCCCCAGGGGTGGAAACACAGTCCTACCATCTGCCATGGACTGATCCAGACCACGCTGGAGCAAGGTGAAGCTCCAGAACACTTGCAATATATTGATGACATCATCGTATGGGGCGACACAGCGAAAGAAGTCTTCGAGAAAGGTGAGAGAATAATTCATATTCTTTTGGATGCTGGTTTTGCCATAAAACGAAGTAAGGTCAAGGGACCTGCACGAGAGATCCAGTTTTTAGGAATAAAATGGCAAGATGGCCGTCGTCAGATCCCAATGGATGTGATCAACAAAATTGCAGCAATGTCTCCACCTACTAATAAAAAGGAGACACAGACTTTCTTGGGCGTTGTAGGTTTTTGGAGAATGCATATTCCTGACTACAGCCACATTGTGAGCCCTCTCTATCGAGTGACTCGTAAAAAGAACCAATTTGAGTGGGGCCCTGAACAACGACAAGCCTTTGAACAAATTAAGCGTGAGATAACTCATGCGGTGGCCCTTGGACCAGTCCGAACTGGACTAGATGTTAAAAATGTGCTCTACACCGCAGCCGGAGATAATGGACTTACCTGGAGCCTCTGGCAGAAAGCACCAGGAGAAACCCGAGGTCGACCCTTAGGTTTTTGGAGTCGAGGATACAAAGGATCTGAGGCCAACTATACTCCAACTGAAAAGGAGATACTAGCAGCATATGAAGGAGTTCGAGCTGCTTCAGAAGTGATCGGCACTGAAGCACAGCTCCTCCTGGCACCTCGACTGCCAGTGCTGAACTGGATGTTCAAAGGGACGGTTCCCTCTCCACATCATGCAACCGAAGTTACATGGAGTAAATGGATTGCACTGATCACGCAACGAGCTCGAATTGGAAGTCCCAGCCGTCCAGGGATATTAGAAGTGATTACAGACTGGCCAGAAAGCAAAGACTTTGGGATGTCTCCAGATGAGGAGGAAGTAAAACGTGCTGAAGAAGCACCACCATATAATACGCTTTCAGAGACTGATAAGCAGTATGCACTGTTCACAGATGGATCCTGTCGTCTTGTAGGAAAACATCGAAGGTGGAAAGCTGCTGTGTGGAGTCCCACACGACAAGTTACAGAAGCCACTGAAGGACAAGGTGAATCCAGTCAGTTTGCAGAAGTGAAAGCCATCCAGCTGGCTTTGGACATTGCTGAACGAGAGAAGTGGCCAATACTTTATCTCTATACTGACTCATGGATGGTAGCAAATGCCTTGTGGGGGTGGCTACAGCAATGGAAGAAAAGCAACTGGCAGCGCAGAGGTAAACCCATTTGGGCTGCCACACTGTGGCAAGACATTGCTGCTCGGCTAGAGAGCCTGCCTGTGAAAGTTCGTCATGTAGATGCTCATGTGCCTAAAAGTCGAGCCACCGAGGAACATCTAAACAACCAACAAGCGGATCAAGCTGCTAAGATTAAAGTAGCTGAGGTGGACTTGGACTGGCAACATAAAGGTGAACTTTTCCTAGCTCGGTGGGCCCATGATGCTTCAGGGCATCAAGGCAGAGATGCAACATACAAATGGGCTCGTGATCGAGGGGTGGATTTAACTATGGACACTATTTCACAGGTTATTCATGAATGTGAAACTTGCGCCGAAATCAAACAAGCAAAACGGTTAAAACCTGTATGGTATGGGGGGCGATGGTTAAAGTATAAGTATGGAGAAGCTTGGCAGATTGATTATATTACACTTCCACAAACACGTCAAGGTAAGCGTTATGTACTTACAATGGTGGAAGCAACCACTGGATGGTTGGAAACATATGCCGTACCTCACGCTACAGCCCGAAATACTATCTTGGGCCTTGAGAAGCAAGTCCTTTGGCGGCACGGTACGCCAGAAAGAATTGAATCAGACAATGGTACTCATTTCAAAAACAGTATTATAGACAATTGGGCCAAAGAACATGGTATTGAGTGGGTATATCATATTCCATATCATGCACCAGCCTCTGGGAAAATTGAAAGGTACAATGGTTTGTTAAAAACTACACTAAAGGCACTTGGTGGTGGAACCTTTAAAAACTGGGATTCACATTTAGCAAAAGCCACTTGGTTGGTCAACACTAGGGGATCAACCAATCGAGCCGGGCCTGCCCAATCAGAAATTCTACGGACTGTAGAAGGAGATAAAGTCCCTGTAGTACACATGAAAAATATCTTAGGAAAGGCAGTCTGGGTTACTCCTGCCTCAGGCAAAGGCAAACCTATTCATGGGATTGTTTTTGCCCAGGGACCTGGCAGCACCTGGTGGGTGATGCTTAAGGATGGAGAAGTTCGGTGTGTACCTCAAGGGGATTTGATTTTAGGTGAAAATATGCAATGCTGAACTGTATGATGTGAATTGCCACACTAACAATGTTTAATAAGTGTCTT
This sequence comes from Patagioenas fasciata, assembly GCF_037038585.1. Taxonomy (NCBI): domain Eukaryota; kingdom Metazoa; phylum Chordata; class Aves; order Columbiformes; family Columbidae; genus Patagioenas; species Patagioenas fasciata. Next base: position 124,157,323 of record NC_092520.1, on the reverse strand, counting down.
TCAGATCAAGACAATGGTGATGAAACTAGAGCTAGCTTCTTCGAGTGGCGCCCGACACCTTCTTCGAAGTTGGTGTCCTTAACCCACAAACAGTGGTCATGAGATGCACTTGGACCATTTTTCCTGCCCTGGGAGACTGTTGTGACAAAATGAACTTAATGAACTTTTCAAAGGATGGTCCACTGATTAATTACTCCTGTGTATATATGTACATATGTATATATATATATAGTAGTAGTGATTAATTAGATTATATTGATAGATTGTACTGATAAGGTTTAAGTATTCAGTGAATGTCATATTATAAGGGGTGGAATGTCCTGGTTTTGTTAAAAACAAGTTTCTCTTTTAGTGAATTTGCCTGTCAGCTAAAGCCTTCATATTAGCTGCATTTTCCTGGAGAACCCGACACATGTTTTGGTTAAACCTAGCAATGGAATGCAAACTTATTGATAAGCACAGATGGACATCTCGCGAGAGGGGCAACGAGAAACTGGTGATCGAGAGACTGACCAACGGTGTATAACATTCCATTCACGTGAATACTTCATATAAAAGTGGGAGATCACGAGGATCTCGTCCCTTTTTCCCTTTGCCTTTTCCCTTTTTCCTCATGGCTGACATTAGGAGAGGACCTTGCTGGTCGTCCCTGCGAACTGAGGCCTAGTGAGAGACTGAATCCAGCTCCGGTTGGCTACAGAGTCTAATCCAGGACTTCGGGTGCTGGCTCTGCAGTTGCTGAGACTTACAAGATTGGTTTTGTATATTTTGTATTATTTTCTCTATTCTTATTAGTAGCGTTAGTAAAACATCTTTAACTTTTCCAACTCTCTTCTCTCTGTCCTTCTTTCCCTCCCGATCGCCTGTCCTGAGTGGGAAGGGGGGAGAGGGAGGGGCAAAAGGGGGAAGTGGGGGGGAGAGAAGGTTAACAATACATCTGCCAGGGTTTGATTGTCACCCCGCAATCTTAACCCTCGACAATGACCTATAAATTTACCAAGGAAGATGAACTCATTTACTAGGTCTGCCCCAAGGAAATTTCACATGGCTCAGGTGAATGTTAATGGGGCTTTGCCAAAAGGCTTTGCCAAACCTTGTGAAGTAACACACATCACCTTACATGCAGGATGGATTAAATTTGGCATTTTTGACATCCCGACATGCAACATGGATGCAGGCAAGGATGTTCTTACTGGGATTCAGGGTAACCTAGCTGAACAGCAATAGTGTGACAACTGAAGAGCTGTCCTACAGCTTCTCTTTATTTCCCAAACAAGAATAAATATTTTGGATTGTATATAGTAAACAGTAATCCCATTTCCACGTTACTATAAATGTGGATCTGTGCTTCAAGCACCTTCCCCAGAGCCATTTCCAATGTACACATACTGAGCAATTGCAACAGTACATACATGGTTTGTAACAGCACAAGAACTGAACAATACGGACAGCTGCATTGCCCCCCATTATGGATCCATACAGTCATTGTACCCTGGTGGGGGCTGTAAGAGTGCATGGCCTGACCACACCACCTGATGGAAGACAACGTGGTAAGGATTGAAATACCTTTACCCTGTTCTGATATGTCTACTGGTACCTCTACGACTTCACCTCTGAGTTTTATAGCACTCATCACCCATTGCTCTGAACATTATAATCTCTGTAAGAACTTGAAGTTTTCCTCCCTGATTGAATTTTTGATAGTAACGCCAGGAGGTGAGGCACTCATAGCACACAGCTACAGCAGAGGTCATCTTGGAAGGGGTAAACCTGGTACCTGGGAAATTAATGCAGAGTCAAAATTGCTATTTTGTATGCACATTTAGGTGCTTGATTCACATGACTTGATTTTCCTTTTAGGAAATAGACTTATTTGAGGGCAAGAGCAGACAGTGGTGGCAATGGGAGCCATGTCTTTCAGAGATGCATCTCAAAAGAGCTCCTTGAGAGAGGGACAGGACAATCACTTATAATGTCTCTTGAGCATGACATACCCAGTGCTAGCAGTCCTGACCTATTAACTTTGCTTTTTCCTTTCCTAATCTTTCTAGCTTCTAGCAGTTAAAATTGTTATGCAATAAGCACTCAAAGTTGAATAATTTTGCTTTTAAACCAAAAATATCCCCAGCTACCCTGAAAGCGTAGATGTTCTAACTGAATGCATACAATGTGGTAATCTAAAAAAACCTCAGAGACATGGAATATTTCTGGCATGTGGTAATTAGCATAGTAGATTACCACAAAGATATAATGTTTATGGTTTATAAGATATATGGTTTATTTTACACACAATACCAATAACCTCCATTGTAAAACCATGGAAATTCACAGTGAATGTTATCTCTTGCTGCTAATGCTATGCAATTTTGCCATTACTAAAATTTTTACTAATCTATAGTATGTGGCAAAAGATTTGTCGAGATAATTTTCTTTTTTTTTTTTTCCTGGCTCCTTGCCTAATGTAAAGCAAATTTTGAAGTACAATGGCAGTTTTGAAACCTAAAGTAAAAGTTTCTACTTATAGAGCTGTCTCTTCTTTCTGTGAGCATGTTTTCACCTTTGATATACTGGGAAATAGGTGAACCTCTTTACTAGAAAATCCCAAACGAATATAAAAAAATAAAGTACCCTCTCCTATTTCTTTTCCCATATGAACTTTTCATGGCTCATAGGATACAATGATCTTCTCTGAGATGGATTTTGGAGAACTTAGATATAGAGCTATTATTGTTATGGGCAATACGAGAAAAAAAAAAAAAAAAGCTGAATTATTTGCCAGAGTGGGTGGAAAAAATGAGTTTTAAAACCTGATCATAGAATACACATGTCCTTGGGGAACATCCTGAAGTGTCACATTTTGAATTTTAGCAATAAAATTTTCATATATCAAGTTCCTAATGCATGAACAAGTTTTCTCTTAGTAGGACTCATTGAAGTATCATTACGTGTCTTCATAAGACTTCACCACTTACCTTTGCTTCAATAACATTCTTATTGTTGATTTTGTTTAAGATTTATTTGGATTTCATGCTAAATGGAACGCTTTTAGAGATAAGTAGTCTAACGCATTCTGTAAAGTGCTAGAACAGTTTCTTTCAAAAGATTTTCTGTTGCAAATGAAATATTCTCCAGCTTGTTTTGAAGAGTGACTTAAAAACAGAGATGGCATTAGGTGCTCTAGTCAATTCGAAGCTTCATCACAGGCTTCAGTGGTAACCAGGTGAGTGTATTTGGGAGTAGTGGAAGATAAAACTCATGTTCCTTGCAATTCAAGCATCACTTCATGTGTAGGACCTGTTACAATGAGCGTGTCTTATGTGCTACAAAAGATCCTGAGCAGGACTTAGAGTGATATTTCATATGTTTGATGTTTGACCCTTTCCCTGATGCATGTATCACCCTGAAACACCATAAATTCAAATCACAGCTCAAATGTTAAAAACCTGCCACAGCTTGCCTGTAATTACGCAGTGCCAAGTTTACTAATACTAAAAATGCACATATTTAAGGTGAGCTTTCAGTTTTTGAGTGAGATATTACTGATACAGACACTGGAGAAGAGTGGAACAGTGGAACATTCCTATATATCCTTGTCAAGATTTTTAATAGGAAAATAAGGTCATTCAGACTTTGAAAACCAGATGTTTATGACAATTGCAGCAAAAATGCTAGGGGAAAAAAAATCTCACACATACCATCAACCATAATTAAAGTGGCTACAATAACTTCAGCAACCTGGTTTCACAAATAACTGTGAAGATCTGTGTGAGCCTGTACTTGTCAGCTACTCGGATGTTCTGCATTTTTGTCTTGTTTGCTAATGATACGGAGTCTAAGAGACTGCATTTGGAAGACATTTCAGAAATTACTAAGGTGGATGTCTTATGACAGTTTCCACCAAAGCTTGAATAATTTAACTTTCATGCATATGCCAAGCCAGTGCTGTTACTTTTTGTTCTAAATGTGGAAATGAGTCATTTTGCATTGCTTAGGCAATGTAGAAAGGATATCTTGAAAAAGAAAAAGCAGAGACAGCATCCTCAAACTCTGGAGTACCACAACTGTATGAAGAAAGTTAAATAAAATGACCTAAATTAAATTATTGTTTGGCATTCCGAGTATGAATGTGTTCGCTGGCACTTGCAATTAACTCTATCGTATACTTCTATTGAGTGACTCAATAACAGCCATGAAGAAATAGCTTCAAAAATATGATGTTGGACCCCCAAATCGTTCTCCAACTACGTTAGTAATATGATTTTTAGAAAGTAAATCCTCTTTCTACTAACACTGTTTCTCTTGCATTTCCCCAGCCACCATGGCCCTGAAAACTTTGTAATTATTTTAAAGCTCTGTTCTCATAAGGTTTTTTGTGGATTGTTTGTTTGGTTGGTTTTTGCATAAAACACTTGGAAGAAAAATTTATGGAAGAAATAAAATTTGGGCCATTTAAATCCCCCTTCTCCAGCTAAGGAACATATAGATCATACATACATTAATTATTGAAGACTACCTAAATAGCAATATCATTATTATTTTTAAAATAAATTATGAAAATTCTGGTGTTTACATGTGATTAATATATGAATTATGTTTGTACGTATTTACATGTATGTACATACAAAGTATTTACATAAAGCTTGCATATGCTTTCAGTGCTAATCCTGCTAATATTTTATGTACATATTTAAATATGCATCTAAGCAAATGTTGAGCTTATGTATGCCTCATTAAGCACATCTAAAGGCCTAACCTTCTCAAAAAACCTTTTGGGGTTAAAATATTTATCATGAGGCAATAAGAACATGATGAGATGACAATGACATTGGAAGTTATTTATGTTTACATAAGTATTAATGGAATGGCTCAAGGACCCTGTAAAGGGAACTCCATAAATTGGATGCTGTCAATGTCATCCTTGCAACCTTGCCCATAATTTGCTACTAGTGAGAAAAACATGAGGGAAAGTGCCAAAGTAGCTCTATAACAAATGAGAACTAGATCTTTGAAGTATCACCTATGACACTTTCTGAATGGGAGAAAACAGTAATTTGGGGGGGAGCACTCTAACAAAATCCCAAGTCGATGCAAAAAATTGAAAAACCTCTGTGCAGAGGCAGTATGTGGCCTCAGGTTGTACAAATTACTCTATTTTGCGGGGTGGGGGAGGGGGTGGGTCTCAAGTAAAGTACAATCATTACAGGAAAATAGCAATGCTTAGTCAACCTAGCAGTGCCAGATCTAATTTCGTATTCATTTCCCCTGATAAAAAGAAAAAAACCCTTAAGCAGCTAAAAATAACTCTTTGACACTCTATTTTCAGTGCTTCAGCTATTGATTCCTACCTCTGCTAATATCTCCCTTTTGCCCTTGTGGATCCAATGCTGATTATGTGCAAGTCTACTAAAAACAAGTGAAGCTGAGAAATTCTTATTCCTCTGTCATGAGAGGCCCTCACATGCTGTTCCATGAGAACATTAAACTTTCAGTGTCATCCCTTATATATGGTCCACAAAGAAAACTAGAACCCATTCTGTGGTTCCATTTTGAATAAGCAATACAAAATAAAGAGGAATAGAAGAACTACTGATGGTGACCCGAGCTGATGAGAAGACTGTGTTCACAGAGGTCCAAATTGTCAGCTGTCTGAAATATATTTTACCAATCAGGAAAAGCTTCAATGTCTGTGCAACAAGTCACAAAACAAAAATGGGCATATTCCCTATGTGTAGTGCAACAGAAAATAGAACTCAGTAGCACCTCCAGCTTAAATTATATGGGAGGGAAGAATTATGAAGCATTTTTTACCTAGGTTTATAGAGAGGAAAGGTTCTCCAGACTTGAAACCCAAGGAAGTTTACCAATTAAGAATGAAAAATATGGCAAGTGAAGTGTGCAGCAGTCCATGGTGGCAGCAGTACTTCACTGTGGTGACATATGCCAGAATCTTTTGAAGTATTCTTAGTGAGCCTCCGTAGCAGTGACATTTCCACACACTTCATCCTGGAGATGATGGAGATCTTGCTCTAGCAGGGTGTCACAGCTGTGCTGGGTCTCAAAACCGCTATGTAGGTCTGTAAACCAAATCCCCACCTGGGATAATTTTACCCTGTTTTTCTTTCACCCAGTGTTTGGATTGCTTCTTCTTTTTTCTTTTTTTTCTTATTTTTTTTTTTTTTTAAATTTAGGACTGTATGTTTTTATTTTGTTGCTTTTCTCTTAGTGTGGAGTCTCTATTGATCATGTGAGCTGACTGCCACAAATCTGGAGTGCAGCTGGGAGGAGAACTGGCCATATAGTTCCCTTGTCTTTTTACTCTTTCCCATAGCAAAACATCTCAGATGAAACAGGAAAGAAACTGGAAACCTCAAATGTCATAGTGTTGTTCAAATTATGCTGTCTATTCAGGGTGAAAATCCTGCTTCTGCATGGGGTCATAATCAGAAAGGAGCTAATGATCATACATATATTATTAGTATGACCATGGCTTTAAAGACTATTGTTAGTGTGGGGAGCCATATTAATAGGGGTGACTTTCACATTAACAGTGTGAAAAGCACAGCTTCTTAGACATATAAACAAATCAGAAAATACAACTGCCTATCTTTCATAATTACAAACATCAGTATTAGTCTCTGTCATTATGCAACAGACTAGTAGTATTAGACTCAATAGCCTAAATAAGATGCAACTAAAGCCTGTTGTATACAAAATGCAGCTGCAAATGCAGCTAGCCTAGGATAGACTCCTACTCACATTGCTTTGAAAGTAAGAGTCTGTAATGAAAGTTCTTGAAAAAAAAACAAAATGACAACAACAACCAACAAGCCTGAAATCAATGCTTTTCATCTCACTGGGAGATGCTTAAAATGCATGTTTTAGTTCTGGTCTAAAAGATTTAGGGAGTTGCCTCTGATGGGGAAAAATAACATACAGAGAAAAAGAAATGCCTTAATTCTTCAATTTAGACAATTGCCAAGGTTCAGTCATGAGCGTAAGTTCTGTTATTTTGATCTTCACTTCAGTTAGGACAGAAATGCCATTCAGCTTGCATCTGAATTGCTAAATTTTGGGTTGATTTCCAAGTCATCCCTAAATCCAGTCCAAATTGCCTTCTGGATTTTATAACTCTCACTGGACAAGTAATTTAGAAGACTACTATTGATGGGCTTTCAACAGTTTTGTATTCAAGGCATCTGACTTGAACATGTCCCAAGACTTGAATGGCATAGGATCTGTCATAGAGGGGTTTAAAGGCATACATTTCTTTTTTGTGAATGAGAGATTATTGTGCTCACTATTTCTGAGGTTGCATTCAGAGGAAATCTGTTTATAGTCTAGATATAAACCCAAAATATGCAATTCCCCTGTTTTCAAAACAGCCACTGTTGCTCTATAAACTCATTAGCTGTATTGCTTATTTTAGACATTGTAGGTAGGACATATTTTTTATGCCACCAACTTCTCCATTCTGTAAGGCAAAAGCTTTTGTGCATACAAAGATTCTGTTTTTAAAAGGGTCAGTAGCCTGACTGATGTTTTAAACTTTCAACAAATGAGACATTTGATAAAGTAAGATTTCTATACTTTGTTTCTGTACTTGTTGGCAGACTTATAGCACCAGCTTTGCGAGACATCTGCCCCTACCATCAGATAATAAACTGATTTCTCAAGCATTTAGTATTTCACTAAGGAATGCTTGGAACTGGTCTTCTCTTCCTTTTAGATTTTTTTTATCATGAGCTTTTCTTGTTCTGTGTTCAGTTTATTGCTTCTGACTGCTTTCATTTGTGATATATATCAATAAACATAACAGGAAAATTATTTTTAATGAACAAATTGTCTTCAATTTTATCATGCCAGTTATATAAAGTGTATGATTTCATGTGCAGAATTATTTCTGTAGTCTGATCTGTATGTTTCAGAACTTCATAATTGCAGGTAAAATACTTTTGAAGATCATAGTTATTTTGCATTTTTTTGCTATAGCATGTTCAAGGAAGAGGTTGAATATGTGAATTCTTTGATTAACCAAGGAAAAAAAAATCCACATTCCCACAAGACTGACAAGAGCTGAAATGAAGACGGATGCATTAAAAAAAAATTGCGCAAACCTGTGTGTGTGAGTATATGACTTTATGTATGTTTGCATAAATTCCTAATTTTACTCATACTAGTCCTCATCCTATTCTTAATTTTAATTCTGAAATACTACCACAGTGGGGTCTCAGCATTAATGAATGCTGTCAAATGTCCACTCCTATGTGCAAGAAAAGAAGTCACTCTCTTGGTTTCTTATGACATCCACTAGTAGTATCTCTGCAGTAATATTTAATTAGGTAGCAATATTTCCTACCATTGGTAATACAAAAAATTCTGCATCCTTTATTCCACCTGAACAGGTAATTATATTCTGCTTGTGGAACAAGTTAACGTAGTTCTCTCATTCCTGTTATTTTGCCTTTTACCTGCTGTTCAGTCCTTTGCTATTTTGAAGGCTATCGTCTTCCTCCTTTTTCAGATGATCACTTTGTCAATGATTCATGAATTGCTCTGCACGTGGCTCGCTGATTTGACTGCAGGGTTTGGTTAGCTTGAATATTACATATATATAATCCAGTCAACCCTAGGACTGAGTATATTTGAAGGACAGATTTCATTATATGTTTCTTTCTTTCCATCCCATCAGCTTATCATTTTATCTGGTTTTTGAAGAACGTAATTTTTAGAAGAAATTTAATGATAGGATGAACTATGTGAGACAGATGGCTTCAAATTACAGTTATTAGAAATCCAGCCTAACAATCTGCACTTTAATAATCAGTAATTGAAAAGCTCTTATTTTCAACTTCTCTTAGAAATACCATTTCTCTGATGTGTATGTAACTTGGGAGAGGACTGACAAATTTCATGATTTTTAGCCAACGATTTTCCCTTTTTCTGAGGCACAGAGTTATCTATTTAACCAATGTCTTGCAGCTGCAGAAATCTTTATACAGTGCTATCAAGATGCCTGAAATAGCTGAATTAGAGTAATTCAGACAGTTCCTTAAGAACTGCAGATATTACCCAAAATATGCACATGTGCGCACACACATATCTTCTCTATGGGGTATTTTGTAAAACTACTTAATTTGTATGGCAGAGAAGCAGTAGTTTTTATCTTCAACTGGTGACTAAAATTCACTGAGACAAGTGTAAAGTCAATAGATATAATTTACACCTGCCAATGAACTGGTGTGATGTTGGTTATCTTGGCTGAGTTTGAAAACTGCATGTTTCCTAGAAAGTCTAAGGCCAATGGAGAGGCTTCGGCTTTGTGGAGGTGCTGAAGACCATGGATACTCAGCTTGTCTCTCCACTTCCACATGGCCGTGTCGTGTGGGTGACAGAGCCCAACCTCTGGTTGCACCCTGCAAACGCTGCTCTGGGATTGCTGTGACTGCAGCTGCTGCTCTCCCTCAGATTCAGTGTCACATTTGTTCTGCTGTCCGCTGGTGGTCTCCCACTTGTTTATAAGTCTGTGTAGATATACCCACACTAACACATAATAACCATATGCAGACACATTGTCAGAGACTAACAAGAATCATACCTCAAATATTGTGGCATAGTAGCAGGAAATGGGACACTCAGGCGATTTATATAGCAACAACCAGATAAGGAGCCACAGACAAAGCCCAGCCAGCTGGGACGTGTGGAAGGGCACATAGCTCCACCTTCTGATAGGCCCAGCATGGCACAAAAGGGAAAAGCTGAGACTACCTCAAACTCCTTTATGTAAATCCTTTTGCTGTTAAACTCTTCACCAATTAGATTTAGGTAACGTAAATCTTTCTGCTGACGAATCATATGCTAACTGGGCTGTGATGCAAAATAAAAAGTTTTGTTTTTCTCATTTATGGACCTTAATATTGTGTAAAGTGTTTTCCAACCCATGAATCTCAGTCACCTCTCCCCTCATACCTCTCGGCCAGACGTGACACATATATGCACATACTGATAGTTCAGACCTAACTGTAGTATCTCAGGTTTATTGAGATGTACAAATTTCAGGGTTAATAGGCATTTATTTGAATTCTGGTCATGTTTTAAATCATTCTGTGTCCATTCCAACTGTGAAATGCGATCTGAGAAAACCCACATGGCTTCAGCAGCTGTTAGAACACTCTTGTGTGAAAACCATACCTTTCATTTCTCCTTTGGCTCCACATCTCCAAAACCTTGGATGTGTACTTTCCATGAGCATTCTCCTGTGTGTAAATAGTTGTCTTCCAGCTTGGCATCAGTGGCCGGAAGCAGTGGAAGTGAATGGAGTTCAGGTTAACACTGAGTCACTAGCGACTTTAGAGAGTGGTGTTCATGAATACTACTTATTGCATTTTTTAGCCATTTGTCTTTCCTCTTCTTAATAAATTTGTGCCCTTCCTCTTTTTTTTTTTTTTTTTTTTCCCCCTGAAACATTCTTACAAAGTAAAATACGACTGTTTTCGAAAAGAACAGATGCAATCCATCTTGGGAATATGATCAAGATACCAAGAAAGCTTAAAATTACTGGGGGTGTCTGGGAATGTGTGCTTGGCTGCACCTTCTCTGCAGTTTTCAATACCTGGATGGTGATGGAATAGCACAGGAACTCTCCTCTGGCTACAGTAGGTTGAAAGGAGGAGTGTCATCATGTGCTTTGAAGGTTGGGAACCCCAAAGAGGTGCCTGAAACCCAGAATCTAGTGCAGTTGAAGGCAAAAATGCAAAATGGTTTGGTTAGCCTTTCTTTTTCATAGCTTTTACAAATCTGCAAAACAAACATTAGTATTCTTAGGTACACACTTTCCATGGAGCTCTCTTTGCTCTTTTATACATGTTTACTTTAAAGATACATTTTCCTAGTTTTCTAAAAGGCATAATTAGTTTCTAAAAAAGGAAACAGAACCCCATTTGTTTATTGAAGGGGCTAGAACAAGCTCCCAGAGTCATTCTTGAATACATAAATAAGGAAGCGAAGTGCAATTAGGAAAGGAAAATGACTGAAAAACTTATCTTCTTGGTTGAGAGACTGATCATTGTAAAACTTTTCATGTTTTCTTGCACAGCTTTGCATGCATATGTTTGTACAGAAGAAAAATAGTATAACTCCCTTACAGCGACATTAATCTGTAATACCAGCAATCTATGTCATGATGTTTCCATGACTTGGAAAGCCTGCAAGCAGTGTAAATTTAACTATAAGACTCCACTATTTTTATTTTCTTGAATGAACAAAATGTGTTCAGTCAGATGAAGGTGGGTAATGACACAAAGTGAAAGTGAGATGAAGATCTCAAGGAGCCATTGAGGCAAGTGTTCCCAGAATCCCTAGTGTTCACATGCTGGAGACCTGTGATGTCTCTCCTTTCTCCTTAGAATGCTTTATGTACTAGGCAAGTATTTGCATATATATTCAACGATATTCACAGTATTTTTTCACTGGAATTCACCTGACCGAATGTGTCAAGATACCTGTCCACAGAGCAGTCCACTTGTGAACTCTTTATGCTAGTTTCCATTTGCAAAGAAATAGTCAGTGGTAAGAAGGTGATAGTCAACTTGTCTGTCCTAGACATCTCCCTCAAGATGATGTGAATCATACTCCATAAACAGCTATTTCTATCCACTGACCTTAAAAATGAAGAACACTAGCTCAGATTAAGATATTTAAACTGCAGGCATTTTTGCAGATACAGAGCTACAAGTGGGAGTCATCAAAGTAAATGTAATATGTTTGCATCTATTCAGATTAATTTGACCCTTCCAGCCTACCGATATTCTGTAGAATGGGAATACAGAACAATGAGTAGTAGATGGTGGCATGCAGAGGATCTCATGTCTCTCAGACCTTGTTTGTCTGCACCTTATCCCTTCATCAGTTTAATCACAATCTGAATAAGAGATAAACATATATGACTGTGGGTTCAAATCTAATGTGCTCTATATTGAACCAAAGCACAGAAACGTTCGGCCAATCCACCCATATTGTGTTCGCATGATGAAGTGCCCAAGAAATTCCCAGAGGGATACTAATCATGTCATGAAATGAATGCATAGTTTTTTGTCAAGTGGCAAACACACTGCTGGCCAAGTGGTTAGGAAATGTCTACACCAGTGTGTGAAACAAAAAAATAATCCAGGACATTCTGTTTCTTGCTGATCACTGAGGGGGCTTGGTGTCTTGACCACTTCCTTGGGGAGCCTGTTCCAGTGACTGACCACCCTCTCAGTGAAGAACCTTTTCTTAATGTCCAGTCTGAACTTCCTCTGATGCAGTTTAATTCCATTTCCTCATGTCCTATCTCTGGTCACCAGAGAGAGATCAGCTCTTCTCCCTCTGTTACCCTCCTTGAGGAAGGTTTAGACTGTGATGAGGTCCTCTCTCAGCCTTCAGTTCTCCAAGCTGAACAGATCAAGTGACTTCAGCCGCTCCTTGCAAGTCTTGCCCTTTAGACTTTTTACCATCTTGGTCACCCTCCTCTGGAGATACCCTAATAGTTTGATGTCTTTCTTATACCAAGGTACCAAAAACTGCACCCAGTACCTGAGATGGGGCTGCAGCAGTGCAGAGTGGGACAATCACCTTCCTCGACTGGTGGGCTATGCTGTGTTTGATGCACCCCAGGGCATGGTTGGCCCTTTTGAGTGTCAACCTTTTCATGCTTTCTTTTTTTTTTACTTTTATATTTTGTCCTTGTTGATGGTAAATGGTAGACAGAAAAGAGGAGACAAAAATCATATCTTTTGTGCTATCCTTAAAAAGATTTGGTTTTTAGGCTTCTAAATTACCATATATTTACTTATTTTAATTTATTTCACAGTCTCACAAAAATCACAGAAGAGCTGAGATAGGAAGGGACCTCTGAAGATTGTCTAGTCCAACCTCTCTGCTCTAGCAGGGTCATCAAGAGTGCCCAGGACCATACCTAGTCAGATTTTGGTAAACTAAGGATGGAAACTCTGAAAACTCTATGGACAACCTGTTCTGCTGCTTGATCACCCTCAGTGTAATTTTTTTTTTCTTATGTTTAATTTAAATTTATTGTATTTCAATTTATACTCATTGTCTGTTGTCTGCTCATTGCATACCACAGAGAAGACCCGGGCTCTGTCTTCTTTACTGGCCCCATTAGGCACAGGTAAGATCCCCCTGAGCCTTTTCTTCCCCTGGCTGGACAGTCCCAGCTCTCTCAGCCTTTCCTTGTATGACAGACATCTCAGTCCCTTGATTGTGGCCCACCTCTTGCTGGAAGGTAAAAGACCAGGTTGGGCCATCAGCAGCTCTCCCCACACGCCTGAAATATAAACTCATCAGTGTTAGAAATGTGATGCCAGACAGCTTTGTACATGTCAGCAGCCATTTGGGGTCATCGAGGGAAACACCAAAGCCACACTGGCAGATTTTAGTGTTGTTCAAGTACTAGTTGATTTCAGAAAGGTTACTTGCATAATATCATCTTTACTTAAAGTGACGTGCTTTAATGATGCCACTTTAGTCACTTTGTCTCAGAAGCTGCTGTGAAGCTGCAAGGAGGACAAATAACCCTCGATTATATGCTACTTTTCCTCCTTGATTGGAAGCTTTAAGGCACCATAATAAAAAACAACCTTTTTTCCTCACAAAGTAGAGCTAGTCTCTGCACTGGTTCACAGTCATCTATCCAGGAGCAGGAGATAAGAGAAGCTGAGCAAGAGTTCAGCACTGTGGTTCCTTCCTTTGATACCAGCCCAAGCTTCCCTCTAAATTAGTATCATAAGGTTACTGAGCTTCTCCCTCACACCAGGGTGGATGTCAGAGCTGGTTCAGATTAGCACAGTGAGCACAGAGAGCATGGTCAAATCAGTGCTTTGGCTAGACCTTAGCTGAAGAGCTAGGACCACAATCTCACTAACCCACAAATCTGATGTCTGGGCTGGCAGGATTTCAGGGTGAGCTATTGTGATCATATTAGACACACAAGACTATCAAGACTGAAGTAGAACTCGGTTCTCTGTTTAGGAAACACTTCCTGTTCTCAGTTGGTTTCTAGTGGCTTTCCTTTCCTCTGAATTCCACCCCACAGTTCCCAAAAGCTTAACTTGAAATACTTTCTAACACTACATTGATTTATTCAAGGAATTGACTGTGTGGTCAATCAAGTAACCCTGAAGTGATTAATTAGAATGTGTTTAGTTCATTGATTTGTTGTTATATGATATGCCAGCTTCTGAAGATAATGAAGGAGACTGGCCCATTAACTCTTTTTGTCAGAAAAAAATATGGAAAGGAGACTTTGACTTCAAAGGGTTTTTTGTCTATTCAAGCTGTGCAGAAAATGTCCACATTTTTTGCAGTACTATCAAACTTAATCATTTACACATGAAGTTCTTAATCTTGAAACTTCTTGACATTTTAAACTAGTAATTATATCGGGTTATTTTTTAATATATAATCCTTTGGGATAACCTTGGGTTTAAATTTAGATTTTGAAAATTATTAGTAAAAGAAAAATCAATTTTCAAATAAAAACTGAGATCGTCATATTAACATGTCATTCTAGGTATTAGGAAGATTCCAAAGACATCTTCCCTTGGGAAGAGGACTATGGTTTCTAGACAGCCTATGCCTATTTGATATTGTGGTTTGACAAGAAGGTTCAAACATGTAATTCATCTAGCAATGAAATGGCAGTGGGCCAAAATAACTGAACACTGAGACAAGGGCAGGTAGTGGGAAAATTTAGGTCTCCACACAGACAGAAGACGGAAGCTGGAGACATAACACAAAGCTGTAGAATTGCAAGGACAGGAAAGATGCTGAAACAAAACCTGGTAAATCCCGAAAATACAGTAATGGCTGTATCCTGTATCACACACAACTTGCCTTTGGCAAATGATTCTGTCAGAGAGGAAAAAAACACTTTGCTTCTGGGCTTCAGACTTTAAGTCCAATAAAAGTCCTTTAGTGTAGAACACATATTATTTCACAGCAACATAACCAGACAAATAACTGTCCAACACTGCTTGCCAGCTGCCTTCCTGTGGTATGAAGTACTAGAATAGAAATTGGCGAAAAGCTTCATGATTCATGGTACACACAGATGTGAACAGAAGAAACCACCCAGATGGAAATGCAGTTCCCATGGTAGAGGCTGGTATCCTGCCAATCTACTGCAGGTACACTTTCTCAATCAAAACATTAGAGTGAAATACAGTTCACAGGATTTTCTATCATACGTCAGTCCTCCCCCAGCAGTATTTGACATGCCAGAGGAATGCATGAAAATTTTGGCTACATGCAATTTAAGGAATAGCATCAACAGGAAGTCTGCCCTTAAAAGAGTTTACATGCTGAACATTTTCCTTGTCATTTTCTCTCCTTTTCACTATGCTAATGTAAACATGGGTACCTTTTAGCTGTATAAGCACCTATTTCATTTGCAATTTCAGTTATCTGCAGTGTTGGTCGTAACTAAAGCTGGGAATGCTTTGAGGGGTTAACTTTTAAAAAACTTTTGTCAGTTGTAATTATACTTTTTAAATAAGGCTGGTTGTTTTCCAGTCCTTTAGAATGT
Source organism: Patagioenas fasciata (assembly GCF_037038585.1). Taxonomy (NCBI): domain Eukaryota; kingdom Metazoa; phylum Chordata; class Aves; order Columbiformes; family Columbidae; genus Patagioenas; species Patagioenas fasciata. Next base: position 124,141,743 of record NC_092520.1, on the reverse strand, counting down.
GCCTGTGTTCTCCTCCTCTGAGAATGATGTGCAACAAAATAAGGGAAGTTGTCTAAAATGTGCTCACTAATCCTTATGGTCTGTTATTTATTTTTATGTGCAAATTTTAAAGGGAAAAATCTTCGTATAATTGCCTAAGTCATAGTTCTATAACTTCTTTTTACCCAATCACTGCAACAGACTTGTGTATCCACAAACTTCTTCACTGTCCTAATTCTATTGGTGGTTTTAAATGGAGATATTACTACTCCCTCAAATGCAAATTTTAGACGCAAACTTACAGGTAAAGTCAGGCCACATCCTGAGGTGTGATACCTCTCCAACAAAAAATCCTTAGCATGATGTCTGTGTGTTGACACAGAGAATTAGAGACAGTTTTGACAATACATCACTGAAGAGATTACTGATCCTCAAATATTTTCAGCAATCTTTTCTGGCCTCATTGAGACTAATATTTTGCTTGTTTTTCTCATCACTGTGCACGTCAATGGATGTTTTCATTGTGCTGTCCATAGCGACCCAGAGGTCTTTTCCAGCATGGCAGCAGACAGAATACTGAAACATAGAGGAGAAGACAGTATAATCTGCTGTTGTAAGATGGTAACATCAAAAGAAAGGAATGAGTGGTTTGAGTTTTATTAAACACAGAGTCAGTTTCCATGCAAAGAACAAAATTAATTTATACATCTCAAAGTATGCAATATAGTATGGGTGGTTTAAATTTGTAGATGCTGTTAATTATTCCCATTCCATTGCTAGCAATAGGAACTTTTTTTTTTTTTTAAATTAGAGGTTGATTTGAAAAGTAATTACTTCATTAGATTTAGAAATCGTGTGCTATAGCCATCTTGATCTTCTTTAAAATGAATGACAAGATGTTTTTCTCATTCATTGTTCTATGTGAATTTAAGAAGTCAGATTCTCCTATTTAAAACAAGGAGAAATAACTATAGTAGGCATTCCTGAGCCAAAGGAGTACATGGTTTTGGAAGCTGGAAAGCTATATCAGTGCTGTAGCCACAGAAACCATGACTGACTTCTATAATTGCTCATTTCAATGAAGCATGGACAGGAGGTCCTTTACCTTAAGGATATCCTCCAAGTAAGAAGTTACAGCTTCTTCTTAGAGCTTCCACTTCCCATCTGTACACATGAGAAAAGAAAAATGGACAATTGCTTGCAGATATTCTTCTGCTTTGAATTTTAGGGAGGCAAAAGATTTTTAATTCAGTGTCTGGCTGGTTAACCTGATTGCAAAGATAGCATTTTTCAGGACAAAAGAATAGGAAAATGGGAAGGAAAAACAAATGTCTCCTGAAACCCATTGCAAAACTGTTAGCCAACTTTTATTCGTGTAAATACAGCTGTGTTTGCAGACAATTGCACATGTATTTGCTAGTGCAGTTTTTAGTAGGATTTAGATGTACAGTTCCACATGATGTGTCAGGCTTCTTAAGTGTCTTCTTTCATGATCTTCATAACCATCTTGCAATGGCTGTGTGGCAAAGAGTACATCTGCCATCAGATAAAATGATTAGGAGGCTTTGCCTGAGAAGGCTTGGAGGGACCTGTTTGAGCAGGATAACTTTTCTGTCACCTGTGGTCTCACATATCAGGCAAGGCCAGCTGAAGCACTGTAGGTCAGGCTGACTCTTGTAGCACCAGCAGAATTTTCTGAGCTGTTGTTGTCTGGGTCACTGGGAAGACGCCATAGGAAGGCATCACAGGTTTAAAGACACCATGAGACTGGGAGATGGTCCTGGGCCCTGTGCAGAAGGAAAAGGGCCAGGGAAGGGTGTGAGAGCTTGTATGTCATTTTTTAGGAGTGGAGGTGACATGAAAAGGGAGATTCCACATCACTTCTTGGATTGGTAGGAAACCACCGGGGTGGAGTTCGAAAGGGTGCCAGTGTCAGGCTAAAGGAGAGATGTTCTAATGACCCTTTCTTTAGTCTGTACAAAACCCCAGCAATTATACACTCAGAATGCTGGACTGCTTTAATGATGTGCAGGTGTTTTCACAAAATAAGTTTAGCTAGCTATAGACCTCACTAAATGTTTCCCTTTCAGTTAACCAGTCGCAGTCCTCCCACGTATTCTTTCATTCAGTTCAGATTGCTTCTGGTTGTTTTCACTCTGTCTTGCGTGCTAGCAGTAAGGAGTCAAACATGCTTATTTGCATATTTTTCCTCCTCTTTCATTCTGCTTTCTGTGGGCTCTTAATGCAGGCTGACTGACTTTTTTCTCACACTTTCTGTTGTCTGCCTTATACCTTGAGTGATGAAAGGGTGAGAGATGAAGGAAAGTTGTCAGAACATCAGTAAATTGGGATCTGTAATAGTGAGGTGGTTAAATATTCAATATAAGCAGTTGCTACGGCACCTGAAAAGCCTGAGAAATGGTAGCAAAAGTCAGCTGTTTCATCATTCCTTGAGATTGCTACCAGAAGTGTGCAAAATATTAAAAAAAACTCTGATTTAGTCAAAGTGCAGGGCATTTCTAGTTGCCTGTTAACACACAGGGTCGTATGTCCTTCTACTTCCCTGGCAGGATATAGCCTTAACTAGGCTCACAGCAGAGTCCTAAGCACATTTTCTGTTTGCGGCCCAAACTTTTGCCTGTTGCTGCAGCACAAGGGAACAAAGATATGGCTCAACAACATAGAGAGAGGAGAGGGTGAGAAATGGGACTTGAAGAGGTAAGAGAACACGGTGAGGATGGGCACACTGTTAGCTACTCCTCCTCATCCACCAGCAGTTACTGAACCAAGCAGAGACTTGGCACTGTTGAGCAATTCACCTCCAACAGCAGGGAGGAGTCCTGGGAAACACTGATCATCTGGGGTTGCTTCCTATTGCTGCACTCTCTTGACAAAGCCATGGTCAAGTCTTCATCTTTCTTGAAGCAAAGTACATCCATGTTTCTTGTTATATCCACCAGAGACATAAAATACCATCTCTTTAAGATTTTTTTATACACTTGAGGAGTTATTAATGTCTATTTTCTGCTACTTCCTCTTCCCTAGCATTTTTTCCTTTAATCTGTATCTAGCCTTCATTTAGCTTTTTTGTGTAGTTCTTGGTTTTCAAGCCTTTAATCTTTCTTACTCAACTGTTGACTCTCTCCAATCAGTCCACACCTTTCCTGAAGCGTAATGTCAAAAAATTGATGAAGTCTTCCAGTTGATATCTTGCCAATGAACAGCAGAGGAGTTATTTGGCATGTCTGATTTATATTCCAACAAACTATCACTGGCTGAAATAACTTCATCTAACTTTATGCTGTAACTGTCTACACCTGACCTGAGTGTCCTTAAATTACTTTAAAGTGAATGTCTTGATTTTAGGGTGTGACTCATCTGAGTATTTTAGCCATGGCCTTTGAATGACTTAAACTGCACCTCAGAAGTGCCTAATACTAAAGTTAAAATGTAGGCACTCATCTACAATGTGCATGACTGCTTTTGGCCAGATAAATGCTGTCCTTCATCTACCAGCTATTTTGAACTTCTGCATGCTGGAGAACATAGGACTGGAAACAATTACTTGGATCACTGAACCCTGTCCCCTGCAGTCATGGACAACTACACTATATATATCTAAAGTAGAAGCAACTTCACACACTGGTATGCTGCAAGTCACAGAACTCTTCAAAATATTTACCTGACCTGCAGTAAAAGAACCAAGTCACAACTGTCATGTGCTTCATGAGAAGAGGAAGGGTAAAGCACTCTGTGTTACTGGGAGAGCACATCAATAAAACCATTTTGAATATCCCTAAGAAGCAGACCAGGCCATCCACTATACAGCAAGGTCAATGTTTGCTACCAGACTGACAACGAGTTGAAATTCCCTGCCAACGAGTTGAAATTCCCTGCCAACATCAAATCCAGCAGTTGTTTTAAACTTGCATGTGTGAACACAGCACAAATGCATCAGGGTAAGGTTATCACTGCTCCCTGAGACTACAAACTGTATATCAGCAGGTTAAAAAATATCCTTCCTCAAACTGAATGAATTACAGGTTAATACTAAATACAAAATTATAACAGAGAAGCAAAGTATTAGCATTTTTGGGTGAAAATACAACATTCAATATACTCTCAAGGAAAAATATTGTCTGCTCCCTGGAACTACCCTGACCAGTTTAATTTCCCATGTCAGTACACATCATGAAGTCAAACCTTCCCACTCTTTCTTTTGATCTACACATAACAGAATATCAGATTTATTTTTCTGCTTGCATGTTTTCACTATATGGCTTGCTTTAGTCCTTTGTTTTAATGGACATAGTTGCAATTACTGGTCTTACTTAATTTGATTTCTGCATTTCATCAAAACCATGCACCCCCAGTTCTGCAGTGATAGGAGAAAGTGAAAGCCAAAACGGTAGACCCTGCACAAAAGAGGTGAGGAGGTGCAACATTTAGGTAAAACAGCACCCACAGGAAAAGTTGAATGGATTCTCATTCTTTAGGACCATAATGCTAACAAAGCCCTATTGTGGGTGAAGTTTCAGGTTGAGTGAAAAATTTAAAATTTCAAACCATCACTAATCTGAGGATATCCAATAATGATGCTTACAGGCAAAGAGGGAACCAAACTTAGAGGTGTGAAAAACAAATATTGACAGCAGAAATGTGGCTTTCCCACCTTTAAGTGGAAATGAGATCACTTAGGTTAGGATGATATGTGCCAAGGTGCAAAAGTTTGTGCATGTTACTCATAAGAATGATGAAAGGCTCAGCTGAACCTGCAAAGATTTAGCAAGTCTGCCTCAACATTGTTTCTTAAACAGCATGGAATGTGGTTTCCATCCACATTGAAGGACTCACAGACAGCATCTCTCCTTCCTCTAACATGTCCATAATTGTGATGGCCAAAAAATATAAATTTACATCAGATTTACCTCATCTTTCTTTTTATCATAGTTATTAGAAAACAGAAATTATAAATTGGCCAAAAAATGTCTAAGTCAGAAATTCTGAATGGATCATCATCATCATGAAGCATTTCTTAAATTGCTACACAATTGAAATCAATTTCACATTGTTGCTACAATGAATACCTGAGAAAAGCTGGAAATTACATGCTCTAAGTCCTTACACCATGTGCCAGGCTTCCAACCTAATTTGGCCCAAGCACATTTTTCACTAATACTTATGTGTTTGCTGTTTTGAAGAGAAAATCTGTCTTGGCTTTTTATATAAGCAAATTCTTTTATGCCTTGCTAATTGATTTCTGTCATTACAAGGCATTAAAGTCTCCATGCTAGAAAGTATATCGGAGACATTTAAAACAGTGACATGTTTCCACTTCAAATATAGAAATGAAAGCATGAAAAAAAAAAAAAATGGTGTGTGGTGGTGGGGGAGAGCACCAGAGCAAAAAAAACAATCTTTGAGAGATGAGGCATATGAAACTGGCTAGCTGCCCAGCTTCCTGATGTTCTTTGTCAGGTTCTTGCTGAGACTTACTTGAATTTCCAATTGTTTTCTAAGCTGGTGAATAGCAGGTGCTTCGTAACCAGCTTATAATGAGTACAGAGGTCCAACTCCGCGGAGTAATTTCTCCCTGCTTTTGGCTGTCTTTTGTACTTGTGAAGAAAAAGCAGTGGACCTGGAAATTGGAAATTTTAAATGAAAGCACACATATACAAGGCAATTTTGTAGCCCTCTGAACAAAGACAGCTATAAAAGAAAGCAAGATGTTTTTAATTTTCTATGCTGTGGGACATATTGTGATATATTTTGGGGTATGTATATTAGATCTGAAACTAGACTATACGTAAAACATGTTAAAATCAAACCTTCCCCACTATTTCTACTTACCTGTACAGGTTCTTGTTACATGCACTTCATTAGCACAGTAAATGCTAATGCTGAATTCAGACCCAGGCTCTTTCTTCTTGTCCGATCTCTCTTCATAAGAATAAATTAAAGGGTCTTCACTACATGAAACTTTTTTTTCTTGCCCTTCCCAAACCATATCTTAGATTCACGGTATTAGCACATGTTAAAGGCTTTGTGAAATTATGTTTTTAGCTGTGCTTGCAGCTCTGAAAGGTGAGCAATGCAGAAAATGTGCAGTCTACTGCAAAGTTGCCACAAATTTCCCAAAAGTGAGAATATTAACACTGAAACAAGATCAAAGGTTCAATACAACATAAAGGCTACACTTAAGCTGTAAAACCTGTAACTGTTCTCAGCTCCAGAGCTGAAATCAGTGTCCTGACTGTAGAAGACCTGCTGCTTCTCCTCCACCATGGTTTCCATGCAAAGGAAATCCAGTGCCTATGTTGGAAGCAACCCAAAGCTGTCTGGGTCCCCCCATCTGGGAGGTCAGAGGACCACCCAATCAGTTTAGCAGAGCCATGATTTTCTTATCCATTGCTAACCAAATATGAGAGAAAAAATTAATAACAGCAGCCACTTAAGTAAAACCTTTGATAATTTATGTTCTGTATGTAGAAAACAGGTGCAATATTTTGCCGTCTTAAATAAAGGTATCTTATAAAAATAAAATTTCCTTTAGAAAAAACATATTTAAGTAAACTCATAATGAATGTCACAATAGCAACAAAGCTCATCAAATGAACTGTTGGTTACAAAAAGCTGCAGACTGACTCTCATCTGCTGCAATTCAGTGTCATTCCATTGATTCAGGGAGGCTGTGTTGATTTACTGCAGCCAAGGATCTCACCGAACATGAACAAATTCCATTTTTAATGAATTGTCATAGAGATTGCGATATCTTTTTTTTTTTTTTTTTTTTTTTTTCCCAGGGGTTGAACTGATTGCATAGCCTATTGAATAGGGGATTTATGTATTTTCATTACCGAGGAGATATCTGCCATACTTTATCGATGCTTTTGTGTCGGATGATCCATAATTATCAGCAGCTAAATACAATTGAAAAACTACTATGAAAAAGTCAATGAAAATGTTGATGGAAAAGTAGTTCTGTATTTTGCTCAACTCAAAATGTGACATATAAGCCACTCCCTTCTGGCAGGTGAGGAGATAAGCTATTTTGGTGGCTCTTACAATGAGTTTAAAGCCATGGAAAAATTTGATATTATATTGTTCTACCAGGTGCAGAAGTATCATTAGCACAGGAAGGAATCGCTTCTCACTGGTTATGTGGCAAAATGTTTTGTTACCTGTGGAAGAGCTTTAATGCGGAAATTATGGCACTTCACATGCTGTTTGTGCTCCCTTCTCAAAAGAGAGCACTGGTACTGAAGTGGGATAAGCAGGCACTCCTTCTTGGGGAATAAGGTGTTGAAAACATAAGTGTTTTGACAGTGATTCTCAGTTTTACAGTCTAGTCTGTCTTTGTCTTCTTCAGAGTAAGTGTGATTTTATTTTGCTTTACTTAGTAATAGATCTGGCAGCCCCTCAATGGATAGGTGTATTATGTTGTAAAGACGAGTAGAGACTGAAATATACCCGTTTTCCTTACTACATTTGCACTACCTACACTGTCCCCTCAGTTTCCTTGTTGCTTGTTGGCCAGTTATTTGCATGTACCATGGGAAAACGTTTTGAAAGGGGAACTGGATGAACAGGGGAAGAGTGGCCTTCTGAATGATTTCTAGAAGATCATTCCCTGCCTACAGGCCATCGGGAAAAAAATAAGAAAGGACAGTTGCCCATCAGCCAGAGTGACTGTATCTTTTCTTAAGCTTCTGGATACATCAATTTTGTAAGTATGTCAGCTGTCTGTAACTGTGTCATCTAGTTGTCCATCACCAGCAATTGATTTCCTCCTAGGTTCATTGTCCTTTAGATCACTCTTCATCAGTGAACCATTCTTTCATATTAAAATTCAGCAAGGAAAACATTGCCTACATTCCACTATCTGAGAAAACATAGGTAAACTGTTTCCTGTAAGGGAAATGATTGAGAAGATGTGTTTTGCATCTTGGTAGGTTTATTTTGTTTGTTTGTTTGTTTTTTCTGGGCATGAGACAAAGCAGATTCAGTAAGTAGATCTAACCATGTGTAATGAGAATGATTCCCATGCTTTAGGTTCATTAGTCTCACAGTGCGAACTTTAATAAAAATGAATTTGACTAGATTAGATACAATTACAGCAACTGAAGTTAAAATTGTATATACACATATATGTTTATAAAAAAAAGGGTTCTTTTAAAAGTATGTTAGGATAAATGACAGAGAATAACGTGCATGACTGGCATACATGTCAGTGGCTGTAATTCTTAATTTACATATAAGGAAGTTTTAATCACTGAGCCCAGTAGTCACTTCACTCTCTAATTAGACCAAATTATTCGTAGTCCACCTTTACGAGCTGCGATCCAAGCAAGGTTTATACTTTATGTGTGGGCATGAAGGTAATACAAACATCTCAGAAGTGAATAATTGACCATTTTCAATGTATGCAACATGGTGCACAACTTGCTGAATTGGTGCCAAAAGTGTTGTATAATTGAGGTCATCTGCCTTCTTTACATCTTATGGCCAATGGTGATGTAATGGTCTCAAAGGCACTAGGTATCATGGCTTGAGCTGTGCAGCTGTGCCACACTGCATGTTTAATGGAAAGGCAAAAAGGATCTACACACCACTCCACAGGGAAACCAGATTAAATTACCCTGTCAGCTTTGCATAATGAAGATTCCATTTACCCACAGGTCTTTTCAGTCACACCTACTCCCTGTCTAAAATATTTGACTTTTTTTTCCCCCTGCTTTTCCCCACGTGATTTCCTTACCGTAATGGAAGAAACACTTCAGACTTGAAACACCCTGCAGAGTGTAAGGTCCCTCAGCCACGCTCAGAGTCTCCCATCCTTTGCTAGGTTTTATTTGCAGTGAAGTGCAACACTTTGTAATGCCTGCAAAACACAACATGTGACATTGTGGGATCAAATGTGATCATGAATCCTTATTACCAATAGCACATTTCTGATCTACTGGCTAGTATTGCTTAGGGAGCTTCTCTAAACCTGCATGCAGTTTGTTCTCAGCTTCATTGCCATCTTGTTTGCTCCATTTTCCTCTCTACCACCTAATTGCATTAGTGTGAAATTATAAAAGATATTTCACTATCAAGTTAAGATTTTTTTAAGTAGAGTATCTTTTTTTAGTTACTGATGTGGCATGTACAATAAAAACGTGTTGCAATACTGCACAGCCAAACTTCCCATGTATTCTACATATGACCATCATTTTGGATTGCAAGATGCTCTTTTGCTGTTTTGCAGTCCCTTTGTCTTTCTCTGCTGCTTAAAGCCACTATCTTAAAAAGATTTTAAACTTCTGCTAACACAGAAAAGAATGCCCAATTGGTGCTTTCTGTAAGAAATTGATAGTGCTACTGATTGAAGCACTGACTGCAAGCAAAAGTGGAACAGTTTTCTTCCGGTTGTTCCTAAAAGGTAAGTAAACAACAACCATAAATAGTGAAAAGATGATGAACTCAGAGGAACTGATCACTTCAAATATAAAATATTGGAGAAATCTTTTGCTTGAAAAAATGTAAACGTTTCACTTCAAAATGTCACCAAACACAGTTTATTGAGTAACCTTCACTAGAACAGAAAGGTAAGTGGGGAACCATATCTCTATCAAGGAGCAGATTTGTGCATATTTGGTACAAGCACTATACAAACTGTTTTCAGTTCACATTTACCTTGATGAAAATCAGGTCTCAGAACATGAAATTTTGAGAATTATAGGGTTTAGAGAATTTAAAAACATCTAATTGCAAACATATACCACCATGACATTTCAGTTTGAAGAGGGTATAAATGTCTAAGAACCAAAACATCGGTTTTCTTTTTAAAAAGGCCTCTTTCCAGGATAAAGTCACTTCTTTCACTAGGCAGAACAGACTAGACCAATAAAATTAAAGTACCACATGCTTTAAGTTACACATGTTTGAGACATAAAAGGCAAAGCAGTATTAGATTTAGACTTTGTGAATGACCTGGAATACGAGATAAAAGCAATAAACAGCGCAGTTACTCAACACTTGATATCACCAGTAATCATTTTAAAGATCACTCCACTTCTCTGCAGTTTTTCAAGTAGCAGTATCTGCTTCTTCCCGTAATTCAAATTCCTCTGGGAGATGTTGCCTTTATAGAAGGCAGTGATTAGCAACACTGTTAAAGCAGGCCTGAGGTTCTGGAGGAGGGAGTAGCTAAGAAAAATGAGATTGTGTGAAATGGGGATTATGCACAGAGCCAACGAGGGGCTAAAACAAGTGTTTGTTAAATGTGGACAAACATACAATATGTCTTTGCTTTTTGTTCTGAGGCTTGTCCCTACATAAGCTGAAAAACAAGAATATTATCATGTAAACATCCATTAATCTGCAGAAAATATTCCGCATCCTCTGAATTTTTCAAGCCTGTGTTTATAGATGGAAATAGGTGGTAGTCATCAAAATGTGGCTGTTTTAAAGAGAAGGGAATTTTCCCCAGTTTACAGACTGACGGTAAACTGTGATGATTTGCTTCAACTTGTTATTCCAAAGTGGGTGTCTCAGCTGTGGCAGATCATATCATCTGGTAGTGCCCTGCACATGATACAGCCCTGTCCTGCTATACTGCAGAATAATTTGTCTGCTGAAAGCTCACAATTAGCAGGTTTGGGAGCCTTGACACTTCTCTTTGCTTAAAAAGCTCAGTTCAAAGTATTCAGCCGGCAGAGGAGTGAGGCCAGTGCCTTGCACACAGTATGTGAGAGCAAAGGTAGGAGCAAAATAGACCCTTACCTCAGAACAACTTTCCAGATTTCTGCTCTTCTTTGGTGAAACTGCTCTCTGTTCTTTTTCCATCTTCATCCTTTTTCCTAAAGCCTCTCTCGTCTCAAGACAGTGTTTTTCATTAGCTTCCAAAAGCTGCTTGCTTTCTAATTCACTAGTGTTAGGCAACAAGCAGGTAGACTTAACTGAGAGAGGGAAGAACCTCCTTAGTTATACTCAGAGCAGGCAGCTTGTACAGCCATTCATGCAGGGCTATAAATGGCAAAGCTATGGGATAACCGAGCATTATTTCAGATCATACCCGTAAATCATCTAACTCCTTCTGCTGGCTTTTCATCAGGTGAAGGAAAAACACTTTCAGAAGCTTTGTTTGCATCATGTTTGTACAAGGCTTTACTATGAGGCTATAATCTGTACTAGTACAAAGGCGATGGAGCTCTGAACTGCCAGCAGGTGGTTGGATGGGTTTGGCTTGGTAAACAAAAGATTGCACATAAACCTGTTGAGCCCGTATGCTGAGCAAGACAAGATCCACGTGACAATCTAGAGCCTTTGGTTCCTAATATACTATTTGAAAGTGTACACTTCATTTCTTCTTTTTAGCATTCAAGTCATTGTTATCTCAACCAAACTTTGCTTTGGATTTTTTTGTTTGTTTCCCTCCCACCCTCTTTCACCTCCTGGCTTTTTTGCTAGCTCAGTGATTTTGCAATTTATTTTCTAGTGAGAAAGCACAGATTCATAAATACAGGCCAGAAATTGATCAGATAGAAATAATATGATAGCTATTTATATGTTTTTACTGAGAGAAACATTTAGGAGAAGAGATACAGAAAGAAAGACAATAAGCGGAAGGCACCCATGCCTCTCTTGGAAGGCCATACAGGAAAGATGTTTTATAGAATAAGCCCATGAGACTCTCCAGCAAGACTAAAGGGAAAAACAGCTGCAGTCGAACATGAGTGAATTAATAACTTCCCAGTGTCCTCTGGCAACTGCAAGTCCATTCAGAGATCACTTTAAAGTATTACCTTCTCAGTGTACAGAAAATTATGACAGTAATATGTTCTGCTGTGTTTGTTGCTGGTTAATATAATGGTGACTCCACTTCAAGGCAGATTTTTAAAAGCTTATCAAGCTAGCCATATCCATTCCCTTCAGCTTCCTCATCTTTAGGTAATTATTTTTCTCCAAATCTTTGCTCAACTTATTTCAGTTTTCCTCAGTTCAGGCATATGGCAAGCTAGAGCTCTTCCATACAGCTAACGCTCAGATCCTCAGATGGATTTGGGACAGCTGTTGGCACCTGAGGAATGCTACTTTTTTTTTTTTTTTTTTTTTTTGCTATGGGAGAACAGTTGCAAATATGCTTAAATTGTATTTTGGTAAAGCATTATTTAATAGTGGATTTACTTTAATGAATGACCAGTGTTTGAGGTTAAGAAATGTGTGCTCTTCATGTGTGTGCATCCAACACTAAGAGGTACTAATTTGTCAAGGGCTAAAACATACAGAGATGAGTACTGAGATCTGCTGGATCGGCTGGAGCAGCAAGCTATGGAACATCTTGGCCTTGTATCTAGTTTGGCTATGGTAGTCATCTACTGTGTAGGAGAAGACACAATAAAATCCCTGTGCCTACTATAGTCAATGTATAATGAACAGAAGACAAGCAAAAGTTACTTCATGTTAACTTTTGGTAAAACCACTCTTCTTTCCATTTGGTGATTTGCAATTTGATGTTTACCATCTACTCATGTTACCTTAGTTGCAGAAACAATATGATCTCATTATGGGACCCTTCTACCTTTTTTCAGGACTAGTGAGTCACATTAATTCCAGACGTGTCTCCATTCATTGGTGGGCTTGCATCAAGGGCAAATTTCACCAGCAGCATTTTAGGAAAACTGGAAGCATCTATCTTATTAGATACAGAAATCCCAGCTCTGCACAGAAAGAAGAAAAACAATTGAAAGATATAGGTTTTCCATCCTTTTCAGGCTTAAGCAACAAAATAGAGTGCCATTTCCTACATTCATTTAGCTAGGATGTCTTGTTTGGTTTCTCCTAGGGACTGAATGAAGAGCAAATGTAGATCTTTTCTTTTGAATGACTGACAGAATATGAGGTTAGACAAGTCTATTTAGAGACAGTCATAACCCCAGCATAAGGAAACTTTGAAAATATACTGACTTTGTAGTGGTACGTACAACCGTTTCCCTTGAGGACCATTCTATCACAGTTATTAGTGACAGAGTAAAGAACTATCAGAATAGCAAGGTTCAAAATAAAACTCTGGAAATTCTTCTGAAGCATGAAAATATTGTAGTTCAAAATTCTAGTTTGAGGAGTGTACAATATGCACACAGTGAGACGTCTGGAGGGGGAAAAAAAAAATAAAGCAAACCCTAGTACTAAAACCATTTACTATGCATCAGGTTAATTGCAATCTAATAAACACAGTGAACCCATTTGCAATGGCATATATAACCCCAAATGTTAACCAGGAAACATATGGGAGGAGGGAAGTGACAATGCATGAGGATAACTATGAATTACATGATCCCTCACAGTGGTGAAGGTGACAGACAGGGAATGGTTAAAACCTTGAAGCAGCAAGGAGAACAGCGAGGCACGCTTGATACTTGCTATCTCAGTATCTCTGTTAGGGCAGGTTGTGGCAGTCTCAGAGACAAGAAAGTGGAGAGAAGAAAAAAGTGGTGGGTAGAAGGATCTTACCCAAATGGATGAATTTACTCCAGGCCAACTTTTTGCTTGGAAGCAAAGGGAAGAGGAGAAGAACTTAAGAGTGGATCCAGCAAGTCAGAAGCACATAAAATGCAATAAAGCATTTCCAAACTGAAGATTTAATTAGTTTTAAGGGGATACAAACCTTGTGCTTATCATTTTCACTGACCTATGCACTGACCTATGCATCATTTTCACTGACCTATACACTTACTATGAACAGGAAGAAGCATCTCAGTGTGGAAGTTCTTTTTCCTCATCTATTTCACTCTGAGACAAAAATCTTTTGTACCAATGACTCTAAGTTTACCTCAACTGCTGAACCACCATTTCAGATGATTTCTAGTCTGTCAGCTGAACATAGCTGACACTCAATAGCAGAGATTTGTTTCCCAAACTCCTTGTCAGCCTCGAGAGTACCATATTTGCAGTTTCTGTATGTAGAAATATATACTTTAAGGAACTCCAAATAATTTTTCTTTGGCTTGGTCCTTTAGATTGGTACTGTGTTGGTCTACTGTGTTATATTATTCCTCAAAGACTAGTCAATTCCTGAAGAGATCTGCATTATATATCCTTACATTTACTAATATATACTAAACCAAATTTGTGTTTTGTTAAATATTGAATCTTAAGTGATATCCATGAGAACTTATACAGGGGTATTTCTTTTACTTTTGTTGAGTAATTGATGTAGCTGGAGTAGAAAACCAGAACACATATGATAATTTTGAGTATCTAGTAATACTAGAGGACATATTGGTAAATATATCACAAAATTCTATGATTCAATTAAAATATTTGACAAGTAGAGGTGGTAATTTTATGCATTCTGAATGCTCTTATTTATGCCCCGGAAGAAAACAGAGAAAAAACAATGGACAAAGGAATCAGTTGTACTTAATGCCCTACTGATACTGAAAATGTGTCAAATCTGGAAAACATCTGCCTTTTACTATAAAGGGAAATTATAAAGCCAAATTTAATAAAGAGATATTTAAAGAAGTCTGTTGCAAGCCTGTGTTCAACTTCATATCCTACATTCGCCTCATACTTCATCAATACCTGTTCTGCCATCTAGTTTCTTCAGTGTACTCATCACTGTAACGACTGTTTGATGGAAATCTGTCACAATCTCTGGATGAAATTCACATGATTTGATTCAAACAGAAGGGCAAAAATCATGTTATAAATGGATTTAAAAGCCCAGCAAACAGATATTTGTCTTATTAGCTGCAAGGAATTTTTACTGAATATTGAGAATTTATGTTCTTGGAGCAGGGCTTAAATTACAATGCGGCCCTGTCAGTGAATAAATACAACATAGCTTGCTTCTGCAGCTTGCCTTCTCTCACCAGGAAGATGGAGGAATATGTTAGAAAAGGATAAATAAAGCTTGTGAAAAATTATTTGAAATCATTTGAGATACTAAAAAAGACGTAGCTTTTAAATACCTGAAAAAATGAGAATGTGGATAAATACTTATTATTTATTCATGTGTCATCTTTTCCCTTATTCTGCTCTTCATTACTATGGAAAACAAAGGAGATCCATCTCTATATAAAGCCTAGTTCATACTACCAATAGGTAGAGAAAAAAAATAGAGAAGGGACTGATAATCCTCAAATTCCATTTTTGTATTACGATTATTAATGAATGAACTTTTTCTCCAGTGAAGCATATCTTCCAAGGATCTTGAAAGCTTTTGTAGTTTTTAATCTGTCTTGTGTTCTCTCAAGTAAAAATAAATAACACAAAGTAATTCATATAGCACAAAGTGTAGTGAACTTCAGAAGTACTGTTGTTAAAGAAAAGATAGGAGCATGATGTTATAGGTTTGTAGAAAAATGTCTTTAGAAACAAGGACTGTCTCAGGCAGTACTTGTTTTCTATTATATATCAGATGAATCTGGCAATCACCAGATACAGTCACTGAGCCTGTTCAAAATACAGAATATATACATTTAAATATATGAATAAAAGCACTTGGCATTAAATTCAGCTCTTCTGCTTCATGTGTTTACTGCAGAAGTAAATTAATCTGAATATCTGAAATACTCCATTGTCTGGTGTCTTGTAAAGTCACTTATGATTTTATAAAATGGCAACTAAGACTGAGGTATTGACTTCAATTTTTGTAGCATTTCATTTTACACAGGTTCTCAGACTTTCCCAAAGCAAAGAATACAAAAGGATTTAGTTCATAGGTTTTCAGTCTATGCACTTATTAAATAGAATGCACTCAATAATAAATAATCAGGTATCAGTTAGCAAACAAATTTATGCCTCCATTTTTATCTGTGCTGTCAAGATCTATCCTGTTTTATTACTCCTACATGAAAATCTGAATTGAGTTACATCAGTGATTGCAGTACAAGTTTAACAGATGCATATGTACATACACATGAAGGCTGTCCTATATCCTTAGAATATCATAATTCCGTGCTATTCAACAAGTCTGCCAGCTGACATAAGTTATTTTTCTGAAATAGTAAGCAGCAAGACTGGTTGTGATGCTGGGAATCTAGGCATGTGTCAGTTTTACAGAATTGTGCTAGCAAAGGAAATCTCTGAGCACACTATTCATATGCTTCTATGGAATCATTATCTTAATTGTATCAAAATAGCAAGTAGTTCTTCTATAAACTTGCAACAGAGGAGGAGATCTTATTTAGCAATCAGGACCTGTCGCATCTGTCAAGATATCAGAACCCTACGCGAGATAATGTATTTTAAAGTATTCTGGCAGATCAATTTTTAAGTTAATTCCACATAGCAGTTGCCCTTCCTAAACTGCTTTCAAATGACTGGATTGTTTAAATTCATTTTTAGTAACTACTGCCTTGCTAAATAGCGCTTTCTAAGTGACCTGCATGAACCAAACTCCACGTTACTCTTATCTGGAATGGCTTCACATGGATTCACTCATGGCATGGTCTTCAAAGTTTTCCAGGAAAATAAACTGCTTGACTTCTGTATGGAAATCTGACATCTAGAGTATGAGGTGAATGAGCTGTAAAGAGAATGGCCCAAATAACATTAATGTTATTTACGTACCCCCCTGTATATTAGAAGTATGGTTATACACACAGTGACGCTAATGCATAATTTCTACTTCTCCACTAGCCTGTCGACTTGGACATGACTTTGGTTTTGAAGTGGTAGTCTTCAAAATCTTAGAAATACACAGATATTAAAAGCATTGAAATCAATCCCTATTAACTTCACCTCATCTCTTCTGTAAAACAATGTATATTAGAAGAATATGCAATGAAGAGACCAGTTTTAGGCACCCTAAAGTGGTTTTGTCTTGTTCACAGTTTTTATTCCAGTAGGTAACTTGTATCATTTGATTACAATATGGGCTTCTTGACAGGCTCTGAACATGACAGTGGTAATAGAACTCCAATGGGTATTGGTCATTACTGACACCATCCGTTTAGTTCAGTGCTAACATTTCCAATCTGTCCTGGTTAAACATAAGTGCTGAAAAGGCATTCAAGCATCTCGGTTGAATTAAATATATTTTGACCACATACAGGTTTTGGTTTTTTTTCCTTTTTGCTTCCTTTCTCATACTTTGTGCAAATGTGCAAGGGTCCCATGCTCTTGAAGGTAAAATAATTTTGTGATACAATGAAACAGAAAGGTCTGTGAATTTTTGGCACAGAAACTGTATGTTTGACTTCCTGTAATCAAAAGTGTCATGTTTGCTGGAATAAAAATATCTCTTGCAATGTCTCACTTTGTGGAGAGTTTTATTTTCTTCATGAGAAATAAGACATGAAATTTCCCGGGAAACAAAATTTGAATAAAATATATGATCTGTATTTCTACAGTGTGTTAATTATTAGCTGATCAAAGTACATGAGTCGCTTATTTAAAGAAAAAAAAAGAAGGAGTACAAGGAATTAGCCAATTATGTTGTGTGATAATACTCAAACTAACGTTGTGTGTTACTGACTATTCTATGATACATGAGCGATAATTACCTGAACTGCTTTGAATCATTTAGCAGCTCTTTATAATTTATAGCTCAAGCTCTACAAAACTTCCAAAGTCAGAAAAAAACAAACTGAAATTGTAAGCACAGTAGAGTTTTCCAATGGTTCCTTTCTTACATTTCTTTCATTAATAATGGAAAAATGCATGTAAGCATGTAGTAATGTGTTTGCCAAAATGAGATGGGGTTCTTAAGTTCCTGTGCATTCCTGAATTTTATTGTTTTTCACATAACTCTAAATGTCATAAATTTCATTTGTAAGCTGATGATTGGTAATGAGTGCATACATTTTACTTCCTTTTTTCTTTCTAGCATTTCTTTCTGAAATGCCTCAGCAAAAGCACTAGAACTTGCAGAGTCCTGGATAATCAACATACTTTGTTTGGATGAGTCAGAAGAACTATCTATTTTTTAAATTGCAGCATAGAACAAAGATGTGCAAGATCGGGTAAGCCTTGAAAGGATTTTGGACATGGTAGCACACAGCTTTATATAAGTTAATTTTGTTCATAACAAAGTATGTACAATTTAGGATGCCAGAGTTCAGTTCCTAGCTTGATTAATCTGCTTTGCACACTAAAATCACTCGCTCACACTATGACCAGTACATTTCAAAGAGTCGCTAAGTATTCAGTGCTCACAAAGCACTCTAAAAAAGTTTCCAGAGGTCATATTTCACAGAAGTAATGTTTTTATTCCTACTTCCTGTATAATTGGTGTAGCATGCTATTTTTTTATGTAGCTTTAGATGATAATTCTAAATTTTACTTTAACACAGTTTCACTTATTTGCTTTATTCGCTATGCTCTTCATGTTTTCTGGCTTTGTAGTCCTCTTACTGCAAACAAAACTCTCACTCCATTTACTCAAAGCCAAAAGGCTTCTGTCCCTCAGCGTATTTACTAGTCCAATGTGGAGCAAAATCAACAAGTCTTAATTTTTTTTTCACCATTGAAGTTATTTAGGAGAATTAAACTGAAATGCATACACTTACACTCTTGTCTAGAACATGCTGAATGTACCAGAACACAAATATCTTTGGAATATAATCTGTGATGTGTCAAGATAATAGTACTTGTAAAGGTAATACCATTATTTTCATTCTGTCTTTTTGATATTTAATGAGTCAAATATTTAATGTCATGTTGTTGTTTAAAATCACGTTCTGAAAAAAAATTAATTAACCTACTTAGCATGGAACAGAAAAAGTCCACAAAAAGATTTACACTAAAATATGTGTCTCAGGTATGCAGTCCCTTTCATCTTCATTTCAGTTTGCTTTCTTAAAAACTTGCAAGGATAAATATGAAGGGCACTTCTTAGAAAAAGCTTCCTGTCATCAAAATCAGTGCCCAGTATTAAAAATTAAAATGTATAATAATCAGCGAAAGAACAATAGAAATTATGCATCTATAGTAATTTCCTCATACTTTCAAAAATGAAGTAATGTTAAGAGGCCTGAAGTTGTTATACTAAATCAAAACCAAACCAAATTATTTTCCATATTCATTTCATAAATCGTACTGGCATTTCATAATTATGGAAAATATGGTCAGAAGTCTATAAAACAGAAGGTAGTATAAATGGAGCAAAGATGGAAATATTGCAAGTGGATGTAAGCCAACTGTTTCAACTACAAGAATCAAATAAAGTTAGTAGATCAGAATAGTAATTGTTCTTTGTTTCTTGAAAGTGTTCAGGAGAAATCATAATTTACAAGAGTCTAAGGAAATTTGGAGTCATCAAAAATAAATCTGCGAAGAGGTGAAACACCTACTTTCCTACTGTAACTCTGCCCCTGACACAGGGTATGATTTTAGACAATTCATTTGTGTTTCTTTGAGCTAGTCACTAGTTTTAATTGGTGCAAATGGAAATTATATTTGTTTACTCCATAGAATTTCACTAGTGAAGGAATACGTACTTTCAGGAAAATCTAAAAATGCTGTGACAAAGAATTGTTAAGATATTGAGCTGTGATTCTGGGCATTTGATTTTTAGATCTGTATCTCTTATGCCACAAAGGTTATTTCACCTCCTTTAGCTTTGTTTTCTTCTACCATTTGGCTCCAAAATTGCTTTTGCCATCCTCAAAAGCTTTGCAGTCATTACTATAAGAACCAGTACAGAAGGGAAGAGTACAGGAAAACCTAGTGATAACTGCTGCATGCAGGTAGTACTTTAATCTTGTCAAGCAGAAAGCAAGAGAATATTGCCTTGTTGAGGATCAGTACAACCTACTGTGGAGATACAATTCCGGAAAAAGAGTGGATTTCCTTCCTTCCTTTCTTCCTCTTACCCTCTAGGCTGTTGAATGAAAATTAGCCAATATTAGCAACACTTTCTCATTCAACCTTTTAAACTAATGCAGGTCATATTTATTGAAATGTGCTAGAGAGTGCTCACACAATCTGCCAAATCTGCTGTGGTGGTAAGCACAAGGAGAAAAATAGGGCTGAGCTCCTCACTGAGAAAGCCATGACAACTACTATGTCAGTAAGCACACCTGTGGCAGGGGGAGGATACGTGTCCATGACCTCAGCTGAACAGAATTGAGCAAAAAGCCTGCACTGATTCTTAAAACTCTTCAGCAACTCAATCTAGGCCACCTTCATTTTGCAGGACAGCCTGTCAGAGGCAAATTTAAGAGTCTAAAGCTGTAGTACATTCTATATTTCTCTATTGACTCCCATTAAAGGAACCTGGCCTCTGCTTGACATACTGATGAAATTAAATATGTGTATCCAGAACAGTACATGTTACTTACCTAACTAAGGCTAGGAAAAGATTGCCTCAAAAAGAGCATCTTCCAGGGGCTAAGAGTTGTCAAACACAGCGCCTGCAGTAAATAAGGTTTTCGGTTTTTTTTCTGTTGCTATAGGTCTCAGTTTATGTCTTTCTCTTACAGTTTTATCATTGTTCTTTCTTCACGCTAAAGTATTTTATGTCACTGAGACAAAATCTGGCATCTTTCTCCAAACAACTGCTCAAATTGGATGCCATTCTAACCTTCCAACCATTGTAAAATATATGAAATGGTTTGTAATATCCAAATCTCATTGGCCTGAAGCCCAAAGATATACAATCAGGTAATCTCTTTCACATACCTATCCATCTTGGAAAGCTGTTTGAGTTATATGTGGATCAGCACAATTTTGTAGAACAGATATACACCTTATTTAATTGAGCAGAGCTGTAAGCACATTCAGCCTCACTGGCTTTCCCTGAAGATGCCTGTACTGTGTATAATATTGCACTCTGTGGACATGAAAATTTTTTTCACAACTGCTCAAACATTGCTGTGAAGCATCAAAATTATCTTGCCAATTAAGCTATAAGAAAAAATTACTTAAGCTCATTAAAGATCTATACTCTTTAATATTTTGAATTCTCATGACAGGTTAAATGTGAGGGGGATGCAAGGATGAAAATCCAGATTTTTAAATAAAGACTTTTTAAAAATGGAAAGTGCATTACAGTCACCATCTTGAGTTACAAATGGGCAAATAAAATATGTGTTTTATAAGAGAAAGAACAGCAAAACTGGTAATCTGTGGAAAGCTTACTTTCTTATTTTTCTTGTTACCTACTGCATTGTCTAAGTCACTTTTAAAACACAAGCATCAATAAACACATTCCACAGCACAATAAGAATCTATGACCTGCAATTCAGAGGAGCTTCAGTCAGACAACACTATTAAGTCTCAGTGATGTGACTAAGCCCGATGGTGGTCACTACAATACAATCCTCTGAAGTTTCTTAATGCAAGCGTTCTAGGTGTTATTAAAGCAACGAGTCCTGGAAACTTACCAGCCCGCAAGCAGCTGTTAATCTCACTTTACCAGCAGACCAAGCACAGGTTGACGAGGAGTTCCATAAAAAACATGCAGTAAACAAGACTAGAAGCCAGTCCTCAGACCAAACTGGAGATACACTCTGTCTATCTTTTTCTGCAAGTAGCAAAATGCAACTGTTCTGTCAGTGCTCATAAAGAACAGAACTATGGTATACGCAATGAAATAGGTAGTCTAGAACATGCAAGAAATCTCCAAATCTATAGGAGTAAACCTTTTATTTGTCAAGGAAAACATCAATATCTTTTTCCAGTAAATAAAGTCTGCTCTTATTTGACAGTAAACCTGAAAATATTTACTACCCTATGTTGCTTTAACTTGCTGTTGAAATGACCTGTTATCAGTTTGTTGAGGTATTCATAATATTAAAATTGTCCCATCCTCTACTAGTTATCCCAAGTGAGGAGCCAAGTACTGAACAGACACAGGGACTGTTGTCACCAGTTGTCATCTTTCCTGCTGCAAAACCTTAGTGATTGAGCAGTCCCAGAGTAAAAAAAGCTTTTATTCCCATTGCCCTGAAAGAGAGACCTTGCACCTGTCTTCATTTTCCAGGTGGAAAACAGTGCTGTCTTTACTGGCCTGAGCTGCAGCTCGTGGAAGAGTACAGCTGGAACTGAATAGAAACTCAGGGTTTCAGAAAGATTTCAGTACAATAACATATGATCATTAAGTTCCCCTTAAGTTCTCCACTGGAAATCAAAACAGAGACTGAACGGAACCATTGCATACTAGATAACTGTACTACAATTACTATACTAATAAACTTGCTCAGCCACTATACATTAATTTATATATATTAGGAACACTATATAGTAGTTCAATCTGTATTAAAATCACAGATATGTATACAGCTGACTATTTTCCTCCCTGGAAACTAGTGATCAGCAATTGGTGTTCCATTTATGTTATCCACTATTGTGATTGTAATTTCTCTCCAAGGAGTGGTACCAGATCTTAGTGATACTGGATAGCATAACTGCAGGGTTTTATGCTCCCTTGTATAAACCTGCTGTGCAGGAGATATTTTGCTACTTTTAAAATTTTAGCAGTTTTCTCTTTTTTTTTTTTTTAATTTATGTGACATTTTTACAAGTAAATTACTCCTCCGTCTCATACTGCATGCAGAGTAGCCTACGGTGCGGTATAGACACACATCTTAGATTTTACTCTGTACAATAACTACCGCATCATAACAATTCATCTGAAACTAATGGAACTAATTAAGCAACAGGGACCTTCAAGTCAGAGAATCATAGATTAGCTGTTGTGAAGATCTGTCAGTCTATCTGTTTCATCTTTCTGTCATGGCAAGACTTCCATGCAATATATCTTGTTTTGTTCACTATGCTTCAAATTGTGCTACAAGATTGGGGTTTTCACATCTTTCCGCAGGAGACCACTCCATAGCATAATAAATCTCATTGTCATGGATCTTTTCCTGCTTTCAGCAATATTATACTTCTTTAAATCCGTGCCATTTTTCTATTTACAACTTCCTGTTCTGTCTGAAGAAAGCCCTTCTCTTCACCACTAAGCTTTCAAAATTAGCAGACAGTCTTGTCTTGCCACACATCTCTCACAGAGGCAAGCTGCAATTTTGTTTCGGCAGGCGGCCTCCACAAAGGCTTTTTCAAACTGAAATTAGACAGTTTTGCTTGTAAGAGGTAATTAGTCTAGCTGCCACAGTCATGTTTTAGTGGAAACTGAATGGACTTCCGCAGAGTTTCACCAGGAGGTTGCATGGCTGTCTCTTTTCCTCATACTTCCAATCTCTTAGGAAGCACTGCATGAAGCATCGCATTTCGTGCTTCTTAGGATACATCAACCAGTATCTCATTGTTACAAAATCTAAAAACTAGAGAACCACAACCCTAGGGCTTTCCTAACATTTGATCAAAAATTAAGTATAGGAAGAAAGATGAGCTTGTGGGAAACAGAAACATTTGAACAGGAATTATTAGCTGTAGAGAAGTCCCTGAAACGAGAAAGGGCTATCTTGTTTCTTCAGGAGAGACCTGCAGTGAGGAAGGGACAAGAGTCTTCAAGTCATAACATTATTTTTGAGATGAAAAGAGGTGATGCAGTGCTCCACTGCAGGTCTGCCAAATTCTGCCCAGCAGATTGTAAATCTTCTTTAATTTTGAATTTGTAACAGGGCCTGAACACAGATGATTGACCCTGATTTCCAACTTAGGCATAAAGTTTGTGTGTATTTTGGATTATACTGCAGAATGAGTGCAGCTATGATGAGTGATATGAAATAAGTGATATGAAATAAGTGATAACACCTAACTAGAAAAGAAGTTACTGCATTTGACGTTTTAGTAATAGCAAAAGAAGGGACATTGAAGATTTAAGTTGGTCCTTTAGCCTGAATTTTTTACCTTCATAAATTGCAGTATGCTTCTGAGAAGGAAAGACTGATTTCTGAAGAAAAACAGTTTGAAACATTTACACCATTTCTGTTTCTATGATGTATTTCTGATCTCAGGATTTTTATAATTGGGTTATTGTAAATCTGACATTAATTTCTGAGAAAAACATCCTGAATGATTGAGTGCATCGGCAAATGTTGACTGCTCCCTTGTGAGATACAGCCAAAATCTTTTATAGAGTTTCCAACACCTGCTTATGAAAACTGAATTACTCTGGATATCAGAGTTGAAAGAGGCCATTCTCCATGTGGGATTTTATTATGCTGTTGGTGCATTCTATTATAACTCATAACTCCAGTGCTAATGAAGTTGAAGTATCTGTCCTGATGATTTATAAGAGACTCCAAACCACATCTTTGATTCTCAACAACATGCTACCTTTTTCTGTGTGTTTTACTAGCTGGTTTACTATGCTCTAGCTCTAGGAAATGTGGATTCTATCTGAGTATACTGCCAACCTGCTTTAACTTTGAAAATTAATTGTTCCATTTGAATTGTTTTAAATAAAAATTTTAAACCTCACGGTGTTCCACTTCTGATATTCTTGAAATCAGTACTAACAAAATACAAGTAAGAGCCAGATAAAAATGTGTGCAATATTCATTATAGCAGGAGTAACATTTTTGATAGATAATGAGGTTGTACTTCTCTTTGTTTCATCCTAGATGTTTTTATTGGTTTGGGGGAATTTTTTTGCAAGGACATAATTCCCTGCCTACTGCCTGTTTGCTACTGGGTATAGGGAAACCTAACAGATGAGGGAGAAACAGAAATTTCTGCTAAACACTTTCAGTACTGCTACTTAACCTTGTTATAAATCCTTTAATAACCACCAGCTGCTCTGTTATTATTATGCCCCTCTGAGCTTAGCTGGCTCAATCTTCCTTCTGCTTTAAAACTTCCTGGTAAAAGTAGCTTCTTTCTTGCAAAGTCCTTCCGAAGGCTGAACAGCAACTAGCCAAGGGACTGTGCCTCAACATCCCACTATCATCTCTCAAGGCATGGCTGTTCCTGCTTTGATTTCACCTCACAAACACACCTTTGCACCATAAATGGGATAAAGCAAACATAATCCAGCATAATAATAATTTGACCTGATGTTTATGACTCAAAAGGAAAAACAAAAGCAAGGCAAATCCTTTGGTGTTTCAGGATATTTGTAGGGGATATGTGGAGTCACTCCAGGAATGATCTGGCAAGGTCTCATAGCTAGACTATTCTGTGTCTCCTGAAATTTACCGCATCTCACATGTTTATGAGGATCTCTGCTGGCATTATTTAATAAAAAAATTATTCTGGATCAATGAACTGAGAACACTTTGAAACTATATTGCTTGAAAGCAAAGACAGGAATCCAGACATTTAACTAAAAACAAAAAAAGCACTACATTAAAAAAATATAATTTGCAGTATGCAGAGGGAGGGGTAGGGAAATCATGATCTTTGAATATTTAAGGATGAGGGTATTGAATTATTCCATTTGTTTTGAGCTTACTCATGGTCCTGTGTCCTGCAGGTCTCAGGGACAATGAAGCTAAAATGACAAAAGAGATGTCACTGGATAAAAGCTGCAGAATTTATACAAGTGAGTTTTCTTAGAACATCTGTGACCTCTTTTGACTTCACCTTAGTTACAGGAGCTGAAGCATTAAAATTGCAAAAGAGCTCAGCAAGGTTCTACACTGTCTTGCAACCAGCAAAAGAGGTGTGGTCAGTGCTGGCAAAAAAAAACTAGTTCTTTTTACTCTTTTTTTTTCATAAACTTTGCTTCTCTGTCATTTTCACTTTAAATATTTTTCTCCTTCAAGGAGACCCTCCAGCACTTTTTCTTCTTCTCTGTCTCACCACAGTGACTCAAGTAAGAAAAGAATGTAGCCTGCAGTTTAGCTTGTATGTTATTATCAAGAGGCTTCTCTAGAAATAATAGAAAACATAAAGTGAAATTGCTTAGTTTAGCATAGATCAGGGCCTTCTGGTTCTTCATAAGTATGTAGATGAATTATTAACCTGGGGGAAAGGTAGCAGTGTGTTCATACTAACTACTTCTCTGAGTGTTTGAGTTTTTTCGCAGTGCACATTGTCCTTTGGGGAGCCATTACAATGATAATAATGAAGAGCTCACTAATTCCTGTGACTTCTTGCTTTATTATCATAACCTTTCCAGTGTACATGCAGCACACACCATTCTAAACAATCATAGCCATAATTCACTATAGAGGTTATGATACTTTTCCACTGCAAAATGCTACCACTTCATTATACAATGCTAATCCCTTGTTGTTATTATTATTATTATTATTATTATTATTATTGTTATTATTATTATTGTTGTGCTAATGTTAATCTGAATTTAGAAGGAAAGATTCAGAACCTCTCATATGGTGTTTGTGTACCTTGATCTCCATGTATACTAAATTAAAACACTGTAGCAGGCTTCTGGTTGTTTTTGTTTGCTTGTTTTTGGCATTGATTTCTGTTCAGGTTTCTTTGTTTGTTTTTAAAATAAACTAATTTATTCTCCTGGGGAAGGTGGATCAAAACTGGATGCCTCTGGGCTGAAAATAATGGAGTTTCTGGGACACAGTGCACACATGAAGGAACAATACTGATGATATACAATCTGCAATGTGGGATATATTTCTGAAGACAGCTTTGTTAAGAAAATATTTAGTTTTAATAAAAAAATGTTTATTTAATACTTCAATTGATTTTCCTTTAAATAAAGTGATTTATGTGAGATAAATGTACCATCATAGTTTAAAAAATAATGAATGCTTTGCTGTCTTATCTATTACTCATATTTTCTAAAATTTAAATAAAATAATTCAGGTAGTATCTTTAAAGATTTTGAATCAGTACTAGAAACAGTGGTGTCTAATAGCAGTAAGTAGTTTAAACTCCTATAAGAATTAAAGCAGCTTTTTACAACCATAGCCTCTTTGCAGACAGACTTGTTTTAAAAGTAGATTTTATCTTCCCCATCTCAGTTCATTAAAGTATTCCAATTCAGAAAGTAATTTAAACTAGAGCACTGTCTGAGGAATTGAAAAGTTTGGAAAACTGTTTTCCTCATATGGTATGGCTGTAAATGAGGAGTGAGAACTAGTACTCCCATAATCCAGGGCACTTTGCAACCTAGAAAGATAACTAATTAAAAATAGCGCTTCCCTTTTTTAAAAATAAGCTTGTCTTTTTCTTTTGTTTTGTTGTTTTGTTTAGTTTTTTTCTCAACAAAATCATTCCTACAAAAAGGTCAGACTCTTGTTAAATCATAAGCTTGAATTGTAAACTTAAAATTCCATTTTTAGGCTTTCCTCATTAAAGTCAAGCTTTCAGATAAAGTTTGATAGAAATCACAAGTAGAAAGGAATAAGTGCTTAATAAATGTAAGTTAGCACTTACTAATGTATAAATACTCTGAAAAAATACATAAATCCTTTAGCACATATAGCTATAGGACAGTCTTTTCTGAATAAAAAAAAAAAAAACAACAAAGCACTACATTTTTCTGTTTGCTTGCTGATCCTCTTTTGTACTGTTTCATCTTGTTTCAAGTCAGTGTAAGGTTAAGATTTGCATCCAAAGCACTTCTTTTTTTTTGACAGCGATGTAAACAAAACCAAATTGTAGCTTGCCAGTTACTCAGGAAAAAAAAAAGAAAATATATAATAGGCTTATGTACACTAGACACTATTTTCAAGGGAGAAAAATAAAGGTAGCACAGATCCTCCAAGGTGACTCTTCCTCTGCATAGGTGGCAAGCTGTTATTTCCTCAGTGTCATGGCTGGACTGCCTGCTGAGGGACAGCAAGCCTTGTGATGAAGAGGGGCTTTTTGACAGGAACCTGACACACCATTCAGTTGAAAAAGGTGCTGGGAAAAACCTTATCAAAGCAGAATGCCTTTGTGAAGTGTGGCATTTAAAGCACAGCTGTGAAAACCCTTCCCTCATGTCCTTTTAAGAGGAAAACATATTTCAAGGGAAAAAAGAGGGAATGTCACGGTATCTTGCCTGGCAGGTAGTGGTGCGCAGATGAAGAATCTTTCATAAGGTATGTTCAGGAGAATAAAGACAGACATTTCATTGGATTCTAAACAGAGAGCTGACCATCCCGCCATTAGCCAGAATTTCAGAATGCGTTTATACTCGCATCAAGAAAAACTTCAGCCAGTGATTGAATCTGAAAATCCTTGAACAATTTAAGCTACTGAGTGTAGCTTGATTATACTCCACCTTGACCCAGGTGTTGTCCAAGTACAGAAAATCATCTTTGTGCAGACAGTCATCTATTCACCAAAATATCATGTGCCTTGGAAGTACCAAATCATTTACAGGGTCTTTTTGTACCCTGAACCATGATTTGTGTCATTGCAAATGTTTAGTTCACACCACACAGAGCACACAGACTCTCTTGTTCCACATCAGTAGCCTTATTTGCCCCTTCAGCTAGCGAGTGGCAGTGAGTGTCTGTTTTTTGAAACAGAACTGGCCTATAATGATTTACAGAGAGCTAAACTTAGCAGTAAATTAGGAAGAAAAAAAGCCCAGTTAGTGGATTTCCTCTAAAAGACTGAGAGAAAATGCATTTTTTCTTTTCCTCTTTTGGCATTGTGTCTAAAATAAACTTTCATTAAAGCCTACTCTGTCTGCAGTCTAGTCACAGTGGTTTGAAAAAACGCCTCAAGAATAGTGCAGCAACACTATGCAAGGACGTGGCATCAGATCACAGCAGCAGAATAAAACAAAATTTTAAATTATTAAGCCTTTCAAAGCCCTCAGGCTATCAGATGTTAAAAAAAAAACAAAACTGATGACAGATGTAATGCTGACATTTTTCAGTCAAAACCAAGGTACTTGACATTAGTATGATCCAATTCCTGGCACTGCCATGCATCATCACAGTTATAGTTCAAGTCCCTCAGGTACAAGGTCTACCTAAGGAGTTGGGATCTCCAGCCAGATTTCATGTCCCATGAGCTACCAAAATATATCAAGGTATTATGTCTTTTTGGGCGGGTTCATGAGGATACAATTTGTAACTCACTTTCCATTGTGAAAAAGATTTTGGAAAATAACAATTAATTCTTCAAAACTACATTCAGGGTTAGAACCATTTTCTTAATTTATCTATGAAAATACTGATTTAAGTTTCCTGACCCACACTAAAGAAGGTGCTGTCAATCACTTAGAACATATGTAAATTAAAACTCCAATGTAACATAAAAATACACAACAGGTAAGAGAACGTAAAGCAATTAATATACAGCAATAAGGAACTTCGTTAATTTTCCCTTGCAGGGTTTAACCTGACTGGAAGTTTCTTTTATACTGCTATATGAGCTGGCAATGCATGCTTTCAGCCCAGAAGGCAAATCATATCTTAGGCTGCATCAAAAGGAGCATAGCTAGCTGGTCAAGGGGAGGTGATCCTGTCCCTCTGCTCTGCTCTGGTGAGACCTGAAGTCCTGTGTCCAGCTCTGGAGCCCTCAATACAGGAGAGACATGGACCTGTTGGAGTGGGACCAGAGGAGGCCGCAAAAATTATCAGAGGGCTGGAACAGGTCTCCTATGAGGACAGGCTGAGAGAGTTGGGGTTGTTCAGCCTGGAGAAGAGAAGGCTCTGGGGAGACCTTGTTGTGGTCTTTCAGTACTTAAAAGGGACCTGTAAGAAAGATGGGGACAGATGTTTTTGGAGGGCCTGTTGCAACAGGACAAGGGGGTTTAAGTTAAATGAGGGGACATTCAGGCTAGACATGAGAAAGAAATTTTTTACAGTGAGGTTGGGAAAATACTGGAACAGGTTGCCCACAGAGGTAGCAAATGTCCTGTCCCTGGAGACATTCAAAGCCAGGCTGGACAGGCCTCTGCGCAACCTGATCTAGTTGAAGATGTCCCTGCTCATGGCAGGGGCTTGGACTAGGTGACCTTTGAAGGTTGCTTCCAACTCAAACTATTCTATGATTCAATAGTTCTATGATATATGAAAAACACACTTTATAGAACAATGAGCCTGAGGTGATCTGAGGCTTTCTCTTACTGAGGTAGTCAAAAGCAAAGGACCCTCAAAAGCTTCATAATCATTAGTGAAGCATTAATGATTTAGTCATTACCTGTGCCACCGTTCTGGGCCATGGAAACCTTTAATCTTTCCAGTCTTCCATTCTTCCAACTTTTAATCCTAATTTTAATCCTTGAAAGTTTGGGGCATGGTTTAAAAAATCAGTGTTTAATGAGACCAATCCATCATCTGCTTGTCAACTTCAGCTATAATGCTGTTGAGATCTACCTAGTAATAATGGAGTTTTGAGACAATTGATAGCTTGAATGCATCATTTCAGGTTGCAAGAGTAAGGTATCTGAGAAAGAGGAAAGGATAGCCAAACAAAATGGTCTGGCACATGAATGATTTAGCTGACACGAGTAAGAATTTGAAAATGTTAAGAAGTAATAATCCAATTACAGTTTTAACAGAACACAAGTTAACATTTCCCAAATAGAAAGTAAATGTCACTCAGTCTCAATGAAAATAAATTATCTTTTTAACAGATTAAAGGACAGATGTTGCAGTAAGGAATTGCAGTTCAATACTGCATCCTGGAGAATAAAGACTTCCATTTACAAGAGAACTATCTTGCTTCTCCAAAACAGGTTTTAAATATCTGCAATATACTGACCTTCAGGTGTTTTCCATCAAATTTCCTTCTCTAGTGCAAGGAAATCACAGACTGATTTAAAGCATACCAAAGAAATGCGCGAGGGATCTCAGGAAACCAGAAGACTGGATCCAGAAGTCTCTAGCCTCTAGTTGGCTCATTCAAAACAAACCCTGCCTTGACAGCTTTCTCTGTACTTCTAAGGAAAGTGGTGCCAAGGACTATCTCCAACACTGCAGCAGCCAATGATCCATACTGCTGAACTGCTATTGTGCTCCTCAGCACAGATTTGGCTATACCAGTCAGCACTCCCTCAGGCAACACGCTGGTCTGGTTTGAGGAGCAGCAAACACTAGGGATAGTTCCCACTGTAGGGTTAGGACTGCACCAGGTTTAGCTCCTTTTACCATATGCTGTTTTTCAATAGGATCCAATCTCACTTTGCACCCTCACTTCTGTAAGCGTCATTCAGTAGTTTGGGTTCTGTGATCCAAGGACTACAGGCATGCAAAGGACCTGCATGCTCTTGGCTCTCTTTTACTGAGAAAACTGTTATTAAGTTGGAAAAAAGTACATATGGTAAGACTATCCAAGATAAAACATGAAAAACACAAAGAAGTAATCTAATTTTTGAGACAAGAGCCATGAACAACTCAAGAATTCAAGAGAAAAATTATTTACATGAGAACATATAGAACTATAAGAAAAAACAACAGAGACCGCAAAGATGTTAATTCAGCAACACAAGAGGATGAGCCCATTCTAAGAAGCAAGACAGACTGACCTATCACCATTTGATTGATAATTTATTAGCTGGTAAAACACCATCAAGCATTTCGTCAGGTGGCTATAAGCACCTACATGTTGAGCCTAGTACCTCATTATTCATAGTTAGCTACTATGTGCATTAGTAAATTTAAAAAAGCTTTGCACTTGTCATTTGTGCATGCACTTCCTGCAGAAACTGTTTTATGGTATAAGTTGCCCAAATTCTTGTGGCACAGTGAGGGAAGTTGCTTCCCTACACACACATGAACACATATGCGGTGTCTCGGGGACATGAGATGCCCACCCTCAGTTTCACACCATGAAAACATCACTCTGAACTGAAAACAAATGACCATATACACATATATATGGAAATACTGTGTTAGGGACACAGTGCACTGCATGGGGGCTAGAGGGGTCAGGTGATCTGCAATTATTTTGACAGGATCAATCTGGCGACAAGAAAATAGTCCTTGTACCTGCTTTATTTCACAGTGCACTGCAGTTATACTGACCATCTGCTGTTTTCCTGGCAATATATACATGAAACTAGCTAATAATTTCACTTTCATGCTTAAAGCAAGGTTGAATGAGCACAGAGAAAGAATTTTTGCAGGTCTACTGAAGGTTCAGTTTGGTTGAGTTTGTGACCTCAGGAAAGGGTAAAAGAAAATCTGCTGAGTTTTGCAGATAGAAGATTTTCAAATATAAAATTTACTGTTTAATAAGTAAGGAGAGGTTACAGGATGGTTCTCAGGGTAGACCACTTTATGGGCAATAAAAGAGAAGCTTAACTTCGGACCACCCTACGATCCCTCTCTTTGTCAATTATACGTCCTCCTTTACTCCAATAACATTTCACTTTTACCTTGGTTACTTAAGAATACGAACTATGTAATGTTTGGTGGTTTGGTTTTTTTCTTTTTTTTTTTTCCAGGAGCCATTAGCTTTGAAAGTGTGAAGAGATAATCCAAAATCAGTTTGAAATTTACAATAAATTACTATACTGATGACATATACAACTAAACCCTTATGCATATTAAATTAAAAGTGAGATCTCTACACCAGCTAGAACAGTGGTACAAAGTAATTTAACTCTATAATCCCAAATAAATGTACACAAGTCTTGGGTGGTTCTATTTGTGGTGTGTGTATGCATGCACAAATATATGTATGCAAGGAACTTCAGACACTATAGCTCTGAGTCTCACCACAAAGCAGTATAGAGAACTTTTACAAATGGGGTTAACGTCAAATAATTCTTGACCAGAAGTGTGTGTTGGAAGCAAATATTATGATAATACTTCAAGACCTGTGAATATTATAACATTTGTAGTAAAGGTTTAGGAATAAGATCATATGAAGATAAGTGGAATTCTCATAATGGCAACAACTTAATGTTTCATTAACAGTAATCTGTCAATGCTGCTGTATTACTGAATGCTAGTATCCTGTCAACTCTTACAATTTGCTAACAAGCTAGCTGCAAACACCTGTCTTCTAAAAGTGTGGTTGTGGGTAGGGTCAAAGCTCTGCACTGGTAACAGGCGCTCTGCAATCTGCTAAAAGTAGAAAGAAGAGGTTATTACATGTAACACCAAAAGCAATACAAAGAATTGCTTATCAAACACTCAAAAATTTGGCAAGCCAAAATGAATATTAGTTCTGTAGTCTTCGTTCAGCAGACATGTCAGGAAGACAGACTGCAGCAACTTGACTAAGTCTTCTGACATATTGCTTTTATTACTCACACAGAGGTTTTCAAGGTTTTTCATATTTGCCAATCTGTAAAAATCTAGGCAAAGCTAAAGTGAATATTAAGTTTAAGGTCCTAAGGAGAAGCTCCTTGATGAGAAGAAACACCATCTACATGATAAAATAATATTATATTTAAGATATGTGATTTCTGCAGTTCTAATTGTATAGGATGTGACCATGCCCAAATATACCAAGAGTACCGAGGCTACAGGCCATGGCGTGTTTCCCATCCCTGGAGACATTCCAGACCAGGCTCAATGGGCTCTGAGCAACCTGATCTAGTTGAAGATGTCCCTGCTCATTGCAGGGGGTTGGACTAGATGACCTTTGAAGGTCCCTTTCAACCCAAACTACTCTGTGATTCTATGAGTGGAAAGACTGTTGTATAACATTAGCAGCATCGTGTGGTGATAATTAGAGATGAACTGTAGACTTAAATCCTGGCTGTCTTGGAGTCTGGTCAGTCCATTTTCTATCAGGCATAAATTTCAGGCTGATGCTTATATATCAGGTAACTCATTTGAATGGTCCTTCACTGTATCATTTAGCAACTGCTGACTGTGTGCATCAATCATTAAGGTAAGTGGTTTTTACTGGAGTTCTAGTAAAAGATATTTTATAGTTTTGAAAGTAAGTCAGTGGAAAGGTTACTTAATATAGCAACAATCTTTCTATTTAACCTTTTATGCCAAAAACCCTGATCTAAGAGAGGGTGACCTATTAGGATACAGAAACGACACTTAAGACTGCTTGTCATTACAAGTAGTCTGAATAACAAGTGTTGAGTAGTTGTGATATAAACCAAGATACATTTGTACTCGAGCTACTTAGAAAAACCCAGGATCTAACCTCCTTGTTTTGCAAGTATTTATTTAAATGAAGAACAAGTAACGTATTTACTCAAACAGATTGCAATGTGCTGCAGTCCATTTGTAAACAGAGATAAAACCCAAAGCAAAACACAACTTTAGTATTGTGTTTGTAGTCCTGGGAAGGTGAATGTGTTAGGAAAGATAACCTTAGCCTTTAACTTCCAAAAGAAAAGGTGAAGTTCCATCATACACCTGAATACCCTTCTGGTTTCTATGCATCAACTTTTACTTCTACCATTTTTTGAAAGGTTCCTTTAAGTAAATAGCCAACCCAAAATTGCACAGGCGGAAAAGTGCAGCTTCCTCATTCTGCATGTGGATTACCAGGTAGAAAAGAAAATGAATGTATGTTTCATAAAGCATCTGCAAATCATGGCACCTGATGGAATCAGATTAACTAAAAGAGAATTAAAGGTATATAATTTTTGACATTCTTGCTTATCTGATAATCTTATGGAAGCAAGTTAGGCGAGGCACAGAGAGAGAGAAAGCTGAATCAAAATCAAAGAATATGCTGACCTCCAGAAGACAGCTGGGCTGTGGAGGCAAGATTAGTGCACATAAATATTGTGAACCTGATGCTGCTTTCAGTTTATTGCAATTCCTCTGACATTAGGCCCAGGCTGTTTCTAGACATGAACAAAACAGAACTTAGTTTATTTTTTGATAGGTATTCTTTTCTCTCAAATACCAAGGCAGCACCTTCCTTCTGTTACAGAACAAAAAAAAAAGCCCACATTGCATGGTTCAAGGAAGAAGCATCAAAAATACAAATCCAACAAAAAAAACCCTCAGATTGCTATTGGCTGTTTCCTTAGTAAATCAAAGTGGTTCTACCTGCACCTTTCTTCAGATTGGTTTAGCATATGATTCCAAATGGAGATGGAGATGAAGTAAATCCAGAATGTTAGATTCAGATTAAAAAACCAATATAATGCCATAATAGATGCATAATATTTTTATTTTTTTCTTTCCAAAACCAGTATGTATTTTGATGAGGGCAGCCTACCAGCCTTTGAGATGGCAGTCTCTGAGCCTCCTTCATGAAATACATTTGGGCCAACCAGCTTAGCTAGAGCTGTAACAGTGAGGCTCAATGGCATTTAAGTATGTGTAGTTTAACTCTGGAATAAGATTGTTCTTACTTTTCCAGTTTAAGGGAGGAAAAAATAAAACAACTTCAGTAAAATCTTAAATTTGCAGTTTGTTTAAAAAGAAATATTAAAAAAATTTATTCTCAGATCAGCTGTTTGCAAAAACAATGAAACTGGTTGAGGAACTTAACACAATACTTTTGTCTTCAAATACATAATAAGATTTTTGGTGTTCTGAAAAAGACTATGCTTATTTTCTGCTATGTCTTGGTGAGATCAAGAGCATCATTTGCAACTCTGTGTATGTGAGAAGAGCATCCACTACTAGCTCAAATGTTGCTTTCCTGGTTTCATACTGATGTGAATTTGTAAAGTTACAGAAACAAAACCTTCAAAATTGTGTTTAAATGAGCCCTTGTTTAACTGATTGTGCCCTTAAAGCTGTTTCATTCTCCAAGAAAATTCATCAGCTCTGGATAGTATTATCATTTAACATCTCTTCTGGAACATGCATGCATCCAAAAATAACAGTTTTGCCATGCACTTCCATTATATGCCCACTGCCTGAAAATTTGCTTAAAATCTGCTCTTGCCACCTGGATCTTGTTACGTTCAAACTTTTTTGGTCAGTGAAAGATGGTTTTACTTTCCCAATTCCAACACAGAACAAATAATCTGTCAAGCAGCTATTCTTGAAAACCGCAAGAGTTGTTATGAAGGTTAAACAGAACACTTCACATAATGTGTGGCTTTTCTTTTTGCATCATGTTCAGTTCCCTAAATATAATGCAAGTTGGATCAAATTCTTTGTTTCAATTAATATGCTGTACTTCCTATTAGATGCTATTCTATCAAACCAAAATTGTCCTTGTCATTTTTCCTGTTTTATTAAACAGATCCTAGCATAAAATCTGTCTCCTAGATCCCATAGCTCACATGTAGAGATTGCAGACCACACCACTGTGTGCAGCCTTGTCAAGTGCCTGACAGGTGAATCAGGTATCAAAGAGTAAAATAAAGACTGTCTGCTTCTCAGTTGAAAGTCACAGAGCAAACACATTGGGCTTTATTCTCGACATTTACAAAAAGGATTCTGACAGCTACTAATCATTTATACAGTTCAAAGGAAAGAAGTAAGTCCTACACTGCTCACCTAGTATGAGAAATAGTGTGTAACAAAAGAGTGGTTTTGCACCCCATAGGATACAGTGTATTATTACATATGGGCAAAAGTCTTTCTTTTCCCTCCTGAAGAACTCTATCAGAAACATATTGGTTTTGAGGACTAATGAGGCAAGTTTCTTAATATACTTCTAGTCAGTCTCTTCAATGAACCCGTTTCCTTCAAGTTTTTAGAAAAGTTGAGAGTGGAGAAAACTAATTCAATAACAACATCATCATGAATTAGATCTCTGAATTGAGCTGGGGTCAAATGGCAAACTGATTTTTACCCAACTGCTTCTCCTGTTTTTCATACTTCAGAGTGTGTGACTGCTAATCTGCTTGTTCACAATGCTGTTTCCTAGGCTGGAGTGACTATTAAGTTTTGTAATTAGTGGAATGTAATTATTTCCTGTAATGGGCTGCAAATTCACATTGTGCCATAAATCATTCTTATGTACACTTAAGGATTCATTACTCTTCTTAGCAACTGACTAGCATATATTTGAAGCACACAAATGTTCAACTGGAGTACCCTGTAGGTTTACTGGAAAAGCATCAGTTGTTCCCAAATGAAATTTATTTGGTGGGGGAAGTGGTTAGCAGTAGGAAAAGTGTGGTTCTACCACTGTGGTTAGAAATAAGGCTTGAGAACGTGATTCAGCAAAGTACTAAAAAAAAAAAAAAAAAAAAAATTGCGTATCATTTCCATTGGGATCATTTATTTTCCTCATTAAGGCTCTTAAATGCTTTCTTAAATAATCTCCTAAAATAGGAGTCGAATAGAGACAAGAGCTGTTATGACTAAAGAACATTTGCCAGCAAGGATAGCAGCTTTCTCCACAGTGATAGAACATGAAAACCCACAGATCTGCTAAACCCAAGCCAGAACAACTGCAAATACAGGCAGATCGTCCCAGGCCAGCACACCGAGCATGAACATCCTTCTACATCCCCTTTCCCACTGCTTTTGCAGGGCAGCCTGATGGCCTCCCTCCTGCTGCTCTACCACAGCTGCTAAAGGCATGCTCGTCTGGCTGCCCTATGGCCATGCAGCAGCAGAGATGCCCAGGCTGGTGTTCAGGTGAACCTCCTTATGGCTCTTGTGCTATATGGACAACTGACCTCCTGGGAGCTCCAGAGAGAGAGAGCTCCTTGCATGTACCTTATCATCTACAGTTGTATACTTTGGGAGGGTAAGAAAAACCTGAAAAGTCTAGTGGTATTCAGAGCAGAGATAAGGAGTAGAGTTTATTGTACTATTACACTAAGCTGAAGACTCTAATGTGGTCTTTAAATTAGGTCTTCCTTGGAGATGCCCTACTTGTCACCCCTTTGTGAGTTAAAGGAAGCAGAACCTCAATGTATCTTACAACACCACCAATAGAAAAAAAAATATCTTAAGGATCCAGCACAAAGTTTGTATTCTGTGTTGTCAGACAATCCAGATTCTTTTATTTACTGACCTAATATTCTTATAGCATGCATTTATAGGTACACGTGCCTGCATCATCCTACTATGTGTTTATGAAAGTTAAATCAGACCTGAGATACTTGACTCCTCAGGCAGAATAGATTCAAGTATTATATATACACACTAAGCAGGCAAACATCACCCTTCACAAGAGGAATTCAGTAAAAAAGACTTTCTTTCATTTTTCCTGTACTGATTTTGCTGCAGCCTTTCCATTCTCCTAAGTTAGATGTCATCCTATCTATTCCCTTTTCCTATTCATAATCAATTATAGAAAGTAAAAGTTAGGCAATGGTAAAACAGGATTGGTTCCTGATGTCTTTTCTCAGGCAACTCTGCAATCTGCTCTGGGCAGATTGTCTGCCAGACCCAGGGAGAGACGAGCCAACACACAAAGAAGGGTCAGAATCTCTTTTCCTTGATGGCTGGCAGGTTAGATACTCCTTGCCATTAAACCTTCCTTTACTGTGGTCCTGATCTGGCAGTCCTGGCACAGTCAGGAAGCCTTCCTATAATATTTACAAGACATGCATGAGATATGTGACCCTAATTAAAAAAGGCTAAACCTAAAAGAGGAAAAAGAAATCCCAATCTGCACCCAGACCATTTGCAGTTACTATTGTCCAGATGTCTAAAATGTGTAGGTTGCAAAAATATCCTAATGTCATTTGAACTAAACATAGAGTGTTAATGATTGCTTTAATTGGAAAAAATAATGCATAAGCCAACAGATCATAGCAATGAACTAAATGCCAATAAAGGGAACCTGAGAATAAGCTTAACAGATTTGCTGGAGAAGTAACTGCAGCACAGACCCAGAAGGCATTAGTTTGTGACCAACAAAGATCAGTTATCTGCTTGTCTAACAACCTTTGCATGTGATTAATGAAGGTGAAGGGAAGCATCTCTGAGTGAAAGATAGACAATTTGAAGTAGAGGCTTTGTTTATGCTGTGACTAAACTTAGAATTCTACTTCTGTCCACGAATTTATCCCATCCCCACTGGGCACTGTCAGATCTCATCAGCTTTGTTCCCTTACCTTGTGAAAAATTCTGTCCAAACATGCACAAGCCTTTTTGCTCCCCTGAGGCTTTGCTGGTGCAACTGAAAAACCTACTATGATTATTTCTCCTAAACACATAGTAAGCATGTCTGTGTAAGACCTAGACAAAACCTAACCCTTTTAAACAGTCCCTGTTCATAATGTCTTTCTAATGTGTGGTACTTGAGACAAGAAATGCACATTTATTTTGCTGTGGTTCAGGGAAGGTTATCATGATGTGCTGAACTCTTTAGCAGAAGTCAGTCATTGAAAGACCTTTTTTTTTTTTAAATGTTTGTTCTTCAGCAGTCGCTGAACAGCAGTACATGCTTGTTGAACACAGAATCAAAGAGTTTAGGATTTTCACGTACAGAGTTTTGCATTGACATCATTATGAGAGGTGCACATTAAAAGTCATACGCAGCATTGTTCTGGAAAGACTATTCAAGAATGACCTCAGCATGATTTTAAAGACAAGCTGCTGTGAGGAGTTTTTCAACTCTCCTTCAGGTCTGGATCTGCACTCTGCTATCTCTTCCAGCC
Organism: Patagioenas fasciata; assembly: GCF_037038585.1. Taxonomy (NCBI): domain Eukaryota; kingdom Metazoa; phylum Chordata; class Aves; order Columbiformes; family Columbidae; genus Patagioenas; species Patagioenas fasciata. Next base: position 124,102,595 of record NC_092520.1, on the reverse strand, counting down.
ATGGATGTACCTGGATTAACAGACTCTGCTTCAGCCCCATTAGAGGGCAACAAAAGTTCACCAAGAACCCTGTGACCTTCACAATACATTTTTTGACCAGTAGCAGGAAAGTCTGATAATTGTCTGCGTGCAGCGAAGGAGAAATCTGGAATAGAGATGGAAAGCTGTGGAAAATACCTTTTTATTTTATTTTTTTTTTCATATTTGCTGGCTTTCAGAAGGTGCAAAGAAGTTCTTAAATATAACAGAAATGAAAACTTCTTTTCAGAAACCGAATGTGTAGTATTTCCCACTAAATATGAAAAAACAGTTTTATGTTTCACTTCCTCTGTCCACTTTATAACTGTAAAATACCATTACAATATAGAGTACTTCTGAGATTCTCATGTTCAATAAAAGGGTCAATAAAAAGCTGTTATGGTAACAAACTCTTTTCCCTTAATAGCATATCTACTTACCAAGCAAAGCTTTCTCAAGGACTTCTGTTTCTATAAAATGTTTCATAGTAGAATATAAACTTATAAAATATCAATAATTATATCTCATTCTGAGATGAATGAAAGAATATTTCTTTTCTGGTTTTTGGGTTTTTTTGGTTTGGTTTGGTTTGGTTTTTTTGGGGGGGGTGTTTGTTTGTTTGTTTGGGTTTTTTTTGCCTTGCTCTTTCAGATTACTGTGCAGCTTTAATAACTTAGAAAAACTTTTAGTCAATTCCACCAATTCTTTATCAGGTGTAGAAGCTTTTGAAACATTGAAAGCTGGGAGACGGAGGGAGCATGAACACCCAGCTGCTTACCTGTATCCTGCTTTCACACCCTGTTGTGATTTGCCAATACTAAAGAGGATTGTTACCTTATGTAGACAAGGTACTGCGGCAAGGTGTTCATAGGGAAAGATTTGTTTCCAGTTTTATGGAATTGCTCATGAACACCCTAATAAGAAAGCCCTTTCAATTCAAATACTTCTCAGTTACATCAACTTTTTTCTTCTACAAAATCTTTTACAGACAGAAAAGCTAATTTCTTCCTTTTCTTTTAATCTTTTTCCTCTTGAATTCTGTCCTGGAGGGTTTTTCACTTTTTATTTCCCTTCACATCCTTCTCTTACTTTTCATTGTTCATCTATTTCTTGGTGGTACTTTACTACCTCCATACCTCAGCATATAACTGATGATTACTTAAAGTCCACAAGCCAAACTGTAATACAACTTCTTAATTCAATACCTGAGACAAAGTATGGGCATCTTAGACATTTAAATGCTTTTTTTTTTCTTTTTTTCTTTTTTTTTTTTTTGGAAACCCTACATTACTCCAAAACTATTTTTCCATTACCTTGCTGAATTAAATGAATTGAAGCTAATAAGAAACTAGCTAGGTCTAGGCTGGTGGGCTGGTATATGTTAGAGACTATCACTCATATATAGCTATTATTTAACTGAGTATCTTATTGTTCTCTAAGTAATGAACCACATAATAAATCTAAATAAGTAATAAAATAAATCATGTAATAAATTTCCTTATGACTGCTGAAGACAGACGTTAACTCAATGGAACATGCTCTTGGAAGAATTTGAGTTTAGAAAGGTAACTCTGCCGCTAGAGCCAATCATAAGGATTAGAAACAGTGTTTTAAATAACAGCCTAGAAATTCAGGTTTCTTTAAAATAGAACTAATCACCTACTTCTTTCTAGCTACACTTACAATCCAACATAATGAGTAGGACTATGCAAAGCAGGTAATTTTGGTACACATTATTTTTCAGTAATTGATTTTTCCAATAATGCAGGGAAAGGCCTTAGGGTGAACAAATTTTTAACTCTTTTCAAACTCTTTGAGTATATTTTTATATTAAATACATTAAAAAAATATTATTCACAGATGTTAAGGTGAATTTCTTTTCATGATCTTTCTGAGAAATGTTGGTAATTTTTCCAGTGAAGCAAAATTGGCAAATGGTGCCCTCAGGAAGCACCTGACATAATAAAAGCGTCTTTGTATTTCTTCCCATTTAGGACTTCCCTGTAATTTTTTATCTGGTATGTCCATTATGAGGAAGTGTTTTATTTGCGTACACAGACAATAGATCTATTCACTAGTGTCGTTAGCTGTCATTGTTTGGCAGAGTGGACAGTCAGTTTTAGTCTGTAGGCTATGCATTTCACAATAAATGAAAGGGAAGCACAGAGAAGAAAACTTTATGTAGCAGAAAATGACAGATTAGTATAGCTCTATCTCAAAATCACAGTTAGTATAAGATAAAATGAATACATTCAAAGGTAAGTCATAAATCATACTTTTGAAATAGAAGTAAAGAATACACACACAAATGGAATTTTCTGACAGCAAAGCCACAGTCAATAGCTTCACAACATTAAAATAAACAAACAAACAAAACCCCAAAACCCAAGAAAAACTGAACCAAATCAAACAAACAAATTACCAGTAGGAGCAAATACCAAAAAAAAATAAAAAAAAATAAAAGAAAAAAAAGAGTGGGAATAGTCTCTAATTTGATACCAAAGCAATCTTGTCTGTGCTGAAAGAGGAAAGAATTAGCAAAAGTGTGACATAGCACAGTTGAATATTTTTAGAAACCTCACAAAGCCAGTGTTTTCAAACATTTATATATGACTAGATTGTGATTAATGTTCTAACAAACATTGAGGCATTCTTAATTAGTCATATACAGATTAAGGCAGCAACTCCTCTCTATAACAGATCTTTTCTGTACTTTGAAGCATTTTTATGAAAACAGATCAGAGAAGAAGGAATGAACTCCTGCCTTTCTGTTGCAAATGGTTTATGCCGTTAGAAGCTCAAATAATTTTGATAAAGTATACACTATATTTTATCTTACTTAAAAGCGTAATGAGTAACACAGTGCTTCAGTCAACCCTCTCTGGGCTTCTGAATAAAAAATTGCTAGGAACGTGGACATCAACCTCACTAGGGTGTTCTGCAAGTCTATCTTGAAATCAGACATGTGCCCTGTCTGATTTACTCTCAGTAAAGTCTAAGGAGAGTCTTTCGCTGATTTAATTCACATAACAGGTAGCACCTTTATATAAATTAAAGGGAAGATCACAGCTTTTTAACCTAAACTTTAATTCTGCAGCTGTTCATTGAATTGTTAAAAGAAAGGTAAAGTTCCCTGCTTTTTATAGAGAGCTGCAAAAGGTTTTATTAAGTAAGTATAAATATCTATTTGGAAAAATATTTCTGGTCACCATAGTAAATACATGTGGTTCTTCCCCCCCCTCCCCCCCCCCGCAATTTATACTTGAATTAAACATTTCCAATTCCAATAAAACAGAAAATGTCCAAGGAAAAAGTTAAATGAGCAGAAGGGACTATTTATAGGAAGGATTTCCAGACTTCAACAGAGGACTCTGATCCCTTGGAGTGTGATTAGCACATTGTGGTTCTTTTTATGAAGAGTAAGGATTTTCTGTATTTAGTTATTGTATACTAGAACAAAATTACAGATTTCTTCTTTGGACAGATTTTCTTTAGAGCTGTAGGACAATCTTTTGGTTTCCTTCAAAAGGTAGTAAGAATGAGATAGTGAAACTAAGATTTCATGGGAGAAACACAGTGACTCAGAAAGAAAACAGTGTATGATATTACTGAGTTTAACTGCCAAAATGTCTCAAAAAACATTGACAAACTGATATAGGTAGCATGGCTAAGAGGCCTCTATTCAGATTCACATAAACAGACTATTTCAAAACAACTGTTCTGACTGTGGGAAGTTCTGAGTGAAAATAGAGGAAAAGAGACTTGTCAGATGAACAAATCTTACAGCTGAGCTGTTGTCCCAGAGAAACAATACTATAGCTGATAATATGGATGTATCTCGACATAAGACTATCATCTCTAGAATTACAGATCTGGCACCACACTTTCTTTAACAAATAAATAAAAAAACCCAGAATACAATATTAATGAATGTTCAAATTACTTTCAGTATTAGTTTACTAGTGCTATGTAAATGAATTACGTGGAAAGCACTTCTGATGGGACATTTTGATATTTGCATATCCTTTATTTCAATATAAATTGAAGAAGTCTGTAAGAGTAGAAAGAAAAGTGTAAATACTATGTGCTGTTTTGTAATAACCAAATCCATTTTAATAATAATTTAGCTTGTGCCTAGAGACCAAACCAGAATGTAATGGGTGCTGGGATACTCTGTTTCACTTTTTGAAGTGCGGGCATCCTGAAGAAAGAGAAAGATATGGACTAAATTTATAACACACAAAAAAAAAGTAAAATTCCTATTTGATGTGTTATGTTGGGGAAGTTTCTATAAAGAAAAACAGGAAGAAAATAGACATAGATGTTAAATGTTAAGAATGAGCAATCTCAAGCTTGACTTTCAGATCCAGATCACCATCATCTTGATATTCCCATTTCTCTGTGTTAGTGTGGGTATGAGACCTTTATGGTTTTATTCATTGCTTCTCCCCCTGCTATTTGATTTTTATTCTAGTGTGTGATATATACCCCAGTTAAAAAGGCCCACATATAAAACATATTGTAAGACCGGAAGAAATTTATAGATGGATGTGAAGGATCATTTTGAAAGGAGAGAATTTTTTACAGTATGGTTTTTCCAAAGGAAAGAGGAAAAATGCTTAATAATAAAACCAGATAAATTATATAGCCTCTCTGAAGTGATTTGGAACAAGAAGAAATCAAATCTTTTTACTGAGATGGAGAAAAAGTAATGTATCACTGGAGAACAACCTGTGATATGCCATTGATTTCAATAGCACAACAATGATCAATTGAGAACGTGACTGAATCTCCCTTGCACTTTTCAAAATGAGCTGAGAAAGTGAACCTTGTCACATCTTGTCCATCCAAGTCAATGCAAGGATCTTTTATTATTGAACTCAGACAAGACATTCATGCTCATATCATGGGTCTCTTTATAATCAAGAGCTAGCACAGCACTTCACAAACATGACTGTTTCTGTTAAACTTGTTCTTTGTATTGTGAAAGACATTTCTTCCAGACATGTCTATTTAATATTCTTTTTATCATCTTCAAAGTTCTCCAAGAGTTATCCTTGTTTAATTTATCCACTAGTATTGATCAGTTTCTTGTTAAGAAGAAGATAATTATTCAGTTATACCTTCAAAAATCAATAGTAATTGATTTAGTACTTCTGACCAGTTTGTATTTGGTGCTTTTCTCAAGATATGCAGGGTCAAATGTATCAGTTTCTGATGGGCTCAGCATCCCAAGAAAGGGACAGATTTTTAGGAAGGTGTCATTCCTATTCAGGCTACAAAATAAGTGACTTGACACTCAAATTGAGCTCATACTTGTGCTGAAAGATTTGCAAACCTGACAACTCTTGAGAGTACTATAAATCTGCATTCATGGTTACAGGGATATATGTTTTTTCATGTGGGAATAGGAGTCTATCTAACTCCACATGCTCCAAATGAAGACATCTGCATTTGAATGTCATCCTTATTTTTGTTGTATGGAGAATATATATAGCCCCTTTTCAGTGGGGAAAAATCAGCATTTATAATGCATGATTTATTGCATATTGAAGTGTAAAACAGAGCAGAAGAATCTAAATTTCTTGAAATGCTTACTTCTGTCCATTCATTATAGAGAAAGACTAGGGAGAAAATGTCATATATTTTTATATATGTAAACACACAGGCACTGTAGCTGGACCTACCTTCAGTGATATAATAAAAACATGATTTCTTCCTTACATCTGACATACCTCATTTTAAAGTGATCATGTTACACATGCTATTTAAGGACAATATTACTCTCTAAATATTGTTTTCTCTAAATTTCAGCAACAGCACTTAGAATATGGGCTTGGGGATGGTTTGGTTTTATCTTAGGAAGAAAAGAACCTAGAATGGTAGAGACCATGTACCTCCAATGACAAAAAATAGGATGCTTTATTTCCAAGAGTTCATGGCATTTTATGATATTTTCTGAAAAATATCGTCTTTTATTTTTGTTCCTAGAATGTGCAACATTGATAGAAAGATCCTAATTGCAGTCATACAAGTTCATACACAAAAGTTACTGCACGGTAAAGAGTTAAAATTAAGAATAAACAGTATCAAACATAATAATAATGAGTAATGAGTTGTAGGAAGTAGCACTGGTGATTCAGTAAGTGGCATTTTCTGGTTTGAATGTAAATTCAAAAAACTCACATCTTCATAAGAGTGTTTATTTTATAAGTGTCTTCCTTCCTAGGCAATCAAGGTCAACAGATAGTTTTGATTGTTAGAGCACCCAGTTTACTTGGAAGCCGTTCACGGAACATCCTGATGACAAGTTTCTCTCATTCTGCTTGTCTAAAGACTACTTAAAGCTTCAGCTGAATACATTCTCCTGAATAGAGGAAAGCGGTGCTGCTTTGTGCTGGGAAAATGAACGGCGTATGTTTTCATATTTGGTGGTACTACAGGCTTCACACAATTTCAGGGTGATTAAAAGATACAGTCTAAGTTCTTAGGAAGCCTGTGCATCCTAAGACATAGATATAAAAGTTATCCAGCAGGAGGAAATAAATAGAGATCAGGATCTGGGGAAAAGATCAATGACTAGGAGGTTGGTAAAATATTGATTTATCTAGTGGTCCTGCAGCATAAGCTGTAGTAAAGAGACAGCTTCATGGCATCAAGGAGGAGACAGCTGCAGTCTGTCATCAACTGCAAAGGAAAGGGATGTATATAGACGTTCTAAGCTGAGAGACAAGCAGGAAGAGTAGGAGACTATCTGATTTTTATTGAAAACGTTCAGTATGGGCAAAAGTTTGAGGGGCTAGTACTGGACTGACAGCCCCTTACTGCTTGGCCATATTCCAATGCCTGGAATCAATAAAAAGCCCTTTGAGTAGAGGAATGTTTATGTCAGAGGTATATTGATATTTTTTTTTCTCAGTTTCTGTCTGCTAGTTGATGAAATATTGGTTTTGCACAAACAATGAAGTCCCACATCATTAAACATATTTCATGTATTTTCAGGTGTATATGATACAACAAAATGCTGGTGATTGAAGCACAATGATGCTTTTCAGAAGTGTCCTTGGGCTCCATGCTAGCATCCCTCTTAAATACTCGTTCCTCTGTTTTGATCGCAGTTTGCTCTTAGTGTACTCTTGAGAACAAACTGCATGGCATAAGGTTTTTTAGGCAGGTAAGTGATTATCAGCTCTTACAATGCCTGATTTGTAAAACATAAAACTAGAACTGCCTTTTTAATGACAGCTAGCTCAGATGAATGAGCTAAATCCCATCTTTCGTGTTTTTAAATGCCTATAATGCGCCTGCTTACTGGCAAAGCATGTGCCTCATCTGCTTTTCCCCACAGAAACTAGCTCTGAAAGGTGATAGGTACCTAGAGACAATGCTCTGTATAGCAATATACTCATGGGGAAAAACTGAAATTGATTTTTTTCATCTTTACCAGGGTTTTAGCATTTACACTGTTTTGCTAGTATTGCAACCCTATATTTGCACAGGATGTTTACAGTTATTATATTGGACATTTCTCATCTATATTTACAGAACATGCTGATGGCTTTTTTTCTTGAGAGTCAGCTGTTATTTTTTCCCTCCTAGAGAATGCCAATGATGCTATTTTAAGTAAAAGCTGATGCTCATAGTGAAAAGACTCATTCCACTGAGACCCACAATACTTTTCTGCTTACAGCACACTGACTTGGTAACAGAAGACTTTTAGAAAGACATAACATATCCTCAAAAGAATTCAGGACAAGGTTAATGTGAAAACTCTGCCAACAAGATTAAGTCTTATCCTAACATCCTCTCTTTACTTGAGCGATACCTCTCCCCAAAATAGAAAACCTGTTAAACCCAGCATTTTAGGGTAGCATTGCTCCCAACTCGTATAGGTTTAACTCCTCAGCAAACTCCAAATATTTTCCAAATATTTGTGTGTATTCTTCCAGATGGCACCTTTACAGACATGAGTGTGTTTTGTAGCTGCATAAAAAAATGCTGCTACTAAAGTCTAGAGTAGATGTATACGCATTGCATGCTTTCTAGAATAGGAAGTCATATTTAATTTTTTTCAGCTGAACATACCAGAGAGTACCACAGGGGTGAAGACATCAATTTCAGTCCTCCTTATTGAACTTTTAAGAAAAACTTGTACTCTATACATCAACCAGTAGGTCAGTCTGCTAGTAAGCACTGAAGGTGCTGATCTCAGGTAGATACGCTTTTCAATCCATTGCTTGCTGTAAATAGCATTCTGCTGAAAGTAGAGAAAACATACAAAGCACAGAAGAACTACACTGCTGTGCTTTTATATGACTTCATTTTCAAAGAGAAGACCAATTGATCATACTACACAGTGGAGTGTAACTCTCAATCTCTCCCACTAAACCGGCTCTCAGATTGACAGGTACTATAAGAAAGCTTCCCTTTTTCTTCATGTAGATGGAGGCATCCAAGCATGTTGTAGGCACACATGCACTGGACCACGAACACAAATCTCAATGCACCAGATCCTGTTTGGGTAGAAGAGGGGTTACACCTTTAAGGGAAGAAGGTGTCTAAATCAGAAAACACAGCATCTCATTGCAACTGACAGTTACATATTCACCTAAGAGAGTAAATCTGTAATATGTTTAGCAAGTTGTATGCTTTCCCACAGCTTTTCAGTACAGTCTATGATTCTAACGGAGCAATCACACAATAGTGTGTGATTCAGTAGAATGTACTCCTACCTCCCAAGTCTTTAAATCAATTGCTTATAGCAGAAAAATAGCAGGAAGATGTATGATTGAAGATAATAAAACCTGGGAAAGATAAAACTAACATATTTCATCTTCTGTCACGGGATGAGTGGCCTTAATTGAAAGGTTTTGTTTGATGTTTTGTCTCCTTTTTATTTTATATTTTTTTTAATTTCAGTCTAACTTATAATAATTTGAATATAATAATTTGAACAACACAGCTTCAGCTATGGCCTTTTACGGTGTGGTGGCTTGACCTTGACTGGATTGCAGGTGTCCACCAAAACTGCTCTATCACTCCCCTTCTCAGCTGCACAGGAGAGAGAAAATATAAAGAAAGGAGCATGGATCAAGATAAGGACAGGGAGAGATCACTCGGTAATTACTGTTGTGGGAAAAAGATACTCAGCTTGGGGAAATTAATTCAATTTATCACTAATCAAATCACAATAGGTTAATGAGAAATAAAACCAAGTCTTAAAACACCTTTCTTCCATCTCTCTCTTCTTCCGGAGCTCAACTTCACTTCCAGTTTCTCTGTCTCCTGTCCCTGAGCAGCACAGGAGGACAGGGAACAGAGGTTGTGGTCAGCTCATCATGCATGGTCTCTGCCTTTCCTTCCTCCTTAGGGAGAGGACTTCTGACAGTCTTCCCCTGCTACAGCATGGGGGCCCTCCCATGGGAGACAGTCCTCCACAAACTTCTCCAACATGGGTCCTTCCCATGGCATGCAGTTCTTCACAAACTGCTCCAGTGTTGGTCCCTTCCATGGGATGCAGTCTTCAGGAACAGACTGCTCCAATGTGGGTCCCCCATGGGGTCACAACTCCTCCCAGAAAACCTGCTCTAGCCTGGGCTCTTTTTTCCACAAGTCCGCAGGTCCTCCCAGGAGCCTGCTCCAGTGTGGGTTCACCATGGGATCACAGCCTCCTTTGAGCATCCACCTGCTCCATTGTGGGGTCCTCCCTGGGTTGCAGGTAGTTCTCTGCTCCACCTCTTCCACACTAGAATAAAATCCAGATTTCTTTGGTGATATTCTGTAAGCAATTTCAGACTGATTCATCTACTTTTTCTCTGTAATGCGGTGTCTATGGAGCTACAGGCTGTATTGTACCGTTCGCAATATCTTACCTCCAGTGAAAAATTAAATACTCATTAGTACAAATGAGACAGCCGAGAAAGCTAGAGAATTCAAGATGCATTCAGAAAATGCCTGGTTTGAACCAAAATTAAGCAGGAATTTGAACATGAAACTTCTATATCCTGTCACATGTGAGGGTGTTGGACATGCGCTGAGAAGTTTTCAGCTTCTAAGATCTGCTGAAATTGTTGACTTTTTTGGTAAAAGTGACTTAAAACCAACAGCTACCACACCAAAACCACATGGACCTTCTTAAAAATCTTGTGATAGGGTTACAACATAAATATACATGTTTTTTTTAAAAAAATATATTTTTTGTTTTGTTGGTGGTGGTGTTTGTTTGTTAGTTTTGTTGGGTTTCTTTGGTTGTTTTATTTTCACCTTCCTTTGCAGTAGGCATAGTAAAAAAAATGGTAACAGTCACATGAGGACATCGGTAGATCCTCTCATGTTTAACAATGGCATGAAATTCACAGCTCACCATCATCTCCCTTCATCCTTGCCATCCTTGGTCGATAATATTTTTTTAAGAACCTGATAGAGGCTTTGAGATCTCTAATCCTTTGTCAAATTCAGCTTAAAATTGCTTGAAAGGTCAAAAGTTTATTGGAGCAGGAGATGAACAGAAAATGCGATCACATAAATACTATCTTCAAAGGATAGCAGGAAAAAAAAATATGCCATTTAAAATTAAAAGGCCAATTCTAATCTATTCTCAAGCGGACTTCAATCCACTTTGCAGGAAAAAGCCCTCCATTGATCAATTCATTATGTATTGTTTTTCCATACTGATGATGGTTATATTAATCTTTAATTTTTCAAAATATTTTAAAATATTTGAGTTATTATAAGAATAGTAGAAATTGGAAAATTCACTTAGTATTTAGACCATTCTGTTTCAAAATTCTGTTTTGAAACATTTTTTTTCTTGTCTTTGAGTAATAGGAAGCTGCAGTTTTCCATCGTTTTTCTAAGTAATTATCAAATCACCGTTTACTACTAATTCACTCCTATTTCTTTTCAATACCTGAAAATCTGTTTTATCCAGACTGAGCCTTTGCTTAATGCCCTCAGTAGCGAGAGGTATATGAGTACATGAAGAATACTGGATACTTTCGGAAGGGAAGGGAAGGGAAGGGAAGGGAAGGGAAGGGAAGGGAAGGGAAGGGAAGGGAAGGGAAGGGAAGGGAAGGGAAGGGAAGGGAAGGGAAGGGAAGGGAAGGGAAGGGAAGGGAAGGGAAGGGAAGGGAAGGGAAGGGAAGGGAAGGGAAGGGGGGAGAGAAGAGGGAAGGGAAGGTCCCTGGTGGAGAACTTTCCCGAACAAAAGGACCAGGCATGCATGATGTGATCTGACTGCAGTCAAAGATTTATTTTGTTTTGTTTTGCTTTTAGTTGGAAGTACATGGTGTTTCAAAAAGACGGACTCAATTTGAAAGCAGTATATTTCATTATGGCAACATGTTACAATTACAGAAAATTTTACAAACAATGTAATGAGTTGTTAAGTTGTAGTAACCTTTTTATAAATGTTCTATGTTCCCTCCACGTGTTGTACAGACAAAGACACTTGACTATCGAGACTAAGACGATACTTGAATTCGTCTCAAATGCCTTTCAAAGTCCATCATTTTGAAACACCCTGTATTTTCAGCTGTCCTTCACTTTCTAACTGGCCGGGATGAATCCAGTAACATATATTCAGTGACAGTATTCTAAATCAGCTCTTGTTATCTGACACTACTTTTATTTCTTTGGATAGATTAGTTCACTCTTTTTTTTTTAGTTTCTGGATGGCATATACCAGTGTTTATCTGAACATGCTGATCAACGTAACCTGCTCTCTGTAATTGGACTTTTTTAATTAAAACAGATTAAGATGAGTTATTTACATGAAATCAGCTGTGCTACTAGGAAACCTTTATTCGTATTTACATGATTGCCTTCTGCACATTTGCTTTTATAATTATACACATGTCAGCTCTTAACAGAATGAAAAGGGCACTAGGACCCAATATTTTTAATCTGTCATTTACATGACAAAGTTGACAAATGGTTTCTCAGCAAAAGTTCTTCAGTGGAATAGCGATCACAGGTTTTGTTCATCTAACCTTGAAGTTACACTTATACTCCTATTTTCCATGATACTAAATGAAAAAAGTGCTAAAGCAACTAAACGGTAGCTAAACTTCCTTTGCAAAGACAATACTTCTAAATTACGGCAAACAAACAAAACCCACACCCCTCCAAAAAAAAAACCAAACAAAAAAACCTCAAACAAACAAAAACCACAACAAAACCACAAACAAACAATCCAAAATCCACCTGCAGTTCAGCACAGAACCCTTTGAAGTTAGTGAAGGTGTCTGACAAAACAATAGATTTTACCATAGAATAGAAGGGGTTTTAGAGGAGGCAATTATTCTTATAGGTCAGCTTGAATCTTTTCTCCCCTGCAACCCCTAGCAAAAGCAGTCTAAAAGGGGCCTGTGCCGCAGAACTGGAATCTCTGAAAAAGAATGATTGCTGGGTTTACATATTGAAGTAATACAGGAAAGCAATTAGAGGAAAAAAATGTCATCTTTGTTAGACTTCAGCAGAGAGGAGAATGTGATGTTGATATCCTATTGCTATTAGTTGTTCAAAATTAAATAGTTCTAACATAGAACTGGTTAAAAAAAATAAAAAACAAGCACCTCTCCCTCCTTTCCCACCCCCACTAGCCTTCCTCCTTGCTCTTAACATCAGAAAGGGCTGAGAGTTTTGCAACGTCATTCCATCATACTTCTTGTGTTTTGGTGTTTCTGGTGACACAGACTCAGAAAGCCCACTTGTGAATTTAAGGTATTTTCAGGGTAACCACAGGTACTGGTGGACTTTACATGGACTTGGTTCTAAGTTTCCAGCAAGAACAGATATGTCTCTCTTTGGAAATTGAAAGAGGAGAAGAGGAGGGAAGGGAAAGGAAGGCGAGGCGAGGCGAGGCGAGGCGAGGCGAGGCGAGGCGAGGCGAGGCGAGGCGAGGCGAGGCGAGGCGAGGCGAGGCGAGGCGAGGAGAGGAGAGGCGAGGAGAGGAGAGGAGAGGAGAGGAGAGGAGAGGAGAGGAGAGGAGAGGAGAGGAGAGGAGAGGAGAGGAGAGGAGAGGAGAGGAGAGGAGAGGAGAGGAGAGGAGAGGAGAGGAGAGGAGAGGAGAGGAGAGGAGAGGAGAGGAGAGGAGATATGGAACTGGGAACTGTTCATGTCTTCTGTTCAACAGTAGGTCAAAATACCCTATTTGCTCCCTACTCCATTTATACTTGTCAAAACTGATTTTAATGTAGAAACAGTTTATATTTTTCTTTTTTAGCCTTGCCTTTTGAAAGAAAAGGTGCATGGAATTTTCAAGTATTTCTGACAAGCTCCCATTTAAGCAGACATAAAGTTGTTTATACAACCAGCCCTGACAATCAGATTTTCAGATACAGAGCCTATGAATTATCTATAAAAATAAATAATCTTCCATCCTGTGGTTTAAAAATTGTGCAGGTCACTGCAAAAGTTAACCTGTATCTGACCCTTTGGGGAATTTCAATATGCTTAGTGCTTTTTGGGACTGAACCTTTACCTTTCTCCAGGGTATGGACAAAGGCTTTAGAGTTCTTCTGGACTTCCCTTAGACAGGTCATGTTTATAGCAGTTGGTCAAAATTTGGTAGCTATGCAGCCATCTAAATAAAACCAAGGAGAACAATAATAAAATTATGTAATATGGTAAGATGGCCTGAAAACTTGTGCTCTCCTACAAGGCTCACCTTTGAAAGCTGAGTTTGCTAATGTGTTCACCAGCATCTTACAGGTTGTTGAGGAGCAGCCACAGACCTGTTTTATTTTTTAGCAGTCACTTTTGAGACATAAAACTTACTGCAAACATAGCATGTATCACGAAGAAGCCATGCATTCTTGCCAAGTCTCAAATCTTCTAACCTCCCCTGCTCAACTTTTCAAGGCCAGCAATCAATAACATCATAAAACTCATAATTACCTTTCATATATGCATAAAATATGGGTTGTTTACAACACTCGGCTTGTCAAGCAATTAAAAATCTGCAGACATTCCTAAAACTTAAGGTGGAAGAAACAGTGTGATCTGAACCTTTCATAAACATCCATCTGTCTATCATATAATAGAGATTAGCAGAATGCCTGCAAACAAATCTTGGCAAGGAAGGACACAGGGAAATTGATGGGCCAGGTTACCTGGGACTCAGATTTGTCCCTGCAACAGCACTGTGGGTCAGAACAGATGTCACACGTACATGGACAGAATCTCACTGGCACCTATGTCTGTAAGATCTGTCTGCTTAATTTCATGATAACAATTGCTTCTGGACCTCTTTCAGAAGAAGGAAATGCTCAGAGGAAATAGCAGTAAATGGTAGCTGTGGTAGTAAAGCAGAAGAAATATTAAATCTGTAAGGCCCAATAGAGAACAAATGAACAGTTTTACCATGGATCTACTGAGTCTCTGCAAGAGGCAGGTGTTATTTTACACACTGCGTAAAGATCTCTCATTTTTATACTAACACGGGAATTAACTCGCCATGTTCATGAAAAGGTTTGTTTGCTAATTAACGAACAGAAAAAATAGAACTGATTTCCAGGGTTTTCTTAAAAACAAATATAAACCCCACACAAATCTTGAATCAATAAACTCCTTTCAGGGATTTCAATTGCTAATTATAATCTAAAGTACATTTTTATTATTTTACACAGCATAAGATTTAATGAAAATTCTGATTTGTGCAAATATGAGATGGCAGAAAATAAATACAAGCGGTGACAGAAGAAAATTTAGGATGGCATCTTTTCGAATAAAGCTCAGTTTCCACTACTCTCTACTCTGCCTTTCTTTTTTAACAACCTGCAAAAAAAGAAGGTAGCCTGGAGACTGTATGCTAACTATAAAAGAGGTAAAAGCATTACACATAATTAAACTCTGAAAACATGAGTGTTGATGTACAGGAAATCAAGTAATCTATTACCGTGCTGCCCCATCATCTTTTGCATATTATACTTGTTTAAAAGAAAAAGTAATGCAGGAAAGAACGAAAGAAAGGCCCAAGTAAAAGAACACCTTGATTTGGTCAGTGATATAAAACCCACTCACTATTTATGGGTTGCAGACAGGCATTCAGTGCACAGTTTATAAGGCTTAAATCACAACGTCTTGTGATCTGCCATGTCTCAGAACAAGACACATTCTATTATGCAATACTGAGGCGAAACATAGCTTGTTACTTATACTCCAGAGGACTTTGAGGGTGAGCGTACTCTCTTTACATTAGGGAAAAAAGGTCTTAGAAGATTGCCAGCTCCTTCAATAGGAGGACTGTTCCATGACTGGAGAGAAGACATCTCTGAGAGACGTTCTTTTTTTTTAATACTTCAAAATTAATTATGATGTGAACAAGCCAACTGAAGTGCTATGTTCCCATGTCAGGACTTGCTCCTTAATAACATACTGGCGTTACAGTTATGGTGTCAAGGAAGCTTGAAAATTCACAAATTTGGATGCTATGAAATTTCGAAGACCTCCTCCTCCAGCTAAAAGTGTCTTCTCATCAACTTTGGCTTAAATATACCAATAAACTGCAGTGCTACACTGCCAGGCCGTTTGTCAGCCACTGAAAGAACTGCAGTTTCTAGGCAGGGACACCTGAGACTTTTGATGAGATGTGAGGATAAACAATGTAATGAATAAATCATTAACACATAATTAAATCATTATTAAAACAGATGTGCATTGGCTACGTGCATACTATGGCTCCCTTACCAGTTTTCTGAGACCTATGGCACCCTTACCAGTTTTCTTAGTCCTGGCTTGCTAATTTTTTGCATTTTGTGTGCAGATCTTTGCCATCAAAAAGTTAAAAGTGAGCTGCTAAATGTTGAAGAGAATAGTGTCTTTTCAACTCTTCTAAATGAACACATATATAAACCGTAATCAAGACCCATACTTTTTTCAAATTATCATCCAATATTACAATAGTTAACTTTCTTCCTATCTGCAAAATCTTCTTTCTTACAGAAAATTTGTTTAATTCAGAGCTCATCCATCTATAAAATAGAAATATCAGTATTGCAAAGAACTAACTAAACCTCGTGCAACAGACCTAAATGGTTGTTTCTAAGTATGTGGAAGTGATTAAAAATGGTTTATAGAGACCATGAAAGTATGAGAACCTCCCATAGATACTCTAGATATCAGAAATGGGGAGAGGCAGGTTTGATGAAGTGCAAGAGATTTGATGCTCTTCTTTCACCATGACATCATGCGTAGGTCACAGTTTCTCCGACTCTACAGAAAAGGGGTGGTACACTAGCTTTTCACTGTGAATAGAATGTGTTCAGCCCAGAGAAGAGAAGGCTCTGGGGAGACCTTATTGTGGCCTTTCAGTACTTAAAAGGGGCCTATAAGAACAAGAAGGACAGATTTTTTAGCAGGGCTTGTTGCAATAGGACAAGGAGTAGCTCTTTTAAACTAAGAGAGGGTAGATTTAGACTAGATATCAGGAAGAAATTTTTTACAATGAGGATGGTGAAACACTGGCACAGGTTGCCCAGAGAGGTGTTAGATGCCCCATCCCTGGAAACATCCCAAGCTGTGCTGGACAGGGCTCTGAGCAACCTCATCTAGTTGAAGATGTCCCCGCTCATTGCAGGGGATTGGACTAAGTGACCTTTGAAGGTCCCTTCCAACCCAAAATGTTCTATGATTCTTTTCTATGATAATGTATTATATTTTTCACATCCTGTGGCAATGTGGAAACACAGAAGGTAGTGAAAAGGTGTCTTAAACCTTCTCTACTCAGAAAAAGTGTGCACAAGTTTGCCTCTAATCCTGTCACCCAGGAAATGTAAAGACTGAGGCTCTACGTAACTATACACAGAAACTGAAATGGAGAAAGACCTTTCATGGTCCCCTGCAATGTAAAATATGCCACTGTATCTCTGAAGATTTTGTATCAATACCTTTTTCCTTGTTCACTGTCATCACCCTGATTTTCTAACAAAGCCAGTTGGTTGCTACCTTTATTCCTGAGGATTCATTACTTGATAAGTAGATCCTAGAGTTTGACAGGTGTTGATAGTGGGTGAAGTCAAACTCTTAAAGTGCAGAGAAAAGTTTTCCAATTTAGTCATAACTGTTTGGTCTACAAAATACAGCTTTGTGAATTAATGTCACTGTAAAAATATTACAGTTTGAAGAGCTGAAACCTGTATAGTAAAACGGATAAATTAACTTGCCTACCACCTACAAGAGTTATAAAAAGGAATTGTCTGAGCATGCTTCCATGGCATATGCTGTTGAGCTCAAGCGTATAACACATTAGTACTGAAGAAAAACTTGCGTGATACTCTCTGCTTGTCAAAAGAGGAATACTGTATGCTAAATATTGTCACACTGCTCATGGTATTGCATTTTTCTTGTAATCAGATGAAATAGTAACTTCAAAGGGGTAAGAATTATCTGTGGAGCCCCAGAAAGCCCCAGAATAGGCTGTAATTTATCCTCAACCTACAGCCTTGTCGTTTGTTTGTTTGAGTTCTTTTGTTTCTTGCAGTAGCAGAATCAATACATTTGCCAACATGGAGAGAATGGTCCCTAACAGAGTACCTGGAGAGACGGAAATAGTAGGCATTTTGTGATGGATGTTGCATACAGTCTCGGCAGTGGAAAAGCTGAGGCACAATAAAATCTGCTTAGGTTAGTAAAAAAGGTTGGAACAGCTTGTGTAAGGTGTGAGACCCAATTGCCTATGTTTTC
Source organism: Patagioenas fasciata (assembly GCF_037038585.1). Lineage (NCBI taxonomy): Eukaryota > Metazoa > Chordata > Aves > Columbiformes > Columbidae > Patagioenas > Patagioenas fasciata. The sequence continues at coordinate 124,084,892 of NC_092520.1, read as the reverse complement.
TTCAGAAGTGAAAGAGGCCAGGTTGACACATCTTTCTAACAAAAGGGGATGAAGCATCCATGTGGATTACTGTTTTAAGTCCCACAATTTTCCATGTAAAATGAGAGCTTGTGCAGTACTGACTTAGAAGCCACCTACAACCTCTTGCTTTCTTGACTGTGCGTATTTTGTGAACTGAAGATAAAAATCTATTCCTTCTTTGCAGCTTCAGTACGGTTTAATGAAAGCTATTTCTCTGAACACAACTTTTGTAACTTTTCTGAATGTAACTTTCGAACTTAGGGTGGTGAATTCAGTCATTCTGAAAAGTGGAATCTGTAAAAAAAAAATACAGTGGCTGTGGAAAATAATTAGAATGGCTTATGAGATGCTGCCCCTCTACTGTCCTTTTATTTCAGAGAAAAGAATCACAAGTATCTTGGAAAAACATTATAACTACTTCACAATATCAATGGCAATGTATCTGCTAGAGTTGGTTGCAAGTCCCTCACAAAACAAAGATCTGACAGAAAAAGCTAGATCACTGAGTCTGAAACCTTCATTCAAATCAATGGCAGGAAGGTTTCCTGAGGGATTTGCTCCAGAGCACCAAATCCTAAAAAGTGCCAAGTCAGTGACTCAGCAACAGATGTACCCTTGCATACAGTCCTGCAGGTACAAAACTCTGCATTTGGTCATTGCAACTGACAGCCTTAGTTTCACAGCTGCTAACAGCAATGGTTTTGATAAGTTCGATAGTTTAATTGAGCATCTGCAGTATGCAGGGCTCTTTTGGGTCACTATAATAATAATAATAATAATAATAATAATAATAATAATAATAAAGAAACCCACAAACTTCAGTTTTTCATCCTGATTTGAACACACATCATATTAAGAGAAAACAAGTAGAGATTGGTGGTAGTGGTAGTTTTTCAAGCACTCAGAGGAACTTGATTTCCAATCAGATCCAAAACCCACGTCTCAGCAGAAGAGCTCTGCATAACAAGTGCTGATCCTAAAATACAGCATTTGGCAATGTTACTGAGTCCTCAAGACACAAAATTCTTGATCTGCTGTGTCTGCATGCATTTGTAGCTTGGAATCTACAGCTAGATATATCTGCTTTATTCAACATGCCTTTGTTCTTTTCAGAAATACACTAGTGTAATATCAAATGAACTGCTGTGAGCAAAAATCAGCCCTCTTCTTCTTTCTTCTGGACTTTCCAAACCACTTCCATTCCTTACTGACTTGTATCCATCTCCCCTTCTCTTTCTTTCTCAAGATCCCAGTTAAACTCACTCCCTGAAGAGGGAAGCAGAAATATGCTATGTAATACTCATTGTCTATCAGATAGTGAAAAGAGCATATGGTGTATAGTAAGTACTGCTGAAAATTTCTGAAATTAAAAGTACAGCATAAGGAAATAGGGAAGTCCGACTGAACCCTTTAACATCTGGATTCTTTGTAACATTTTTTGGGATGATGCTGCAGGAAATCATAATTAAAATGAGGAAAAAAAAAGCAGAATGGCAGCTGTGACTCCCTGTTAAAGAAAGGGAGAAAATGAGGAAGCCAGACAGCAGAGTAGCAAACATGCAAACAAACAATGGTTACTTCAGCTACTCAGAGACACAGCTTTCCAAAACTAGTTTGTGAAAATGCAAAGGAACTCTCTTAAGACAAGTTGAGTGCTGTGGTTTAATCTTTGTTAGTACAAAGAATTCACAAATCATCAAATATGAGTAATCTTAACAAGAGAAGCTATTTTAGTTGCTTAAAAGATGCTATCAGAGGAATTGCCTTGTGAGAAAAATCAATGCTTATTAAAAATCTGACATTCAGTTTTAATTTGCTGCATTTCTCCATTTGCAAGATTATAGTTTGCTTTTGCCTTTAGGAATCTATTCCTGAAAGAGTCTTGGATTTTTGCAGGAGAGATACATTAAATTTAATTAGCAGCATCACCAAAAAAAGTAGGGTAAATTTTTTTATAGAGATTTGACAAATACCATTTCGCCACTAGGCAACAGTGTCCTAGTGATGACAGTAGCTGCAGAAGGAGGATCATGCTGGTAGAATAGGTTTTGGTGCTGTATGGGGACTTTTCAGTTTTTTATCTTCTTGCCACTTTGTCTGTCTGAAGGAAGCTAGATGAGATGAGATCAAAGCCCTGAGAGAGGAATGCCTCTAAAATTGAGGGACAGGAGCAGAAAAAACTGGTTCATTCACTTACAAAGATCTATATCCTTCTCCTATCAGAGCTTCAGTGCAATATGGCTTTCTCCTTTCCCATAAATCTGTGCTTACCTACAGGTTTAATTAGCAGATTGAGGAACAGAGTGGTATTATAATATCCTACAACATTTATCTGATGTCACATTAGAAATATTTGATTCATGATTTCTTCGCTTTATGCTATTTTTGACTTCTAATTGTGTGCAAAACTTCAAGACTTTGCAGTTTTAAGAATTATTGATTGAAAACAGATACCCCCAGCAGCACTTTTTCAGAGAGCAACTAGCTCAGTCTCCTATAAAGAAATACATCTTTAACATTCAATTCTAAAATTTTGAGAGATAGAAGAGTTGTCACCCTTCCTCATGCTTCCATCCCTGCTTCTCTCCCCAAAAAGAAAACACGAATTTAAAATTCATATCTAGAATTACAAGAATCTTTTTATCGTAACTGCTTCCTTTTTATAAATCCACTGAAAGCAAAACATAATAGCATAAAAGTGTATTTGGATTTCAGCAAGCTTTTTGACAAACTCCCTCATCAGAGGCTCTTACAGAAATCAATCTGCCTTGGGATAATAAGGAAAACCTGCTTAGACATGAATAACTACTCAAGAAATAGGAAATGAAGGCTGCGTGTGACACAATTCCTCAAGCATAGCTTTGTCATTATTTTATTTCTACAGCCTATGCTGGAAGAGATGTAGGTAAATTAAATCAGCTCCTTATTGGAGAGAGCTAGAGAAGATCTGAGATCCCTTGGATCATAATTGATTACATGGTTTTCTTTTCAGTGTGTGAAAAAGAGCATGGGGAAGGGTTTCCTTGAGGTAGAAGTATGTGTGTGAGGTTTTGTTTTTGGGGAGTGTTTTTCTACATCATTTTGTGTACTGTTCAATTTGTTATTTTTTCTATGGAATTTCTCAGGTTGATATTAAAAATCCATATTACCAAAAATTTTTTTTGTACAGCTTTGAAATAGGATCCATTTTACCTTGGAACCTATGAAAGTGTTATTGTTGAAAACTGAAACTCAGTTCCTGTATTTATTTGTCCAGGGTGATAAAGCTTACTGTTTTGACTGAGTTTCCAGACGCCATGCTCATCACTGGAGTCTTAACCCAATTCTTATAATTAATCACTGACTGTTGATCATCTTTGATTATATTTGGTTCCCTTGCCTAATACACCTAGAAGAAAGTACCAGGATTATTTTGTTCAATTTGTAATGAGCACAAGATCATCTCCATGTAAATAACATGTAACTAGTAACATCTAAATGACCTCTGTTCCTTCATGCCTCCAACTTGATGACATTTTAGAATACTGACTCTCTAAATCAAATCTTTCCTAATAAGAAATTTTCAGTAGCATGAGCACAGATCAAGAAATGCAAGAAGATGTGATATATAGATGTGTCACTGTGATTCAATGGCCACAGCAGGTCACATTGAGCCATTGCCTTACTTTAACATAGCACATCTGTCAAATGTTGATTTGCAAGAGTACTTCAGTCCTCAATTAACACCAAGTATAATTCAATGATTTCTTCTCTGACTGGTCACTGGACAATAGCTGTGACCAGCTGCCATCCTGGGGAATATCAGAACCAAAATATGTACTCCAGATATTGGTTAAAAAAATAATAAACACAGCATTCTTTGATGTATATTTTCTTAAGATGTAAGGATCTCAGGACTTTTCCCTTCAAATAATATTTAATATAAGTTACTTCTGGCCTGTTACAGATACACCTACTTTCATCCTCTCAATTATATTTCTGCCTCTGTCCCACACATTACATTGAATAAACCTACACTTTGCTAGGAAATGTGGTGCAGAGTGACTTATCATATTTCAAATAAAGCTTTGGGAAGACATATCTAATTTTGTCTTAATCTATTGTAGTTGGTCAGCATGAAAATTTTAATGTGTTTTTTTGTAAGATCTGAAAGTGAGTTACCTAGTTATTAAAAGCATTTTTATATCCTAAAATCCTTCAGAGCCCATAAACACCCACAGCCCTAAGGCAAACTCCATCAAGTTCACAGACTCCTGATGTCCAGCAACAACTCCATAAATCTGCAAGTCTCCAGTGCCTTACGGTATCTCTTTAAAGTTCATATAGCCCTAAGGCAGTCCTTTCCATCACAGCATGACCAGAAGGCAAAAAGGCAAGTAGGAGCAGGCAGTATGATGGATCGAGTGAGACTTCACTGCACCAGAAGGGGAAGGCTCAGCACTGGAGGTGAGAGCAGGTGGTGAAGAATGGGTGCACCTACCTCTGTGGAGTTTGCAGATGCTCTAGGTATTCTTGTCTTGGTGAGCAGGGATACAGTCTGTGATACAGAAAACAGCCTATCTGATTCTTATTTGAACTACCCATCTGCAAGACAGGAAGAGTTTACTCATTTTTCTCACTGTAGCCAGGATAATGACTGTAAAATGAAAGGATGCAATTCAACTCAAAATGTCACAACAATTAGGAAAATGGATATGTACTTAAAATTTGAAGCTATTGCAGTTAGTCTGATGCACAGAACACATGAGGCAAAACACACAGAGTGAGGAGAAAAACTCAAAATGCCATGTGTAATTATTAACACCATCACAGTACAGAGTGTGAAGGATTTCTACTGTTTCACCCCAGTGGCAGTAAGCTCTACCATATAACACCCGAGTTTTCAAGAGTTTATGTTTTAAGAATGTTGCAACAGATGATTGCTGAGTACAAGGAAGAAGAAGATGTTAAAATAAAGTGATCGTTGTTAGCTGACATATTCCTCCTTTCATCTACTTGAACATTACCAGGACATCTGGGTACAGAGACAGAGGGGACCTCAAGAAATCATGCAAGCATCAAAGTCATCAAAAAATCAGTATTTCTGGCTACAGCTGTATTAGTACAAACCACTCCCCAAGTTTTTTGGTATTTCCTGTAAAATTGAAACTGAAGCTGGAAAACTGATCACATGAGAACAGAAAATTAGTTGTTCTGCCTATGGCTTCATCTTCATGGTTGGATTAACGTTTGTGTTGAAAACAATAGTAGATAAAAATAGAATATTTAGATAAGAGAAAGAAGAAAGACATGGAGTTTAAAGAAAGAAATGCTGGCTAGATTTTCTTCATAAGGTAGAACAACCTTCATGATGAAAATCATGGCATCACTGCATTTATGCAAAAGCAACATAAAGATCTACAGTATATAGACATTAAGAAATTGAGAAAATCACTGGATTTTACAACATCCAGAGCTTGCAGTTTTTACTGTTGTAGGAACTTTTTGAGTAATATATATATATACCATAAATTTTAGAGTGCTTTCAATAATGATGGAAATCAGGAAAGGAAATTCCATTGTCATGTTAGAGAAGTCATCTGCTTTCATTCTTGCATAGGTAGTTTATTTGCATTCAGTCTTAGTGCTAGACATGGACTAACCATCATTAATTTCATAAATAATTTTCCGTCTTTATTGACATTTGTGTCAGAAGCTGTACTTACGTACAGTGTAAAATTGTCTCTCACAAGAGATTTTTTTCTCATCACTAGTAGGAGTGATGACATATTGAAAAGGAAATACCATGAATTCCACCAGACTTCCAGATAGCAGCAATAAACAGGTAAATGTAGTGAACACTAAAATACTCTGCCAAAAATTCTAACAGGAGAATATAAATGCCCTGGAACAGATGACAAGCACGTTTCTATAGGTATACAAATTTCATTGTGCTCTCTACTTGATCAACAAGTAACCTTGTGAAAACAAACAAAGCTATTAGTTTTTCTGTAAGAGTAGATTTAAAAGGGGGTAGAGGTGGACAAAGTTGTTTCAGTAGGGAAAACCAGGACTCTAAAAGGAGAAAAAGGTAGTTCAGATCTAACTTTTGTTATGTTTTCAGGATACCAAATAAAATTTGAGTCACTTCAGAGGAAGCAAATATCCTAATATAACATCACAGACACATTGATGGGTTGACATTAAAAAAAAAAAAATAAATCCGTCAGGTTTGTCTGACATTGAGACTGGGCCACGGTGTCTGATGACTTTGGCCTAACCAGTTGATGGAAATTTTATTAACTCGTACAGCAGAGGTTTCGACTTTGCGAGTGAAACTGCACAACAGAAAGTTTCATTTGATTCAATTCATTGGAGTATTGATTTCCACAGTTGATGATTTATTAGCGTAACATTCAGTACAGTTGGATCTCCCAGTAATGATGATGCTCTTACTGACACTGAAAATAAATCACCTTATATCTTTAAGAGAACAGGCGTGCTTAGCTAACAAATTGAATGTCCTGGATTTGCAGAAGCTTGGGAAAAGCCCCTAAGTGATACAAGTGATACAGTGACTTTTTTTTTTTTTCCTGTGGAAGTGTTCTCCCTTTTGACTATGTTGGAGTGAGGACAAGTTTATTTAAACATACCAGGGAGTTTATAGTCTCATTTTTTACCTAAACAGTCAATTGAATGTGCAAAGTGTCCATTACACATCTAATTTAACTTCTTCACTACAATAGCAATCCTACATGAAAATCAGGCAGTGATCCAGGAAAATGGACAAGTAACCATTTGTGCAAATGCTTACCTGTCTTTTGTGGAATACTCACAATTTTAACCATAAACAACATAAGCAAGTTAGCAGGGATGGACAACTGATCTAAACTGACTGCATTTTTAAAATAATATACACTGTGTGTTTTTCAGTGACATTGTTTGGCTAAAAATAGACATAACTTCTACCAAATATCTCAGTATGGTAGATGGACTTAAAAGATTCTGGCATTTCCTCTGTGGAGGTAAAAATAATTATTTGGAGTACACAAAACCAGAATAAAATATCATCAAAACAGTTACTGCCTTTGTACAGTTTGCCCCAGCCCCAACAAGAATGACAGAAAGAAACTTCCAAGAATCAAACCAGTCCTGTATTAACTATGACTGTAAATTAAGTACTCAATAAACAACCATCTTTTCTCATACAAAGGGAGCCCTTCAGATTTAATGCATTTCCCACTGAACAAAACACTCACATTTAGCACAGTGCTTTATGTACTGGCAAAAGCATAGAAGGGACTAAATTTAAGGACTCAACTAGACATGGAAATTAATTTGTCTCTTGGTCCAGTCACTGTCTGTAGTATATCTTCAAACCAGTTCAAATCAAAACAGAGCACTGCTGCAGTGGCTGTATAAGATACCCCATCTCAAGTGTGGTGTCAAGACTTGGATTCTGCTGCAACTCTTACAGAACCTTATACTCACTGTCAGACTTCTTTTATAGGTCAGTTTAGAAAATCTTTGAGGACTCAGAAGACAGGTATGGGTCCCTCTGCTTTCTAGTCATCTCTTCTGTGTCTACCTGGAAGATGCCTCATAGGGCATCTAGCACTGAATTGCAAGCAACTTCATAAACTTAAAGGATTTTCCTTCACCAGCACTTTTTTACTGTTTTATCTGCCAACACTAACTTTCAACACATACATTTTTAATTAAGACTGTACTTGGAGGTAAGCAGGTCTTTGTTTTCTTTGTATGGGGAAATAACTTCGACCAAGATAATCAAGACGTCATATACCACGGAAGTATCAATGCTGCTTATCAGCCTGCTGCTGTATTACTACTCCATAATCACTTTAAAACTGCCTGAGACATGATATCAAATAAAATGTAGGTCATCTTTCATGGTAAACAAAGACACTAACTGCTCAGTAGCACTAAACATTAAGAAAGTGCATTTCTACAAGCTAAATTACAGGAAGGTGATAACTTCACAAAGGAATCATGGCTTCTTTTTTGCTATGGTCAACCAGTTTATGTTGCTTCCTAACAAACTTTATTTTCAAAATTTTTTTTCTCTCTGTGTGTGAGAAAATAACCTTGGTAAGCACAATACACTACAAGCAATTCTGCCTATTTAAATTGTAGCCCAGGTATTTACTAAATAAAAATTCCTCAAAAAATCAGACTGCAATTAGGCAAAACTGCAAAAATGAGAACTAATTTGTCACATTTAATCACAGTCTTGACAAGAGGTGTAAGTAAGTATCTTCCCCGAAGAACCCAAAATTCCCCGCTACATTCCTCTGTAGTTGTACTCAAGAGGTGACCAATTAGCTAAAGCTCATTAAAGGAGACTCTCTCTACACTGGGGTCAGACCAGCTATTGGAACACAGAGAAGGAGATCAGCCTCTTCCATACTCTGTCTCTAATGAGACAGGGACTGATTTTGCAAGAATATTGGTAAAGCCTGACCCTGAAAAATATAGGCAACTCAGAATCAAACAGATGTAAAAAATAGGAACTGGCAACAAATCTTCACATTTCTTTCTGCATTTATTTGGGATGGGTCCTCTCTCTCAGACTGGCACTGATGCAGTCCCTCTTGCTTCCTCAGTAAATAGGAAGCAAAATGAAGAAGGCATGCATACATCTGCAGAAAACCCATTGAATCACGACTTATTTGCTTTTTGGGAATCTGAAGGTTTTGTTGGTTATGCAGGGCTAGATCAGCAAACATGCTTTTTTTTAAGCTTTTGTATAATGTGGAGGTCTTGAGGCTAAAATTCTGTTCCAGGCTCTCAATAAACTCACACAGAAAATACCAAATTGATTAAAAAAACCCAGCAACAACAACAACAAAAAGAGGAAGAACAAGCAGAGATACAAGATATGTAAACGAAGCTTGTGTAAATGTAAAAAACTGACTGTGAATCATGTTTGTCTTAAACCCTGGCAGTTCTGATATGAGCTTTGTAGCAGAGTAGCATGGACCTTCACTGTTCAAGGCTGGGACCAGCAGTAGCCACCTCCTCCTCCTGTTACCAAGGGAAACACGGAGCAAGAGTTGGAGAGATGGATTGTGCAAGTGCTATCTCAGCAGCCAGGGGGTGAGAGAGGGGGGCATGGCTGCTCTAAGACTGTAGTCCAGCTCTGAGAATCTTATTTCCTTGCCTCTACAAATGAGTGCACAGAACATGCATTATGCTGAAATGTGTGTACTGGTGGTGCCTAAAGATTGATAACTAACTGATGGTTGTGGGACCAGCAGAGTTCTTGAACAGAGAAGCAGGCAGAGAGGAAGTAATCTCATTTATTCTCACCATTTTTCGTTATCTACTAAAGGATTTGTCTGCTCTGACTTCTAGTAGTACCCAGATTAGGTATCTTCAGTTGCTTGTAATTACTTTTTTGACCCCAAAAATCAGTATGTGAGCATTCATGCAGAACAAGAAAATGTCATAATTGAAAACCTGACTCGATTTACTTTGACTGTTCAAGTTGAGTAGCACTTACTCAGATGCGTAGACAGTAAATTCAGGGGAGTGCAATTTACTTCTGTTTTATTCCACATATGGCAACTCTGTCATATATAATTAATCTCCTTCACATCTATCTACTCTGATGGACTTGACTCTCTGAGCTCCTTTGTCACCAGTACATTAATGTCAGGGAGCCACTTTTTTGCTGACAGTGACAAAGTTGTAAATCTGAGGTGAGTTGGTTCATCAGAGATGAGTTCAAAGGCATGCAGGATTTGTTCTAGTCAATCTGCTTCAAGCCCCACTCATATGGGAGGCTGTAGGACAACTCTCTGCAGAGGGTTTGGAACAGGCCCCATGTGAGTGTGTGATCTCAGAAGCAGTAATGCAAGGGCCAAATACCAGAGTTGGATTACGTTTACTAAGCTAGTGGAGCTGCAGCTGCTTTCCCTAGGCTCACTTCATGAGCAGAGTGCTTAATTTAGGTGTTCTCAGTCATTCTCTGGACATCTCTCTTTCCATCTGTGAAACAGGGAACCTAGGGAGATGTGTTAAACTACCCAGATGATTTAGGTCCTTTATCCTGCATGGTGCAAATAACCTGTCCACTTATCCTTACAGATTTATCATCTCCATACTCAATGCACCTCTCTATAGCAAGGTGTAGTCTCCACTGATGTTTCAAGTGGGGTCATTCACTTGAAGTTAGGAAAGTTCTCTTGTATCTGACTGTAAGCTTTTATAACACCAAACACGCTGCCTTTCTTACGTAAGATGAATTTGTCTTGGCAGGTGCTTGACTGAAATTCCCGTTAGACTAAGGGGTGACCTGTAATTATGAAAAAATCCTCCTAAGAACTGGGAGAGAACAGTTCTTCCCCTAACACAGGCATCATTGCAATCAGCAGGAATTACAGTGGAAGAACAAGAGCCAGGCAGAAAAGCATAAATAGATTAAAAGCAGAAGTGATTATTCCAGTAATTAAACATTTCTTAACTGAAATTACATGAAATGCAACAGCAGCATGAAAGGTCAGGAGAGATTTTTGAAATAGTGCTCCAGAGGAAGGAAGGGGGGGAAAAAAGCAATTAAACACAAAGATAGAAGGTTATGATGCATAGAAGATTATTCCAAACAAGTGGCTGCCAGCAACAAACTGCATTGTTTTGAATGTTTAATTAATAAAATAATCTTTTTCATTAACTGTTGCCACTGGGGAAGATGGATTGGAAAAAACTTGCAGAAAACAAACCAGACACATTTCTTACTTGCTTGTATTGACATAAATGTAGAAATCAGAAGAGCAAAACTACTTGTTTATATTTAACATTAAGGGATCCAAATTAATATGTGATTATTACTAATGTTCCATGTTCAGGTCACGTTTCCTAAATAACATTGGAATACGGGAGTGGAGGAACCTTCTGAGAGAGACAAGGACGTTGCCTCATTTAATCTCTGCTTAAACTTTGAGAGTACACTATGTAAGGGCAGCCATGAGCTTTGACTCCACTACTTAGATTGCAAAACTCTTTTGCTTGTTCTTTGATTTAGAATGTGACTTTCAACCATTTTAGAGGTACTTTCAAGAGACTCAAGTTCTTTAGCTCAAATTTTAAAGCTCACCCACATGACACCATAACTAAACAAGACATATGCACTAATTGTCTGTTGAGTGAAGTCTGATGTATTGATTACCTGGTATGATTCCTTTTTCTTTTCTCAAAATATCCAGTTCACTTTGACACAAGGCACTATGTCTTGCCCTGCACTTCTCATCCCTCAAAATGCCTCAACAGGTATCCAACACTCACAGAAAAATCTTGACCCTTGAAATCAAATCGACTACCTCCCTGGCATTGCCTAAGTCAAAGCATGGGAAGGAGGAACTGTGGTAGCAATAGGAAAACGCTGTTGCTCTTCAGTCAAGTGCTAGTTGACAGACCAGAAGCAGCCTCCATCAGCAGCTAAAATTCTTTATTTTCCCAATAGCTTGATCTCAAACGTTGACAGGTCACGTTCAGTGAAGATGTAACTCGATAAGGATCAGCTGTTACATATAAAAGCCTCTCCTAGCTACAGGCAAGCAGCAGTTTTTCCAAAGCTTATGCAACTTATCCATAGTCAGCTGGACTTTTACAGATATGTAACCGATCCAAAAACATCTTTATTGAGAGATCTCATGTCCCTTCTGCAAATCACAAATTCACAGAAATTTCAAAATGTCAGCAAAATTTGCTAACAGTATTGTTTGTGTGGGCTAGAGGATGCACTTTTTTCTTTACTTTGTTGTGAGTAATACTCAGACATAGAAAATATACCTGAGGCATTAAAAGGGGAAGAATTAAACAAAAAAAAAAAAAAGGAAAAAAATTACCCCAGCACGTCAAACTCCTAAAAATCCTAAGCAACGACAAATAGGCCATGATGACTTCATGTGAACGATAACCTTTTCTGTACATATCTCTAACAGATTGAGATATTTACCTCCCATGAATCAGAAAGGATAAACAAACCCTTGACAGGAGTAGAGACTGAAGGTGTTTGTTACTCTCTTTCAAGAGGAAGAAGGTGAGCAGGTGGCCTCTGAAGACAAAAGTAATTGAATAAAGGGCCAGTGTGTAGACATTCAACCTCTTTCTTTGTGTTCTCTGCTTAGTGTGTATTTTGTTATGCCAACACACTCCCCTTCTGCCTTCAGCGTTGGTCCACAAGGAAAGCTGAGCTGTTGTTCAGAACTCTGGCATGATCCCTGATTAAAGCAAGACCTTGATCAAATGCAGTTTTCAGACACTCAGCTTGCTATTCTATGCAAGAGAGAGACTTTGTCACACAACATGAATCAAAAGCTTGACTGGATGGTGTTGTAAATAAAAACACTTTAAACAACAACAACAATAAGGAAGAATGAAACTTTGATCAGGCTACAGTTAATTGATTAAAATGTCCATTTTATTGTACTTTCATGTCTAAGCTTCAGTAAACAACATGAGAGAGCAGAACCCAGCATCCAGCAGTAGGAAGGAGGCCACAAAGGAAAGCCTGGCAAGCAAAGAAATATTGAAAAGAGAGGAAAAAAATAGATTATACAGAATAAATACAGAAACCTACTGTGCTCATGCCCAGAAGCTTAACCCAATTCTCCAGCTATGCCACTAAAAAGCAAAGGAATTTATAACCATCAGCAAAACACAGACTCTTATTTGCATGTGTTTTTCTCACAGTAACCAAATGAATTCTTTTCTACCAAAACCACAATGTGATTTGTACAGAACTAACCTAGTATAATGCTTCCAATATGAAACTGATTAAGCACTTGGGAAAGGATATTGATTTTCATTCTTAGAAAATCTGAAAAGGAGCGTTGTCTTTGGTTAATAAATAAGCCAGATTTTTCACTCTAAAGCGGAATTGTTGCAGTTGCAATTTGTGTCTCACGTGACAGGTGTCAGGATGGTCCCCAGGATTCAACCGTTCTCAAAGACATTCAGAGGTATTAAGAGCAGCAAGAGACACTGAAACACTTCAGGATGCTTACAAGTAGTCAGAAATCTTACAGGCTCCTTTTCTTATGCAGTCAAGAGACCCTCAGTCCCTCCTCCTCCCCTCAGGCAACCCAGTACCCTCATACTTCAACTTCTCCTGTGATTATTCTCTCAAGAGAATCAAGGCTCTATCCACGGTTCAAATAAAAAGCCTAGGGACACATGCCTCACTTACCAAAGTCCATCCTTACCTCTCAGCCTTGAAAGTCTCCTCAGTACTAAATCCACTGGTGCTTTGGCTTAATTTAATAACTTGAGACACAAGAGCAATCTGAGACTGAAAGCTGCTGTTGGAGAAATTCCAGCTCATGTTTTTACATACAGAATGGTGTTCTTATCTAATTTTTTGGTTTTAATAAAATGTCCTGCCTGATTGCACTTCAGTGTCTTTTGAGCTCTGTAACAGATAAAATATGTGAGTACAGAAAGGAGAGAAATCCAGGTGTAACCCACTCAGTTTCTAACTCTCTCAGAAAGCCTCCGAGGGAGCAGTCAGCTGAAGTAAATCAGCAACAGACAAAGATACCATGGCTTATTCTTCCCTGGACTACAGGTGCTGAAATTGACATGATAGACAATAGATAGGTAACAGATCTGATACGATTTGAGGGCAGTAGCTACTACAGAACAACAAAATTACATAATTCAGACATGTAAATTATAGACATAGTTGTTATAGCCAAAGAAAATATTTATAAAACCTCACCCATCACGCTGAGAAGGCATCGGATCTCCCTTCTCATGGTAAAACATTGCACTTACTTCTTTACTAAATCTGTTTTTTACTAAAACTTAACTAATTCACTTCCATACCAGGTTATTGTTAGACTATTTTTTCCACCTGAATAAAGCAAATTTTTTTCCCAACCGTGAATCATTAACATCTTTGTAGTGGAATATGACTACCATTCCATTTCCACTAAACTAATGTAGTGCAAGAACGAAGAAGCTGAATTATTGATTTAGAAAATTGACCTAGGATTAACATACTACTTTCCTTTCTAATTCTTTTGTGCAGAGTTGGTGAAATCCTACACTTGTATTTTAAAAGGAAAAAAGAGCATCTAACAGAGGGGTTGCAAACAGGTACACCCACATGCAGTGCAACATCTTTAAACAATACTTGTGTCTCACCTCCAGTCAATTAGTCTATGTTCAGTCAAGAAAAAATTCCAGTCTAAACAAGAACCGCAACAATGTAATTCCAGTCACTCAATTTAAACTGTACTGAAAGCCAGAATGTAGTGATATGATACACCAGTCTGTTCTTCAAATTGGAAATTTAGACTAGTGAGCTTCGAAATTTTAACACTTCCATTGCAAAACATGGCTTTATTTTGTACTACCTGGATACCCCCAGCTTTGAGAAACACCGTTTTTTTCTGCTGTAGGGTAAATACGTTGCTTTTACTTCCTCCAGCAACTATTTTTCCTCAGAAAGTCTAAAAGACTGTGAATGTAACTCTTCTTTCCTTGCTCTTACTCCCACTTTCCCTTTGTTTTGCTTTGTCTGCTATCTGTTCTGCAACTCCTTTTCACCCACCCTCAATTTGCAGCTCAGCAGCCAGGTGACCGAGAGCGGAGCTGCCTGTTGTACCTCTGCTCCCTTTGGAGAGCTCTGCTGGGCCCCACGAAAGTGGGAAATAGATTTTCAGAGCCAACATGGAGTCTGCAGCTTCCTGCAGCACAAATCTGACTTGCCTGATTTCTCAGCACCTTCTTTCCTAGGATTTCTTCTAGACTCAGCCTTCTGGTTTTGCTTGCACTATAGCTCACATATCTGTAGCATTTTGTGGCCTAAACCCTTGGCCAATTATATTTCTTCCTTTTTGACACACATTCGCACCCCCCACCAGGCTTCTAAATTTATCAAATTTAAGCCTACTCTAAGAGGCTTAAAAAAAAAAAAAAAAGTATATATTAAACTTCTTGTTGACACATATGCAAGCTACAGTGATTGTTGTCATCTCTAGACCTCCCCCCACTCCCCAAAATGGAGAAAATCTGCAAAAAGTATGAATGACAGACAAAGACTTACAGTCATTGAATAAGAGATAAATGCTTTTGTGTGCCACAGCATCAGCAAGGCTTTGCGCTGTCACAGATGAGTAACTCTCTATCTCCAATCCTCACTTGCATGAGAAGACAGCAGAGGCAAACACTTCAGCTAATTAGCAGTGTGACTTATGTGCTGGTTGCTTTTTGCCCAGGTGAATATTTAGGTCATAACAAACATCCCAAGTAGAAATGTACAGGGGCAACCGCCAACTGACCTGCATTAGAAGGTATTTTCCAAACCCAAGTATCACTACTTCTACTAAAGCACACCCTCTCCCTGAGGATGTTGTTCAAATCAGTGCTTCCCTTAGCTAATCAGCAACAGTCCTGACTGGGATTCCAGTTAAGAGCACTGCTTTATGGCCACCAATCATATGGAAAAGAAGGGGGATGCAGTTGTCTTAGGAATAGCATACAGGGAGAGATATAAGATGCTGCTCCTGTCTTTCTCAGCCTCCAGAGATCTGCAGTTCAGAAATCCCTAAAGCCTGCAGAGGTAAGACTGAATTTAATTGTGCTCATAACTCCCTTTCTCTTCTGTGAAGGTGTCTTATCATTTGAGCCTGTGTTGGACTTCCACACCCTGGGAAAAACAGCTTCTGTTGCAGTATCATACGTCGTGTGCTTTGAGCCTTTCAACTGGCTGATTCATGGGATGTCTCTACTAGTGCTATGAGAAACAATGAATAATTATTTCTCATTCCAGTTCTTGGTGCAAATTATTATTTGATATGCTTCTATCACCACTGCAGACACCACTGTCTCTCCTCCCTACCCAGTTTAATCTCTGCCCACATTTCATGCTTCTTAGCCATCCTGCCACTCATGTCACACAGTCCTACCACATCCCATCTGAGGCTTAGAACAAACCCTGCACACACCTTGCCAGAATTCTTTTTCAGCAACTGTTGCATTTTAGCTTTTGAGCATTAAGCTGAACTTTTCAGAAATCTATCCACTACAACACCACAATCCCTTTCCCAAGCTAGTAAGAGTTAGTCCAGAGCACAGTGCGTAATTGCCTTCCATAGTGGAGCACTTAGAAAAATACACATGCTCCTTACAAGTGAACAGTGTGCCCCAATGATAGAACAAAAACAGAAATTATGAAACAGGTCCCAAACCAGAGACAATCCACAAAATTTATCATTCCAGCTACTTTATTCCTTTTAGTTATTCTCTTACTGTCTTCTTGATAGTGCCTGTTTCCAGCCAGGAACAGAAGTGGATATCTAAAGCACTGTTGGGCATAACCACTGTGACTCATTTTTATTTCATAACAAATTTCTACTGGCAGGGGGATTGGACTAGATGATCTTTCAAGGTCCCTTCCAATCCCTAACATTCTGTGATTCTGTGGCAGATCTTAAGTGTTTATCTGATATTTACCTTTTCTTAGAGGTACACATTAGCTTACTTAATTTGGGCTTTCCTACACCTCTCTGACTTTTACTGTTTACTTTATAGGTATTGCTTAAATGTTCTACATTTCCAGTTATCTCATTAAAAAGATACTACTGAAACAATACCTTGACTTCTAAAACACTATTATTATTTCTATTACCATTTTTTCTTTTGCTTACAGAACATCAGTGAGATACCCTAAAAGCATAATATACCCAAATAAAATGTTTAAAAACTTGAATATTGTAAATGCCAAGGCATCCAAAACAATGCACACTGAAGGATAATACAATTGGGGTTGAGGGAAGTGAATTATGCCTTTCATGTAAAACTTTGGCTGAGTTTTATTAAAGAGGAGAAAAAATGACTCGAAAACTCTTAGATTTTTTTATCTTGCAGAGTTAAAAATTTGTAAATATAGTGGTTTTAAATGGAAGTAGTGGACTTTTTACTAAAGCAGCAGGAATGTCACAGCTGTAATAATAACCAACTTGTGTCATTGTCCAGGCTTAAGTATATATGCACACATGGAGAGACAGAGAACTGCTGCCAGTTATATCTTTATTACCTCTACAGTGATTGATGCTTTGCAGCCCAAACATACAACCCCTGCACCAAGCGTGACTTTTTTTCTCATTTAACAGCCCAAATGTACATCCCTAGCCACTAGTTGGATTTTCTGTTATTGCCTCATGCTTGCAGTGCTTGATATATGAGCTCTAGGCAACTGAGCTCTCCTCTCCAAGAAACATCAAATGGACAACACTTTGGAAACACTAAGAGTTGCCCCCTATATCCCATATGACTCAGATTCAGCTTAAAATATAAAGAGCTAATCTTGCCAGTACTTATTGCTGCGTGTGAAAGGTACTATCATGAATAATAGTCCCACAGAAATCTACCCAGAATAGATGCTCTGCCATCATTTGCAGCACTAAATCACTAAAATATTAAGTGGTATTGGGGTAAAGATTACAGAAACAGATATTTAACAGGTACAATATTTAGGAGTATTTGTTTCAGACATAACAAGACAATTTGCCTGCAAGTACTGTGCAGCAATTTTCTTCTTGCAGCAGTGTAAACAACTTCTACACTTTGGAAAGGCAAACATGCAGCTGTTTACAATATATTTAATAATAAACCACTACAAATATTTCTGTTCCAATAGTCAGAATTACAAGAACAAGCCTCAAGCTAATAGCTTTTTATGGATCCATTAGACTGAATAGATGTGAATTTTTGAACTGGAATAACAGATTTGCATATACTGCCTCAAATTTTTACCTCACGAGCTGTGTTTGCTAATTTTGAAAGATGAAGTTAGCAATGTAATACCCAAGTGTGCCTGAATAGTGTTTTATATGAACTGTGATGCTTTTTAATCTCTCAATTATTAATATGCCATATTTCAAGAAGCAGGGGCTTTTCCAGTCATCTCATTTAAATGTCAAGGATGTTCAGTACAAACATTTCTAAGATGTTAATTATTAGACTATTGATGCATTTGGTTTTTGGCAAGTAGTCAAATCACACATTTCAATTTAATTTTAAAGTTAATGTCCAGTTCTTGCAAAATGTTTTCACATGTTTTTCAAAGCAACTGATACTAGTCAGACTTAGTCTTCTGGTTGGTAATGGCAAGTTTTATAAAACTACATTTCCACAAGCAATGAACATAATTTCACCTAACTTAACTCTCTTCTGTAGCCTTTTAATTTTTCACTTGTTTGTTTTAGATGCAAAATGTGCATAGTACCTCCCATTACTGAGTTTGTCTCTGAAAACAGACAGCTTACTGCTGGGAATTTCTTGCAAATCAAATGTATTTTAGCTTGCGATCAATGCTGCTGAAATCTATGGATACAATCAGTATAGATGGCTTCTTAGGAATGAAGGCATAAGATGCAAAGACAGATAGTTACACCACAGACTTTAACATGAAAATAGAATCACAGAATGGCCTATATCTCCTTTAGGTAGAAATGCAACGCTTTTCTGGAAAGCAGTTCAGGTCATCAAATGAGGTTTTACATCTGAACTACCCCCTAAAGGATCTTCTACCTCTCCACAGGAAAATCTGCAAACACTAGCGAGACCAAGCTTCAGTGTCAAATGTTTAAAGTAAGACACAATTAAAATTCACCGACTAGAAATACACATGTATATACATATATCTATTTAGCAAATCAAAGAACAATCGTTCTGGAGCCCATCAGAGCTAAGGCATGTATAAAGGGTTCCATTGCCTGTTATATTCCATCTGGGTGACTGGAATTTCAGCTGCAGACTTTCCTACACATGTGGGTGCAGTCCCAAATAGCCCATCAACACCACTTTCTTCCATACTTGCTAACAATAGCAGGCACGTAATCACTTGTTGGTCTGAAAACTCTCCTCTTACCAAAAAAAATAAAAAAAGGTTATCACAGTATCACAGTATGTTTGGGATTGGAAGGGACCTCGAAAGATCATCTAGTCCAATCCCCCTGCTGGAGCAGGAACGCCTAGGTGAGGTCGCACAGGAACATGTCCAGGCGGGTTTTGAATGTCTCCAGAGAAGGAGACTCCACAACCTCCCTGGGCAGCCTGTTCCAGTGCTCTGTCACCCTCACTGAGAAGAAGTTTTTTCTCAAATTTAAGTGGAACCTCTTGTGTTCCAGCTTGATCCCATTACCCCTTGTCCTATCATTGTTTGCCACCGAGAAGAGCCTGGCTCCATCCTCATGGCACTCACCCTTTATATATTTATAAGCATTAATAAGGTCACCCCTCAGTTTCCTCTTCTCCACACTAAAGAGACCCAGCTCCCTCAGCCTTTCTTCATGAGGGAGATGCTCCACTCCCTTCATCATCTTTGTTGCCCTACGCTGGACCCTCTCCAGCAGTTCCCTGTCCTTCCTGAACTGAGGGGCCCAGAACTGGACACAATATTACAGATGGGGTCTCACCAGGGCGGAGTACAGGGGAAGGAGGACCTCTCTCGATCTACTGACCACCCCCCTTGTAATACACTCCAGGATGCCTTTGGCCTTCCTGGCCACAAGGGCACAGTGCTAGCTCATGGTCATCCTGTTGTCCACCAGGACCTCCGGGTCTCTTTTCCCTACACTGCTCTCTAATACGTAATTTTCCAACCTATACTGGAACCTGGGGTTGTTCCTGCCCAGATGCAGATTTAAGGTAGGATCTCACCTAAGTACAGTCAAGACAAGAACTGTCATTTTTTGAATTAAATGGAAGTCAAACAAGGTGGTTTTTCAGGGTTGTTGTGTAGGACCACCTTTTAACTACTTTCTTTGGGGGGCTTTCTTGAATCCAAACCATTTACTATAGTTTTATCAATACAAAGGGATATTTCTTTTGCTACAGAAGTGAAGCTTTTTAAACTACTGAGCTATGTCTATAAATAACTAATGAGGAAAAAAATTAAGACAAAAAACTGAGATAAACACAAATAAATTGCTAGATAATCTTTCCTGTAGATTGCACTTCAGCTAAATTACCTGTACTGATTTTCATTATCCAAATGACTCCATTAAACAAATGAGATTTCGGAGAACGACACAGGAATATGCCTTCTGATTTTGCTCCCCAAACTGTGTGATTAATATGCTGCAAAGGTAATTAATCTTAACAGGAAATGTAAGAGTCGTGTTTCATATTTCACAGGTTACCATTTGTTAACTAGTAATACACCCCAAACAACTTTTAATCTAAAGGGTGTGTTCACTGTTTATATGTTCTCTATTTAATATTACATTTCAGGACTGCTTAATTATTGCTGGCCTTTTCCCTAAAACCAATTATTTATAGCATAAATTTGAACATTCAAAAAATATACCAGACAAGTTGCGTAGACAGACTTGCAAAGCTCTATTTATAGGAAAACAGTTCCGTAGAAAGAAGTAAAATGCACTTTTATCAAAGTTAAGGTTAACAAGCAACTTCATCATAAACCATGAGTACTTAAACATTGCAAAGGTTTTTAACAGGAAAGAAGCTCTTCAGGTGAACTAAAGGGCAGATATGATTCAGTTGAAAAATATGCAGTCACAGAATCACATAATCATGGAATGTTTGAGATTGGAAGGGGCCTCAAAAGATGATCTAGTCCAATCCCCCTGCCGGAGCAGGAACACCTAGATGAGGCTACATGGGAATGTGTCCAGGCAGGTTTTGAATGTCTCCAAAGAAGGAGACTTCGCAAGCCCCCTAGGCAGTCTGTTTCAGTCTGTGATACACTGTTAGAACAAGTAGTATAAGTTGGCTTTATTGCTCTCTACTAAAATGAACATTTGACTTTGTGAGTTTAACAGAAAAATAGCCTTTAAAATTGTGCATGAGGAGTAAAAATTAAGTACACACAAGAAGTCTAATAACTGCTATCTGCTACAACACACAGGGATGTATATGAAAGTGTATATACTTTCAAATAAGAAAGGTGCTCTGATAGAAACATGGTATTTGTGGTCTACAGACATGATGCAAAGGTTTTATGTGTCAGGTTCTAGGAGAAATGAGATGAGAATAAAGTTGCTGAGTTAGGTAGGTTATGCCACTGGAGAATCTGGGCTTGCCTTTGCATTTCAGGACATGGATATCCTGCTCTACCTCAGGATGTTTTGAGAGAAAGAGAAAAGGGAGACGGGTACCTTCACTCCAACACTGCTCTTCCAAGAAAAGACCTTCCTGTACCCTTTACATGATTATGCCTTGTCTGTTTCCCCAGATGGAGCAGGTCATGGTACATGGTTTAAAATCTTTTCAAGCTGTATGTCTTGGGACATTAGGCTCTTGCAATTTTATCATGTAAAAGGCACTTGCCATTATGCAGGTTAATGTAAGATTTCCCAATGCTGTGATGCTACAATTTTTGTAAAACCTCTCTCCCTGGCAATTGTCCACCAAAGGATCCCACTAGAGTGATGAACCAGTGGCTTATTATAGGATTTCTGTTGTCAGCTAACCATGAACTTTAAGTTTACTATTAAATCAACTAACATGGCAACAACAAAACAAATGATCAAAAAAAGTATATTTACTTATTACAGTCATAATTGAGTTCATTATGTATGTTACATCTAATAATATTTATATAAAACAGTATCACTATTATACTATTTATGAAAAATTTTACTTGATAACTCTTCAGTGTAAGGAAATGTAAGAATTAATTAGCCCTGTGAAAATACACATTCTGCTAACTTCAGTTTTAAAAGTCTGGGAAGTTCCTCACAGACATTTACCTGTATGAAAGTGAGAGCTATGTGCCAAGCTTAGGGGCTAAATATTCAGAAACTCTTCCAAAAGGAGAACGTTTCCAAAAAAGAAAAGTCATTATTTTTCTTCAAAAATGCATTGAGATGAATCGTATCTGAAATACTTAGAGAAATAAAGTAAAACAAGAAACAGTATTATCAAGATGTTTCAACTACTAATGAGATTTATAAGCATATCTTTAGTTAGCATCCAAATACAGAGTGCCACATTCAAAAACTTACATATAATTTGGAATATTTCTCTCAGAAGGATGTTTTAACTGTCAGTAGAACATAGACAATAGAGATAAAAACAGCAGATGTGATCAGAACATTGGTTTACTAATCCAAGTAAAAGCATTTATACGAGAGGAAAGTCAGAAACAACCCTCGTAAAATATTATATTTTGCAATCACAAAGTAAGTCCTTACAATACACAACGTGCTCTTGTCTTTTAGTATCTAGAGAGGATTTCTTACTCCATTAGCTGTTTCTCTCTCTAATCCACATTAGCAGGAAATAAAAAAGCTATTTAATATCTTAGAGTAATCTAAAAAAAAATGTTAGAATACAATTTTCTCTCTTTCAGAGCTTTGTATGGCTGCAGGAACAAACTATCAAGCTTATCAAGATTTTTCTTTCGTAAAACACATGCTTGCCATTATAGAAATTATTTCCAAAGTTCATCAACTAGGTTTGTGAATGCTTAAAAATGCCTTTTTTTTTTTTCCTGTTTTTCATAATATTCAATAGTTTTCTGTTGGTAGGAAAAAACTGTTGCAATAACAAAGAGCACAAGCAGAAAATATTAGATCAGGAGATCTGCATGTTTCATAATCCTTTTATAATTTTCTTTTTAGAACAATATCTACACTTCTACATTTTGAATGCTTTATCTTTCCAATTACGATGACACAATGCTCCACTGGGCAGAAGATTAAAGAGGAAAGAAGAAACTGTAAAAGAGAAAGAAGAATAAAAACAGTAGGGAAAAAAAATCATAAAGTTAAGTGAACCTGCACTGCATGAGGTTGGAAAGCAGCCTTCTCTGATATTACTGGAATCCTCAAGATCATTGAAGTTACTTTGTCAAAGATGAAAGTAGAAGCAAAGCTGCTTCTCATGAAGAAGGCCGCTATCTGCTAACGTGCCTAAAAATAGAGCCTCAACCAACACAAATCCTCTGAGGCACAATATTAAATGTGTCATGAATGAGGGCATGCTGAGCAGCAACTTAGGAGGAGGAGGAAGAAATGTTCACATTAAGAACTGTTTGGGCTAAGACTGGGCAGAGAAAGAGTATGTGTAGGAAAGGAAGACCACAGCACAGACTGGACATAGAGGACAGAAAGATGTGGACAAATGAATATGGTGATAAGGAGAGAGAGGAGAAGGTCAGAAAGGTGAAGGTCATTCACCATGTAAGAGGTGGGTTTCTTAATGCCCCCAGCACTTCTGGGGAACAGGTGGGGATAAGGCAAGAAAAGGAAGGGGAAAGAAAAAAGAGCAGGAGATGAGAAGGAGATCTGAAGGCCTGAAGCTCTGTGACCAGAAACATACACCAAAGTTTCACAGAAGAAATTAGCCCTTTAATGAACATTGCTATGTCAATAAAAGCCCTGAGTCAGGCTTTGCCACTAAGAATCTCTCTGAGTTAACTTGTATTGTTGTGTAAGAAGACATATGAACATTATTGCAACCTTTCCTCTTTCACCTTGACTCTACACGCTGTTGCTAAATGATAGTGACAGGGGTGCTGCAATATAGACAAGGTCAGTACAAGCAGGGTGATGTCTAGGGGGAACTGAGAGCAACTGAGATGAATGGGCAAGACCTGGGTCTGACAGAAATTTCCAATTGGAAAAAGAGATGGTATATTCCAATTAGGAGAAGGTAAATGAAGCCTTGTTTTGAGCGGTTAAAATTGCATTCTTCTGTCCACTGAAGGCCCAGTTTTTCACCAGATGAATGTATGATCATGCTGAGATAAGGGCTTTAAGAAAAATCATAGAACAAGTCAAAATGAAGCTTTTATTTTTAAGGTCTTACAACTCTAACAACTCATCTTGTTTTGAAGATGGGCACTTGCGCTTAATCTTTTAAGACAAGCAACAAGTAAGGAAAGAAGAGACAACTGGAGGTCCTCTTTCATTCTGTGCCGCCTGATAGTAAAGGAGAAATGACCAAGGAGTGAAAAAATATCTCAGGCTAAAGTAATAGATCAGCAGACTAGAGATATGAGCAAAATAAAATTCAAAGTAGAAGCTGAACTTAAGTTAGCACCTATCAAGCAGCAAATCTTTGGCTTTGTCAGACTCTGAAGTTCCATTTTACAGAGGCTGGCAGGACAAAAATGACACCTGAGATTAAATTCTCAGCTCTGAGAAGGTCTTTTGAAAATAATGCAAACTTCAGTCAGTTTTACACTGCAGCACAAAGATATATATTGGATATATTCTTTTTCATCGAAGGCTTCCCTTTGACAGCCCAGGCTGCTGGGGGCCAGAATGGTGTGCAAGAATTTTCACTCCCCAGGGAAAAGATGAGGGAAGAAGTCTGACTCTGTTGCAGACATGTGACAGTATTGACCTTGTTTTGACACCTTCTCAGAAAATAAGGCAGTATTTATGAGTAAAGGAGGAGTTATATGCCCAGAAATATTTTGTTTGTTAAAAAGTAAGAAAAGGTGTCTGGTAAAAAAATGAATCCAGATATTTTTGTGCTGAGTGGGCAATACGATAACACTAACCCCTTCGCTATTTAGCTAAGCTGTTCATCAACAGATGCATCTATGTGACACACTGATACAGTCAGTACCCATGTTAATCCATCAGGCTGAATACAGTATGACCCCTTTATATGAATAGTACATAGGTATTTGACAAAAAAGCAGTGCAAGAGTTGTTCTGCCTTCAATTATTTCAGAATTTTGTACCAGGCTCATAAAGGTTACCCTACACATCTAACACACTGGTTAAACTAATTTGATTTTGATTTATGAGTTCACCAGCAAAGAGAAATGTCTTAAAGAAGGTGGCACCTGGTGTGGGATCTATTTTAAAAACTGTCCTACCGGCACAAATTCACTTTAATGACACACTGAAGAGGTACATCAAGAGTAAAATTGGCCCTTATCAGAGCACTTTATACATTAATATTGCTGTGTAGTGAGTAGGAAGGCCAATCTACAATAGATGATGAGCACAGCCATGTGCATTTAGAGATTTCTAAAGCACAAAGATGGAGTGGCTTGAACAGCCATCTGCTATCCTGCAGCTATTAATTCACTAGATGTCAGTAATTCAACTAGTCTCTCTCTGATCTTGGCATATGAGAAACACTTTGAAGAGGAAGGTGTAAATCTCCATGTTACAGCACACCCAGCTAGTGCAATACTTCATCTTCTCTTCATCTTCAGACACCATAAAGCAAGCTAATCAACCTAAAGAGAAAGTGTCAGAACCAGAAAAATATGCCTCAGAAGAAGGAAAAGATTGAAAAAAGTGGAGTACAAAAGCTGTATTCCTATTTTGATCTCTGCTGGATTGCTACAAAAAATTTCTTGTAACAGACTGCTTCCACAAAAGCGGTTACCCCAGTGCTCTCACCTAGTGTTAGTAGTTTCTCAATTTATTAAAAAAACAAACAAATGTTTTTGATGGACAATGCCAGCTAATTACCAAACTATTTGTTGACGAAACGTTACACTTGAACCTAAATAAACTGAAGGTGATAACTTATATTTATGAGGTTTTCAGACATACATGTCATACTCCATGAGTGCATTGAGACCTGTGGAATCCCCCTCCCAACCAACTCCACAACTAAATACAACAGCTATCATAGAAGGTGGTTAGAATCAAGAAAACCATTGCAACCTAAACCCTATGGGGTTATGAGATACCCTTTGTGGACAAAATTCTGTTTGGTATAAATCTGCAAGCTGGAAACTGATGGACTGCAAGGCAGCTGAAATAGCATTACTGCTCTCTATTTCTCAAATCATTAAGATGACTGTAGATCAAAACTTGTTTCACTGGCTTCAGGGCAGTGTCTGTGAATTAACACTGGACTTTGTTTCAGAGGCCTAAAGGCAAGCTGAATAATTTACTTAAGATCCCTGCATCTCTCTTTTTATTTGTATCTTTCTCTTTCAGTTTCTCCTGGTAATAAAGTTCTTGCTTCTGGCTAACTGTTCTGCGTATCACCAAACTCTCATCACTATGATAGTTAGAAAATGTAGCTCTTCTCTTTTCCCAAACTGACCATAAGTTTGATACATTTTTCATGTACCTGTCATTAAAAGAAACTGTAGAAAACCAAACCAAAACAAACAACTCTTTCTCACTTTGCAATTACATGTAAGATGTACTAAATCAGATAGCTAGAAATGGGAGGAAATTTTGTAAAGTGAAATCACCCAAAACACGGGGCTATTCTTTACCCTTAGAGAATCAAATTCTGTTCAACATAAATCTGAAAAAAAATCTGCAGAAAAATTGAACTTAATTTCCTACTTTTTGAGAATCAGTGGAATGCATTATTGGAGTGTTTAAGGGGAAATATGTTCTTTGCTTCACTAGAGCTACAAATGCTGCATTAGTTTTAAAACTGAGCTAGAAACAAAAACTGATCAAGATATATCCAAAAGGGTTTATGAGAAAGTAATGTAAGAAAACTTACAGCAGAGACAAAATGGGGACACATGCATGAACTGGAGCTATTGTTTTAGAAGAAAAATGAAAGTGAAGCTTGTGACTTCCCAAAGGATTGAAAATGAGAAAGACAGTTACTGTGTAAGGGAAAGAAAACATATGAAGATGG
The DNA here is from genome assembly GCF_037038585.1 of Patagioenas fasciata. Lineage (NCBI taxonomy): Eukaryota > Metazoa > Chordata > Aves > Columbiformes > Columbidae > Patagioenas > Patagioenas fasciata. The sequence continues at coordinate 124,058,309 of NC_092520.1, read as the reverse complement.
AAAGGTAAATCATAGCTGCAGGTAGTACAGAGAACTCAGTTCAATTAATAAACTTCAGATACCAGTCAATGTTCCTCTCCTCACTTAGACCTGCGATCTTTTTAGTTTTTGTTTTTGTTTTTGTTTTTTTTTTGGTAGGTAGAGCATGCAATTTCTAGCTGTATTGTGGGACAATTGTACAACACACTAGAAAACAAGTGTCGTAGAGCACAGTGGTTCATGCAAGCCTGAGACACGTGCAGCTCACAGGATCTATGGAGAGTACTGGCAGTGGGAAAAGTGGCAGATAGCACTAGTAGTGCTTGCTGGCAGACCTTAATGAAAGAAAGAAATTCAGGTGGGTTTTGACTACCTTCAAACCAAAACATACACAAACAAATCCAAACAAACAAACAAACGAAAACCACACCAAAAGTTTTTCTTTCAAATGAGTTCTCCACTCCTTATGTTTGTCTTAACAGTCTTCTCTTCCCTCTGACATTCTTAAGAGCCTAATTTCCTCAGCAATACCTCCTTTCAACTCTTCTCTCCTTCATTTAGCCCACTGGAAAGTGATTTGCTGTTTGCTATGCAGAGCTCATTTTATCTCACAAAGAAAAAGGATGAAAAGGCTCCTTCATGACAGACCTTCATATTATCAAAGTGTCTCTTAACTAAATCTGGAGTTCTGTTCCACCTTCTTATAGATTCTCACATAAGCCAAACAATTCATCTCCAGACAATCCTTTTTCAAAATTAATGGGAATAAAGGAGAATCTAGTCTGCCTGCCTTGTGTGTTCATTGAACATTGATCTTTAACCTACAAGAAGCTAAACCTATCAGACCTCCTGCAATTTGTTTGCAGCAATCGCTGGGAGAATGAAGGGTCAATGCATTACAACGTCAGGTCTTGGCTGTTCCAAGCCCTACTATAAGATGGATGGTATTGAACCGACATCTCAGAAAAGGAACCAAGCAGTTTTCAAGTAGCTTCCTGGTAAAGAATTACCACTTCAGACAATTACACGTTTGTTGCAAGGAAATCAATACATATTTTACCAAACATCCTTTCATTGTAGAGACATCAAACCTGGATGATGCTTTGGACAGGACTGCATTTCAGTCTTTTATTAATAAGGTATTCAATACTGATCTCCAGGGGAGCTGCTGTTAGACCCACTAAAACACATGTATTTGAATGGCACACAAAATAAGAAAAGTTACATATCTATAAGGTAACAACATTTCTCTTATATGTGTCACCCGTGTATTCCCCGATCTCATATTCCTTCTCTACGCTATGGTATCCTGCTATATCTGGCAAGGTTATATTCTCATCTTTGACTGAGAAGATGGATTGTTACATGTTTTGTGTCATTTACGAAGATGAAACAGGCATACTGTGTACAAATGTAATCCCAATACAAATAAAATCGTACCTAAAAGACTCTAACCTCAATTGCGTAAGGTAGACACACTAAAAGCGGAATGAAAAATATTGGGTTTTATTAATGCATTTCAAAGAATTTCTAGTTTTGGATCAATACCTGACTAAGAGTTTCCAAATTTTACATAGCACCATCACATCTATTTAGCAAAACCCTGCTTTGTAAATAAGAAAAGAGATTATGAATGTTTATATCTGTTTTCATAAATTAAACCATAAATATTTGAATCAACGACTCTTCCTCATGTAACTGTATCAAGCCAGCAGATGATCAAACTGTAATAGGAAACACTTCGTAATAAACCAAACTTTACCTAACTTGTTTCTCATTTTTGTCAAAGCTTAACTATGTTGTTTGGTTTTTTATTTGGTGAAAAGATCCTGTACACATGATGAAGAAATTTCCATTTCTATCCCCTTGTCCAAGTAGGTGAAATCCTTACCAAACAGATACAAAATCTGTGTTGCGCTTTGAGAAGTTTTTCTTGCAGAGCAAGTAATGAGTTTATCAGTACAAAGGTTTAACAACTAATTATGTAAACTGCATTACAGTTTCATCTAATTCCTCAATCCTGAATGGCTTTCTTCCTGCTCTTTGCAGTTCCCACGCAGTATTTTGATTAATTTCTGTCATGGAAATTACAGTTGTTATGGTATTGCATACAGAATACTGAATGCTGTACTCCCTTGGTATCATTTTCTTCATAAGGATCCTATCAAGTAAAAAAGGAATGACCCACAAATTCTGGAGCTCCTAGTGTTTCACTAGTTCCCCTGTTCTCTGGTATCCCAGAAGCTAAGCTCCTAAATGCTTCTCTACTCTTGGTATTTTATTTTTCTTTTTAGGATACTTGCTCTGTCTCAGATTTTGTATATCTGCAATTTTTTTTTTCAAAGAAACAATTGATCTTAAAAGGCACATATACACTGAGCTTATCATTGTGTAATTCTCTTACGAAATACAAAAGTATTGATCAGCCTCACTGTTCGTGGTTCCTTGAAATAACAAGAAACTGGTGAGAACTCTTAAGCACTGAAAATCTCCAATTTTATCTTCTTAAAAGGTCATCTCTGCACAAACTGGGAGTCAGAAATTTCCAGCACTCATTTACTCAAAATCTCCTAGCTTCCTTTGTAAGGTGCTATCTTTCACTTGTGAAGAGGATGCAGGTTGTTATCTGTACTATCCTTGTATGAGTCCCTTTGGGGTTGTGAACTCTTATTCTGAATTGTGTTTTCGAATGATTCTGCAAGCTTCACTTTTGGCAGAGGTATATTAGAGATGATGGAGAGGTGCTCAATGCTCCAGTTTCTGCTAGAGAGACAAAATCTTCCAGTTTTAAACACTCAAAAGAGCAAATCCTTCTGACTGAGGTTAGAAGCAAACCTGCCAGTTCAAGGGACCTGAAATGTTTACAACATTATGCTGATAGAAAGCCCCTCTTCAGCATGATGTGCAGAAAGAATCAGTGAAGGGACACTGCACCATAAATGTTTGATTATCTTTCTCCCACTCCTCTGCATCCAGCCATCTCCCATTTCCTCCCCATCAATATTTTTCTGCAAAATACTTATCTAAGATAGATGAGGAGGGGTTTATCCTGAGAAAAATGTTCATTTAGGATCCTTCCACCACTGAAAAAGAATGAGAAGTACTTTCAGTGTCATCTTGTGTTGCTATAGAAAAAGCTCATATGGTTAGCCTAGGTCAGATGCAGAACTTTTTCAGGATGTTAAAGTCATTGAAATGAATCTGAATAATAATGCAATATTCCCATCTTTCTCAGATTTCCTGCTCCTATATCTGAACTAAGTTCAGATAGTTAAACAATTTCAGAAGTCGGAATTCATTTTCTGCAAAATGTTGTACAAAGGGGCAACTGCCTCCCTATGAGATTTCAAGACTTTCAGCAAATTATGGACATACAGGTGAAGCTACACTGCTGTAAAGGAAGAATTTATGATTCTGAGCTTGCTTGCATTGTGTAACAAGATCACGCAGACACGTATTAAACCAGGTGTGTAAAAGAAGGATGTAAGCCATAATTACAGGCAAGAGTCAATCAACTCCGAAGAAATGCTGGAGCATGAATTACAGTTGACCAGAAATTGTGAGGTAAACCTCTTTCGACCACAGCCATTAACAACTTGTAAAAGGCCTGCTGAAGAAATCAATCCATAATTGCAGCGTTTATCAAGTTCATATAGATTTATGTTGTTTCTATCTAATTTGAACGGTATTACCAAGGAGATGTCCACAAGTGGGATATCAAAACAACACCTGGGAGGCTATTTCCTCATTTTGTTTTATCCTTTTTGTATTCTATTGAGGAATAAGATCTGATGTTAACTTCAAAGGACAGGCAGATTCTTTGAAAATAGACTGTTAATGACACCTGTGCATGTTAGAATGCTGTGTAAGCCTTTCCGTATATGAATCCTCTGTGTTGCTTTTCCTCACATATTTCTTTCCACCTATGCTTTATGACTTTTTCTAATTACACCAAAAAAGCTCATCTAAAGGATAAACCAGAGATAATATTTGGAGTTTGTTTATATTTAGCTTTTATCTTGAAGGGGCTATTTATGCTGATGAAGAAGGAAAAAGCCAACAAAACAGCTAAGAAATGAAATAAAAACTGAACTTCAGTTTCCAAGGGGCAGTCTCAGATCAAATTTGTTCAAACAGCAATATACCTTAAAAAGAAAAAAAAAAAAATCCCCAAAGATATTTTTAATGCCTACAGTGCTTGCAAAGTCAAATTTTACAGCAGTCACTCTGCATGAGGGATACCAGCAGTAAGAATTCTCCTACTGCAGAAATCCACAAAATAAAAAGCAATCTGTGACTCAAATGTTGCTTTACTGCACAACACTGAGATTCTTCACACAGGATAAAAGACTAAATGGAAAAGGAAATTAATTTTCTGAAGGCTCCTTGTTCACCTCACCAGCTCCTTCCCTCTCCTTTGTATTCTGACTATTTTGAGAGACAGAAAACAGATCCCCATAGGAAAAGAGAAAAAATATTGCAATAGTGCAAGGAAGCAAAATTAAGATGTGTAGTTACAAAAACAAAGAATAATGTAATTAAAAGATTCAACCTTTTGCTTTTTTAAGATAAACATACACATGAATGAATGTATTTATATGTATACCACCATTGAACTCCACTCCATACATAACAATACCCCAGTAATGACAGAAGACACATAGTTTTAGTAGAGAACATATGATTTTGTCATTATATTCTACTACATGTTCAAGGGACTTTGAAAGATCCTTTTGTAGACCCTGGGAATTTACAGCTTGTTAAACCACTGGTTGGTTTTGAATGTGAACTAGCTGGGCACCCAATCAAGGGAGCAGGTAGTGACTTGAAAACAAACCAAAAGAGCTGGTATTCTACACAACACCACTCAGTTCTGGAACACAAGATGGTTCAGGTGTTGAAAACTGCTGTTGATTCAATTTGCGGTGAGACAAATATACCAGAAAATAATCAAGAGTTCTCAGATGCACACTGCCAAAGGCCATGTGAGTGTACAAAGGCAACATCACTAACTGGTCGCCACATCCCTACATTCTTCCCTTAGCATCTGTTTTTCACCTGTCAGAAACAGGATGCTGGATCAGAAGTACTGTTTTTCTGAGCCAATATGGCCCCTTTTAGTATCCAGAAACATTAATCGAATGCTGAATTAATAATTGCTAATTTTTTGGTGCATGTTTTGGTTTGGTTTTGTTTTAAAAATATTTAGGGTTTTTTTTTTTTTTTTTAGTTTGCATGTTTTGTTTTGTTTTGTTTTTCTAAAATACAGCAAAGCTGGAATTACGTGTTTCTCTTCCATTTTCAACCTGAAAGAGAAAATGCATCAGAGCGCTTATGGCTGTAGATTTTTTTTTAAGCGATATTTTAAGTCAATGTATGTATTTTAACTGTCAACATCTGAAGTTACACACATGCAATCAGATGTTCTAACTACTTATATTTAAGGTAAACAACTTTTCTCCAGAAATCCTCCTATTCTCTCCTTTTGTGGTATTACAGACAGAAATGTCTAGTTGCTACAGGATGTCACGTCTCTATATCTCTTCAACCTCTACAGTAATTTGGAAATAGATAGATAGTTACATTTTCTTAGATATCATTTTTTGAGCTGATAACTATAAATGGAACTACAAAGAATAATTCAAATTACATTCCAAAAAATCATTCAAACCAATGATCCATTCACTACTGCCCATATCAGCATGATTAAAATACTTGGAAAAGGAAAAATATTTACATAGCCCTTTATCCCTTCCTCTGAACCTACTGACTCATTCTGCCATGTTAAATGCACACCCTCTAGCAAGAGAGCAATATTTTCATAAAACAGAAAAGAAAGAACAGACACACCAGTTTAAGGTTTCTCAGGAGCCTATGTTAGAAACCTCTGAATCAAGCAACAGGCACCACGTATCCCTCTAATTTACTGGTATGGAATGGAAGTTGGTAGGAAGAACTAGCACAAGCCCACAAAGAAGCATGTTTAAATTTATGGTGTAGGACAAAGCGTCCCTTGTACATCTCCATAGCTACCATTTACTTTATCATTCTACAAACATAACACTTACTAGGCAAAAGCATCCCCTTGCACAAATTCAGCAGCAGTAAAAGAACGGTGTAATATTTATATATTAAATAAATAGCAAAATTTGGTTTAAGTACTTTTTTAGCACAGGGCTTACACAGAACCTCAGTGATACTGAAGTCATGTGGCACATATATAAACTGACAAGGGAATTTCAGCTAATGGTCTGTCTGTCAGGGCCTGTTAAGACTATCTTTGTTGCTTTTGTTGCACTCATTTGAGTAGTCATTATTTATTTTTTTCCCCTGTTTGGAGTTAAGAGCCTCTGCTTAACCAAATATCTCTTTATGGAGGCTGCTCTACCATGTAATCAAAACATCTCACAAAAGATTGCTCTTCTTTTTTTAAGATAACATTAAAATATTTTTAATAGGGACACAATCATATGTGTGTACATGGTTGTCCATATGTACATGCTTCTTGATATGTTAAAAAGTGTATAGGATGGGCATGTAAAGTTTGGTTTGGTTTTGAATACACACAAACACATGAGACAGAATAGCAGTTTACAATATTGTCACCATATCAGACCACTTGCCCCTGGCTATTTTTGGTATTTTGACAAGAACAAAATAAATACAAAGGTGCTGATTTTTTATGACATGTAGCAAGTTATTCAGAACAGGTTCCAGTGAGACATGGACTCCAAAAATCAATACACCAGCATGACTACAGAAGATGCATGCTACATCTTCTATGAGATGTATTGCTGTTCATGGTACTCCCTGGGAAACCGAATTCACTGTACAGTGAGCCACCTTCAAAGTCCCCCTTGTAAGAAATTTCTTCAGTCTAAACAAAAAAACCTCTCAGATCTGTGAAAACGAGGAGGAATAGAGTAGCTGAGGATTGTTTAAATTCTGTACGAAACTCTAGTGCAAATTCACTCATGGCTGGCAAGGAGCAGATTGGACCACAACATGCTCATGGAAGATGCAGATACCCAGCAGCACGGCACTGGTGTTGGCATGTTGTGATAAATGTTGGGAGAGAGTCTTCTACCAGTCTGGCTTTGTGTGGAAGCACCTTTCTCCCTCACACTCCCCTGCCCCCCCAAAAAAAAAAAAAAAAAATATTGTTCTGGGACAACAGCAGTATGGTATCTCCTAAAAACCTGGGTGGTCTGTGAGGCTAGCTAATGTACAGTTCTGTGAGAAGATTTCAGATGATACCATTTAAAGTCCCTTCCAATCCCTAACATTCTGTGATTCTGTGTGATCTAGCAGTAAAGACCCTGGTTATGCTTTCTGTGGGGTGCCTTCCTTCTATTCTGCTATGACACAGCAAATTCAGTGGCTTTTGTTTCAGCTTTGTTTTAATGAACTGCAATGGAGTTTGATGCTAATGACTAGTTTATAAATGAGCATAACTAGACCCAGCACCTCTACCTATATTTCTTTTTGTCAACGATGTCTTAGAAGAATAAATACATTCCTAGCTATAATACCTTCATAGCCTTCCCTTCCCCAGTGAAATGCACAACTGCTTGAAGTCTCATCTCTCATTTTGTAGGAGCTGTTTTGGATAGATGTTTCCTCTTCTACTCCTTTAAATTCTCCAGGGTTTTTTCTTAATCTCTTATATTCATGGGAATAAACCATCACAGTAGGTAAGGCTAAAATGCTGTGTTTGTTTTAAAACAGGGGCTCTAGAGCTTTCCCACCATCTCAGAGTCATACTCTGAGGGGAACACCCTCTTCCTTTCCTCTCTGTTTTCTTACCTGTTGATGCAAAAGTGAGCTAAAATACTGCTATCTTATGGATACAAGAAAGACAAAGTGAAAGCTACAAGAACCAAAATTAAACGAAAAGCCTGTTAATGCTATTAGCACAGAATAAAATAAAAATAGTGAAGAATTTCAGCCTTTTAACACCTTAATTACTTTTTAATATTTGAAGTGATGTCTTTATCTTCTCTGGTTATTAATACTGTTCCTAAATGTAAATCCAAGGTTAAGATAAGCATAAAATTTACCCAGCTGTTATCTGTTCCTGTTCATCTCCTCTTCACTTTTCCTCTTTCTAGTGAAATAGACCACACCTGGTGTTGCTGCTACAACAAGAGGGTTCCACAGAAATGTGGCTTTTGCATTTTGAGTTATTTGGCTAACCATCCCATTTTTCACATGTTTATAATGTCCAGCAAACTGATTTGATTTTTATTAAAGTCCAAGAACCAGAAGTCCACTTGGACTTCAGAAAAAAAATCAGACGTTGGACTCGATGATCCTGAGGGCCTCTTCCAACTGAAATGATTCTGTGATGCTGTGAAAGCCTATCAACACTAAATAGTTTGAATGTTATTGTGTAATAGTAAAAATATATATATTCTTCTGCTCCATCTGTCTCATCTAGACCTTTACATTTCTGTGAGACTCTTGACAGGTGAGGCACAAGTTAAATTTAGAAGAGGTAGTTGGGTACTTTGAGCACCAGAACATTATAAAAGACACATTATGTTCAGTTTCTGAGAACAGACTAAGATATGAACTTATTTTGAGTCTTGATCCTCTGAGATCTTAGCAACAAGCTAACTGCACAAATGAAACCATCTCTGTCAACTCTTGATTACCAACTCTGGCTGTTTCCTGGGGGTGTGAAACGTCAGGATGGATAGGCCATCGCCCCAGGCCAGGGAGGGTCCAGGACGTGTGCCCTGGCAAGCTGGGCTCTGGTAGGCTTCCACTGATGGTTGGGCTGTTGCTCCAGGTCCGACGAGCCAGGAGGGGACCCCTTCCAGCTCATTGCACAAGGCTCCCTTGGATGTTGCAGGGAGACAGTTTGTCTGCATTTAATCTTTAAGCACTCCCCAGATGTCTTTTTTGTTTTGCTTATATATATGCATATATATAGGTTTGTATATGCACATGTATATACATACATATGCATTTCTTATAATCTCAAATTCAGAGAGACAGCGATTACTGCTTCTCAAGTTGAATGCTATCAGCCTACTTTGCTTTCAACGGGCCTGAGTTGAGCCAACTGATAATTTGCCCAGGCTGCAAAACCACTGTGTGTGCTTCTCTATACCAGGGCATGAGAAGAAATGTGAAAACAGCCCCTGCAGTCTAGAGGAGAAAAAGGTGATTCACACAAGCAGAAACAAACAAAAAAAATCATCATCAGACCACACTGCAAACACACAAGAATTCAAGTGCCGCAGGAAAACACAGCGAAAAGTTTGTAACAACATAACTTTTTGAAAATGCAGTGAAGGCACTTGCTACTCTTTATTTTATATATCATTAAGGCCTTTACAGACACAGGGTGAAAAAAATCATGCTAGCAAGGTTATTGAGGGTAGTGCAGACAGTGCAAACTTTATGTGAGATAGAGCTGAACTTTTTCTATTTAACTCATCCTATCTAGCTCACACCGAAGTCAGCACTTTTCAGCTTGTGTTTTTACAATTCAAAGAAGCTCTTGGTTTATTGCTCCTAGAAATAAGCACTCAGTACTTCATATATAAGGTGAGATGCTATTGCACCCTCCACTGTGTGAGTCCTTCACTTTGAAAAAATTAATTATTAATTGCCAGCTATAAGTCACAGGATGAAATGCGGCTGGAATAATAACATCCCATTTTACTTCTGGAGAGAAGCATATGAAAGCGTGGTCATTTCTAGTTTCATTTATGCAGGACACTTCCCTGTAAAATAACACTGTTCCTGAAAGCACATCTGCTCTTCCTCTACAGGAAAACCAACTCCAATCAAGATGGTATTTGCAATGAATTGTAGCCATGAGATTACTGAATTAATCAACCCTTACACTGCAGTTTAATGTGAATTTCTCTGATTGTGTGCCAGCTTCCAGACCCGCCAGACTAGCACGTTTCATCACACCTTCAGCAGACACAAAATGACATTTTCTTTTCAAATGTCATCATGTGTCCAGAGCACCATGAAGAAAGGGTATCGGGTTTTCACCTGGGAAGATGGAGCTCATGTTCAGGCAGCAAAGCACAATATAAAAATCAATCAGGCTCCAGAGAATGCTAAAAGTTAAAAAATAAACTGGTTTCACTGTATACCAGTATGATCAGAAGCTGACAGTTTCAATAGTGCTTTATTTATGGAAGGTTCAGATCTCCTTTTTAACAAAAACTTGCATTTATTAAGTGTGCATTGCAAAACAGTCTCAATGATGAACTATGCCTTGATGTCTATCATACCCACTTCTCCTCAGTGGCCTGTACCAGTGACAGTCTGCAAGAGACTCTGGATTAAGAGCAAATCCTTTATACAACAGAAGTATCAACACATAAGTCATCCCTCAAATTTCCCTCAACAATACAGTAAATTTCAGGACTTGTGTTTAAAGGGATGGGGGAAAAAAAAAAAAATCCAAAATGCTGCTGGCTCCAAACATGTGGCGGTAGCAAATTCGACAAATCCAGACGCCGGCATAAGCTCTTTGATCGAACGGGCGGGCCGGGCGAGAGTAAGGAGTCTAATTCAATGTGAATTTACCATCCGTACTCTTTAATGAACTCTTAAACAACACTGAATATCAATGTCCCCGAGACCACGTTTTTCCAAGCCTTATATACTCTATACCAAAAGGCCATGCGGCAAGTGCAGGCTACAATTGGTTACACTCACAGTCACTCATCCCCCCCCACTATGGTGATTGGCTGCAGGGCACTGTTCACAGACTGTTCATGCGCAGCGGCAACGCCCCTCCTGCAGCCTGGGTCGAGGGCAGAGCGGCTTCTGTTTACTTTCCTTTTGTCTCTGGTGTCTCAGGGAAATCCTTCCGTGTAGCACAGCCGCATCAAGCCCTGGCTTGTTCACAGCACACAGCCAGAGACTCTCCACAATTCCTCCTTTTTTTTTTTTTTTTTTTTTTTTTTTTTCTTTTTGGACAAGCCAGGATTGATTAGCTGTGTGTTCTAATCCTTTTTTGATATGTGATAAAAAACAACTTATACATAACATATAAATAACAACAACAATCAACGTAAACAGTGCACTTTGCAATAAACCTGAGGTATTCCATTGCCGTTTAAATATCGCAATGGATTGATTAAACAAATTCCAAGAACTTTGGTTTAAAGATACTCAACTTATAACAAACGATGTGCTGGGTGTTGATAAACTTACTCAAGAGGTAGTGGTGTTTAAAGATCTACTTATATAACTATAGTACGCATACATGTCACAGCTAAATCAATGCAAAGGTTACACCTCACTCTGTGACCTCCGAGGGTTCTGCTGCAGGGAGTTGACTTGGTTGAGTTTGTTTCAACTCCGGCTTTACTGCTCGGCTTGGAACCCACAATGGACCTTGATCTGTGGAGAGACACATATACCCTCTACCATTAAAAATAACAGGTACTGGTCCCTTCCACAATCCAGTGGTGGGATCACGATATCTCACCATGAATTCCGGTAAAGTGTTTTTCCTTCCTAGTCTGATCTGATAATGATGAATGATCACAGGAGGCTCCTCATGATCTCCAGTTAGACATAAATAATTCAAGGTAAACAACACCCTTGCTAAACGCTGTTGACAATCTAACTCTTCCTGCTTCTGTTTGCTCAAATACCCTTTAATCATTTGATGTGCTCTCTCGATGATTCCTTGGTCTGTTGGGGAATGAGGTATACCTGTAACGTGTTTCACTCCCCATTTCATTAGAAAAGTTCTAACTTTCTGGCTAACATAGGCAGGGCCATTGTCTGTCTTAATCTTTTCTGAGACACCCATTACAGCAAAACAAGCTGTAAGATGTTTACATACATGTAGTGCTTTTTCTCCTGGTAAAGCAGTAGCCCATATCATTTTTGAAAAAGTATCAATTGTGACATGCACATATTTAAGTCTTCCGAATTCTGGCACATGTGTCACATCCATTTGCCATAATTCTAAGGCTTTTAAACCTCGAGGATTGACACCGATTCCTATACCTAACATCTGGCTTCCACACTGAGGACATGCCTGTACAATACTTCTTGCTTCATTTAAAGTTAAATCGAATTGTCTTTGGAGACCTCTGGCATTCTGATGAAAGCTCTCATGACTTTGTCTCGCTTGTTGGAATTTATCTGTTGGAGGCATGTGCTGTACTGAACTTACTAAACTATCTGCAATTTGATTTCCTTCACCTAGACCAAGATTCCATTGATGACTGCGGATGTGAATCACACAACAGGGTTCTTTTCTTTGATTTAAAATAGCTCTCAATTGTACAAACAATTTTCCTAATCGAGGATTATTCGATTGTCTTAACAGGGCATTTTCCATTCTGGGTATTACACCTGCTACATACAAAGAATCTGTGACAACATTTAAAGCAAATTTCAGCCAATTATTTAAGGCCCATATTACTGCCGTGAGCTCTAAAGTCTGCAATGAATCCTCTTTTGAACCTTCAATTAAATGCTGTTTCCATTGACTATTCTCTTGCCAGACACATGCTGCCTGGTGTCTTCGTTTTCCTGCATCTGTATATACTGTAAGGCCTTCAACAGGTTTTGCTTTTACTTTGCTTCTCTCTAACCACTGATTTGTTCTAAGGAATTGCCATAGTTTACCTTTTGGTTGTCGTGAATGTACCTTGCCTATAAATCCTAATAATGCATTCTGTATAGGCATCGAATGTCTCAGCCACCATTCTAAATCGGCTCCATTTATCGGAATACTGATATCATCTGGTTCCTGACCGCTAATTTCTAATATTCGAGATCTTCCTTTTCAAATCAATTCTCCAATTGCTTCTGGTCTCGTTTGAATACTGAATTTTGGTTGGACACTAAGAAAAATCCACTCTAATAATCGCAAATCATTTTCTGTTTTCAATCTGACAGTGGCACAAAAGGAAGAATCTGTAGCAACATCTATGGGGAATTCCCCGTTTTTGTTTTGCCACTGGCAGATGATTGCACACGGATGTTCTAGATTGCTAATAAGGAGGGAAATTGGTCGATCAGAAAGTCTTCGGCTAGACCAATTTGTCTGTACTTTTTGTGTAATATCAGAAAGACATTTGAGATGCACGGACTCTAAGCTTATTTTCTTAGCTGGATCACCTCCTTTTAGAAGTGAAGTAAGAGGTGCTATATCATTGTTAGTAATGCCTACGCAATTTCTAATCCATTGTATGTCCCCTAACAATTTTTGGACATCATTTAATGTTTGTAAATCAGTATGTAATTCAATTTTTTGTGGACGAATCTGTGCATCACAAATGGACCAACCAAGGTATTTCCAAGGTGCAGACTTTTGAACTTTCTCTGGAGCTATAACCAACCCCTTTTCTTTGAGTTTGATTGTAATTTGGACTATGGAACTTTCTGTGAACTCAGCTTGTTGACAGAACAGAATATCATCCATATAATGATAAATAATTGTTTGTTTCCATGATGCACGAATAGGTTGAAGTGCCCATGCAACATACATTTGGCACAGTGTAGGAGAATTTTTCATACCTTGCGGTAGCACTACCCATTCATACCTTTTAGCTGGTTCCGCTTTGTTTACTGAAGGCAGTGTAAATGCAAAACGCTGTGTATCTTGCTCATGTAAAGGAATGGTAAAGAAACAATCCTTTAAATCTATAATTAGAATATGCCAATTTTCTGGTAACATTACAGGTGATGGTAATCCAGGCTGTAAAGCACCCATGGCTTGCATTTGATCATTTACCTTTCGCAAGTCATGTAATAATCGCCACTTTCCACTCTTTTTTGGTATTACAAAAATTGGGGTATTCCATGGACTAGTAGAAGGCTTGATATGGCCTGCAACTAATTGCTCTTCTACTAATTCACGTGCCTTTTGCAGTCGCTCTTCTGTTAATGGCCACTGGTCAACCCAAACTGGGCTATCTGTTAACCAGGTCAATGGAGGGTTGGGCAACTGCTTTCCAGTGACCACTAAGGAAAAGGTGAAGTAGTTAACACGGCACCAAGTTGCCCCAAGACGTCACGGCCAATAAGCGCCTCAAGGCTGCTTGGCAATTCCATTACATACACCCTAAGGGTAACACATTGACCTTCAGGGAAACTAATTGAAATGGGATCAACACTTATATTTGGAGTAGTTTGACCCCCTACTCCAGCAACAGTGGCAGAGATTGATTTTTGAAGTTTCCAATTTTGTGGCCATTTGAATTGACTAATGATGGAGACATCAGCTCCAGTATCAAGCATTGCATTTACCTCTACAACAACAGTAGAATCAGACTGAAATAGTTGCACACGTAACATGGGACGCTGAGTCATTGATGAGGTGAAGCAAACTGCAGGACCTGTCGATCCAAATCCTTTATCACGCCTTTCTGTTGAGGATGCTGGAGGGACTCCTGGAAGCATTGGTAGGCAGTTTTCCAGTGCTACTACCTGAGCTATTCTACTCCCAGAAGGAATAAAAATTGGCGGATGCAGAGTGTAGGCCAGGATTTGAACAGTTCCTGTGAAATCTGCATCAATTATACCTGGTATTACTATAAGACCTTTGATACTAGCAGAAGAACGGCCAATCAATAGGCCTCCAATGAGACTATCTTGTCGAAATAAAGGTCCTTTAGCATTAGTTGGTATTCTATGAATTGCAGTATTGGTCAATGTTATATCTACTGCTGTCTCCACATCAACTCCGAGGCTTCCTGCGGTGCTTGGCTTGTTGAGGTGAAAGAAGCCTGGTTCACAGTTGGTCGCTGATTGTGATACAGGTTCGGAGATGTTCTTTGTGTCTGGTAGCTGCTGAACGTATACCATAGTTCATGATTGTTTGTTTTGCTTGCTGCAAAATTTTCCAATTGTGTGGTTCCCATACCATTGTCTGAGTGTTCATATTTTGAATTACCGGTAGGGCTAATTTTGCTGGAGACCAATCACCTTCTAGGATGGCATCTTTGATGACCCCTGACCATCTGCCACGTCGGGGCTGCGGCTGGTCAGTAGAATCTATAGGCACCTTTGATTGCATTGTTTGTGAAGGGCAAGCTGGTTTTTGAAACTCAATTTGTTCCTTATTTTTCTCTACATTTGACACTCTTAAGTTGTTCAAGCTTGTTGGTAATGACTTGCAGTAACTGCTCTACTGCTTGGGGTGAGCCCAATGATGTAGGAGGAGGCTCACAAAAAACTTCCGCGGGTGCTTGCGGAGGCAAAGTTTGAGGCGGCCCCGGCCCCGGCGACGGCGCCGGCCCGGCCTCCACGCTTTTCTCGGAGGGAGGGGGGGCGTCCGGCTCGGGGCAGGGCAGAGGCGGAGCGGTAGGAGGAGGGCGGCACTCAGGGCCTCCCACATCCGGACAGTCGACTAGTTGCACTTCCGCCTTCTTGGCACATTGCCCCAGAGACTCGGAGGGGGAAACTTCCGGTTCTTTGTTTACGAGCCGCGCAGTTTCTAATCCGCGTTGCAGATCGGATTGTGAAAGTATTGGCTGAGCCGGGACCCCGCGACCACCCCGAACGGCAGGCAGACCCCACAGAGTAGCCCACAGGCCCCTCTTTTCTTTTGGACGACAAGTTTTATCAGTCCAGGTTTGTTCTAGGACAAGCGCCTCCGCGGCTCTTAGGGCGGCACGTTGTTCCGATTTCATAACTTCTAATGATTCTAATACGGTTTTCCACAATTCTCTCACAGCTTTAATTTCTTTCTCTTCTTCCCCTCTGATAGTTTTGTCCCACATAGTGTCCCCCACTGATCTCCATTCCATTGGGGAAAACAAAAGTGGAACTTCTCCAAAGTGTCCCCACTTCTGAGCTAAAAAAATCAATGTGATTAGCTTTTCCTGTGACGATTCAATACCTCTCTTAGAGAGAATAGTCGTCAGCAGTGCCGCGGCTGTTTCAATATCCATTATCTTATCAGCGCGGTCTTAACGTAGGATGCGAGTGGCCAGCTCGACTGGTGCCCGTCTTTTGATACCGGACTAAGCACACTATCCCACACCCCGGCTTGGCTCCGTTTTTATGAACGCTGCTCACCGCAGTAATTTCGATCCGGAGCGTTATGCTTTGCTAACGATCCATCCTCTGCTACCAAATGTAGATCCGAAGCGTTATGCTCTGCTAACGAACCATCCTCTGCTACCAAATGTGGCGGTAGCAAATTCGACGAATCCAGACGCCGGCATAAGCTCTTTGATCGAACGGGCGGGCCGGGCGAGAGTAAGGAGTCTAATTCAATGTGAATTTACCATCCGTACTCTTTAATGAACTCTTAAACAACACTGAATATCAATGTCCCCGAGACCACGTTTTTCCAAGCCTTATATACTCTATACCAAAAGGCCATGCGGCAAGTGCAGGCTACAATTGGTTACACTCACAGTCACTCATCCCCCCCCACTATGGTGATTGGCTGCAGGGCACTGTTCACAGACTGTTCATGCGCAGCGGCAACGCCCCTCCTGCAGCCTGGGTCGAGGGCAGAGCGGCTTCTGTTTACTTTCCTTTTGTCTCTGGTGTCTCAGGGAAATCCTTCCGTGTAGCACAGCCGCATCAAGCCCTGGCTTGTTCACAGCACACAGCCAGAGACTCTCCACACAAACAGAGCTTGTCACTCTCTAGCAAGCTACTCTGTTTACCAGTCTTGATGCAAGTACCAGGCCTGCAGGGCACAGGCTTTCTCTGGTTGAAGCACTGAATGGTTGGGATAGCTTTGGGAGAGGAACAAAATCCTTACATTCAGTCCATTGTGCTTGCATTTTAAAGCAAACCTCCCAAGGCAATGTTAAGCTAATTAATTATAATGATACACTCTAAACTAGCAAAGAGATATATTCCCTTCATTAATGTTCCACTGAAGAACAATCAAGCGAAATACAAATTCTGCATTTTGTCAGAAATATTTTCTGCCTTCTGCTAAAGTGAAATATATAATAATAGCTTTTCTCAGATACAAGTTCTATAATGCCATTAGGGTTCTGTCATATACATGTAAGAAAAAAAAATGAATAAGAAACATTTTGTGAGAAATTTTGCCCTCATAGTTCTTATTTTGTCTCTATTCTGACTCTTGTGAAAAATAATGTCTTCTCCAAAGGAGAGATCTATATTTAGGACTAAACTCAAAAGCATTCCCATTTTTTCATAAACAGTCCCCCGTAATTCAACAGCAGCTACAAGAACTACCTTTGCAAAGCCACTACACAGCTGCCAGTAGGCCTACTGAATTCCTAGGATCTTACCAGAAAAATCTTCCCAGACAAACCACTCCCTGTAAGGGGAGCTCTCCGCCAGCCACAAGTGACTCCCCCAGCATGCAGCTGCAGGTGCACATCCCTTCTTCAAAGAGTGGCATATGGCCTCTTGGCTGCTCAGGAGCTAGAAAACCTGCTTTTTAGCAATGAGACTCCCTATGTGCAGCTGACACAAGCAGGTATATCTGGGTGTTATGCTAAGGAAGGTAGAGATCTTCACCCCTCAGGAACTGGTTGGGTGCAAAGCAGGACCTGGCCATTGCAAAGGATAAAAAAGACTGTGGGCGTAGGAGGGAAGAGGGGACTGGAAAAGAAAGCAATGGGACTGGAAGAAGAATGAGGTTTGTAGCAGATAAAGGCAACAGGGAAAGGGGAGAAGTGAAAAAGAGAACGACGACATTTTGGGTCTTTAATAAAAGAACTACTGTTTAAAAGAAAAAGGTGTAGGTCATCAGTCAAACTTGAAAATGTCACTGTCACTTAAATGTTGCTGTACTTGTCACCATGAAAGATAAAACAAACTGCTTTTAGAGGTTTAGATCTCTCACTCCTGTTGTAACTTGTGGCTTAAATTCAGATAAGGGAATTTATTCTATCATCCTTAAGATTTTAATAAACTTGAAAGAAATAAAGAGCCATGTAGGTGATGATGATCATAACATTTATAAATGGTGCCATAGCTGTATGGGCAAAAATGTATTTTGTAGATAACTTCAATATTTCAAGATTTGGATCCTAATAAAATAAAATCCCTGTGAAAAACAAATTAAACCTCCATCCTCAGACCAGCACATTTCACTAGACCTTACTTAAAATGATAAATGTAATTTTAAGAACTTTGTTCTAAACTTCAATTTCCACTTAAAAAAAAAAAAAAAAAATCAGTAAAATTCAAAGATGGCAGGGAGACATCAGAAAACATCAGAGAACCTGTTATTGTTGTATGTGCTGCAATTAACCTCATCCACAAGTTTAAACAGAGCACTACCTTTAAGACAAAATATGTCTGTTTTACGTAGGTTGCCGTGGGATAAAGTCTGATGAAACTACAGGAAAAATTCTGAAGTATTCTATTCCGCAACATCTAATTTTTTGTCTTCCTCAAAAGGCAAGCTTTTACTGTCTCTAAAATACTTCATTAACCCTCCGCCTCCGACACACATACTGCGTTTCTGCTCTTTGAGAGTATACAATTCCTCACACTGAGTTTCTATCACTTTATGGGGTGAATTGACATATTTATATCCCAGGCCAGCTTCAGGTTCTTCATTAACGTTAAAAAAAAGAAAAAGAGAGATCCTGGGAAGGAAAGAGGGATATTAGAAAAGACATTTCAGGAAATCCTTTTAAGAATTACTAAAAATATCTCATAATGATGAGAGGCAAATTAGGTCATATCCTCCCCATTCCTAATTTCTCATTTCAAATAAAATATTTATTTATTTGAAATAGTTTAGTAAGGAAAACAGAGAAAAAGGATCAAGGAAGATCTTTAATTTCAGAGGAAACAGAAGTTCCTTAGTACTCGAGAGGATTTTGTCTCAAGGCAGAGGAAGGAGATAGGATGGAGGAGAAAAAGGATATCTGAAGAAAACAAATGGAGTTTGGAAGACAGGTGAATTTATTTGCATTCTGACACATAAGATTTTGTTAACTTTACTGGGCGCAGGTAGAGACACTGAGGCATTACTTTAAAAACAAACAAATAAACAAACAAACAAACAAACTCCCCACAAAATGAAACAAGCAAACCCACCCACAAACCACCACACACATACAAAAAAGCCACACAAAAAACACAATACCAAACACCTTCCCCGCAATGACAGAAGTAAAGACATATTATCTCGTACCAATTACAGGAGTTTTAGCACTAATATGGCCAGAGATGCTTATTTGTTGAAATATTCTACCTCATTTGAAGTACCTGCAGGGATATAAACCCATTTAGTCCTAAATGTTGTCCTCATTTGTTTCCACAGATCACTTGCTTTGTGTCCTTCACAGTTTTACCAAACCCCTGAGGGAATCTGCACTCCACAGAGTCGCTGTGAGCCAGAGGATGGATGACTTCATGATTTTGGAATTATCATTATTTTCTTTATTGTTTATATTAGATCAATGGGTAGAGACATAAACTGAGATCAGAATATCTTTTTTAGATGGTATTATATTAAATGCACTAGGAGATGTAATTTTCTTGGATATTAATTAAACACGACAGAAATGGAAAAGTGGAGAAAGTTGTCACACAAGATCTCCCAGTGGTAGGTCAGGGGAAGAATCCAGGAGTAAAACTCAGGTCTCTTGTATTGCAGCTCAGTGTCACCTCCACAAAAATAAAACAAATAAAAAAAAAAAAAAAGAACCTTGATATTACATTACTGTAACTTTAATTTTTGACAACAAACAAGGTGAACAGAATCTACAGCCTTTTGCAGCAAGCTGGTCAAATAGCCCCTTATCACTCATCGTGCAGTCTTCCACTGAAACAGATAGAAATTTTTTTTTTTTCCTCATCTTTCAGGTTTTTGAAAATCACTTGATTTCTGCTAAGGGAAAAAAAAATATTCCACATCCTGGCCCTCAGAATTCCTCCCATCCCTTCACATTCTTTTCCTGGTTATCTCTAGTTCTTGCAAGAAATGGCACCAATAAGTACAGCTTTGCCTACAGAATGCAGATGTGGTATTACCGTAACTGCAGTAGATCACAAACAGAGGTGAAATTCTCTTCAGGTACAGAATTTGTCTAGTCTTTGGGAGAATATATACTCCACATGCATCTGGCAACATCTCCAGAGATGCTATAGTTCAGAAGAGGCAGGTTATAAAACCTTTCTTATGAAGAACATAAGTAAATCTAATATGGTATGTAAATTTTCTGTGACAATATGAATTTTGCGCATCAAGTGGGTGACAAGTCATCTTTTACTTTTGATGCTATGAAATGGATTCCACTCCTTGAGGAAAAAAATTAAATACAGAGTATTTTTTGCTTCTTTTCTGGCAATTGGTACTCATTTTATCAGTTTAGCTCAAAATAACACAGGTATAACAGTCCCGTAAATGACCACATAAATTTGTCTTTTTATTTATTTTTTCTTCTCTAGATCAACCAAGGAAAAAAAAATCTTGAAATTTAATAGAAAATACTTCCTACAAATATTTATTTGTTTGGGTAAAGCAAAACTTATACATAAATGAAACCATCACACTTGTTTATTGTTGGCATTTAAGAGTCTGGATACAAAAAATGGATGATTAGGAAGGATGCACACATCCCCAAACTTACATGGATTTTGCACATGAACACATTAAAAAAGTAGGAATTGTTTTAAAAAAAATTTTAGAGAATAGACATCATTGCATTGGCACCCAAAAGTGTCTCAGACCTATTTTGTGACATTCTGTGAAGAAAGTTACAAGAAACTTGTACTCACAAATCATGTGAATAAAGTCCACTCCCAAAGAATAATAATTTTCTAAAAGACTCTGTTCTTTCTATTTTCTTTGCAATGTATTTTCTATTTCCGCTTTTTAGACTGTACACTCCTCTTACTTTAAGCTTACATCTGCAAACATGAAATCTAAGAACTTTTTTATCTTTTCTTTAAGGAAAACTCATTTTCCTCATATCTGAGAGTTTGAGATTCACAGTTCAAGCATAAGACTGGCTTTCCTGTTGCTAGCATAGAATCAATTCCAACAATTTTCTCTTATATAAAATACCTAGCATTCCAAAAAGGAGAATACCCAATGCTAAATTACTTAAACAAGGAACCCTGCAGCATTAGAAGCAAGCATTACTGAGCAAAACATGACTTAGAGAAGAGTGGTTTTCGTGAACAGCACTGACGCTGCACGTGGAGGGGGCTGCTGGAAGCCAGCAGCAGTCCCACTTGGCTGGGCAAGGACCCTACTGGGGACCATCAGAAAAGGCAATGGCGCCTCGCCATTTTACACACTGGGCTGCCTCTGACACCAGCTCTTCTCCCACGCAGTCACAGAAAAAAGATTTAGACACATGTTTAAATTCCTAAGCAGTAGATAACATGCTGTACTGGTTTTCACTGGGTTAGTTCTCTTCATAGTAGCTTGTATGGGGCTATGTTTTGGATTTGTGGTTAAAACAGTGTTGATAACACTGAGTGTTTCAGTTACTGTTTACACAGGGCCAAGGCCTTTCCTGCTTCTCATCCTGCCGTGCCAGTGAGGATTCTGTGGGTGCACAAGGAGTTGGAAGGGGACACAGCCAGGACAGCGGACCCCAACTGACCAAAGGGTTACCCCAGACAACAGGACATTGTATTCAGCATATAAAGCTGGGTGAAGAAGGATGAATGTGGGGGAAGTTTAAAGTTATGGCATTTGTCATACCAAATCACTGTTATGCGTGAGGAAGCCTGGCTTTCCTGGAGATGGTTGAACATCTATCTGCCCATGAGAAGCACTGAATCAACCCCTTGTTTTGCTTTGTTTGTGTGGTTAGCTTTTGCTTTCCCTATTAAACTGCTTTGATCTCAGTTCATGAGTTTTCTCACTTTTACCCTTTCAATTCTCTCCCTCATCCCGCTGGGTGGGATTGAGTGGCTGGGTGAGGTTGAGCCATAGCCCAGTACCCAAATATTTGCACAAGCTAGATGATCCACAGAAAGCCTCAGTCCCCATGGCACTCAGCAGGCAAGATGACAGGCCACGTTAACACCTCCAGCTCAGGTCAGGTCAGCTCAAGGCAATTTACAAAGACTCTGGAAGCCAGAGCCAAAAAAAGCTTTGCTTACCTCAAAAGGAGGTGTTAAGGTCACAACAAATAATATTCATGAAGCCAAGTTGGCCCAGATCAAAATAGCGCTGGTCAACCACTGAAGCATATGAATGACAAATGGATTGGTTGCAAACTACGCTGATGGAAGATATTTGCCTGCAGGGAAAGGTCACACCTTTCAGAAACATGTCCTTTGCTTCAACCGATCAGTCAGAGTTAGCAGGAGTAACCCCTCAGTGCTGCTCTTGCGAGAACAACATCCCACATCATCTCTGACGTAAAACAAAAGACTCAGGATATAAAATTCATAGGTGCACCTAGTAACATAGAAACAGAGAGTCCTTGGTAAGCAGCATACTGTCCTATTCTATAAGCATAATAATAACTAGTGCTCTTGTAGGAAACGGGGAGCATAAATTCGTAGACAGTATTGTTTGGGACGAATAATTCAGCCAGGTCTAATTATGAGTATAGCATTCTGAAACACTATTCATAAACAGCATCCCATAAGCCTCCGATAACAGCTGAAAAAGAAAATAATAACTGGTATATTTCATTCTAAATCCTAGACTAATAAAAATAATATAATATAGTTACTTTCCCATCTATCTATTAGTTGTTCTACAATTCATTTTATACATGTGGAACTGGAAGATTGCCTGGTAACAAAACACACTGGGATACAGAAAATTCAGACACTTTCTGAGGAGGTCCCCTGTTTCCCCCGAGGCCTGAGTCCCCATCTGTGGTAGAATTGCCTGTCTCCATAACTTCAGAAGGAAAATATTTCTAAAAGAAAAGGGAGGATCATGCAGAAAAAGGAGATCCAACAAGCAAAAATAAGGATCAAGAAATGTTGTCAAACCCACAGTAAGTATAGAGTACCTAAACACTTAAAAGAATTAGCATCACAAAGGTAGGTCATCATAAATCACAGGACTTCAAACTGTTTTTCCCTTTTTTTTTTCTTTCAAAGCGTGTTGTCCTTTTGTATTTCAAAACTGTGAAACAGCTGTTAAGAAAATGCTATATCACTGTTGCTTTTCTCCCCCTTTCTACTACTGTGACTTCTGTGGATAGATTAGTGGAAAGTTCTGATTTTGGATGCTGCTAAAAATCCTTGCACCACCACAAGTTATAGTTTAAGTTCTCAAATAGGTCACACATCACAAAAACAATATAGAAAAAAAACCTCCCTATTTCATTCTACTTTTTCCTAATATTAACAGTATTTTTCCACTAATGATATAGATTTTTTAATAACTTCTGGAAATAATTTTTAGTAGCACTGAAACAGAAATAACTCTTGAATACTGCTGATGGCCAAGAGATCCTTATTGCTCTAATCATGGCTCTGAACTGCAGATAGCAGCAGGTGAAATGTTACAGTTGAAATCTAATTTTGGATTAAGCCTGACAATAAGATTTTTCATTGTAGTTATCATGATTAACTTAACGTTTTTATTAACCTACTTAAATCCTATATATACTGGGGGAGGGACATGGTAAAGGGTATAAAAACAAAACAAAACAAGCAAACAAAACAAAACAAAATAAAAAAACCACAGTGTAGCCCTTACTACACTGTGAGGCCAGAGTAATAATAGCTATTAGACTGAGTTTAATAAAATAGATAAGCTAAAGTCATGGAAATACAGAACACTTTAGGAAAAATAAGGTCATTATAATGAAGAATTTTTTTTTCTTAAATCTAGAAAAGTTTCAGTGAACTAAATCTTTATCTCTGCAGGATCAATTATTATGACATTTCATTCAAAAGAGACATCTTTAATATTTTTTCTTCAATTTTGCTGAAAAAACAATCCCAGTAGGATATGTACCTATGGCAGTATGTCATATGAAGAGACATATTAATGTGGGACATGCAAAGATCATCTATATATAACATCTGATCCCATCTTCCCCTCTGTTACACACCAAAAGCTTCTATTGTCACTGTCAGTTTTAAAAGCTTGAAAAGTAGTTCAATAATGTATCACGATCAAAGCAAAATTACAACAGCGAAGTCCTCATGCGGGTTATACACCTGCTGAAATGATAGATACTGTTTCCACTACTGTGTTACAGATGTGCGAGGACTGTTCTACGAGAGGAGGAGGGAGTCTGGGGAGGGGGTTTTAGTTTTAGAAATGCAGACCTCAGATATCTTGTTTTCTCATTAAACTATGACTAATTGCAGTGCATAACAGATGCAGCAATACAACTTTGGATAATAGCTTCACAAATACCACATATGCTCTTTTATACTTTTAATTAGCTCTTCCTTCCAAGTATATGTGATGAGATTACTTGAAAGTGTGGAAATCCCACAAGACCTTGCACTGTATCATTTCATGCAATTGCCCATTAACACGAGTTCTCCATCTCCAAGATGCATTAACAACCTCAGGAATCTTCCATTAACGTGTAAAACACATTGCCAGTTGTATGAGCTCTTCCCACTTGCACAACAGTTCTTTAGGTAGAGATCATCTAGTCCAACCCACCTGCTCCACCATGCCAGCATACCTCTTCAGACCTTATCATTATATTATAGACCGGTCTCAGTAAAACAAGGCTATGAAATGCCTCCATCAGAACTACCAGCTTGACCTGTATGACTGATGGTAAAAGAGAACTGCTTCGTGTGAGTTAAGTATTACAGAAGGATCCCTCACAGAGAAAAAAAAAAAAAAAAAAAAAAAAAAGAAAAAAAAATTCTCACTCATATATCCAGTATAAAGGAAATCATTCGCTCTATATTTAGGATCACCTGGATGACTTGACCCTAGGAATCCTTTCTTTAATTATGCAGAATTGCAGAATCCTCAGACCTTGCCTGAATTTGCCTGGAGCCAAACACAGAGCAATGGCTGAAACTAGGGAATTCCTGTTGAAAGCAATGCCATAATCTTTACCTGTGAGTTTATGTAGGGAAGGAGAAGGGGAAGAGTGTTTTCAGGTGTATGAAAGTCTTCAACAGTCAGTGTTAGTACTTAAATTGTACTTACTATTAAGTCCCTTAAATTTAATTATTACATTAATAATAAAATAAATTTAGTACATTAAGAATTACATAATTAATAAACATTTAATTGGAAAGAATGTGTAGTATTTTAGTTAGCAATCACAATGAATCCCTCATAGTCACTGAGACAAAATGGTGACACAGAGAGTTTAAGGATGTTTCATAGATAAGAATATGGAGGTTGTTATCACTGAAAATAATCAAGTCTAGAAGGTCTGCATCTCCTACCTTGATTCAGTTCTTGGGAGACATACTTGAAAAATTGATGAAGTAAGCTGTTTTTAATTTAAAAAAATGCCTGTATTTGAAAAGCTGGCATTGTAATGTATGGCAGCATGCTTATTTCAATATAGGATGAAATATTAATATTTCATATATTGCAAAGGCTATTCCAGGACCATGCAGTACAGGACATTGCACAAGTATATTGCTTTGCTATAACTGCAAAACTTTTTCATATCAAAATGGTTCAACCATCTTCACTCTTGAATTTTCATTTGTGGGATATTTTGGGAGATGAAGTAGATAAAGAAGAATTCTAGATCAGAACAACATTTCAAAATGTGGCAGTCTCCCTATGCTGAAGATTCAGTTTCCTGACTAGCTGTACCTCTAAGCTCAAAGGATTTGTAGTTATTATGGAAACAGCAAAGTAAAAAAAAAAAAAAAAGACACTGTATGGAAAGTTCACTGTTTAACTGTCCTCACTGATGTCTCCCATGATGTACCTGGTACTTGCTGGGGCAAGCTGTATGGAGAGATGAGAACCTGCTCCTGTTGGTGTGGACCACTGCAGTAGTAACCCCGTTTTCCTGCAGTTGCATCGTCTTCACTCAACCATTATCCAGTAAAGTGTACAGTACTGTCTGCTTATGTTACATCTATCAGAATTTTTCTGAATCTTCTTTATTCTCTTATGAATAATTAATACAGAATTGAATTCTAATAATAGCTTTTTTAGGAAAATACTCAGAAGAAATATAAACTCTAAGCATGTTCTCCTCTACCAATGACAATAAGGAAAAATGCTATATAAAAAAATGTTTTGTATTGTTGATGATGAAAAACCCAACTTTTCTCCCCAACACCCTTGTATTATTAATGTTAGAAGATAATTAGAAATGTTTAAGAAAAGAAACAGTGAAGTAAGTAGAATTTGTCATCTTGAAGCTCTATTAATCACAATTATGCATTAGATGCAAAAATTTAGTATGTAGCTGCTGCAGGTTTTTAAGCTTTGCAAATTACAGGCAGTAAAAGTGGAAGCTTAGGAAGTTTTCTTGGCATAAATGAACTATAACATATTCATATACAGGAGGTATCCTGTTATTTAAAAGAATTAAATCAACACTCTTTTGGGCTAATAGTAAAAAATGAAAATAAGGTGCTTTTCTTTAGTTTGACAAAAAAATATTTGCATAGTCTGTAAAAGCTGTATTCTAATATAGGAAACAAATGTGCATTAAGAGGTGCTTGCATACTGATTTTCAAAAGCATGTAAATTACAGAAACAAGCTTAAGAGAAGTAGTTACTTTCTCTGGTGATGGGTGGCACACCATGTTGTGATAAGGCAAGTGTCAGAAGCAACCAATTTGAATCCATGATAAGATATTCCAGCATTACTTATTCATGTCAGCTTAAATAAACTTGCAATAATTTCAGGATGGTCAGTCAGAGGTGTAGCTATTGGTACCAGCATCTGATCAACATGGGGGACTTCTGAGATAGTGGGAGACTGGTGAGATGAGTGGCAGATCCATTTGTCAGATATTTGCAAGTACAGCTGGGGGAATGGATATTCCATTTCAGATGTGACCACTTCCCTGCTCATAATGAAGCCTAGCACAAAAGGACTGAGTAAACATTGTTATGCAGAACAGAACTGAAAAAAGGAAAATTCTCCTGGTCTATAATAATGTTACTACTAATTTGTTCAGCACCTTGGAAGCAATCTCTAACACCTACATGCTGCAGAGGTAGTTCAAGAAGGATAAATCATATTTGTAAATTAATTTGTGCAAAACCTTACTTTATAGTTTTACTAGTAATGTGCCCAATCCCATTTGTGCAGTGTGAAATGGGCTGAAAGCTGGATTAGCAATATCTTACTCTTGGTTTTTTTTTTTTTTTTTTTCACAGAGGAAGTGTTTTGACATTTCTACTTCTTTCTGAAACTTTCTGTACCTCAGATGTACCATGTGAAGCCTTACACTCTTGCCTTCAGACTGGTACTTGGAACATGCACGTGGCTTCTCACTCAGTTTCAATGAAATATTGGAAATAAAAACTCAATATATAAGCAATTTCAAAATATTTTCCGTAATTATTTAAGCTTGACTGTCTTGGACGTTGTCACTTATCTTGCTCCCAGCTCAGTGGCAGCATTAACATTTACACTTTTGTCTGAGGGTGGATTCACATATGCTCTTCCCAAAACTATTTCAAAGTCTGATGAGCAACCAAATGCCATTTGGCATGGTGAGTCAGTGAGCCAAATGACAATTCTGCTGTAGATATTAATTTTTTCTTCAGACAAAAAAGCAGCTAGATTTCTTTTCTGTAGTAGCTCAATAAAAGAGGACAATAATCTTGACACCTAGACAAATTGTTTCACTAAAACCCTCTTCATGTATCAGCTATATAGCAGTCAATCCATAGTAACAAGTAGCAGTCATCCAAGACTTCTCTGCTTACTGAACACAGTCCTTAAACCCAACTGTTGATTTCATTTATATACATGTTATTATACAAAACTACCACTCACAGATGCTACCACATAAAATTACAGACAAACAGAAACAGATGAACATATAGATAAAACACATAATATTCATTTTGATATGAGGAAGCAGGAGCAAAAAAAACCCACAACACAAGCTGTGTTCATTATTCTGGTACTCACCTGAAAATAGATGTTAAATAACTCCCATGAGGAACATCTTTTCTGAGATCTGCCATAGAAACTGTAGAATGGCTGTGCCATCAGAAAGATCAGGTTCTGATCTTTTCCAAAAGCAGAGATGCGACAGGCATTGCCACCCTCTGCCATTCACGTGACAGGTTTGGGATGTATGCTGTTGGGGAAAATGCAAATATTGAGAAGTTTAATCATTCGTTTTCCCTGAGAAGGAAAAAGATATGTAAAATAACTGCTTGCTATTTTTTTCTGTCGCTTCTGTTAAGCAGTGGTACAAGTGCAAACCTAAATTTTATGGCTTTGTTCTGAGGACTTGTTTTCTCTCTGACAAACACTTCTGTGGATTCATTTATGAGGTAGTGACCTTATAAACAGCAAAGATGCACCAAAAGCAACTTATTAAACCAGCTTAATAAAGATGATACAAGCAAGGTTATTTCGGTTTAATATAATATTTGTTGTTTGTGGTTTACATGCCAGCTGATAACAAAGCACCGAAGCAAGCCAAAATAGAATTTCACCTAATGAAGCCATACGGGGCTTGACCCTACAGGGTCCTGAATCTGATGGAATCTTTTGTGTTGGGTGAGGGAGAGTATGGTCACATAAGGGAAAGCGTAAAGAATCACACAAGATATAAGGCAATATAAAGTTGGCAAAGAGTTCATTTCTGGACAAAGAACTCTCAACTTTTCCCCCTACAGCTAAATTCTACACCCATGTCTACAAACACAGATCAAGAGAAAGGGCAGAATGGATGGATTTATTTCAGGTCTAGGTACCCAGGAACAGAATTTGACTGTACATTGTGGTGAATGAGATCTAAAGTATAACTTACATTTGTACTAATTGCCTCTCAACTGTATCAAAGTTAAATGAATTAATTACTTCAACCACACAGAGACTAGAACCATTTAAACTGTTTGTTTTGGTAAATACCTTGCTTTTCAGACATTCACATGTTGACATGAACCACATGCAAATTAAGAGACAGCATTTGTCCAGCAAAAAGTTTTTCTCAAAATAGGCAATGAATATAATGTGCAAAAAAGTAAGAATTATCTTACTTTTATATAGGAGTAGCTGAGGCATTGGCTTCCTGAGTTTCAGGCAATGTCCTTCACCCCTAACTTAAGAAAAATTACTCTAAATGCTGATCAAATAACTAACTACATTCTGCTTTTGTTTGTAAAAAACCCTAAACTAAGATAATTCAAAGCGGTGTCACTCTACGAATCCTTGAGTACCCAAATCTATGCCATCATATGCACAGCAGTGGACAGAGCATCTGTTACTTGCTGTAACCCTCAGGCTCATAATGAATGAAGAGTCTAGTGCTGTGTGACCTCTGAATGGTCTATAAATACCCAAATTTGGAATTTCCATAAATCAATAATCTATGTTTTAAAATGTATCTTTGCCATTGCTTATTTTTTCTGTCAAAAGAGAAGTGAGGCTTTCACCAAGTTATTAGGAAAACCATCAAAGTGGCAAACAAGGATCTTGGTGTCACATTACAGAGCTCTAGGTAATCATGGTGTTAAAAAAAAAAAGAGTAAAATAAAAATACAGCTTCAGAATAAACCAGCATACCCACCAGGATAAAATGCAAATAAAACATCAGCTATTTCAATTTAGCAGCCCTACAACATTTGTCAGGGAAGTGTTCAAAACACTCCCTTTCTACTCCCACCATTTTCTCTTTACAACCTGTTAAAATAACACTGTCTACAATTACAGGGTAATTTGTTATGCATGATATAATAGACTGCAAATATAAAAAGGCATTATCATTACTTTTGTCCTTTGTTCTTCCAGGCCAGAATATTGCATAGTTCTTTACTTTGACATTTATTGCTTTTAGATTGGTAATAGAATGGTTTGTGTTGCTCATTATCTTGAATGATGACAATATTAGAGTTTGGGGAGCCTGCATTCCATGTTAAGTAAAGTAAAGGCTTCATGAAATTTACCAAAGGTTATTACTGGACAATTACCCACAATACAGTTCAAGTCTAATAAACGTTAGCCACATTCACTCTTAAATACCATATCTGTAGAATGGTTTCTAGGAAACTGCAGAGAACGATTTATGTCATCTATGTGCACAGGAGGAGGAGGGTTGTTCATATGTCCAAATGTACATACATATTTTTGTATTTATTTTTAGCATAAACTAATGGGTGTCCTTAGGGAAAGAATTTCATTCAAAGAACCACCTAGCGATACAGCTGGGACTCTGAGCAAAGAATGGGAGCAGAAGAGGGATAAGATAAAATGCCAGTTCTCTTCCTTTCTATTAGAAATATAACGGAGTTGTTCCAGATTTCAAGTAACAAAAATTATATCACATTTTGGCCCAAGACTTTACATAAGAACTTATAAAACAATCTAATACATTAAACCAATCAATTAGCACAGCAATAAATTCAGAGTCTGCTTTCATCCTCCCATCCTTTTTCTCTCTGGTCAGAGTTGCTGTCCCACCCTGGCCAGCAGCAGGACCCTGCTGTGGATGGGTTTCATTCACCACCTGTAGCCTGGGATGGTCTCCGTCCCTGGTGAGGGTGACTGATTGTTCCACACCTGGGAAACTCACTACATTGGGAATCCTTGGCAATTCAATCCATTCCCAAGACTGGCAGATGTTTATATGTAAATAACACACTGTGTGCACTCACACATATATATAGGAACACCACTTCTTTTTCTGTTCCTTTTCTATTTGGTGCTTCAGTTTGCTTGCAGCCATTTATGTTCAATTTAGGTTCATCAGTTCATTTCTCTAGCGGCAGCACTTTCAATGAAATGTTTGTTCGGTGCCAAGTAATAGTAGATAGAGCTATTTGCCCTATGAATCTTGGTAGATTAGTTTTTGTAATTTACATACATATCCAATTTCTACCAATTTTCATTGACAGTTTTCTCTTTGGACTTTGTTTCATTTCTGAGCTGTAACATTGTTTCAGACTTACAGCTCTCCGTAAACTTTATTATACGTTCTGCAATATTATAGTTATCTAGTAATGCAAAAGTGAGAGAAAAAAAAACCTTTAACTCCAAATGTTAAAACAGTCTGCAGAAAATTGAGTTAATGTTTCATGAAATAAATGTCATAATTTGAAAAACATATTTTAATGGAAATTTGTTCTAAGTCTCAAATGTTTCTTTTCCGACTAACATCAGTTAATATTCTTCATATGAATCATGAGCCCCAGACTGATTAGGTCATCTGGTTCATTCATATGGTAATAAATAATTTTAGAACCACACAGATTAGCAGTTGCAATGAGCTGAGACAAGACGAGTACAAGCCTGTGAATATAACTGCAGCCGACTGGCACACCTGCAATTGGTTTGCTCTCCAGAGGGAGCATATTGATGGCCAGTGTTTCTGATATTGTTAGAACAAGATAAGCTGTAAACCAAGATAGTGCTCTTCCATGCTGTGCTAGAAATGCTCAGCAGATGTGCAGGTGCGGCAAAGAGGACCACACAATTGCTGTTATTACATCACTTGATATTATAATGGATGGACAGGTGCAGGTAGGAGGTGAACACCTGTGGAGCTGGGCAGTTTTCCTCAGCATGTGCCCAATCCAGTCATTGCTCAGGGTAAGGGAAGGCTTTCCAGGACCTGCTGCAGGATTTCAACAGGACTAAACCAACACACACATGCAGAAGTTGCACAGACTCATCCAGAAACACTTCACGCCCCACGCAGAGTGAGCCTGGACCCGCGACTCCCATCTCGTGCATAACAAGTGCATGCACAACATCCAGACTCATTTGGTGCAGGGCACAGCATAGCAAGTATAGCTGTGGTAACCCTAATTCCTGATGGATGTGGACCTGCAAACTCTGCATTTTTGTTAAAAATGAAACAGCAAGTGCTGTTTCAGCAAGGGGTGCTGTGTGCCCAGAGAAGGCAAAGAGCACTTCTTCCCAGACTTGTAATAATACAGAATACATCTGTGAGTATTTTCGAAATAGCCTGGGCAACTCAGATACACAAATCCCATGAAAATTAAATCAGTGTGCTTGTTATTCTCACCTGCTTCCAATAATCCAACTTATTTTTAAAAAGCACAATGGAAACAGACATAATGAACGGGTCTAGTCTTTCAACTTTCCTTATCCTCTGGCTAGAAATTGTGGGTGAATTCCACTGCACAGCAGAGAAACAAGATAGCAGACAGTTTTCCTGTATGACAGAAGAAATTAATGCCTCCAGGTCTGCATATCTTGACCAAAAAAAAAAAAAAAGAAAAGTGTGAACTTGTTCCTGTACAGCCATCTTTCAATAAATGAAAAAGTCTGAAAATGTGTTTTCAAATCTCGGTAATAAAAAAGCAGTTACATTTTGGTGAACACTGTAACATTCAGAAGAATAACAGAAATGTTCAACTCTGCAGTTTTGATAATATACCATGTCCCAAAGAGTCTCTTTTGTTTCCAAACTGAGGCAGGATCCTCATAAAGTTGGAGAGCCTGCACAGAGTCTCATAAATGAGCTGCACATAAGCTGAAATTCAGCAATGAGAGTAGTCACTGTGTAGTTCAGTAGCCAAACTCAAGTCACTGAAGACTGAAAGATCAAGCAAGGGTAAGTACTGTTGATGCAGTTGTCCCCCAAATGGATACTGGTGATGAATGCATTTCAAATACCAATAATCTCAACCTTTGTTCAGTACCATACAAGCTTTGCATTACAATATCGGCAAACACCTTGCTGCTATTTGCCCCTACGCTGCCATTTGGTGCCTGCCCATCTGGGCTTGCAAGTGCTTCTTTGTTTTTCCTTTCCACTGGCTGTAATTATTTCCCCAATGGCGTAGCAAGCCTAGCAAACTTCTTGAATGAAAGTCACCTTGGTGCTTAAGTACATTTTTAGTTTTGTCTTGTTCAGTCCATTTTAAATGCAAGTTCTACAAATAGGCTTGTATATTCATTCTAGTTGATTCACGTTTTTATTAGTAGCTTATTTTAGTGTAGCAGCTCCTAAAAAAAATGATTCTTTTTTATTTGTTTGTGCAATTCACGCTTATACATCAGCTCTGTAAGGAGATTTTCCTTCAGTGAAGTCTTTAAAAGATTTGCTTCTTTCCAGGGCTCAGCCAGCACCTTGCACCTTGGCTGCAGGGAGTGTCTTACTTTTGGTACCAAAGTAAACTTTGAATTTACTCTTCATTCCCACCAAATACCATTTCTAATGCCATTCGTCTCCTTAATCCAGTTATATGGTGGTTTAAAGTAACAGAGATACCTGTTCAAATCCTCTTTTTCTCTTAGGAGAACCTGAACCTAGACCCTTTTCAGGCCACAGAATGTAACAAACCTGTTACAACTATCTTGAGATGCAGATTTTAGTACTTCTTTCTCAAGTTGTTCTACTTTGGTCAGAGCAAATGAAAATGCAAATTTTCTCTGGTTGAATTAGCTTAACTATGTCCTATTTAAAAAGCAGCACATCAAATTCTACTATAAAGAGTTCAGATTTTTCTGATACACAGTATTGGCCATGATACTTGAAACAACACTGCTGGCACCATAGCAAAAGTGCAAACCTCTACCACTACAAACCAATTGCAACATCACTTTCAATTTGCTATGGAATAAACATAAACACACATCCATCTCTTTCCTGTAAACCTTTGCAGAAGGTCCTGCTCTGGTGACTACAGGAAAGAGCTTCCAGTGACTGGAATCTGATGGCAAGGGCTTGCACAGCTTACAAGTGTTGCAATAGCAAGCTTTGAGTCCTGCAATTCAGTTTCCCTAAAGACACTGCAGTGGGTACCAGGCCAGCACTGCTGTTGCACAGTTTTTCCTCAATGGGAAAAGTCATGGTATCCTTTGTTTCTTATATTCTAATCTACACAGGTACCCACGTTCCCATTTAATAAATGCATTTAAGAACAAAAGCCTCAACCAAAATATGCCTGCAGCTGCCGTACACATACAACAGCACTGCTGCAACATTGAATTCTGTGGGCTGGGAATGATATTGTCTTGTGAGGTGGGAGACTAAGGCCTGAAACTAGACAGAAATGCTTGGATTTTAAGCAGTGGTTTTTTTGCCATTTGCTGTTGGTTTAAACATTGCATTTAAACAATGAGGGATTATTAATCACTATCAAAATAAAATATCTAGTTGCACGTATAAGAAATTGAGTAAGCAAGGGTGTGATCAGCAAATTATAGCATTCACATATGCTGAAATAACCTGACATAACAGGTCTCTGGAAGACTTTTGGGACCCTCAGAAAACAAAAAACATATTTAACCCCTGGGAATTTTGCTGCAATACACCTGAATGAAACATTTTAAAGTCTTCAGAGTTGTTTGGGTTTTTTGTTTGTTGAAAAAGAACTCCAAAAACCAAAACAAACCCACCATAATTAGCAAATCTTTCCTAGTGTTATTCTTGTTACAGAAACAGTAGCATGTAAAACAAATAAACTTTGAGCCTTTCCTGGTAACTATTCCTCTTCAGCTGTTCAGACATTAGTATCAAACAGACAAACTAAAAAATCATTATCAGTAAAGCAAATGATCTGTCGAGCAGGTGTACATATTTGGGTTCCTCTTCTGTGCAGGCAGTGACTTTCAGGGCCACCCTGATGCCAGCTGCGCTGCGCACATCACCCCACATGTGAGAAGTCCTGTCTGGAAGAGCGTTCTTCTGAATGATGGACTCTGCCCGGGCATATCGGCTTGGGCTGCCACAACTGTCACAGGGAAGAAATACGTTTTTTTGTGCCCATTGTGTCACCCCAAATTACAGACGAATTGGTTCCCCAAAGAAGTTCAGATGAGTTCTTCCCTAATGCTCACTTCGTGTCAGCAACAATGTGGCAAGAGGTGAGATAACCAGGTGTAGAGCTACATCTACTGTAGATACCTGAAGTTATGTGAAATTAATTCTGCCAGATATTTATTTTTATTAATGGTATTGACTCAAAAGATCATTGATGCTAAGGAGGGCAAAAAGCTGTTATTTCTATTTGCTGTAAATTCTGGATTAGGCTTTGATTCTCACCCCCTTCTTGTTAATATTCAAGAAAGTATAATCTGTGTGAAAATTAATGGAAAATGAATTACTGCCTTATATAACCAAACGGACGAGGAACACAGATCCAGTTGTCTAGAAATTTGATTTGTGCTGCCTAGGGAATGCAGTCCTGGGAGCTGCAGTACATCATGGTGAGTGACAGAAGTGGATATTTTATAGGCTTTGTATGCTTAAATAGGTAGTACAGCCACTTGAGCGTAAGGTGTATGAAAGCTGCTGGGTTTGATTGTGCAAGGCCTTCTTGTGCTAAATTATTTCAATTTTAATTGGTGATGAGGGGATGGACTCACAAATCTATTCTCACAGGTCGATATTACAATAAAAGCTCTGTCTGGAAGAAAGAGGCACCTAAAACTTACCAAGTCAAAGTAAGCTGTCTCCTATTAACATATACGGTACCAAAATCCTCTAAACAGCATCTCAAATTTGAGACCATGTCTGAACCATAAGGTAGGGGGCTGTGGAGCACCCTGCCCCCTCTCTTCTCCCACTGCATACAAGGAGATGGGCAGAGACCTGTTGTAAAGTCATGGGAGGAGGTTTGTGGAATACCCACACAGCTCAAGGGATTACAGCAGCAAAATTGTCTCAGATCTGACATGCCAGCCTGACACAGGTGTGTTTGTCCCCTCCCTGGGCAGGGTTTGGGGAATACAAGTGCTGTGGTAAGGCTTGGATCTTTCAGAGGTGAGCAGGGGATACAGGCCCTTCTCCAGTACACAGGTCTGTGCCGCAGAGATGGGGAAATGAGATTCACAGTGTGAAGCCTGGAGACTTCATTTCCCTGAAAGCCAAGGAAAGGGAGACAAGAAAGAAAGCATTCTTTAGGAATCCACCAGGTGAGAGAGCATTTGACTGAATGCTCCTAAAATCATTGTGGCTTTATTCACACTTCTCAAACACCTTGCAGTTCTGCAGGGATCAATTCTCACTCCAAACAACAACAGACTAACACTCGGCTGTTCCTCATCAGTCTATACAGGAGACCTGAGCCATACTATGAAAGCTACCTGTCTAACTAGAGATTTGACTCTGCAAAGCAGAGGAAGACCTTAGAGATATGGGGTCCTCTACTCCACGCAGTGTATTCCTGAAAAGCTCAGGCTTGTGCCTTTCTGAGTCTTCAATATGGCTGCCAAGAAGTGAGTTTATTTTAGGTTGATGCTATCATCATTTATAGAGCCACAACTATGGAAACTGGCCATTAAAACCAAAAAACTCTACCTGAAGAGCTGACAATGTAAGACAAATGGGAGAAATATAGAAGGAATAAAGTCTTTTTCTGTTCTGAGGCTGATCCATAACTTATTTTAAGTAGCAGACATTAATAAGTAAAAGAAACTGGCAGAAGCTACAAACATAGTTCTCATTAATTTTTTCAACCTAGTCTAAAACCAATCTGAAACCTGGCTTTCAATTCAGTAGAAAACAAACAAAAGACCTAAACATTAATCTTGTTTCTTCAGAACTTTTCAATTTAGTTTTGTTCAAACTTCCATTCAAAATCCCATTCTTTTACAATCCTGACCTGCTATTCTAGACAGGTAAGTCTAGAAACATTGGCACTGCTTCAGAAAGACAAAGGTGTGCAAATCTTTCTAAAATTCTTAGTTGTGAGAAGAAGGAAATATACCTGGAGGAATACCTGCTTAATACCAATAAACTAGAAAGCAGATAAAAGAAGACAATTTTTTTTTTCCTTGTGTTTTATTTACTTTTGCTACACATATCAGCATTAACTCAGCTTCTCCCTAAAGGCAACTGATTGGGGTCTCTGGAGCCCAATCTCTCTTTGATTCTATCTCCAAGCCCCATTGAGGGCCAGCACATGCCCCAGCTGCTGACTTGGCCTTGGTTTCTCTGGTATCTGGGTCACCCTAGTGTTGTGAGCGGCGTGGCCTCTTGTGGGCTAAAGAAGCACTGGAGACACTGGCCCTTCCCTTCAACACATGCTGGGGCTCCCCAGCTGAGCGTTTCTGGCCAGCAGGGGAGGGACTTGGCACCACCTGCCCCAGCTCCTCATGCAGCTCTTCCTGCACTCTGGGGCTGGGAGCAGGAGGACCCCCCAGGGAGACAGTGGGGCCAGGGGTGGCCGTGGGGCTGTTCTCCTGCTCCTTGGCAGCATAGTATTCCAGGAGTTCCAGCTGCCGCAGGATCTGCTCACCGCACTGGTGTGCAGTGACATCAATTACCTGGTGCACAAATATCACCATCTGGTGTTGCAGGACAGGCTGCAGCTCCCAGACCAAAGCCTCCTCATCCAGGCTGTAGCAGCACAGATTTCTCACGATGGTGCCCTGTGCCACAGCCACCTCGCACCAGCAACCGCCATGCAGCACCTTGTTCACCCAGGCCAGCAGGGGCTCGAGAATCGCCCAGGAGTCCTGGAAAAGGCCCGCTGAGACCTGGGGCTGCAAGAAATGTAGGTGGCTCCACAGCCCCCTGCTTGTCCTATTGGCTATCAACCAATGGATCTGAGGGGTATGGAATATCCATCTCCAAAAAGTCACCCTCTGACCACATTATAGTGTTGACAGTCTACCTGCAAAGGGGGCGTGATGGTCCCCTCTTTGTGCACCACAAAATGCAGCCCAGGTAGAATTGGTGGAGGCAGTGGGTCACATAAACGATGTCATCTTCATCATTGCAGCAGATGGGACAGCTCCACTCTGTCTCCACAGCCATGTTTGCTTCTTGCAGCAGGCTAGTGAGAGACAGACCAGGAGCTGCTCCCCCTTGCTGGCATCACACACTGCTAAAGAGAGAGAGGCTATGGTCACTCGCTGCCCCATGGACAGGAGGAAGAAATGCCCCAACTCCTCAAGAAGGGCACCTTCCAAGGCTTCCCAAACCCCATCACACACCCACGGCCACCCCGGGGGGGACATTTCCCCACACACCTCACCTCTGCTACTGCAAGTATGTCCCACAGTGCCCAGCTACCTGAACAAGGCAGGGCTGGGGAAGTAGGATGGTTCTGGAACAGGCACTAAGATCTGCCAATGGCAGCACTCAAGCAACTCCCAGCA
Source organism: Patagioenas fasciata (assembly GCF_037038585.1). Lineage (NCBI taxonomy): Eukaryota > Metazoa > Chordata > Aves > Columbiformes > Columbidae > Patagioenas > Patagioenas fasciata. Next base: position 124,020,270 of record NC_092520.1, on the reverse strand, counting down.
CCAGGACAAGCCTCAGTCTGACCTCCAGACCTCGTAGGCTGCTTGGCAGGAGTCCAACCATGAGTGAGGCTGGGCCAGGCTCTGCTGGCACCCAAAGATACGCAGTGAGGGGCTTCAGGTCACAGTCCATTGCTCCATTGCTCACTGATGTCACTGTACACTATTTGCTCCTACAGTGCTTTAACAGGTAGCGCTCTGGCTGGCACTGGCACTCGTGCAGATGAAAAATGTAATCATTCCCATATTCCTTGAACTTAGAAACTAGCCACTCTTCTATGACTTGAGGAGAGGGGGCAAAGAGAGCATGGTTCTTAGATAAAGTTCACAGGAATATGGTTTAGAGGTGGACGTGGCAGTGTTAGGTTAACAGTTGGACTCTATGATCTTAATGGTCTTTTCTAACCAAAATGATTCTATGATTCTACCGCAGTCCTCTGCAAGGCGCGCTTCCCATGCTCCTTCCCTGTTTGTGAGACACTAAGGAAAATGGGATGGCAGTAGAAATATGAACTCCAATAAACCTTTTGATATCTGTAGCTGAAATATAAAGGATGCAAAAAGAGCATGTATGCTACGTCAATGAGATTACTCCTATAGGGCAAATATAACCAAGCTATAACCCAAAGTAACACTATATCTAACAAACATAATAGAGCTGATGAGCTTCTACATTCAGAAAGGCGTGATATGCTGTCCAGAGCTCGTGGATTTTATTCTTGTTAGAAGGATAACACTTATCCCAACAAACAAAAATCCTCTCAATCCATTTTACTGTAAAAGTAGCTTTTTATACCCAAACATCATTGTGCAAGTAAATTCTTATTTCTTTCCTTCACAGACATTCTCAACATTCTCACTTATGCACGTTTCTGTGTAATATATATGAGTTCACACAATAGGGAGCGAAAAAAAAAAAGAGCAAGAGAACACATGTCCTATCCTGAAAAGCAAACCACAATACTAGAAAAGGAATTAAAGCTTCATTAGCTACTCTCTGGCACAGACATAGTAGCGATGTCTTGGATGCACCCCTTACCAAAAATACTGCATGCAGGACTAGAGTTTCTGAAAACAAGGCTGTTCTTCATGTACCATGGAGATTTCCAAAAACCTTTTTCTGTTTGGCACACTGTCTCTCCATCATTTTCTTTCAATTGATGACTTGCAAAGTTACAAATAGGAATCTTTGTCAGTAATTTAGTCTGTTACCAATTTTTTTAATACCAAAACAGGTATTACTGTGCTTGAGATGTAGAAATAAATTAGGCTCGCTTCTTTGTGTCAAGAATAATTTTATTTCTTGAGTCACTACATCCAAATCTAGCAGCCTACATTTTTAGGTCATCTGTAAACCAGAAATTATAATCATACATCTAAGTTCTCTTTTCCTTTGTCATCCCTATGATCCATCACTGAATACATTGTTTGTCATTCTTTATACTAAAGTCATGAATAGTTTAGAAATGCCTCTACTGCAAAACAGATTAAAAAGTACACTGCAGCCAAAGATGTGGCTAAACCCTCCCCCTGGGAAGCACCTAGGCAAGTTTATACTGTTCACCTGTACACCTCCTCTCTTCAGGACCAAATTAATTTTTCTTATTTATCAGCTAGGGAGTGTAACAGGTGGCACAAAACAGGCAGGTCATGAATGAAACTTCCCCATTTGCAATGACCTTTACATAAAGAGAAAGCCAGAGTAGTTCTCCCAGAAGCTGTAGTGTGTTTGCACTTTCCATTTCAAAGGTGCTTTATCTTCTCTGAAGAGAAAGTCCATTAGGTCCAAGAGTATCGCACACATTCATATTGCTGTGAGATCTACTGTGCACGATAGTGCTTATACTTCAGTTTTGGACTCACTTCAACAAAGCAAATCTAATATGCAATCTCAAATTATAGTAAGTTCACATTTACTTTTCTTCTGTGCACACCTGATATTTAAGTTACCTATATAACTGTTACCAGGTTGTAATTATTCACTATTTTTAATTATTCACTATATTTAATTATTTATATTTAGCACAGCCTCTGCATAACACCCACTGATTTTTTGAGGAAGTCATTTTACAAATACTACGGGACTGTAAAGCCGAAAGAGCCCTCCTTCGTTGCTGAATCCAGTCTTCCACTGTTAATAGCAAATGTGCATCTATGTTACAGTCCTCATTTTCACATACTGTGTTTATAAAATTTTCTTTCAAGGATTTTAATTATTTTTTATCTTGTAGAAAGTAAAGGCTGAAAGAGAGCCATGCCCATGAGCATCTCAGATGTAGTTAGCTAGCCAGAACCTCATTGCCTCAACAATCTGGTGTTTTAGGAGACCTTCTAATGTTGACAGAGCTGAGCCATCTGCTTGCTACCCATTGAGGCTTCTCCAGGGGCAGTTGTATGGGACTGTCCTCCAGGCACTTTGCTGGGCTGACTTCTCTCAAGATGGTGTTTCACTGTTATGAAATTGCCTGGTCACTTCCATATATTTGTTCAGGTCATGTAAAATAAAGTTCAAAACATTACCTAGGCAAAAAGAAAATTAGGTACTCTTTCAATTCTACGCTGAAATGCAAGTTACTGCAAGCCATATGTCTACTCTTCTGTCATCCCAGGGATTACTAAAACAGGGTGCCAACAGAAGTCAATCAACAAGCACTGAATGTCTGGAAGAAAAGTCAGAGGCAGACATTTCTGTGAAGGGTTAACTCTAGCACTGCTTTTTACCATAACAGAATTCATCATTTGTTCTAAGGACAGAGATATATCCTTATAGTACTTCCACACAGGCATATCACCTTCATTCTCCAGGCAAGTGACTGAAGAACAGATTTTTATAAGATATTTAGGCTGTGCTTACTATTTTGTTGTTGTTTGTTTACTCTCAACATTTTCTGGTTTTGGATCAAATGATTTGCATGCCTTCTAGTTAGCAGCCCAGCCTCAACAGGACAGACAACAAGTTGTAAGCCCATTCACATCTTCTCCTCTCCTCATCTTTCCTGTGTTATTGTAGCCTAGTGGCTGTGACACTTCTGAAATCAGAAATATAGCTGTCCTCTCCCAAGTTCCCACTAAAATCCCAGGTGAACTAGATTGCCACTGCTCTTCCCGCTTAACTCTGGCCAGTGCTTTCATCCACATGGCACAGCCTGCATTGCCACCCCTGCTGCCACAAATCCAGATCTCTCCAGCAATATAAAACCCAGCTGCAGACTAAATGTACAAAGCCATTAAAGTAAGATAAATGAAACAGGAAGGTTTTAGTGCCATTTGCGCCATACAATCTGGAATAAAATATCCTGGTTTTTCAGGTGAGTGATGGAGCTGACACACTGTTATTTAAAAGGCTGGGTATATTTTTTTTATCTTGAGTGAAGTGGGAATTAGTTATTCCTCCTAAGTTAGTACAGTTAACGCTAAGCAACACCAAAGTCCAGGGATGGGGCATGTGTATGTTTGCTTTCAGTAATGACTTTACATTTTGGATCTTTTTTGTCGCAGATTTTGTTAAAAGGATGATGACTTGTGTCATGGATGAGTGGAAAGCATCTCACTCAAAAGAAAGAAATATCAATATGTTTTATTGAGGTAAAATAATAATTTGTCAGAGTTCAGTGAATCTGATGGAATTTAACAAACTTTAACAGTGGTTTGACAAGGTTCAAGAAGTTCGATGGCAAGATTCACCTTATTAATTACTTCATGGAAGAAACATACAAAGGAAAATTGAGTTAGAATCGAGTTGGAATGATTCACACAGAGACTAGAGACACAAAGGGTAAGGAACTCCTGTTGAGTCATGAGGTTCGGAGTGGACCCTTTTGCTTTCTTAACTCTTTATGGAATCTAGGTTCAGCTAGGTCCAGTCTTAGTCTCAGAATTGGTCAATGATTTCTATTTAAGGGTAAGAAAGACTCTCCCCTGTTGAGTCACCTCCTTTGTGAGAACTAGAGGAGTTCTTGGCCCGACTACAGATCAGATCTTTACCTCCTTCGGAGCCTATACCAAACTACTGCTAGTTAAGGGGTCAAATGCACCTGACACAACTTGACTGCAATTTTTCACAATTTACATAGCCGCTGAAATTGGGAAAGCAAACAAGACTCTAATCATTGAAATTTAATCTTTATGGTGATATTTAAGCAGTGATGTATTGTGGCAGGAATAAGAAACCACAAAAACCATAGGAAATGGTTTTATGCTAAGGGTCATATTAACAAAATATTTGTGAAATTTTGGTCCAGGTGGTCAGCTCTACTGTTGACTCTCAGACAAACAGGGTCTCGGTCCTGGCTGGGCTCTACTTTATAAAATACACAACTATAGGGACAGACAACCCCCAAGCAAATTCTGTGTTGTTCTGTTAAAGCTAAGACTCTTCTGGCTGAACTGTCTTATGACATTGGGTCTGTTAACAGACAAAAACAGGTGCTACAGAGTATAGTCAATGCACATATAACAGTCATCAGGAACAGCATCCAACTCCTAAAGCAAGTTATCAGGGCAGTACAACGGGATAGATTTTAAAATTTAATCCTTGTATAGATCAGCTTCTCAAACAGAGGTACAACTCTGTGGAATTACCTCACTTTCTTCCCTTGCTCATTCTCTGGTCCAAGAAAGCAACACATTTCCAGCCAAGCAGGACACCTACACGCTTTCCTTAGTTTGGCAACTGCATTTCTTCAGGAAGTTTTCCAGGTTTTGAGGGGTTTTTTTGAAGGATAGAAGAAGCAATTATTTTAAATACTAAGCTATGATTACAAAGGTGTCTATATTCCTTTCAATATTTACCATATGATAGTTGTCTCATAACACACAGCAACTATAATTGTGGACATATAAGAGATGCTCTTGGCACAGCATTTGACCCTTTGCAAACATCCCTTCACAGGAACCTTTTTTTGCTGCCAGTGGCAGAGACTGAAACCTGAAATCTGGACTCAGTCAAGACTTGGCAGCCTCCAGATGAAAACACAGCCCACTGTCTGCCAAACCAACACCCTAGCAGATTATGCTGTTACTCTTTCTCCCTGCTGGTGTCCACCAGCAGCCCAAATGAATGAATTGCCTTTGTGCTCTTCATAAAAGAAAGTATCACAAATTATTTGGGCTGTCAAATGAGCTTCACCTGCTCTGCACTCATGTCGGAGCTCAGTTTGTGTTGAGCTTTTGTGTTCATATCCTACTGGAAAAGGTTGCAAGTATTTGTGTATGTGTGCTCAACCTTTTTGATAGGACAAATTCCTAGCACAGAAACAGTTATGCACAGGCTTTATACTGGTTTTGCCGTAAAGGTTTTTGTAGCATTCGTACAGTTTTTTTGGCTGTACCACTAAATTTAAATCCAAATGGACTATTAGCAGGTTAGACTGGTAGGTTCTTTAGCAAAGTGCTTGGGTGAAATTGGTTTATATTTGCTAAACAAAGTCAACAAGACCTGTCAGCAGGATGAGTTATGGAAGCTGTTCAACTTCCTGGGAGATGCCCCAAAAATAATCAATTGCCTAGCTGTTTGAGTTTGTTTTTTAATGTAGCTGATACATTAATGAATTTCTAATTCAGCACATGCAGTATTGCTTTTAGGAAAATCAGATAGTTTGAGGGATAAGGAAAACCGGTTGACTTTAAGCCATCTGAGTTAAAGTAATATTTCTGCTTCCCTCTTTTCTTGTCCTCAAAGATCACAAACTCAAATTGCTGTAAATACTCCTACATCAACACAAGTGGGTATAGAAATTGAAATGAGCTATTACAGTATAATGCATGTTTTATATTGTTTTTAATTGCAGACATATATAGGGCTTTTACTGATGCAATTAAGCCACTTACCAACATAATTTGAAATCTTCCAACTGACATAGTTAGGCCACTAAAACTTTCCAGTCATGAGCCTAGAAAACCTGGAATTAAGGTCTGAGAAACCTGAGCACTACTGGTGTTCCACCAAGTCAAATATCCTTTAGCTGCCTTTTTTTTTGGTTGTTTTTGTTTCGGTTTTTGTTGTTGTTGTTTTTGTTTTTTTCCTGTTTTTGTTTTGTTTTGTTTTGTTTGTTTGTTTTTGTTTTTTAGAGAAGTAGCTATGTTGTTAAATGCATGAAAAAAGGAACTCAGACAAACCTTGTCTCTTGTTCAGTGACCACAGGGACAGCTCACTCCTTTCCAATGATATCAAGCTGAGGAAGATGTCCTATGCAGGAATAAGACTACGAACTCAGGACCATAGGATAAATCAGATTAGAAGGCACCACAGAGATCCCTGGGAACTTGATGAACAGCAAAATAGTACTCCATTGCAGCCAGTAAATCACCTCCTGTTTCATACTCATATCACTAACCCAAAGAAATTGCATTAAAATATTTACCAAGAACTTCACTGTGAGGGACTTCATGAGTTAATACTTTTATAAATGAATTGTAATGTTTGAAAAAGTTCACAGTAGGTATTCAGATGCTCCAGTCTGATGCAGCAACAAACCACAAACAGGAAAGTGGAAGTTATGACTACTATCACAAGCAGCAAGAAGTTTCCAAGAAGGACTTCACTGAACACAAGAGGAACAGGCACATGGAACAGCTACCAGCAGATGAATGCCACTTTTAAATAATGTTCAATTTGTTCAAGGCCTTCGAAACCTGATTCAGCACCAGCTAAAGACAAATTATTTCCCCTCTTAATGGCAAACAGGGCAGCCTTATGAAAAAGACATGGCATTGCTCCCTTTGCAACACAGCTGGAATGTGTGGATAGCATTCAACCCTTCAGGTTTTCCAGAAAATATCATGTTAATGTCTTCACAGAGAGCACTTATGTTCCACATCAGCCAGGGTATTTTTTCAGTGACAATCAAAAAAAAAATCTGAATCACAGCCAAATAGCTACTTTCTTTCATTGTCTGGCAGCTCTCCCTCTTATCTACAGGCCTGTGTCTTTGTTAGGTTCATTTTCTCTGTGTGCAATAGAAATCTCATCTGCTTTACCAAGAGAACAGATAGTTCTGTTTCATCCTTGGCAGCCAAAATACTGAACCTCCCCAGTGCCTGCTTTTTTTCTTCTCCCATTTGCAGGTAGCTATAGCATTCTGCTTACCATTCAAAATGAATGAGTGACTCTCTTGTTTTAGATTTTACTTTTTTTTATTTTTTTTTCTTTCCTTTGGGAGTATGAGCTTAAGAGTGATTGCTGAAGACAGAAATATTAGCAAGTCCAGGGTGGCTCCCTTTATTTCTGACCATGTATTTCTTGGCTGGTTTATCAGCTCATTTTGTTCTCCTCAAGTCAAATGGTTATTCTCATTTATAATTCCTGTAACCAAGCTTTCTTTTTCCCAGCTGACTGCCCATACACAGTGCCACTGTCGCAGACTTGTCATTCGCTATTATTTTCCAGTGTATCCAAAAACATATAGCTTTCTATATGCTCACAGATTCATAAGTATCCATTGGTGTGCACAGTGCCTAGACAGCTGACTACCAAACATCTGGATTAGTCTCAGCAGTGAAATCCAACATCTCTTTTAAGTAGTCACTCCTTTAGCAAGGACAACTGCATCAAGCACATGACAAGTAGCTGGGGAACAGGAACTACTTGCATGCAGTAGAGTTTAATTCGCCTTCATTCACAAGTTAACATGCTAGGTAGGAGGACAAATCAGAGTGACTTAAAATATTCAGTATTATAGAACTGGTTCAAGAGCATTGATTTTTGCTGCACCCATCTTTTATCAGTGTGTCAGCTAGCCAATTTTGCATCATTTTCTACTTGTTCTATTGCTTTTTACCCTAAGTAGCATTACTGGTTTGAAGGGGAACACTCACAGCTGATCAATTCTACGTACTCCACTTGGAGCACAAGCAAGTTTTCAGACTTTATAGCAAAGAGAAAGGATTCTTTTCCATAGCCGCTTCCTACAACATCTCATAAACTTTACACTCTGCTAACAGTAAATACAACTGTCTTCATTTTCTACTGAACAGGTACAGACATCTCACAACCTGATCTTGAGAGAAATGAAATGTCTTGTAAACCTACCAACACAAGAAAGATATCACTTTCCTTCAGAAGCTGCATGCAGAAGACACATCAACAAATGTTTAACCTTAAGGTTTCAACTGCCATAAAAATGGAGGCATGGAATAAGCATCACAGTTAGTGTTTTAATCTTAACAAATTTAGTTTTCACATATTAAATTACCCATAAGTGTTGATTAAAGCAAAATTACAATTCTGGAGCACAGTAAATAAAATGCAATTAAAAACATGAGTATAGGGGCACACCTGGGAGTTACATTTGTGTAAGAAAGGAATTCAGTAACAGACTGGGGAAATACATCTCTCAAACATTAGTATAATATATGGAAAAAAAAAAAAAGGCAGATTTCTTTAATTATGGCTTAAGCTTAATAAATTACAGAAGTCTCAGAAATGTCTGATTCAGCAGCCTTATCTTAATGGCAACAAAATACAACTGTGATGATCAGTAACGCTGTGTGTGGAGGAAAACCTTTTCCTTATTCTTCATGGTTGTAAGTGCAAACTTCCTCATGCATTGGTCACTGAAAAGTAGAGATCGCCTATTAAAACCAGGTGAAGCACTGTTGGCATGTAACACCATCTCATCTTTCCAGCAATAGTGGTTTCCACATATGTACCACACAGTAAAAGAATATTAACTAGACCTGTTGTGAGTAGTAACAAATGAGGTTGTAAGCTTAACATATGGCCTGGAAAATGTAGAAATTTCCATCTGTAAAAACAGGATTAATAGAGCTTGCAAAGTTTCACTGAAAGGAAGGTACTTTACTGGCTCATTTAGTATCTAACAACCACCCAGTCCCAAATAAAGCCACACGCACCCTTCGCAAGGTCATCACCCTCACAGATATGGCAAAAGTTGGCCCTGACACATCACAGATAGCTATTCCTTTTCTTCCTGTGTTTCTTTTGCCTTAGAGTGGATCACAGAGGCATGTGTCAAGATCTGCACAGATCACAGATGTAGGGACTAAGCTGTGGGTGGTCTGGAAGACCAGAGAGGGACTTCATCTGTATACAACAGGAGTGACCTGGTAGAGGGGATGACAAAACTAGGTGGAAAAGAAACAAAGAGGATATAATTACTCTCCCTCCCACGAATACATCACAGAAGCTTTACTGAAAGGCTATTTCAAACCAACCCAAGTCCAAAACTGAAAACTACCCAAAGTACCCTAAGCAAAAAGTAACAGAAAAACACTAAGAAAACAAGTTGCAACAATGTATTCACTGAGTCTCCTTGCAAAAACAGCTTTATCATGTCACTTGAAGGACATGGAAAGAGTGTAAAATTCACACTAACTACATTTGCAGGTGATACCGAAATCTAGGCCAGTATTTGTAGCTGAAAAAAATAATATACTGTACACATCTGGAGAAAATGCTGTTTGTAGAATTTCTCAGTATGCCTATTTAGAAGGTAAATTTGAAACAAAATGAAAGTATGGGGCATAAGTAAGGCAGATTTTCTTAAAAAATAATCTAGGACAGTAGTAGAGAACAAATATAAAATAAGTTGGCAGTAAAGCAGTATTTAAACCAAAGAGAAAAATAAGTAGGAGCTTCCTTCCCCACACAACTCGGATGCTTAGGAAGACACTTGCACTCTCTGGACAAGCCCTGAGCACCCCAGTTCTCTTTGTGAAGAGAACATTGGTGAACCCAGGTTTAAGATACTACATTGAATTCCGGGTCCTTCCACAGAGGGGATCTGAAGTGGGAAAGAAAACCAGAAGCTTAATGTGCAATTAACAAGAGCTTGAAAAGATAGTTTAGGAGAAAACTGAAAAGGAAGTCAAGTGTTTTGTTAACCTGTTGGGTTATATGATACCTGTTTACCAGTAAGCACTGAAAAAGGAAAGGGTTGCTACGAAAACCCCTGGAAACATTCAAGTCCAGGTTGGATGGGGCTCTGAGCAACCTGATCTAGTTGAAGATGTCCCTGTTCATTGCAGGGGGGTTGGACTAGGTGACCTTTGAAATTGCCTTCCAACCCAAACTGTTCTATGATTCTAAGATCAATTTGATGAAATCAGAGCCAGGAAAAACAAGCAAATAAACAAACAAACACACACACACAGGATCAGCATCAAGCAATTTCTAACAGTGAGATGCAGAGAAGTCTGTCAATACAAATTGTGCTGATCCCCTCAAGAAACTCTTTTTAAAGAGATCCCCCAAATCCCCATGCCCAAAGTGTATATAACAGAAAACAATCTAGTGCTATTGGGGTGTGAGATAGGTGACCAACCTCTAATGTTTTGTTATGACAAGCTTCTGGCACTTGCACTGCCAAACTAACATCCACAGGGATCTCAGCCAGAAATAAAAAATCCAGTATCTTAAGAGGGTGTGCAACATATCATAAATTCAGATACAACAAATGTAAACTTCTGATCTAACTTTTACCATGGTTGTTGAAAGCAAATAGGGACGTAACAATCATTTCTGTTGTCTGGGAGAAACGGGGAGTGAGATGTCAGGGGAAAGATACAATTAATTTATTGCATCCTCTTCCCAGGCACCTGGCACGGGCCATTGGCGGGAACAAGAAATTTGGCTAGATAGGTGTTTCACCCACCCTTGTAGATGTCATTTTCCTAGAGAAAGCATATGTCCAACTTAGCAATCAAATCACACCCAAGAGACTGAAGAGAAAAATTGTCATGGCTCTGCTTCAATGAAAAGTGCAAACCAATGGTATCTGTCTACTAACACAGAGATCAGAAGGAATATTAAATACTTAAGAGTATGCTGAGATGTCTATCTCTCCGGGGGTCTCCCGTCTCCTATGTAAGGAGACAGACTGACACAGGAAAAGTTGTGGTCTTCCCAAGTCTAGACAGAGAGAAACCCAAGGGAAACGCTGAATATCTGCTCTGCTATCTCCAAGGAAAAAGTAATTTTTTTAGTGCAGATTTTCTCTACGTAAGTGATATATTAAATGCATTGGTTTGTCAGTATCCTCTGGCATTCCTGAAACACCAATGCCTCACAGCCACAGCTTACATTCAAAGGAAGGTCTTGACCATGAAACAAAATGCAAGTAATTTTGCATTTGGTTGAACTGCAAAAAATTAAAAGAAAAAAAATATTGTCAAATGCCAAGCATCTGATATAAAAATAAAATGGTATTTTTCCCCATAAACATACAGCTAATCACAGAAGCATAGAAGACAGAACTGGAAGGCACACCACTAGGTCATTTAGTCCATCCTTCTTCCTCAAGACAAAAATCAACTATTCCAAAAAACAGAGCCTGAAAATTAGCCTTCATTTAAATGTGCAGGTGCCTTTAACTGTTTTTCATAGTGTGGTGACAAAGAGGTCCAGAACTTATTTAATCCACATTTCAAAACAACAACAAATAAAATACGTAATAATTTATGTAATATATAAACATTATATGTAATATTACCTATCTCTTACTTGCAACTGGTATGCAAAATCCTTATAATTACAGCAGTAAAGTGTGAGGGATGTGCAAAAAATGAAGAATACCCATCGAGTGAAAGAAATGAACGTTGTGAAATGAGTGATTTGTTGGATACTGTGAGCACAAGCAGACATGAATCCTTTTCAGAAGCAGTCAGAAAAGCTTAGAGTGGCTCATAAATCTAAAACTGGGAGGAAAAACAGAGACAGGAACAAAGCAAAGTAAACTCTTTGATAATGGAGGATCTCCCTCATATGAGGGAAAGAGAAAAACATTACTGTACACTGCCAAACAACAGGATGCTTAAGTTTCGCTCAAGCATGAGAGATAACACAGGAAGCTACCAGTTTTATCTGGTTGAGAAGATCCATATTCACAACCAGTCTGCAATCAAAAGCACCAGATCATTCCCTGCTGTCACTGCACTGAAGCTGGGGAGGAACGTAAGCTATGCTTGGATGTTCATGTATATCAAGTTCATTGTAAAATCTGGAGTGATGTCCCTGGCTTATGCCCCATGCTCCCTGGCCTTAAATGCTGACCATCTGCAGTGGGACCACTTCCAAGGTATAACATGGCTTTGACACTCATCTTTACAGGGCTGTCTAGAAAGGAATATATGAAAGATATCAAAGTGCATATACTTGTATTTCAGCAAGGGGCTTACCACAATTCAAAGAAATAAAGGAGGCAGGACGATGACACCAGTGATGTACATAGGTCTACTGCCACGTCCAATGATATGTGAAGCACTGAAGCAGTGCCACACTTACATGTTAGAAAAGTTGTGAGGCTATGTCAAAATGCCCAAAATCCACACCCTAATTCAGCTGAAGGGAATGTGAGCCTCTGAGCCACATATGTTTTAGACTAGATGCTCTCTCTTTTCCTCTCTTTCTATAGAAGTATATCATGGTACGTAGGTATTATTTTGTAGACATATCTCACATTTTGGCATTGACCAAGTGAAAATGCAGACTAGTAAGAAATAACTTTATGATAACAGAATTGCTTTTAATGTTCTGTCTTATTATGTAGCAAAAACTCAGATTGTCTAGCAAATATTAGGTTAGAAATGTTATTTTAGAGTAATAATACATGCAGTCTCTTTTTCCAATTAGAACCATGACGACACAATTTATTCTACTCTTCCAAACACATTTTCATAAGAATAATGTCTTTGATAGCTTTGGACTTTTATTGTTAGTACTCCAGGTATTTATAATTTTGGAGCCAATGGCGGTCAAAAGGCCTGCATGCCAGCATTTACATTTATCTGCATGATGATGATTGGGAAAGAGCTATACAATATATATATGGAACTTCTCTTATTTCTTCACTGTGGTGAAATACAAACACACAGGAATCCAGTTAATTATCGGTTGCACATTTGTGTCCTAACTATAAAATGGCGAAAGTGACATTTGAGTTTTTAGCTAGAATAATAAATAATTCTATTAAGATCATAGTAGTCTTTACTTTTAACATTCAACAAATGCCAAATTCAGTGAAAGTTTATTGCAATGTGAGTGAGGCTACCTTGGTATAACAAGAAAAACCTCCAAGGATTACCATACCTGATTAAATAAAAGATTGAACTGAATAAACCCAGAATGGAAACAACGAAAGCGATATGAATACAAAGAAATAATGCTGAATGAGAATAAACTATGCAAGCATGCAGAAAAATTGCCACTATCTTCACTTGCATTGTCTCATTAGAGAGCTGGAGAGAATTTTGAACATGCTAAGAGGGTGCTGTTGGTCCAAGGTAAACTGAGCTGTATCAGAGATTGCTGGCTTTCCTTACACTGAGTGTTCATGGAGGATGCTGGACATGAGGACTGGAGAGAGAGGTCTTCTTAAGTCGGTTCATTGTCAAAGCTGCAAAACTGCCAGTGATCTGTTTTCCATGCTCCACTGCCACTGCCATAGGACTTTGGTTTAATGGACTCTATGTTGGACCGAAAAAAAAAAAAAGTTATTTGTTGCTATTAATTGTTGTCAGTCAAGAATATCTGTCAATTGGATCAGCTTGTGTTAAATTGTGGGCGACCCAAGCAAGCTGGAATATATTGGTAGTTTCACCTTACAATAATGATCATTTCTGAATTATCTCTTCAAACAACAATTTTACATCTTTATGAAGTGATGCAATTACCTGTAGTAACTGCCATTGTTACACTAGATCTTTTTCAGGTGTTCAGAAACACGACCTTTGAGACTAAAGTTTCATACCATAGGAGCCATAGTAATAAGACTAGTTTTAAGACTTAATTGGCTTTAATTAAGACTAATTTTCCCTGGCTACTCATTCCTGGCCTTATTCAGCATTGTATCAACTCTTGAGTTGTGTTGGTACAACCTGTTTTAAATCAGGTTAATTAAATGACCCAGGCTGAAAAACAACTCTTTAGGCAGATTTTTTTTTTTTTTTGTTTGGATCAAATATCATATTCTTGACATATTTAACAGCATAGCCCACAAGAAGTTAACTCAAAAGGCATGGGGCATGTTGCATCCTAGAGACCAGAATATGCTGCTAGGGGAAAGAAACAGCTCATACCAAAACCACGAAAAAAAAAGATGTGCAGTGCTGAGTTACAGCCTAAGATTCTACCTCTCATTAAATCAGTGTGTGTCTAAACTTGCTAAATATAAATTCTCTGTGTTCTGGGAAACTAAGAAAAGAGATTAACTGATTTCAGGCACAAGCTGGAAGCTACAGAACATGTCTCCAGATTCTTGTCTCCTCAGTCAGTGATTTCAGATGGAAAATGCCATCTGTGCAGTGCAACTGCCCCAAAACCTGGAGGTCAGTTCTCAGCAAGATACAGGCTCAAACTGCCTTTAAAGTTTCCAGTTTCCTTTTTTCAAGACCTTTATGAATATTATCTCTACCCCAGCTCATCTTGAATCAAAACTGAAAAAAGTAAAGACATTTTATGGGCCAGCTAGAGCAACTACTGGTATTGCTCCTAACAGCAATTTTTCCTTATTGAAGAAAGGATGAGATAACATCAGCAACAGAGCAGACCAATGTGCTCACTTCCAGGCCTCCCCACTGCAGTAACAATACAAATGTTTTGCACTTCCAAAGCAGCAATTCAAGCCTGTTTCTTCTGTAAACCATTCTCCTCCATTTTGAGCAACTCAGCTCCCACCTGCAGTTGAAGAAACGACATACTTCTCTTCAAAATGAAATAGCCATCTTATTCCCATTTGTTCAGATGCTGATTTTGAACCAATTTTCTTTTGTCTCCTCTTTCTTTTATAAAATTGACATTCATATCCCTTTTCTGGGCATGTTTGGCACAGACAGCAGAGGGATTCAGGCTGACAAGAGCAGCTGATGGATTCAGCCCCCAGGCAGAGAATTAGCTCTATGGCATGGAAGACCCTCTGCCCCTCTTTTCCCAGTATTTAGATATGCAAGGATCAACCTGAATCCTCATCGATGGATTGTTCTGCTTTGGTCCCCTGTTTGATCTCAAAACTAATAAATATTTCACTGAATGGGAGAATTATGACATCAGCAATGACCCAGCCAGACATCACAAAGGCAGCAAATTAATGTGTGCTCAGCTTTTCTGTTGTTTAAGATTCCGCACAAGGCCTTTCATGTTTTCATAAAGTCGTGGTTCATAGCTATATCATAGCTCTAAATATGACCCTTTAATGACATTGCCATCAGGAGGTATATTTTTTGCCAGCTGGCAGTGGAATTTTTGCTATATCCATTAGATAAAAAGATCAGATAGAGATTTGAGAGTATATATAGAAAATACTATCAGCAGTCAATCTGGAGATACAGGCAGCTTCAGGCACATGACACTCACAGGTTATTTTCAAGCTAATGGAATTCAGTATCCTCCTCAGTCTAACATCTGTATTAAAAGAGTCAGTCACCATATCTCTGTCACAATATCAGCATTGTTGAACGTTAGCCAAATTTTGTTTGTTTTGGTTTTGTGTGTTTATTTTTATTTGTGGTTTTGTATTGTTTTGCTTTGTTTTGGTTGGTTGGTTTTGTTTGTGTGGGGTTTTTTTCTGTTTTTTGTTTTGTTTTGTTGTAACTGTTGTTTGTTGTTTTGTTTTTCTTCTGCCCTGTTCTAGGCAAACGTGCTTCAGATCAATAAAATATCCATTTCACTACATCATGATCTCATTTCTTATTTTGAAAGGGTCTTAGTGAATAAGATATTTTAGAGGAAACAAGTGTACATTGTTCCAACTGATAAATTAGTTTGTTTCGACACATATTTGAAATAAAATATTTGTGAAAAATCACAGTCTTGTGCAAATTACAATATTCAGCCACTAACAAAAAGTCTCACAAGCTCTGAGAACCTTAAAATTCAGAACAATAGCACAGTATTTTTCTATTAAAAAAAAAAAATCTGCCCCCTCTTGACTTGCTTTCATTAAAAAAATGTGTGTGTGAGCGTATACCTATGAATGTATTATGTATTTGTATGCATCTGTGGAATGGAGGCTACCCTTTCCTTCTTCCAGTGCTTTCTACCTTCGCTCTTTTTATTTGCCTGAAAGCTGACACAAATCCATGGCTTTGCTCCTACACTGGATGGATCTCATGAGTACACCTGCATATCTACAGAAATAGTTTTATTAGTGACAGTACAGGATCACACAAGGAAAACCAGCTGGAAGATTACATGGAGCACAAAGGCATTAAGAGGAAAATCATCTTCCCTCATGATGGGAGATGAGCCCATGACATAGAGCAAAGCTCTGAACCAGAATTCAAATGTTACCTGAAGGTCAATCTGGGTGCAACCCTGGTAGAGAAATAAATGCCAGCAGCAGAGAATACACACATATTACAACTTCCATGTAACCCAGGAGTGCTCTGGTAACTTCTGTGATCCCAGTGTAGGCCCTGGCAAAAATGTCTTTAAGGCCAATTTTTCACTTCTGACAAATGGAGAATTTCAGAGTTTTGAGTATCCATATTATACTAATATATTCCTGACACATTCTTTCATTTAGGGAAAACTCAGACTGTTCAAACAAATATTTAATTAAGCCTCATATGGCACAGCAGGGAAAATATTTTTAATGATATCCCGTGGTCAAAATCAAAATTTGCTGACAGTTACTTCACAGTGGTGCCCAGGTTTTACGCTTTTTTTCATACCAGTAAGAGAGTTATGTTTAGCAGTAGTTGGCAAAGCCTGACCTTTCTTGGTCATATCTCACAACATTGGAACATGTTGGGAGTAAAATATGTCCAGTTTTGGAGAACATCCAGCAACCCTGTGTGACAGGGTTCAGGATAGGAAGCAGTGAGAAGGTAAACGTGGTGAAAAGATACGCAGTTGCCTCCACCAACACCTGCACAAGATACCATCATCATTTGTAATCTTTGATACTAGAGCCCAAGATCTACAAGAAGCAACTATGACCTTAACATAACTGGTTTTCAAAGGTTTAAAAATACATTTTTTAATCATTTAATCATCTATGTCAAAATATAGATAAGGTTAAAATTAGAAGCTGGAGATAATGGCTTAGAAGCTCCATGGATGCATCTCTGTGTTTTGGTACCTTTTCCCCTACTCAGAGGTTTCTGGTCAGCCTTTGGTTAGAGAGGTCAAGTTTTTTCCTGCTGGACAAATTGAGTGTGGGAAACTTTAAGCGCAAAATGCAATGAATAGGTAAATTCTCGGTATGGTCCTGCCCTTTTACAACTAAAGATGTTATATCTCTTATCCTTAGTGTGATTGCATAATATGTGGATTGATACAAACCAGTGTATTTTCAGCATCTCCATTAAAGAGATTTGACTATCCAGTGGAGGAGTATGCTGTGAATTTGTCATCATCCCTCAGATTGTATAGGAAACGGAAATGTGTCATGATGGAGGGGAAATAAAGATCTTGATGCGATCAAACCAATTTAGTAACAACTGTTCTGGAGATTTCAGGCTAACAAGGGTTTTTTCCAGATTGCTCCTTCAGCAACTTTGCTGGAATTCGTAAAGAAATGTAATACTGATGAGCTAGTAATTATTAAAGAAATACTGTCATAGCCGAGGCTGTTACAAATTACAAAAAATTATTTTAACCAAGTTCAAATAACTTCTTTATTTTCAGTTGTTAGTGAGCACACATTTTAGAAGTATCTCCAGTAAAAATAAATTAAGAATTCCTTCTTTTTAAATGGTTGAAAGTGTTCCAGGAACCCAGGTAAAAATACATACATTCATACATGCACTTATATTTGATGTTACTTTCAAATAACAAAAAGAAGCATCAAATATTTCTTAGCAGGTAGCTGCAGGTTAAAAAAAGAAAAAAAAAAAAATCAATGATCCAAGAAGTTGTTGAAGACCAAGAAAGTAGATAAGCCCTAAATCAACAAATTACACAAAAATACTATTTGACATCACAATGTCACTGAATATTTTTCTGACACAGACACATTCACTGAATTCTGTCAGTCTTTAGCTTTTTATTTCGTTAAAAAATAGGAGGAAACTTCACCTTTGAACATGACGAATGTCACTATAAGCAAAAATGGCAATGACCAATGCCTCAACAATCAGAGAGTCTTCTCCTGCTTAATTTCCATTGTCTGTACTGCAAAAACACAAGTGACCAAGAAAAGACATGGATCATGCATGTGTGTGTGTCTAATGTACTAAGAAGGTCCTTCGGAGACAGACTTATTTACCCACTAGACTATTTACCTTACTAACTGCAAGATAGTCATAGTTTTACTAAAAGGAAGCAAAGAACAATACACACACATTCGGGATACTGCAAGGACATCTTTCCTGCACTCATGTGCATGGCACCTGGTGTGTAATTTTCAGATGTTAATGTTAAGTCAAAAATAACACTCCCAGAGTGGAGCTACCTGGTAACAAGAGAAGTGCCTGGAGACTCCCAGGCACGAACATCCATAAGGAAAACCAACATGGCACACCAGACTGATTACATCAATTCTAGATCCATTATTATTCATGATAGCTAGATATGCTTTGGCACATAACTCCATACCAGTTTTAGCCAACATGTCTGAATAAATGTCCCAAAGAGACAATTTTCATGGTTATCAAAAGACAGACCAAAACAGGTCAAAATTTTAGCAGTCAGCTTTGTCTCTGCCTGTTAATTTACTCTATATTAAAAGCCAGACAGCGTAACTGAACCAGAACAATGCTATAAATTTACATAGCCAGAATTTTCAGACATTGTTGTTATGTTCACAATTAACCAAATTAATCCCAATTTTAAAGAGCTTTTAAGAGCAGCAAGGAGTACTTGGTTTATGTGTTACTTGCTCTCCCATTTATTAACCTTATTGTTTCACTCTTCTGCAGTTTACTAGCAGTAAAGAATTCCCGTGTGAAACCAAATAAAATACTTCTTTTGTAATGGTAATGCTACTGTCTTTATAAAGCCCTGATTCTAGCCACAGCCTTAGCTCCTTACTGGCTTGATTTACGAGTGGGCTGACCTGGGCCTAACCCTGTCAGTTTTA
Organism: Patagioenas fasciata; assembly: GCF_037038585.1. Lineage (NCBI taxonomy): Eukaryota > Metazoa > Chordata > Aves > Columbiformes > Columbidae > Patagioenas > Patagioenas fasciata. Next base: position 124,001,296 of record NC_092520.1, on the reverse strand, counting down.
GTTCTGAGACAGTTCTTAGGATTATGGGCCTCTGATCTGGCAAATTCCTGAGAGGAAAAAATGTGACTGAGGAAGGCCCTCTCTGATAAGTGATAAAACCCTGTTCTTTTCAGGTTACACTAGAGATTGGGTTGTGGGCAGAATTAATTGAGGAAGACAAAGGAACACACACACACCAAAAAAAAGGATAAAAATCAAGAAAGGAAACATAAGAGAATACAGAATTATAGGAGAATTACTGAAAATGAAAGAAGGAAGGGTCGAAGGGAAGCAATCAATTCCCATTTATAAGGTAGGGAGTCTAGCAAACTAATTAACATTAGAGCCAGATCAATTTTCTTACACAAAGTATTTTATGAGATTGTTACATGACAGTATACTAATTAAAACTGATTGGCCTAATTAGAGCAACATTAATAACATAGCAGGCAGTAGTAGCAACACCGCTTAGTCCATGATGAGCTTTAAAGATAAAGATATGTAAGAGTCACCACAGACATCCCTTGTTTTAATGTAATATTTTGTTTTGCCGCAAGCCAATAATAAGTCTGTGATCACATGTTGGTGAACAGTTTGCTGCTTTTCTGCAGTGAAGAACAGAAAGGAAAATGACAAATTAGCCAGTATAGAAAAGAGAGATAAACTGAGAACTGAAAACAATGGCATGTTGGAAAAGCAATTAGTGAGAACCAAATATAAAGCATGGGCCTGATTCTTCCATACCCTGTATCTTATGAAGCAATTTACTGGGACATAGCCCCTGCAATGCCTCGCCCAGGCTTTACTATTGGGTAAAAGACTTCATACAAACGCAAAGCAACAGAGAAATAAACTGTCTAGTCTAGCAAATTGCAACCCTGGAGTCTACAAACACTTATCAGTCTACAGGTCTCCAGGCTTCCCTCAGGACTTACTGACTAACCAGTGTTTCCCAAGGTTGCTCAAGAGAAGTTGCCCAGTATAGATTTGTGATAAGACCTTTCCTTTATGAGAAATTTTTTTCTGAACATGATAAAATCAGGAAAACATGCTTTTTAAGGAGAACAAGTATATAGTATATACAGTCCTTATTTTATTCTTTGATGAAATGAGTGAAATTCCATGGAAAAACATGTTTCTACGTAAAAGGAAACAAACCCATTATTAAACAAGTTCAAAATGACGAGCTATTTAGAATTAAGTGGAATATTCCCCCAAAGTATTTTGGAGCATTCACCCACTTCCGTTTGCCATTTGGACTTTAATTGCTGTGATTCTGCCACGATAAATGAGAAATCAACACGCACTGAAAAATCCGGATACTTAGCATTTAACAATATAGTTACTGCAGATCGAGGTACTGGAAATTTTATATAAATGAAGGAGATAGTTATTGTAAGTAAGTAGGTAGTTAGACAACACTAAAGTCTTAGAAAGTAGAAGGTTTCTTTCTGGAGCAAGACTTCCGGTCTGTAACAATTATAGTGGTAACACAGTATTGCTGTGAATGCTCTGTTCCTCATTGCATGATGGTGCAAAACAAAACTAAGCAAAATGGTAATTTCATGGTCTGCTTCCAAAAGATACTCCCTTGAAACCACCCACAATGGTTACTGCTGTCTTCCACAGTAACTACTAAAAAGTAGGTACTCCATACACTTTACCTGCAGAGGAAACGCACTTTCACTTTTGTAGTGTACCATGATGCAGAGCATCTACCAAGTGTTACCTTAAGAATTTCTACATAATTTATACAAACATACCTCAGAACTGGGGGCAGGCTTTACTGACATTCATTTGATAACATCTGAAAAATTTAAGACTTGCAGTTACAAATAGCTTATTATTAAGTGCAAAAACATTTTTAAAAAACAAACCTCACACAGAAACTGACCGTTCTTGCTCTGGCGCTCATGTCTGAACACTTCTGTATAAATTCCTTACGGGTTAAACTGCTGAATGTGTATTCTGCAGCTGAAGCTCATCCTCTGGGTTTGTGTGTTCCTAAGATTCCTACAGCACTAGCTCCATCTCTCTGGCTCACTTAAACACAGAACCACAGAATGTAAAGGACTGGAAGGGACCTCAAGAGATCATCCAGTCCAATCCCTCTGCCAGAGCAGGAACACCTAGATGAGGTTACACGGGAAGGCGTCCAGGCAGGTTTTGAATGTCTCCAGAGTAGGAGACACCACAAGCTCCCTGGGCAGCCTGTTCCAGTGCTCTGTCACCCTCAGTAAGAAGAAGTTTTTCTCAAATTTAAATGGAAATTCTTGTGTTCCAGTTTGAACCCATTACCCCTTGTCTCACCATTGGTTGTCACCAAGAAGAGTGTGGCTCCATCCTCATGACATTCACCCTTTATTTATCTGCAAACATTAATAAGGTCACCCCTCAGTCTCCTCTTCTCCAAGCTAAAGAGACCCAGCTCCCTCAGCCTTTCCTCATAAGGGAGATGCTCCACTCCCTTCATCATCTTCATGGCTCTGTGCTGGACTCTCTCCAGCAGTTCCCTGTCCTTCTTGAACTGAGGGGTGCAGAATTGGACACAATATTCCAGATGGGGTCTCACCAGGGCAGAGTAGAGGGGGAGGAGAACCTCTCTCGACCTACTAACCACACTCCTTCTAATACACCACAGGATGCCACTGGCCTTCCTGGCCACAAGGGCACAGTGCTGGCTCATGGTCATCCTGCTGTCCACCAGGACCCCCAGGTCCCTTTCCCCTACACTGCTCTCTAATAGGTCATTCCACAACTTATACTGGAAACTGGGTTTGTTCCTACCCAGATGCAAGACTCTACACTTTCCCTTGTTATATTTCATTAAATTTTTCCCCGCCCAACTCTTCAGCCTGTTCAGGTCTCGCTGGATGGCAGCACAGCCTTCTGGCCTGTCAGCCACTCCTCCCAGCTTGGTGTCATCAGCAAATTTGCTGACAGTACACTTTATTCCCTCGTCCAAATCATATGAATATATTGAATAATACTGGTCTCAGTACTGACCCCTGAGGCACTCCACTAGATACAGGCCTCCAACCGGACTCTGTCTCATTGACCACAACTCTCTGGCTTCTTTCCTTCAGCCAGTTCCCTGTCCAGCTCACTACCCAATCATCCAAACCACACTTCCTCAGTTTACCTGTGAGGATGCTGTGGGAGACTGTGTCAAATGCTTTACTGAAGTCAAGATAGACCACATCCACTGCTCTGCCATCATCTATCCACCTTGTTATGTCTTCATAAAAGGCTATGAAGTTGGTCAAGCATGACTTCCCCTTGGTGAAGCCATGTTGACTGCCCCTAATGACCCTCTTATCCTTGATATGCCTTGAGACAGCACCAAGGATAAGTTGTTCCATCACTTTCCCGGGGATGGAGGTGAGGCTGACCGGTCTATAGTTACCCAGGTCCTCCTTCTTGCCCTTTTTGAAGACTGGACTGACATCTGCTTTCCTCCAGTCCTCAGGCACCTCTCCTGCTTCCCAAGACTTGGCAAAGATGATAGAGACTGGTCTAACAATGACCTCAGCCAGCTCCCTCAGCACCAATAGGTGCATCCCATCCGGATCCATGGATTTATGGGTGTCTAGATTGCTTAATTGCTCCCTCACCCAGTCCTAATCAACTAAGGCAGACTCCTCCATTGTCCTGACTTCCTTTGGGGTCTCAGGAGTACGGGGCTCCTCAGGACAGCCTCCAGCGGATTAAACAGAGAAGGCATTCAATAACTCTGCCTTCTCTGTATCTTCTGTCACCAGAGCACCCACCTCATTCATCAGTGGGCCTACATTGCCTCTGGTGTTAGTTTTATCTGCCATGTATTTGAAGAAGCTCTTTCTGTTGTCCTTGACCCCTGTCGCCAGGTTTAACTCTAAGGAGACCTTAGCTTTCCTAGTTGCTTCCCTACACCCTCTGACAACAGCCTTATATTTTTCCCAAGTGGCCAGCCCTTCCTTCCATGATCTGTAAACTCTCCTCTTCCACTTGAGCTTGCCCAGCAGTTCCCTGTTCAACCACGCAGGTCTCCTGGCTCCCTTCCTTGACAGGTCAGGATGCTCTGAGGGGTTTGGAAACTGTACCTGAAATTCCATCTGTCACAAGCTTCAGGACCTCTGCTGAACCCCAGATACACCCTGTTATTTAAGTATATTTTTTCCTCAAACAGGCAGATCTGCTGGCAGCCTGGGTTTACAGTTCTCTTATTTGGAAGCATGTAATACTTGACACAAACTGATGCAAAGAGTGAAAACATTCTAACAATCTAGACACTTATATACAAGAAATATATGGATAAAGTGGGAATAAAATAAAATCTGCTTTCAGTACTCTGCCTCAGTTATTTTGTCAGTCCTGACTTCCTTTTGCACTTAGAGCAAACTTAGTACTCCAGATGTCTTTGTTCCGTGCATGGTTTCTTCTCCAATCTATAGCTTTTTCTGCACACAGTTCCTTCATCCTCAGATGGCCCTGTGAGGCATGGAAATGACCTTGCAACCCTTGAGATTGCAAAGAAGGTATGTATTTCCACGGTGCCAGACACACAGGGAATGATTTCACCTAATAAATGTGTAAATTTACAGTAGCTTTGAGCTTGGCTAAATACAGTAAAGTGTTACATATTCATGAAAGTTTTAGGAACGCCTATACATATTCATAACCTGCCCCAGAGAAGGCATTTCTTATTACAATGAGTTCCAGCAGACCATTTCCATAGTCTCCACCTCTGGCTCCTCCTGGTTGCAGCTGCGCAGTGATCGTGAACCCAGGTCCTCTTCTCTGTACGTGGTCACCTTTGGTCCAGTGTGATGAGTTGGTTAGGACTCAGACTGCTGAGTTGGTTAAAACTGGCATATCTCCTGTCCCGTGCCCAAGTTTCTGTTATCTAGTTCACCCAAGAATGCACCCAAGGATTTTATACATATATAGTGATGTGGGTTAAAGGGTTAGCTCTTTGTTAGCTCTTTAAGTCTTTGAGTGTTAGTTCTTTAAGTGTTAATTAGTTAATTGTTAATTCCCTGTACCACCTGGAGCTAAATTACCCCTCCAGATATAAAAGACTTTTCTTATTCCTTAATTTGTCCATTATTAACTTTCATTCTGCTCCCTTTTCACTTTTGTCATTCCTTAAGCTAGCAAACCAGTATCTAGTTCTTTTTTACCTTTTACAGATTCTTTTCAGTCTGCAAAGTCTCATGTGAGAGGCTAGAAAAAACAGTTTTTTCATAGGCTGCATCCAGACCATTTTTCCTGATATCCTCCTTCGACAAAAAACAAAGACTGACTTGGAAGAACCATAACTCACCCTCCTAGTTATGCCTAACAGTATACTACTAACTCCACATACACAAGGTTACTTCACAACACCAACCAAAATTCATTAATTGTACAATATATGTAAAAATAATCAAATTTTCAGTCAACAATTCCTATTATGAATGTCAGGTCAGCTTTATTTGTGTGCCTAAGTATAGTGCGGATTGTGGCAGTGTGAGACATACGTATTTTGGGTAATAGCACAAAAAATGTAGCTTAGCATTTAAGCTGATCTAAAGAGAAAGGGATATCTAACCTTTGCTGTCAGTCGTTGCTGTGCAGACATATGAACTTTAGTTAGTTAAACAAAGAACAGAAATCATTTGAGTGTTAACAAATATCATAATGCTTTTGAGAAATCTGAAACTTTGAGTTATACAACCAGGATACCGTGCAGAATTGTGAAGTCTTGCATCTGTTCAGATTTTTTTTTTAACACTTTGAAAAGGCAGTTGTCATCTTCTTCAACAGTACCCTAAAGTGTATTAGAATACCACAGGAAGGGCATTAATAAAACAGAAGTGCATCAAACGCATAAAAATAAGAAAGTGCTGAGGGGTCTGAAATTTTAGAAACTGTAATCATGTTTCTGAGCTTTTATTTACTTTTGTTGAAATATATCACTAAAATATACCACTTAATGGATGTTAAACATATTGGTCCATACCCTCAGCTGGGAAAAAAAAAATATCAATAAAGCTTAAATAGATTTATACCAGTTGCGGTTCTCCTCCTCTATCCTGATATTTATGTTTCTGGCAGTTCATTTGTCTTCAGTCTGCTTCTTGAAGAATTTCAATATTGTAGGCCATGAGAAAACTAACATCTTCTAAACCAGGGGTGTCAGACTCATTTTCACCAGGGGCCATATCAGCCTTGCGGTTGCCTTCAAAGGGCCGAATGTAATTTTAGGACTGTATAAATGTAATTACATTCGGCCCTTTGAAGGCAACCGCAAAACCAATGTGGCCCCAGGTGAGAATGAGTTTGACATCCCTGGTCTAAATTTATGCCAGACTATCTCTGGTGCAAATCTCACTGCTGAAAGCATAATCACCCTTTCATATAATAACAATTTTAATGAATCTGTTCAAATGTTCTTACTGCTCAAAAGGAAAATTAACAGTCCAGTTTCACACATTCTGTGGTAGGCTATCTCCAGCTGTACAGCCAAATACAATCCACTTCTTAAGCTGTACCCTCCCAATTATTTTTACTTGGAGCTTCTACAGATTGAAAAACAGTGAGGCACAACATCCAAGAGATGAAATCACCATGAATAAACTTTCAGCTAAAACAGCCAGTGTTTGTTTGCTTTAAGAGACCTTGCTATTTATCGTCACTTAAATTCCATCACCATATTTCTCCTCAGTCCCAAACCATCAATTACATCGCACTTCACTGCAAACTCTGATGCTCAGTAGACCATTAAAGGGTATGCCTTCCCAAAAATCTGAACTGGAAGTAGCTTAACTCCAGTGACAAGATAATCATCCTATGAGGTAATGCTTCACCTGATCATTTACACTTGTAATGCATCTGCTTTCAAGCGACATTAGAAGCTTCAAAGTCCTGTTTCTCTGAAACATTTCTGAACAAACTGTATGACAAGTCCTGTCCCTTCTCTGGATTCCTGTGACAGTCAAGGGAAAGCTGCAGAAGACCAGAGACAGCTGAGAGAGAGACGGTCCACCACCATGCATGGATCTGGTCGTGTGGGCAACTTGAATAAAAACCAAAATATAATTCAGGTGTATCTATTAAGCGCTTCAGAAAATCCTACCACAGAACATTTATTCTGCTGGGAAATAGTTTCTTCAAACCCAAACTTTCTATAAGAATAGACTGATTTTGGTGGAAAAGAATTTTTTCATTTTGACACTCTGTATAAATGTTTTGTGAATGGAGGTGGTGTCTGAATATGTTTTATTTTAAACACACGAGATTTAAACAAGGAAAAAAGCATCTCAGTGTTATTGGAATAAACACTTCCACTGACTCAGTTCTCACTCTGCTACCCCATCAAAACTGTGTTAGAAAACCTCAATGTGCCTTAATCCAGTTACAAAATATTTGCAATATCAATCTGTCCTACAAATGGGAAAAAAGTATATTTCGTGCCTGGCTACAGAAGAAATGTTCCAGTTACTGGAACTAATCAATCTTTATATTCACAGTTAACTCTGTGGTGAACACACAGAATACCATATCTGTTCTAGCATTGCTAAAAACAAGACTAGTACTGTGTGACCAAGTGCCTTGATCAAATTCTATGTTGAGTGCTGCAATGAATGGCCAACAAATGTATTTCTTTCAAAACATAAAAGGGGAATAAAGAAGCTCCCAGTATTCACATAGCAAAGCATTATTGACTGAGCTGGTGCACCACAACCCTGAAAAGCACTCTTGATTTCAGCAGCAGCAGCAAAGCCCCAGGCAACTTGCAGGTCAGTTTTGCAAGGGCAAATTGTGGAAAGGAACACAAAGGAACCAAGGAGAAATTCCTCATCCAAGGTGACACTGTACCACAACAGCTGGGAACAGAGCCCTGGCTTCACCCAAACCATTTAATGTACCATCCAGTTAGCATGCTATACATAATTCTGCACAAGGATAAGGAAGATTTAAAGAGAGACATTTAAAGAAATGCAAGGATGCATAATCCATGAATCAGAATAACTTTCAAAATGTGTGACTACGCTGCTCACTTGCCTGGAATCATCCCAACTGTGGATGGAATAATTTCACAAAGGCTATTTTGACTGTGAATATCTGAGGAATCGGGGGTCACAGAGGCACTTTTGCTGTTGGCAAGCCTACAAATCAAACAACCACAAACCAGAATCTGAATAATGAGTCTCCATTCTAGATAGCATAAGTGTTAGGAGTCTGTTAAAAGTGGGTCTACATTCAGATCACTTGCATGATTTTTTGACTGCACTGGATTTACAAAACACACCGATTTCTCTTGCCAGATGGTGTAAGACTTATAACTAACCCCTCCACAAAAACGTCTCACAAAACTGAGTAGGCCCATAAACTGTGAAATCACCTTTAGTGGTATTTGGAGATAGTTACAAAGGGTTAAGGAAAGACATAATGATTTATACTTCACTGTCCCTTGAACAAACAAAGACAGAAACATAAGGTGGGTGTTGTCTCAGTTTTTTAAAAATAAGTCCAGGGTAGTTTGGAATGGCAGTTCTCAGCATGTTCTGTGATCATTCCTCAAGGAGAAAAACAAAGTGTGTCCTGAGGAACTGACTCTGCAAGCAACTGCACAATTGGGTCTGAAATAATAAAGAGGAAATTAAGTAGCAATCAACTAGAAAATCCCATCCTTTCACCATCTGTCTGAGCTGAGAGGCCTTGGAGGGCCCACCTCCATCGCATGAACCTGCACAGAATGCAACAATGCAAGGAATTCAGGAACTCTCTGAAATAAATGAAGGGACTCAGTCTGTCCTTAAGTACATCATGGCCAAGCACCTTTACCTTACAACTTGACCCTCAATGGCATTTTGGGGTCTCCAGAAATCACCTACATCCTTGCTGGGACATTTGCTGTTCATCAAGGCACACTTTGTATCAAGAAACCATTTCTCTGAAGACCCCTGCTCAGAATCCACATACAGAAAGCTTCTTTGAAAACATTTATATGCCAGTATGTAACACAATTGTCCCATTTTCCCTGTCAGAGTAGTGCCCTCCCTGAGTTTTTTACAGTGCACACAGCTTTTCTTCACTGAACAGTTTGTCAGTCAGCCCTGAGCTCAGCCTTGCAAGTGGTCCCCGCCAGAGAGCTGCCATCTCACATGGCCCCTTGCTCAAAATGTTCCCCTCTCAGTCTTGCTGAGTGACAGTCATGAACAGTTCAGATCAGGACACTGCTTCAGCTTTACAAAACAAATAGGCAATCCTTTGCCCTCCCACCCTCAAAATTACTCTGATACTTGTGCCAGATATTATTTTGCACTGTAAACTCAGACTACACAGTTACTCTTTCACACACTTACAAATAGACAGGCAGACACTTCTGAAATTTTTCTTAAAAAATATTTAGTTTTTAAAAAAATAATAATCTGTAGCACTGAAAACTCCCAATAAGAATGTTTCTTTTTGAAAATTACATTTTCCCAAAACCTTTGTGGACTAAATTATTAAAACAGCCTAAGCTCTTTATTCCCTTCCTTTCTATTCTTCTCTGACTTCCTTTTTGCTGCTCAATCTAAGAGCAAGAATATTTTAAATATTTATGTATCATTTTATTCTGGGGCTTGGTTGGGTTTTTTTTACTATTAAAAACAAAACAAATACAAGTAGAAAGATTTAGATAGTGGAAGACTAGTAAGAAACAAAACAATTTAAAGCAAACAAACCCAGTCACTTCCTCCAGATACCATTTTTGCAGCGTAACAAGAAAATAAAAAAGGAATAAGCACACAGAAGAAACAGTGAAGAGGTATTGTTGAAAATATGCTATACATAAACTGAAAAATCTTGCAATCCATATACAGCGTGAAAAAAAATTGTAACCAAGCATAATCATATTGATGTACCTAGCAACTCGCTCTGGAAAGGACAACTTCATGACCTTGCTAATACATCAACTTCACCACAAATAACAGGCAAGAGAGCATTCAGAGGATGCTGCCTCCTGTGATGAGCCTGTGAGGAATCTCAGTATGACAGTAATAATTTTACAAGTATTATGTGCCCCATTTGTGTGATATTTATGCATTTTCTTTATGATTCCAAGATGTTAACTCAGGTAGGAAAACAGGCAATTGCTTCATATAGCACCATTTACCAACTTTTAAAGGACAACACAGGTGGGTTTTATGCTATTTTATGCTGTTCTGAACTGCAGCATCTGGTTTGTAAACATAGGAATTTAAGTCAGAAAACATGTAACATTTGGTGAACAAAAGCATGAATTCAAAGGAGCAAGAGAAAATGTAGTAAGGAGTTTCATGGATTCCACCGAATTCCCCATGGCTATCAGAAACTGGAGAACCCTGGAAGAAAACTAAGCAAGTAATTAACCTAAAAGGTGCAAACAAGCCTTTTTCTGATGTTCAGATTTTTTTTTTTTTTTAAACATCTCAGCTTTGCTGCTTTTTGTGAATAACAATTACATTGTGTTCCTGGTCAGTGCCTGAGGAAAGAATTAATAGTTATTGAAAACATAAGGATCAAATAAAACCTTCTAAGACCAGTATCCAAATTGCAGTCACCATTGGGACCTGGGCTAAGGCCAGAACAACCACAGGATTCTGCCCTGCAATAAATGGGCAGGTCCATCCATTTAGACTGGTGTCCACTGAAACAAGTTGAAGGAAGAAGCCCCAAAAGACCCAGTTGTGACACTGACCCCAGCTGGAGTTTGGGACTGCAAAGCACAAGCCACAATTTCCTGACATAAAAGCATTGGCTTAGGTAGCCAGTGCTGCTCGAGGCTAGAAAATGACAGAGCATTTCAGAGTTCACACACAGTATCACAGTATGTTTGGGATTGGAAGGGACCTCAAAAGATCATCTAGTCCAATCCCCCTGCTGGAGCAGGAACGCCTACGTGAGGTCGCACAGGAATGTGTCCAGGCGGGTTTTGAATGTCTCCAGAGAAGGAGACTCCACAACCTCCCTGGGCAGCCTGTTCCAGTGCTCTGTTACCCTCACTGAGAAGAAGTTCTTTCTCAAATTTAAGTGGAACCTCTTGTGTTCCAGCTTGATCCCATTGCCCCTTGTCCTATCATTGTTTGCCACTGAGAAGAGCCTGACTCCATCCTCGTGGCACTCACCCTTTATATATTTATAAACATTAATAAGGTCACCCCTCAGTCTCCTCCAAACTAAAGAGCCCCAGCTCCCTCAGCCTTTCTTCATAAGGGAGATGCTCCACTCCCTTGATCATCTTTGTTGCCCTACGCTGGACCCTCTCCAGCAGTTCCCTGTCCTTCTTGAACTGAGGGGCCCAGAACTGGACACAATATTCCAGATGGGGTCTCACCAGGGCGGAGTAGAGGGGAAGGAGGACCTCTCTCGATCTACTGACCACCCCCCTTGTAATACACCCAAGGATGCCATTGGCCTTCCTGGCCACAAGGGCACAGTGCTGGCTCATGGTCATCCTGCTGTCCACCAGGACCCCCAGGTCCCTTTCCCCTACACTGCTCTCTAATAGGTCATGCCCCAACCTATACTGGAACTTGGGATTGTTCCTGCCCAGATGCAGGACTCTACACTTGCCCTTGTTAAATTCCATCAGGTTATCCCCCGCCCAACTCTCCAGCCTGTCCAGGTCCCGCTGGATGGCGGCACAGCCTTCTGGCGTGTCAGCCACTCCTCCCAGCTTACTGTCATCAGCAAACTTGCCAATAGTACACTCAATTCCCTCGTCTAAATCATTAATGAATATATTGAATAATATTGGCCCCAGTACTGACCCCTGAGGCACTCCACTAGATACTGGCCTCCAACTGGACTCCGCACCATTGACCACCACTCTCTGGCTTCTCTCTTTAAGCCAGTTAACACGCTTCTTTTACTTGCAAAGCTACACAGCACTGGCAGAACCCCCGCCTCAGTTCAAGTTATAGGATGTAACCCAAAGTTCTCTGTCCTTGTGCCATCAGCTGCACCCATAGTGTTGTTTCTCCCTGTGACTACAGTAGGAAAGCGATAGGACGAACGTAATTTAACACACACAGACTTGGTCATCATCTTCCTCTGAATAGCACACAATATCTCATAACACATGGAACTGTTGCTGTTGAACTGCCTGATACTTTTTGCACCTCTCTGCATCTTCCAGTTTCATTCTTGGGAATGTACTCCCCATCTCTACCTGCTTCTGACTTCTTCCTTGATGTTTTGAACGTTAGGTGCTAAGCTGTTCCCACCTGCAGGATTTCTCTAAATGAAGCAGCCCCTATAGTTTCCACATCATAAATCTTTACCTGGATAAGGTTTTCATTTGGAAAGCACAAGTTGAAAATTTTAAGCAAAAGATCTATTCCAATCTTCTTATAAATAATATTAAAATTAATTTCAGGCAAGAGATCAGAAGCAAAACATGATATAGCTATATGCATATGCATGCAACAGAAGAAATGATGAAAGAACCGTGTGAACTTAAATAAAGGCAGAACAGGCTCAAACATGGGATTAGAAATAACAACACCACCCCGGCTCCCAAAAGTATACCCAGCTTAAATACAGGACTGGTAGACAAAATTATTTAAAAATCATAATTTGAGGCCTGTATAAAGTATCTGCACATACGAACAGTTAAGTCATACATTTTATTCTGCACTGCTGCAGCTTCTGTTATCCCATAAGAAAACCTGTATGGATACACAAGACACTACCTGGACAAAGGTTTTCTGAATCAACAATCAAAAAGATCTTTGCAGCTCCTGACACAAAGGAGCTTATAAAGGGTGTGAAAACTTGAATAGTTTGTGTTTCCCTGAAGGTGGGAAGTCTTTTAACTTTTCCTCTCCAAGAGACCCTCACAGAACATGACATAATTTCACTGTGATTATGGACGTTGACAGGGGAAGGAGCAACTCTCCTCTTTGCACACTCTCCACAGATAAGAAAGTTTCAGAACAAAGTGAATCTCCACAGAGCACATAAAAGTGAATGCTTTGCAAAGTGGAGATACCCCTTTCACTTATAAATAAGTCAACCCATGAGATTATATCCACCAGCACTACCATATCCTAAACCCTTAAACACATAGTAAAGTTATAAAGACCATAAAACTAACAGCTGCACATGACTCACACTGTTTGAAGAGATATTATGATCTGTCATCAAATTGTTCAAATACATACTAAACGACTCTGCTAACTCTTTGGTAAGGGTCAGGATTCTCACATGTTCTTGCATGCTGTGATCATGTGATAGAAACGCATTCATAAAACTAACTTTCCCTATATATATATATGTATATATATATACGTGTATATATATGTATAAATGTGACACTAAAATAAATTCCTGGATGCTTGGTTTTTCATTTTATAGGCACCTCTTTGCATCAGGAGACACACTAATTCACATTGATGTCACTAGAAAATAGTCTTATTAACTTCAATAGTTTTGGCTCAGAAGTGTGGTGAAGGTGGAACCTGCAATGATACAACAGTAGTCAAAATATAACTGCAAACACATGCACAGCTACAGAGCAGCTCAGTTTTCAACAGCTTTCCTCCCACAGCAAAAAGGTATTTAGCTCTGAAGTCCTTCTTTTCTTCCTTCCTCATTATCCCACACTACACAATCATTCCCTCCTATTGCATCAGGAGAACAACCAGCTGCAACTATATGCTGATCCCACAGTCTCTCATTACTAAAAGCACTTGTTAGGGAAAAAGAGCTTGAAAACGTCAGAATAACTTGGAAGAATTTTCACTATGAACATTTGTGAAAGAATCTATAAAATAATGAAAAGTTCTCTGTCTCTTCCATTAATTTAACAAAGGAAAGGTAGAGCAAGCATTTTCCAGGGTAGATTTTCTTTTCACTTAACAAAAGTTGTAAATAGCACATTATCTACTTTCTCATCTTATTTGTGAAGTAGGAAAAAAAATCTATTTTATTGAACTGGATGCTCAGTGCTTTCTCACTTATGTAATATTAAGAGACCTTTTCTATTACTAGGCCAGAACTTTAAATTAAACATCAGATATATTTTGTCAGAAGCAGCATGGCAAATGTCACCTTTCAAGTAGGGCTGACAGTTTAGCTGTGTGCACTGTGGGTCTATCGTCAGGCATTACTGACTAATGTATCAGTGCCTGATAGGACACAGTTCTTGTCCAGTAACCAATTTAATCTTTCTCCCTCCTCCTTCCCATAAGGGTTTTTAGTGATATTGGTTCCTCGAATAACGATTCTTTTCTGAATTCAATCAACAGCCATTTTAGCAAGCCAGAAACAGAAAATAAGAGCTTTGAAGGCTTGTTTCTTGATTTAAAAATCCTTTTCAGAGTCTGAGGAAAATATTCTCTGTGAGAAAGAAAAAAAAAAAAAAAAAAACAGAAACAAAAACAAACCACAGCTCTGGATTGCTGATTTACATAGGTGCAAGGAAATTCAAAATATGGAAAATATTTGCAATTTATCCCCTTTAAATACAGAAAAATAAAGGATGATAGAAACAGCTGAGGGTTTTAGGAACTATTTTATGCTTTGACTCCATTAGTATCAGCTCCTTCACGAAACTTAATAAGTTGAAGTGCTTCATCTCAATATTGATTAGAATTGTAGAATGGTTTGTGTTAGCAGGGCCCTTGAAGATCATGTAGTTCCATCACCCCTACCATGGGCAGGGACACCTTCCACTAGACCAGGTTGCTCAAAACCACATCCAACCTGACCTTGAACACTTCCAGGGATGGGGCATCAACAACTTCTCTGGACAGCCTGTTCCAGTGCCTCACCACCCTCATGGTGAAAAATGTCTTCTTTATATCTAATGTAAATCGACCCTCTTTCAGTTTAAAACCATTACCCCTTGTCGTAACCACTACAAGCCTGTGTAAAAAGTCCCTCTCCAGCTGTCTTGTAGGTCCCCTTCAGGTACTGGAAGGATGCCATAAGGTCTCACCAGAGTCTTCTCCAGGCTGAACAACCCCAACTCTGAGCTTGTCCTCATAGGAGAGATGCTTCCATAAGAAATAATTTGTTCCTTACCGTTTAAAATCAAAGACATGTTTTAGCAAAAAAAAAAAAAAATTTGCAAGATCACTTTCTAAAATAGTTGCAATATTAGAAAAAAAAAAAAAAGCAAAACAATTAACAGAAAGAAAAGTATAAGGTATCCAGAGATTGGTTTAAAATTAGCTTGTACTTGCACATCTTACTCCACCTTTATTTTGATGAACCACCTAAAAACAGTATATGTGCTTTTATACAGATAATTAGTCTGTTTGTACCACAACACATTTATTTAAAATTAATAAATTGCATAGATTTCTTAGACTGCATCTTTTCAGTAAAGACTAGAGTCCAAAGCTGACTTCTAAGGAGAAAGGAAAAAAAAAAAAAAAAGCTCAGAATTCTCCATTGTTTGGAATTCAAAATTTTATTTGAAGACTTTAGTTTCTTGTTTTGAAGCATTTTAAAAGGACAGAATTTTCAGAAAATAACCGTCTCTATTTTCCAAGAAGCAGAAGAATATATAGCGTCACAAATATTTTGTATGCAGCTCGAGTTCCCTTAGTTGAAATTTCAAGGCTAGGTTAGGTGAACATTACTAATTTACATTAGCTATATAAAAAATATATGTATATTCTAAATGTACTTTTATAGGGAGCAATTAAGAAGAGACACATTTTGGTATAAGGTTTTATAATTTGCATTATGCAAATCATGTGGGAGCAGGGGAAGCACAAAACCTTTAAGGGGGTGCTGTGTTAGGTAATGAGGTCAGTTAAGAGCTTCACAAGGGCAAAACCAAACCTACTGTCTCTCTCTGGTAGCCAGATAATGATCTGGGGCAGCATCTTACTGGGGAAATAGTCTGAATTCTCCAGAAATAAGAGAGTTGCAAAAAACGTTCAAAATCAGTAACTGCAGCAACAAAAAACATCACACAGATGTCTGCTAGAAGGTGAGTACGCAGACACACAACAGCCCTAAAGTTCTTTGAATTTGCCAGAGAGAAGCTTTTGTTTCAGATGGTCACTGAAATAGGGCTCTTCAATGACCCAAAAATCAAAGGGAGATGGTACAAAGCGTTGGAACAAGGACATGTTGCTGATGATGAGTAGAAAAGGACAGTACAAGGACATAGACACACAAGCAGGACTCAGGCTTTAGATGAGCAACAGCTATCAGGAGACAAAGGCAGTAAGAAAAGGTTCTACAAATACCCTAAATATAAGAGGAAAACAGAAGTACAGGTCCATTACTTACCACACAAGGTGAGCAAACAATGTATGGCACAGAAGGCTGAAGTGTGAAATGTCTTTTTTCCATTATTTTTTACAAAAAAGTTGAACTTTGAACAAATGCTAGGCACAATTATTAACAATAACAACGAGAAATGCAATTAAAAAAATAACAACAGGTTAAAGAATATCCAGGAAAGTTAAATGCATCTAAGTTGAGAAGTGGTGAAATTGATAAAAGTGATCTTTGCACCCTGAGGAGTTATGGAAAAGGGTAAGTACCCAGAGGATTTAAATGCAAACATCTATCCTTAAGTGAGACAAAGGAGGAACTAGGGAAAGACAAACACAGAAAAACAAACAAACAAATAAAGCTTAACTTCTGAACCTATACAGAAGCTGAAGCAAGTTTTCTATCCTCCTAAGATGGAAAGAAATAAAAACCATAGATAAATCCAGAGAAAGAATCACAACATCTCATTTCTCTTTTGAACAGGTAGTTTGAATAGATTAGAGGGCAGAACCAACTTCCAACACAAAGCAAAGCTTCTGGCACAAATATTGTGTGGCACTCTCTTTAAGTATCTTTCGTAATTATCTGCGTCCATGTTAGGTAACTGGTGTTCTGTGGCCCCTCCAGGAGCATGAGTTCGATCCAGAAAGTTTCTGAAAGGAAAGGAGGAGTGCTTGCCCTAAACTGAAAGGCTGAAGGGCACACATGGACACATCTCACCAGGATACTTTTTTCCCTACTTGTTTGTTTATGTTTTGAGGTATCTTAAAATTACAATGTTTGAAAATTACTGGCGTAAGTTAATGTATTTGTAGGGAATAAACAGCACATAAACAGTCGTCAGTGCCTCCATCAAAGCACAGCATTTTAAATTGGGCTCTGCAGGACATTATCCTTGATGAATTTGAAGAAAAGCACTAAGATAAAATTAAACAAAATTATTTTAGATCAACAACATTATAGTAAAAAAAATAATATCTAGGAATGATAGTTGACCAAGTAAAACATGCAATAGCACTGGGACTTTGTCAGCATGCAGCACAAATGTTATTCCATCTTCTGGATAGGCAGAGCAGGATAAGACAGACTGGCTGACATCACCTGGAGCATTTGCTGTAACCAGCACTGGGAAGAGGGATTCAAGGCTCTCTTCAAGGCTCAAATGTTGAATGAGCACTCAGCATCCATAGTATGGCTATGTGTGCATGTCGTAACCACACTCAAAGTATTCCCATTACGACTTCTTCAGCTAATGCAACAAATCACTGTAAATGGTTCAACTTCTAGTTGATTTTAACATAGAAAATGGTTGCTATACTGCATTACCAGAATACTTTATAGAATATTGTGTTATTCTGTTTTTACAAGAGGTGGGGAATCTATGCAGTTGTATCCTTAGAAACAAAATTCAGGCCTAGTTATCTGAAAATTATTAAATAAACAAGCCATAATCACTGTCCATGTGGGATGGAAAACATTAATCTAGAGGAGTAAACATAAAATAAGTTATCTTATCTAATTTGAACTGTAATTTTTCATTTTTTTTGTAGTAAACCATTACTGATGAAATAGGAGAAATATATGATAGATAAGTGCTACAGTCTTAGAAACACAAAAATAAAGGTGAAAAAAAATAAAATACATCAGATTCTGTTTTGATTTACAATCTAGCTAAATTTTCATTTGGATTGCAGTGAGTGTCAGGCAAAATTTTGATTATAGAAACTCATAGTTCCTTATGTTATGTACATAATCTCTATGCATACAGATACACACTTTCAGAGATAGATGTTACTAAAATTAGTAAAATATTTACAAAAGTAACTGGAGTTACCCCAGCTTAGACAAGAAGAGGTCTGCCTATACTGTCATTGTCTAAATAGCTACTGAATAATTGCATCAAAGCAAGGCAATTAGTGTTTGTTTTGGTCTTGTCTGTGTGATAATAAAAGTCATTTTCCTTATTATGAGATATTTGATTAATACAAGTGACTGGTTATTTCAGATTATTAATTCCCTGAACCATAAAGAGACACTCATGCACTAGCAAAATTGATGTAAATTGAAGCTGATATAAATTATCTAACACAAACTGAAATTTACAAAAAACATTAAGCTTCACAAACGTGAAAATAAATCACACTTGGCAAACCTTTAGAATTATTTGCCTTTTCTATAAGTCAGATCACTCACTAAAAATTATTCAAAATTCTGTCCCTGGAACAATTAATTCAAATGAAGCAAATGAAGACAGTTCAAACTGGACTTTGCTAATCAGTGGCCAACAGTGACATTCCTGATGCAGCACATGCTATATTTAACTGTTCGATACTCCACATGTTTTACTGAGAAATATAACAAATGATGCCCACCGCTTACTAACATCCTTGGAACATTTTTGTTTTCTCACCTTCAGGAAACAATGTATTGTTTTAAATACTGATGGTAATTTAAAAGAGTTTAATTTTTCTATAAATTCAGATTGCAAGAAACCCATATGCTAGACACAAGAATGACACATTTTTCAGGTCATGCAACAAGTGCTAGAGAGCAAGACCAATAAACAATGTTGCTAAAGGCTCGTTTTACTTTCACCACAGTAAATAAAGAGCATTTTTTTTCTTTCTGTTAACAACCGTCAATCATTTAGAGCATCCAGGTACAACACTACACTTACTCTGTGCTCACTACATATCTTAAGACATACCCACATTCATCACAAAGCATTTACTATTAGCTTGCTGTTTGAGGGGAGACAACTCAGGATTCACAGAGGCTGTGGCAAAAAGAAATTACTTTAGGAAAGGGAAGCTTATAAGCAGGAAAAGCACTGAAAAGCAGTGAGATTTTGTCAATGAACAAGAGAGGGAAGCATGACCTCCTTTTAAACACTTCCATGTGAGAGAGGGAATACCAGTTCACAATGACATCAGTTTCTCTGTCCTTAAATTACTTGGAACAGATCTTGATAAGGATGAAGACTGTTGAAAGAAACATTTTGAAAGGCTGTAAATGTATGTGAACTAGTAAGTTCTATTATTGCATTAGAAACAAACAAACAAACAAACAAACAAACAAAAAACAGACCCAGAAGATTTTAGATAATATAGAAAAAAACATAGTCACACTAAAATAAACAAGCAAATCCCCTCAAATGTCAAATGCCCTTTGATCCCACAGTTATAGTACCATGAAGCAGGAAAACTGGAAGCACTGATTCCTTGCTGGGACAGTGGCAATGTACAGCAATGTTGTGGCAGTGAGCAACCTAAAAGTGGCTTGGACAAGCCAGCCCTGGTGTCACCCGCAACCAGTGGGTAGCACTGCTCTGGGTCAGTCCTGCCAAAAAGCCCACCCTAACAGCTGCAACCATATGACTAAGCAGCGAGATCTTCTATTGTAAGACATCTCAAAGAAAATAAAAGGAAAATAACCTGAAGATGTGAAGGCATTTGCAACAAGAGTTAAAAGAGCATTAAACCTTTATATGTTGCTTCTACTTAGAGGTAAATTGCACTTGAATTGCTGTAACTTAATCCTCACTAGAAATTTATTTTAAACTCTCCTGAACATCCCCTTCCTTAGACACGGCCAACATTTGGGAAGACTGTGATAATCTCATAAGAACATAGAATAAATTTCTTTTTATTTATTTAACTACAGAATTAGTTATCATCTTAAGAAAGTGGTGTCTTTGACACAAAATGTGGAGAAAAAAAAAAGCCAGTAGCTATGGATTTCGCTTTTCCTCTTGCAGGCATCAAAGGATACAATCAAGATCAACACCCCTACACCCCCTAAAAAAACAAACACCACACCAAAAAAACCCAAACAAACCAATCCCACAAACCACAAAAAGACAAAACCGCAAACCAGAAGAAACAAATAAACAAACAAACAAACAAAAAAAAAAAAAAAAAAAAAACAGAAACACCACAACACATACCAGCAAAACCAAAATCACTTAACTTTGGACATCATTAATACTGACTTCTGGTTCACTGCAGAAGTTCTGATCAGAATTAGTGTGGTTGAAGTTTCAATTACCAATGCACAACTTTGATGGGACCACGGTGATTTCTCCCTGTGCTTTACAAAGAGCAGGATCACCAATACAGCAGTGCCAGTCTCTGCTTCAGATGAACTGCAATATATATGTCTGAACAAGTTCCTTGATCTCAGGACTGCTGTAGAACTCTTGAAAATGAGTTACTTTGCTAACAAAGTAGAAAAAAGTTTGGGGATTTTTTTGGTTTAAATCTCATGATTTAGGGTAATTTGGCTCATCTTTAAGAATGACAACACTAACAGAAAATAAATATGAATATGTGAAAAGAACTTTAATCCAATAATGAAAGAAAGGTGCATCTAATCCTAAATAACTAAGGTACCTGCTGCTGTCTGTTTTTTGAAGTATTTTTATTTTCATTGCTGAAGAACAACCATCAAGTAGAACAGACTAGAAAATATATTTGTGTTTATGAATCTATTTTTAATCTACATATAGGTTTATTATCTGCAGCTCCCTTACTTCCAAGAAATGTATGTTTCAGTGACGAGGATTGTTTGGTTTGGCTTCAGTCCAGGTGGACACAGTTTTTAGTTTCTCGTAAATTTTTCAGCTTTTCTGCTAGAGTCTGGAAGGTCACCGAGCACATGATGCACTGCAAGACACACGACCATGCTCCTGGGAGCAAGCAATGGATTGCTCCACTGTGCTGTACTTTGCTACCAGGAGCTGCTATTGTCTCCCCTCCTGACAAGAGAAATTCTGTTGATGACCACATTTGACTAAGAGGTTAAGGTTACTATTACTACTACTGCTGCATTTGCCTGGTCAAGTTAGTGCCTCTTTGATCCCAAGATGCTGAAATATTGTTAACTTGCAGGAGAAGCTGACTAAGAGTGCCTCTTTCACAGAAGCTCTTCTGAGATTAAAAGGCCCATTTAGTCCTGCTGCTTAGAATTCTGCTTGCAGCAACATTTCAAACTGAGGTGTCCTGGTGCAAGGAAAATAAAGTGAAACAGCTTGCAAATTATTCTTACTTGCTGTCAGAAGCAAGTTCAAAAATCACATTTATAAGTACTGTAATAGAAGGGACTGGAAGAAAATATAGGATTTTATAGTTAAAAACTGACATTTATAGACAAAATAGAGATATAATGTGCCTGGACTGCACCCAGAGATGCATCTCAACCTTCAAGTGTTGAATAGAGCTCATGGAGGGAAATACAGGTGTTATGTATGCTGACTGAATTTTAGCAGTTGCTGGTTACTGATCAGCTGGGAGAAAGTTATTATATTACCAACAGCATCCTGGCTTGTATCAGGAATAGTGTGGCCAGCAGGACTGAAGAAGTGATTGTGCCACTATACTTGGCTCTAGTGAGGCCCCACCTTGAATCCTGTGTTTAGTTTTGGGCTCCTCATCATCAGAAGGGCACTGAGGTACTAGAGTGCAGAGGAGGGCAACGAAACTGGTGAGGGGCCTAGAGCACAAGTCTGATGAGGAGTAGCTGAGGGAACTGGGGCTGTTTAGCCTGGAGAAAAAGAGGCTGAGGGGAAACATTATTGCTGTCTACAGCTACCTGAAAGGAGGTTGTAGCATGGAGGATGTTGGTCTCTTTTCCCAAGTAGCAAGTGACAGGACAAGAGGAAATGGTCTCAAGTTGCACCAGGGGAGGTTTAGATTGGATATTAGGAAATAAATTCTTCACAGAAAGGGTTGTCAGGCATTGGAACAGGCTGCCCAGGGAAGTGGTGGAGTCACATCCCTGGAGGTGTTTAAGAGGTGTTTAGACAAGGTTCTTAGGGACAGGTTTAGTGCTAGAGTTAGGTTATGGTTGGACTTTATGTTCCTGAGGATCTCTTCCAACCAAAATTATTCTGTGATTCTAACTGAAACAAACAAACAGGTTTGTGTCTTGGTCACAGAGTGCAGCCCATCTGAGGATGATGCAGTAGATGGTATACGTGGCTTGCTTCCTTGTTCACACATATCCACCTTTCAGTTTAGTACCTAGGTATTCACCAAGGCAAATGACATGAAAACTGGTGGGAGAAAGGAAAAGTAAAAAAACCCTTCTGCCAGCATGATGGAATGCAGGTCTCGCTGATCAAGTTTTCAGAGAGCAACTGTTCATTTTCACACAGCACAAAATCATTACTTGCGGATACAAACTTGCTT
Source organism: Patagioenas fasciata (assembly GCF_037038585.1). Taxonomy (NCBI): domain Eukaryota; kingdom Metazoa; phylum Chordata; class Aves; order Columbiformes; family Columbidae; genus Patagioenas; species Patagioenas fasciata. The sequence continues at coordinate 123,978,896 of NC_092520.1, read as the reverse complement.
CTGTTGCTTGTTTTAGAGCATGTGATACTTTTCTAGCAAGGCAGCATTTATTGAATAATATTGCCAAGTGAAAGTGTAATCAATCAAATGTAATCAAATGGAAATTTCAGACTGTATCTATTTTTTGGTAAAACACTTTCCATATGCAACAGATAAGATAGGCTTGTCAGAAAGGATTAGTTCCAGTGCCCTAGCTCCCTACACTTGTCCTATGAAATTCAAAGTACTAAACCAATAATGTCCAACTTCACCTGGGAAAAACTACATAACCCCTGAATGCTTCATACCACAATTCCTCTTCTCTGCTATGTACTTAGATCTGTACCCACCAGGTTATAAAAATGTAGAACTCCTTGTGACAAAATGGGCACATCCTGGCACAATTCAGTCTCTGGTTTCAGGTTCAGTGAACCCATGCCCACTCATGCCAGGACACTTGTTCTGGACAGAGAGAAGAAGAAAAGCTACGGGTGACACAAGTTGTTCTTACAGGCCAGACAACAGACCTACAGATCTGTGGGCTGATCTCGCCTGGTTGAACAGGGAATTTTGAATCATTAGTGCCGAAAGCCTGAATCAGTCAGGTCTTTCAGCAACAGCAATATAAAAGTTGTGGAGCAAATCTCTTGCAGCTCCACTGACATCAGGTAAGTGCTATGAGTGGTGAATCTGGCCAGGATCCTCTTTCAAACCAGAGTAATCAGTAGAACTGGCAAAATGTTTCTAAACAGGAACATGAACTGGCATAATTTATCTCATCTGTTTTGCTTATAATGATTTTCCACATATTCTAAGAAAATAACTATTGACAAAAATTAACTCAACAATAAATTTAACACAAATATTGAAAATACTGATAAAGCATACATGTTTAATGACAAAGGCAAATGTTTTACATCAAAATCAGGTTTAAGATATTTTACCTAATGAGATAATAGCTCACAACTCTCTTCTCTATCTAGTCAGAATTAACCACTACATACTGAATTTTAGCACTCCTAAACTGCTCAAAAAAACACAAGTGCATCAATGAGGGGCTCTTTAGCTGTTTAGCAGAATTAGTCCCTGAAAGTATTCCATAAAAACATCTCAAAACGCACTTCTCATCAGTTTATGAATTTATTACTTGCAAAATTAAAAAAGCACATTTTTTTTCTTCAGTTCCGGCATGCTGAAAATCATTCTCTAGAATGAATCAGCACAGTAACTGGTGTGTGAGTAATCTGGGGAGAAACAGGCTATATATTTACAGTTATTTTCAGCATGTAACTTGCTCTATTCCACCAACTAAAGAACTGTTACAAAGCTTTATCACTGGTTGCCATCCCAATAGTCTGTTTATTTAGACAGAGACTAGTGTTTGTGAATCTATTAATATCATTATGCTTGTGTTTGACAAGATTAACAGTGAAAACAAAACTCCAAAGATGCAAAGATGCCCAGAATGAAAAAATAGTATTTCCAACAGAATTTACTACTACTTTGCTGAGTTTTACTATTTTTTTCCTACATAGAGAAGATGGCAGTCTGAAATATATTATTAAGTTGCTATGCTAGTACTCTAAGAAGGTACAAATATGTATGTTGCTTTGAGGTATTCCAGAAAAGCCACAAAAAGTCATGTAAACTTAAAGTTTATGCAAAAGGAAAGCGAAGGTAGCGACATGGTATAAAATACTGAATGTTTTTGCTGAAAGCATGATGAAAATGTTGAACTTCACTTAAATTAAAGCAACAGAATTAAGAGCGGGCAATCAATCATTTTGAAGATTATTATTAGAAGGATGACTAGCTCTTAAAGTAACAGTTTTAGTCATAGTGGTATGTGTAGAAAACATCGCCTAGAAAAGAAAACATCAAAGGTAATTTAATATCTTGCCTCTTCCTTCCTTTTTTGACATATGCTTCAAACACTTGCAAAATGATTTTGTAGATCTCTTCCTTTGTAAGATACATAAGCTGAGATGTTCAGAAACTTTAAAGAAAATATCTTAATGAACGAGATTGCAATCTTCTTTTATGTCCCAGTGCAGGATATTTCCTTGTCAAGACCATTTATGAAATATTTATTTGCATACAAAATTCTATTAAAAAAATCCAAGTTATTCTGTTTTTAGATGAACGCCTCAAAAATGCTCAGAAAATGTGTGAATGAACCCACATATAGATTAACTAACTTTAAAAACTACTGCAAAACAACATTTTCTGTTTGGCCATGAAATAAAGAACTATTGACATTTTATATTTTTCTTCCGATATTTTTACCTGATCTTCCAAGTTGTGGATTTGGGGGTGAGGGAGGTGTTTTTTGCTTTGCAGGTGTAGGGTTTTTTGGTTTTTGGTTGATTGGGTTTTTTTGCTACACTGGCAGCATTCGTCTTGCATTAGAATTCCCTTTACTGTTCTGTGCAAAGGGAGCAGACTGTTAATGCGTAAATTGGCTTTATATCATAGTGTCACAATTAGACATCACATGGTTCAAATCTATAATAGACCAAATGAAATCACCCAGCTACTTTTACTGATTTTCCATAAATACTGTATGATACAATAGCTGCTCATCCCATCCCACGTCATTCAGTGGAGTGCTTCATGTAAGCCTAGCTCCCGTGGCTGGGATGGTAATGGAGCAAATCCTCCTCAAAGCCCTTCCCAAACACATGAAGGACTCGAAGGCAATTGGGAACAGCCAGCACAGATTTACCAGACCAGGTGCAGCCTCACGAGTGCCAGAGTGGAAAAACACAGAGCCCTGCATGCAGTCAGCTGTCACTGTTGCAAGGATGCGCTGCTGCGGACTTGCATTCAGCTTTTTGCCCCCAGGGACCTTGAGTGCTTTTCTCCAAAGCAATTTTCTCTGCCATGGGCCCGGATGATGTTACTGCACAGAGTGAACCCAGCCCAGAGACCAGATCTGGCACTTGCCTGTGCTGATGTCCTGGAATTGATGGCCAACTCATTTCTCCAGCCTATTCGTGTCCCTCTGAACAGCAGCCCTGCCCTCCAGCACATGAAATGCATCCCCCAGTATAGTAGCTATGACTAATTTGCAGTGAGAGCACCTCTGCCTCATCATCCAGGTTGTTAATGAAGCCATCATATAGCATTGGTATCAGTATCCACCCCTGGGAGATGCCACAAGCGATCAGCCATCAGTTTGTCTCACTGCTCACAACCTGTTAAGTATAACAGTCCAGCCAGTTTCCATCCATTTTTTCATCCACTTATCAAATCCATATCTCACCAATTGGGCTACGTGGGAAACCATGCCAAAGGCACTGCTAAAGGTGTGGTAAACAACATACATTGTTCCCCTCTTGTCAACACCACCACTCATCTCATTACAGAAGAAAATGAGGTTGGTCAGGCATGATATGCCCTTGATAAACCATTTCCAGGAATATGAAGGAGAAGGTATCTGTTGCTTCTTCACTGCTACAAAAATAACACAGATTACACTTCTTTGATACTCGGCCTTGTGGTTTTTAGCAAGACAGATGCTTTTCAATTGTGAGTTCTACATAATGTCTAGGCCTATAGGTAAGCATGGCCACTGCATCCATAACTGACAGTAAGTAATAACTCAGTCCCACTGCCAAAGGATCATGTGGTTTTTCTCTATGAAAACATACAATGTTGATGGTTCCACAAATACATTAGGTAGATCAGAGTAAACTACCTCTTTTAGCAAAGTTTGTTTCAGCCATATAAAAGCATGTGATTACACCCCTGTTTTTAAATTGCTCTAATAGATAGTGCTGCAAAGAAACAGCCTTTGAACAGCTTCAGAAAAATCTCTGTGCAGGTTTATATTCAGCTCAAAATTCAGCAGGAGTCTGTTCAACATGGTTGAGAAAAGAATTGAGTTATGGAGCTTACAGCTTGAGGCTATCAACTGAAACTGAGCTTTAATTAAAATGGATTTGATAATGCACAGTAGAGTTTGGGATTGCTTCAAAAAACATTTCAGAAAGCTGATGTGGTTTGCCAACTTTAACGTGAAGTAACTGAACTATAGGGATATTGGAGTTTTAAAATTACACTTAAGAAGACAGAGATGAATTCTGGGTCAACCAACAGTGGGAACATCTTCTAAACAAAAGTGTGCTAACAGCATACCTATGGTGCCTAGAAATTTGCTTGTACCAGTTGTGAGGCCGTTGGCCAGCATCAACGAACTGCAGGAGGTCAGAGGGCAGCAGTTTTCTTACATGAGCAGCTGGCATTGCCATCCTTCCATTAGGATGCCAGTATGGTGATCTCAATGCTCCAGATCATGTGTTGCAAGCAACAAGGACTAATATAAATGTAGTTAACTTGAAGGGTAAAGTCCTAATTCCAGTTTGGGGGGTTGTTTATTTTTGCTATTCAGAAGCTTTAGATAATTTGACCTTATTAAATAGCTAGTCTTTTTGGCTAAAGAGAGAGGCAGGAAATGAATAGGAAACGTTATAGAAAGAAATAGAAAAAGTATCCTGCTCAGTTCATAGCTCAGAAGGTATCTTTCTCAATTTCTCAACTCTAAACTTAGGTTATCAGATATATTTGCTGATGAAGCAGTCTGACTCATATTCAGCCCTGAAAAGAGGCTCAGCTAGAAGTTTCAGAAAAGCAAACAGGAAGAAATAAGTTTGGAAGCTAACCACACTTTTTTAAAGTGACCTTTCCTATGTAGGTTAGTAAACGTGGTGCTACTACAAGATACCTAAAACTGAAGTTCAAAGAGACACCAATCACAAAATCTCACACTATTTTTGCACCCTTTGTCTGTAACTGCACTCTCAGCCAGGTTTTCAAGTAATTGTAGAAGAACAACTGTGCCTCTTGCTCATTCATCTAGTTACTCACAAATTACACACACAAACTGAGGATATATACTCACTGTCAAAGGTCAAAGATAATGGCTACCAAAAAGTATCATATAGTTACTCCCCAATCAATATAATGTTCAATGCACAAGGCCTGAACTCATTCGTAAGTCTGTTACTATGTAAAGCACAGCCTTTTCCATACCCATTTTGTCAGTATCCTTTGTTCCAAATAGGCACAGATTTTTAAATGTAAATACCCAATAACTGGACAAGACTCCTTACCTCACTGAACAGACTTAATTGGATGAACCTGGTCAAACGAAAAAAAATGTTGATTTTTTCACAAAAGCTGCGACCAGCACTATGTCTAGCAAAATTTATGAATTTTTTCAAATGTAGTATCCAATAATTCCTGGGGTGGGGGGAAGGGAGGGACAGGAATTTTTCAGGTCAACATTTATTTCTACCTGTAAGCTTAGTTTCATGCTGATCTTCCATTCTAATCTGCTGGGATGTGCTTTTTCTGCTTTGTTCAATATGGTCAGTAGTAGATTTCTTCATTCCTCTAACCAATGTTAACTGGTCTTTCTTCCTCACTAACCCTGTAGGCTTGCAAGTTGTTTCCCAGCTATCTAGATAACCAAAAAGCTCCAGGAACAGGAATGAAGATGCTCTATTCCACATCAACCACAAACAAACAGTCCTACAGCAGAGCGGTCCAGCATAAAATGATAACCAGGCACCATCTGTCAAACACAAAGCTAATGCTCAGGGGCCGGTAGGACCCTGTCTGTGAGGGTGCATCACATTCTGCTCCATTGCACTGAAAGCAAACGGGATCTGGGCTGTAGGAAGACTGAGGCCCTTTTTCTCCTTTTGTTTGACAGAGAGCTGAGGAACAGAAGCCTTTAGGAGAGGGACATCTGAATTTTAGCCCTTGTTACTGCCTCAAGACACAGATGAGCACCTTGTGGAACTCTGCTTCCTTTTTCTGGAAACTTGGAAATATCAGCTTCAAGTCCATGCTCTTTTCAGCAAACAGACACTTTTCAGGCAGCAAGGAGTCTTTCCACATGAGAGCTGTTCCTAGCCAATTAAGAGTTCACTCTTATTGAAAAGACTGAAGGAGAAAATATGTGAGATGAAAGGTTGATAGTGGGAAACAAAGCTTTTTTCTCTCATGCTTACAACTACCAAAATGACCACATATTAAAATAATCATGCTTTAAAATGCGGGATAAATTTGAATGACCATGATCTGTTTTCAGCCTTTAGAGTGTCTTGGGGGACTAATTTAGGGTTCTGCTTAACTGCAGAACAACGTTTAGATTTCTCAAAGAGAAGTGCAACTTTAAAGAGTTCGGTGGCAGTTTCATTCTATTATTTACTGTGTTCGGGAAATATGCCAAGCCAAATGCTGTTCACCTTCTCTCTAGGAACCTGATACTCAGACACAGAACAAACTTTCAGGCATATTCTCTCTGGCAGCCTGATACACATCACAGTGCAAACTTTCAGGATTCTTCTCTCCCTGATAACCATTCACTCCAGAGTCTGTATTTTAGAGCTCCAAAGACAAAATTTCAGGGAAGGCCTGTACCTGTTCATGAAAGCAATCTTTCAGGACTTTTCTCTTCCTGATAACCGTTTGCTCTGGAGTCTATATTTTAGAACTCCAGAGGCAAACTTTCAGGTGAGGCCTGATAACTGTATGCAGAGCAGACTTTCAGGAAACAAAATTATCAGGAAAAAAATAGTAATGGAGTAGAATAGCAGGAGGGCTGGCTCAAACTGAGTACCTGTGCAGATGTCCAACCTGAGCATAGAAAAACCGTAGACCTTTACAAACCATACTGCGATTCAGTCCAATAGCAATATTTCACTTTGGGGTCTTGCTTCTCATTGGATCCTTTTCACTGACCTCATATTTGCCTTTGTTTTGTTCAGCTGCAGATGCTTTTTATGGTCCATAGCCTTGCAGGTACTGTTTTGTCTCAATAAAACCTTTCTTCTCAGCAAAGTGCAAAAGAGGTCCTGTTGTACAGATGTCTATAATGTCTCCACATTAGCCTTGCATCGTTATTTTTTACCCAGTTAGTTCCCATCAAAGTGCAAACTCGACCTTATCTTGCAAGTGTTCAGTGTAGTTTGTAGCTGTCTTTGGTAAATATGAGCAGAACTTTACAGCTTAAGATTTTAGTCAATCCAGCTTCCTAAGTAACATGAAGCAAAGAGTATATTAGAAATCATACAATGTTATACTTCTTAATGATTCATTATATTTAGTGTGCATTTACTTAAGCTAAATGATTAATATTAAACTTAAATTATGCTCATCCACTGAGCTGCAAGGAGTAAAACCATTGCCATACAGCCCACTTATTTAGCAGAGAGAGCTCAAAGTAGGCTCACTCAGGCTGACATAACATAAAGAGGTTGACCCATAGTCAAATTGCATACAGGAGAAAGGTCTGCACAAGACTCTCTGCACCCACAACTTGTCAGTGTTCAGTGTGTCATTCTGCTACCTTGTGTGTTTCCTAGAAGGAGTTCTTAGCCTGGCTATGGTTCAGGCCTTTACCTCCTCTGGAGTCTGGGTCAAACTACTGCTGGTTCTGCTGGGTGTGGGGTGGGTCTGCCACACACAATATGAATAGGAGGGGGAAATCACTTGGAAATCACAGAACGTTCTTCACTTGTACATAATAGTTGAACTGTAAACGTGCAAGAAATTACAGCTACACAGAGGAAAGATTACTAACTTCAACTAGAGTTCTTGGTTATTCTGCGTAAGGATAAGACTGACAGTCATAACCTGATTTCTGAATTAACCGATCCAGCTGTCCCAGATCAAAGTGCAGCATTGCTTTGAGCAATGTTCCAGTGAATATATGACCACACACACATCATTATCTGTAGCCAAATCCATTGATAATTATCTACTCTACCAAAAAACAAGCCATTACAGAAGGTTGTTAGTTTCATAACTTATGTAATGATATTCTCTAACATTTTCAGGTATCAATTCCAAATACATACATCCCTCACCTTACTGCTGACAGATCATGCCTAATTACATCCAGACTTTACCATCCTACAGAACACTGCAGTAAAACGTACTGTCAAGTTAATCACAAGCCTTTTGATCACACCTCAGACAGTCTCCATCATCTGAGAGTTCTGGTGACCTCAAACAACAGCTTCTACTCAATTGAGCCTTTGCTCTACTTAATCTCCCACTCATGCAATGCAAATATGCCTCATACAATCAATTTAATTGAAAACTAAATTCAGCTGAAGACTGGGGCTGGACACTTGGCAGGTAATTGAATTTTGCTGAAGTCAAAATTTTGGAAGGAGGAAGTCACAACATTAATCCTGTGTTAATGAAGGTTTTTTGTCATTTAAGAAAAGAGAGATCACTCTGCCTTAGAGAGGTTGTTTTATAACTGTCATTAAAATTTGCTGATGAAATTTTGGCTCCTTTGCAGTCCATGTAAGACTTCCAATAATGCCTAATCAATGCTAAGATGTACAGTAACTCCCTCAAGGTATTGTACAGTTAAATACATGCTATGGAAGCACATGAGCAGACCATCAGAGCAACCTCAGATTCCACAGAAGCCAGGGTACTGTTTTAAAATATATAAAAATTGCTCTAGAGAAAACATCGCAAAAGGAACTCCAGAGTACATTTTTATTTTTCTTGTCAAATCAAAAAAGTAACTTTGGCATCCATAAATAAATTACCAGCCATTGTGAATCATGGATATGCCAGTCATGAAACTCAAAATACCCTGGGTTTTTACAGGTATTTGCTTTGATTGGTCTCAATTATGAAAGTTGCTGTTTTCTTCTATTAGAACAATAGACCTGCAGTGTTTTTGTGACCTGTTTCTCTTAGTAGAAACAAATGTGTTCATAGGGACTATGGAGACAATGTTTTGTGACTATTCAGTGGCAGTACATCCTTCGTATTAGGTACCAACCCTAGCCAAGCAGTTCTCTAGACAACGAAATATGCAGTTCAGTCCAATCTGATAAGTAATATTCACATACTAGTTGAAGGCTACCATTCTCAGAACTCATTGTTTATTGTTCATAGGATTTGAAGAATTTGTTGAGTAAAATAAAATAAAAAATAATCCCCCCACAAAGGAAACGGTAAATTAGGAAGGTATTTAGATGACAATGATTTTGATCATCCTGAAGATCAGAGTGATGCTTTCTAATGCCAGAAAAAATTATCCTCTCTGTAGGATTAGTTAGAATATTTAGTGGAAATTAATAACTCCTGGATATTATTTTCAGACAAAGACATCACTGTTATCAATTTACAAGCTGACATGAAAATAATGGATTTGTTACAAAAAAAAACAAACCAGCAGGAAGAAAAACAGTGTGTATGTGTGTGTCTAAGAGGGGAGATTGCACAGCCAATTTTTGATGGTAAGTAGGCGGCTTTGTGGAATAAAACATTACAAGAAAGGATTCACACAGGGAGAGGAAAATTGTTCTAAGACCAGTATAGGGCAAGAGTAATATATCAGCTATTCTCTTGCAGCATTCATATCATAAAAGAAAATTGAGGATTTTATGGAACTCCCAATGCAGGGCATAAGGTGGGCTGGTAAGATCAAGATAGTGGTCCATATAGGAAGCCATGAAAATTGGCCCTGTTTATCTCTGCAGGTTTTTTTTCCACAGAAATATATGTGAACAGATAAGATTTAACTCCCACGATTTCCTCCCTCATGAAGAGCTGTGTTTTTTTCCTTATGAAACATTTTGCCACTATCTGCTTCCAAATTCAAATAACCAAATGTTACCCTAAGTGTCACAAAGGACTCTTAAATTAGTTTTAGGCAGACAACAAGGTCCAAAACAGGCTTTTATTCCGTCCAGGAAAGTATGGGAAAACGATCAATTAGAAATGGGGTTTATACAATCAGTTAGCACTCTGATAACATAAAATACAGGTTTGGATATCAACTTGTGGAAATTATTGGGGTACAGCAAACAAGAATAATGGAGATCCACAGTGTGCATACACGTGGCTCACCAAAAACAACGCCAGAGCCGTCCCTGACTCCAGGAAGAAAATACACTCACGTGTCTAGTGAGGAGTTATATTAAGGATATACGCTTGCCTGAGTTCTGGCAAGGAATTATCAAAGAAAATACACGTGCTTATATTTAAGCACGGAATACACTCGCTGGTCCAGCAAGGAAAATACTAAGTTATCACTCATCCACACGCTGAGATGAGGCAGTCTCATTTTTTGGGAGGTTACCTTAGCCAGCGTCCCAGTCCCGGGAGGACTCTCGGCTGCATTTGACCCATGACTCCGAGAGGACCACACAAAGAGCAACTTGGGTGGGATGTCCCATTTCGTAGTCTGGTCAGATCTGGCTGCGGGCACTCTAGAAGCTTCTTGGCTTCTCTGCACCCCCCTACTGCGGCTACGTGGGCCCCCTCCTCTCTCCTAATGACTCTGGCCTGAGTCTTACAATAGGAACCATTAACGTGCCCCATTGCAGGAGAGGGGGGCGGTGTTGGGGAAGCTGCACACATGCAGCTGCCACATCAATTCTCAGTAGAGGGAGAGGTGGGGAGAGAGTGTACTGCCACAGTAAGTCACACTATGTGCACACTATTCAATCACTTTCTGCCTAGATTTACATGGATAAATACATGTGCACAAGTTAGATTCAGGACACGAACTCTTTGGAACAGGAAACGCCTCTTAACGTTGTATTCCTACCAGAGTTTCTGGGACCAGCTTTTGGTTGGGTGCTAGGTATAATCAAAAGAACTGAAAACTATAGTGGCATACATTTAAATCCCAGACTCATGCCTCATCCCTTCCAGCCTCATTTGTCTTGTGTGTTTAATTTCAGAGTACATGCTTCTGCATTATATTGGCTCTTCACAAACGAATCAAGTTTGTCTTTCAATCATCAACCTTGCCAGTGGTAAGAGCGAAATCAGTTATCTTTGTACTGAGACTTGTGTCACCTTTTCTATTGCAGTAGCGGGAAATGACAGCTCAATTTCTGGATCCCAATTTGCCTTCTTGAACTAAAAATCTCATCCCTCAGAAACTCCCACCACTGGAAGAAAAAGACAATTTCCTTTTCTAGGTCATCCTTCCTGACAGTGTTAATTTAAAAACCTGTATCTTCTAATAAAATTTCACTTTGAAATGTAATTCCTTTATTGTTAATAACACAGCTGCAAGTCAATGTTAAGCCATCAGCATAACCCTGATTGAATAGCAGATGTCCCCGAAAGAAAATTTGTTACAGTTCTATGGTTCTGAACCTGGATATTTATCTTTACCCATAGTACAAATTTGTATGACTAAGTAAACAAAAATCTGCTACAACACCATCAGTGTGCAAAACTAGGGCTCCCTCATCAGGTGAACGCATGAGAATTAGTTTGGATCTGTCATAGCAGGCTTTACTTCTCCCATTTCCGTAGGCTGGGAACTGCAAGACCCATGTGTGGCCTAAGCTTTTGCCTGCATTGCCCAACACCCCTGCTTCTTGTCTCAGTTCCACAAATGCAGTTGCACATGTCCTTGCTCCTCAGCCTGGCTGTTCCAGCACAGCCTGGGAGATGACAGTCCTCGCCCAAGTTTTCTTAAAGCCTTTTTTCTTCTGAATCTCATGCCTGACCATCAGCAACAATAGTATTATATTAAAAATCACAACATGTAGAATGTCCTCTTTCCTTAAACATATTCCTCTATCTCTTGCACTTTCTGCATACCCCAACTACTCAGTGCAGAACAGGGATTGTCTATTGTTTTTTGTCTCTTAACCAAAGCTAATCTTTTTGATGAGAATTAAGTGTACAGTCATGGATCAGTAAGGTATCCTTGTACTCTGACTGGAAGACTTTCATTTCAGCATGTTTCTGTACAATAATAAACTCTGTATGTATAGAGCTTGCTTATGAGACTGAGGTTTGACCAGATATTTAATAACTGAATCAGAAAGGTCAATTACCTTTCCTGAGATCACTCTTCATGAAGACAAAACAAGACTCATTTGGTCCATCTTCCTTCTAGCCAAGGAAGCAGGAAGTAGAGCATTTTATTTTATTGCACTGCAAAGCTGAATGCTGTGGGTCGCTTGTAGGGAAATTATTATAAATGCCACTTGTTTTGCTTTCTCAGGGAAAATAGTGAACTGCTGGCATAAGCTATACTGAGCTCTGCAAAGGCACTTCTGTGATGAACAGGCTTACAACTTTATCAACAGATTTAGAGTTTCTAAGAAATTCAAAATCCAAGGCTTCTGCCTAAAAGCCATATGAGGTCATTGGCTGATCTGGGTTTCAGGCATTCCAGAAAAGTTTCCAATCTTGCTCCTTCCTCTAAGGAGAGATGCAGACATCAAAAGGAGTCAGATACAGATCAGCACCCAAAAGTTAGGATGCTTATAAGAAATAGTGGAGATCTTAAATGTGTTGATGATATTTATATCTCCATGTTTAAAATTTAGAAATGTACACAGGAACTAGAATTAAAATACAGCTTTTTTTTTTTTTTTTTTTTTTTTTTTTTTAGTGTCACCCATAATCAGTAACAGTTTATTTATCTAATTATTTCACGGATGAAATCAGAAGTGCTAGAAGACCAGAATGTTCATTTCTACCTGTATTTGTCATGACGAAATCTAACATTTTTTTTAGAAAACAAACAAAGCAAAAACAACAACAACAAAATTTACTTGTGTTTCATCAACTGCAACTGCCAGTGCAGATTTGCTGAATTTTCGCTAAGGTCCAATCAGAATGCAGATACATTAGCCTAAGCAATTTTAAAGGAAGACAGTAACAGGAAACATTAGACAAAATGCCCTTTACATACTTGTAGAGAAGGGTTGAATATAGCTGCCTGGTCTGTCCTGGAGATGAATGTGGTCCATGGTAGCTGTATTTGACTCTGAGCAAAGCCAGTGAATCAAATCATGCACAAGATTCAGTGCTTATATTTGCCTATAGATGCGTATATCTTCATCAGGGTGTGTCATCAAGGTTTTTCTGGCTAGGAAATGTGCAAAACCTTTGAACACAGGCAGTGCATGATTTCAGTTACAAACCCCAAAGTAAGAGATTTTTATATGATTCTAGAGTTCATTGTGAAGGTGAGCAGTATGTGCATCATCCCTATGAAAGACATTAAAATGACAGAACGCAAACACCTGTATGAAAGGAAACCAGTGGACAAATTTTGTAGTAGGTAGTTCACAAATGACTTGCACAGTATATTTGTAAAATATAATGAATCAGTTATAGGACTGAGGACAGACCGAAAAAATCTTGGATTCCTTATCCTTTGCTGTAATTATTCAATTACTCTCCTCTGTATTCAAGAAGATCATTCTTTCAGTTCAGTCTCTCTTGATTGAAAAACATTTCACAGACAAATATTGTCTTTTACAGCATATTACATTTTCCTTAAGAGATCAATAAACCCTAATAATACCTGTAATGTCTTTGCCCACATTGTTCATCACCTGAAAATGCACTGTACTCTTTTAAGATTTGGGGTTGGATGAGAGAAGAACAGGGAGGCCAAATGCTTGCTTGGTTGTTTTTTGGGGTGTTGTTTGTTTGTTTGGTTTGTGTTTGTTTTGTTTTGTTTTTAATTTAGTTTGTCACAGAAAGTTCTGTGATTGATTGGGGATTAATAATCATGACATGAAGTTGGCTGTAATACACTCCTTTCCCAAGAATGTCATGTTTATTGCCTCAAGTGAGCTGCATCAAATTGAAAGTCCAAAAATATTATGTGCCAAACATTCCTATGGGTACAATTTGTCATCCGCCCTTTTCCAAGCCACTGGCATGCAATTAAAATAGCATCATATAAATAGATGGGGAAAGTTTGAGAATATTTTCATTCCTTGGAGAAGAACAACTTGGACAACAGAGTAAATTGTTTTTTATTATCCTTCTGGTATGTACTATCATCTTTGGGTAGGAGGTTGTACTGAAGAAAAACACAAAGTTGTGAAGTTTGGTGTTATTACAGAAAGTCACTGTGTCACTTTTTTCTGACATCTAAAGAAAAAAAAAACCTAGCTTTTTCAGAAATTCCAATTTATGTGGTTCTATTCAATACCAAAAATCTAGATTGAGACATAATGTTGGGCTTGATTTTTAGTTATTGTTGCTTTGCTTGAGGAACTGTAACAGAGAAGTCTAAAAAAAAAAAGCCCTGTGCAAAGCTGGGCAATTCTAAAAGAAGACAAACAAAAAAATGCAAAATGTATAACAGTTTTGAAATTGTAAATACAAGAAGACAAAGATAAAAACTTATTTATTTTTAAATTAGAAAAATTAGAAAATACCTACTTTTTATGGTTTTTTTAATTGCAAAGTAAAGTAAGAGGGTAAGAAATATCTGTCTCAGATGGGCAAAAACTTAGGCTAGAATCTGAAACTGTAACAAAATATTTTGGTGCAAATTTTCAGGTTATTCTAAATTCACCCCAAGATTCTTTTAACACAACAAAAAAGTTGCCTGTGAATAATCTTGCTAGAAAAATGCTCATTTTCTTCTCCACTGCGAGTGTGGCTCATGATAAATACCAACTCAAAGGCCCAGAAGCCATACAGTTCAAAAGTTGCTTTGGTCAACACTTTGGTTTAGGTTCCTCCACATTTAATTTGTTAGTTGATAAAGTCTTTTTAACGTATGTGGACGATGCTGGATTTAGTAACCTTTTAACACCTGTACCTCAAGCACTGTGCAGTAACTTGTCACATACAATGGGAATTCAGCGATCACCAGACGGGTTAAATTTTCTCATACCTAATCAACCAGGAGCATCAAAACTCTGTACGCTCATTCTGGATCATGCAGTTGCCTTCTATTCAAAGCTGGTTTTTGCAAGATTGTCTTGAAAATCAACAACAAAAAAGTCATATACACTGTTCACCGGAACATGTTTCCCTTCTGATGGTGGTTGCTTTGCTAGTCACTACATCAGAAAATTTTTAATACCATTTTTGGATAAAATATGCATCATTAATATTGTGCATGCCTTTTGTTACGTTAAAGCAGATTCTGCTGTTCTCTTCAGATGACTTATACTATGCATTTCCCAGGAAAGAGAAATGCCAGAGAAAGTTATTAAGTCAGTTTTTTATAGGAAATGCATTGCAGCTTCTGACATAAACCCTCCAACTGTTCATACAGAAGGTAAATGCTAAAAATTAATGGTTGTTTCCAAGGACCTTATTTAAAAAAAAAAAAAAAAAATTAAAAAAAAAGTTTAAAAGATACCCTTCCTTAAATATACAGGCTCCAATATAGCAAATAATTGAGCTAAATCAATGCATTATTTATGTGATAAAGTTTTACATTACCACAGCAAACTCAAAAAAAAAAGGAAACCAAAACAGTATTTAGCTGCCTAGCCAGAGGGCATAGGTCATACCAAAGTAATTGCTAGAGACTCTAAGGAGAGCAAAGCAACCAAAGGAGAGTGAATCAGTACACAAGCACGTAGCAAAAACAGACTCCCAATCAGCAACTACTCTCAAGACACGTAGGCTGATGTAAATACGTGCCTGAGCAGATTCCCCTGCACAGGATTGCAAAGGACTGTACTGAGAGGTTGTCTTGTACTGACAGGTGAAGAGCTGAGGATGAGAGGATCCCACAACAGTCCGCTAAAGCACAATCTCCTCATTGCACGCAGCCATGGCCAAACAACCCAGGAGGCAGGTGTCATCCCCCATCTTCTCTCAGGCCAATCTCTTATGGGGTCATTTGCTGCTTCACAGACACTTGGGGAGTGAGTAACACAAAACCCACCACCACCCACCAATCAAAATACCCACTAAAAAAAACCCCAAACAAAACAAACAAACAAACAAACAAACAAAAATAAAACAACCTAACCAAAGTAAACTCTCAAGCAACACCACACACACTCCTTTTTGCCCAAGGGCACCAGACATACAAGTGGGTACAAGGGAGCAATATCACTCTGCGTTTTTTCTCCCTTCGGTCTGGCTGTAAACTTCCAGAGGAGAGAGATGCCTGTAACTTAGGCAAAACTTCCACAGTATTCAGCAGAGAGGCTTATTTTTAAGGTTAATGGAGTTAAAAAAAGACACCTCACCCACCGGAGACTGATGTTTATGGTCAGACTTGGGTTAGAGAGGGGAAAAACGCTCCTGCACTGTAGAGGTTTCCAGTTACAAAGACAGAAAGAGGGCAGGGAAAGAGTGACACTGAAAAGGACTAAAAGTTTTCAATAAAACTACATAGAAATGCTGTGGTTTAGGTGAAAACATGCTGCTTTAAAAGTCCAATTTTACTATCATTGAGCTCCTACTTAAACATTACCTGCCAACTGCCTTATAGTAGGAATGTTTCTGTTTAGCAAACTGTGCTCCTAGGGGAAAGGACAATCTTTTTCATTTGCTTCTTTATTTAGATTTCCAGATAATGCCTATCAGAAAGCCTTTACAAGCAAAAGACATGGCTAAACATGTCGTGCATAGGTCATGACAAGCTCACAGACAACTATGGAAATTTTCTATGCATAACTCATTCTGTTTTTCCTGCAAGGGACAGCATTGAATAGGTGTTCAGGAGGTGTGAACTGAATGGAAAATTACACACCTATTTTTTCAATTGTTGTGGACAAAACCCCACAAGACAGTGTGGTTCATCCCATTTAAAAAAAAAAAAATAAAAAAAAAAACTAAACCAAATCCTTTTTAGAATTTTTCCATTTTACCACTGAAAGAGAACAAGATTACAAGGGTGATCTGGTATTTACTATTATGCTGGGGAAAATTAATAGATGCTAGCAAAATATGTCTTTTATTTATAGGCATTTGGGGACTACTGAAAATGGTCAGTTTGTGAACTGACCGTCATGCCAGCTACAAGGTATAGATTAAAACATGGTTATTATGGAATAAGATAGGTGAAACAACAAAAATACACGAACAAAGGAAACCAACATAGGCATGCTTAAAGAGTGAAACCCTACATTTTTTTCCCCAAAATGAAGTTTCTGGTTACAAGACCACATTATTTTTAATGCAGCCTACAAAACAAGCAGGTTGAAGCCTTGACAGATTGTAAGAGTAGCACTAGTGTGTAAAACAAAGACCAATTTATCCCAATAGTCTGCCTCTAACAGCAGCCAAAAGTGGATGTTTAATAGACATAAGGAAAGGGCAAAGTACACATCAATATTTCCTTAAAATACCCCTCCACCAATTTGTGGTCAGGCATTTTTCATAGACCTCAGAGATTTTCTCTGTTGATGAATTTGTCCAATCTCTCCTTAAATTCATGTTAATTTTTAGCATCACCAACAAACTGGGGCAAGGAGTTCCATAGGTTAAATAAAAAACATTATTCTGGACATGGCACTTGGTAGCTGCCTCTCTGAGGCATTAATGAGAAAAATCAGCTCTTTTGGACCCCATGATAAATCTGCGTCTACTGGCATAAGTCTGTAAAAGCTAATTTCAAAGTCTCATGAGTCAGTGTTCATACCAGAAGTACTTGAGCAGTCACCTGATGAAGGAACAGGCAAAACTTCTCATGTGGCTTGTTCATTCCATCACAACTAATCAACAAACCTCAAAGCAGCAACTATCAATCATAAAACACTGTCAATAATCACTTGAGAGACACGTAAATGCATAATCAAACTATACACCTGAAATAATTCTACCTGATAAAAATTAGTCTGTATTCAGATATTGACTTGTCATGATTTGATACAACTTATTGATGTAGTTCTGTCACCGTGTAAGTGGGTGGTGGAGAAAGTGAATGTTTCATTGCACAAGGCATTAAACCTGAAAGGATCAAAATTTGCTTGGCAAAATTCAACGAGAGTTTGAAATTGTTGTTCTTTGAAATCACAATTTTTTTTTAATAAGCAGACCTTCTTTTAAGAAAAAAATCTTTTGAAGCTTCAATGTAGAGTTTTAAATCAAGATAGTATCAGAAGGAGCCATGAACCGTGGGGAAGCCAAATATGAAAAATTTGTTCCGGGTGTGCTCCTGAGCTAGTCCATCCTTCCGTATCTCCCCCACCCCAAATTACTACAGAGGCTTTAAAGTCTCATTTTCATCCTGATAAATAAAATGTGAAAATATCAAGTTTTTGTTGCGACCTAATTAAAGTTTGTTACACTTTGGTTTATGAGATCACGGTCCTTATCTCAAGCTCTGTGATGCACATCACTTGCTTCCAACACCTTGTTACTCGAAAAACATTGAGGTTTCCTGACAATGAAGAATGTTTGGAGACACGATTGTTGACATCCACAGCAAGCTAAGACAACTAAAATTAAACAAAAAAAAAAAGGTAGGTGAAAAGCTTGTACTTGAATAATCAACCACTTCTAAGGCGACTGAAATTTCCAACTGGTACATCCACGGTAATGTATTCTAGAGATCAAATATGTGAGCTACTAATGATTAATTCATATCGCAAATGAAAGTCACAGATACAAGTGGTATGGCACTCAAAGAACTGCCAGTCCTAATAAACAATAACAATTACAACCACTAACACTACATAAAAATATTGTACTTCTAAACATTCCACAGTTACTCTCACAGAGCCACACAGTAGAGTCTATCTGCTTATCAGGATTTAATTTCAAACTCAGTTTATCCCAAAGCATAAGATCTGATTTTATCTCACCTAACAATAAACAACATCAGTGATCTTAATATTATCAGCCCTCTTTAAAAATGGAGGCACTTGTCTCGCTGTGACCTCTTGCAGGAGTGATTGCTGCGGGCTAAAACATGCTTTGAAGAGATAACTTTCTTGTTTGATTCCTAATTTTAGCTAATGATAATGTCTATGATAAACACAGCACATACTTATAAGTAACCACTTTGCCTTATATATAAAATTCTTTAGTTGAGAAACAGCACACACTCTATTGAAATAAAGAGTTCTGTAAACTGTTTTTACTCTGCATCTAAGTTCAGTCAAAATCTGAATTTGATAGTGAAGTTGCTCCTTTCAGGCTGAAATGGTCACAGAACTCATGATTGCTTGAACCTGCAGGTTCAGTGTCTTCCCAGGACATAAGCAATTTCTGCTGCCATATGTGAAAACATAGAGCACTTTTATAAGCATAAATTGAAATATTTTTCTTTTTTATAAGAATGAACAGTTGTTGTTGTTTTTTTTTTTTTTTTTTCCAAAATGATTTGTACTTTTCCTTTGTACCTCACCCAACAGTAAAAAGCTACACTTATATGTTGTCTCTGAACTTGGGCTTGTCAGACAGGTTAACTGGTGCTTCACAGACAGACATGATTCTGCGCATCCTTTCTGAACAAGACTTTTTTTTAATTTTGTCTAGGCCTTTCTTTTTTTTTTTTGAGAAGGCCAGATAATTGTTCAGCCAGGGGGGCTTCCTGGAGCACTAAGAGTTTCTGAGTTTCTTACCCTAAAGACGGACTGAAATGTAAAACTGTCCAAAGGCTGGATATATGTTTGCAAGCAGTTTTCTTCAGGCCTCCACTACTTTCATCTGAATAACTTTTGGAAAAGTAAGTTAACTTTCTTGTACTCCAGCCCTTATTTCTGTAAAATTAAGCACATCATAATTTGACCATCTTAATTGTCCTTACAAAGGACAGAATAAACTTGTAGAAGCACAAAGTCATTTATCTTCGTGGAAGTCCTGGTAATTAGAGAGCTACTGACATTCATGCCCTCAACTTTATGGGTGTACTTGTTTTACTCCTAACAGTTTTACCTATGAAGCATATGATCACAAGTATTCAAATTAGCTACATGTTATAAAACTAAAATATTTACATAGTGAGTCTGAAAGGACAAGGTAATAGCTGATCAGATGAAAAATGAAATCCTGTGCTTTTCAATTTGTACTATGCATAATAGAGACAACACTGATTTCCTGTTGAATCACTTCTGAGCTTTCACTTTCTTTTTCAAATTATTTAATTTGCTCCTCTTCTTGTTAAATTAGCATACATCTGCCACTAGTATAAACACCTTCCAACCATTCATCACTCTAAAGCAGCAAAGTGCCAGAAAAGAAACTCTCCCCACCCTAAGGAGATGCCTCCAACATTCTTCCAAAAATTCAGCATTTCTTGGGATTATTTTTTGACTTACTACATTCCTAATAAGACAGTCCACACATTATCTTCATTGCAAACTTTGCAAAGTATCTGAAAACAAACTGTTACTTCAGTCATTCTGAATAAAGATCAGTCTGACAGAATTTCATTTCTATGCTCTGTCTGCGCTAGTCTTCAAACATGAGATAAGAGCAATCTCACCTTGCTTACGGACACTTACAATGTACCTAATTCATCTGAACTAGTTTTTTAACCATGTGAGTATGAAATAAGCACTTACGGAATGACCATTAGAATGAATGCTGGAGCAACCAGCCCTGAAAACTCTGTTCAAACACAGAACTAATAAGAAGGTGACTGGGAGGATTCAACATGGATATGAACAGGAAATCATGCTTGACCAACCTGATAGCCTTCTACAGTGAGCTGCCTAACTTCATGGATGAGGTGCCAGCAGTGGACATGGTTTGCCTCAGACTTTAGTAAAGCTTTTGACACTGTCTCCAATAACACACTTGTAAACTAACGTGTACTATGTCAATTTGTCTAAGTGCACAGTGACATGGATTGAAAACTGGCTGAACAGCTCCAGCACAGTTCACAGAATCGTAGAATAGTTTGGGTTGGAAGGGACCTTCAGAGGTCATCTAGTCCATCATCTCCTGCAATGAGCAGGGACATCTGCAACTAGATCAGGTTGCTTAGAACCCCATCCAGCCTGGGCTTGGATGTCTCCAGGGATGGGACATCCACCACCTCTCTAGGCAAAGTGTTCCAGTATTTTACCATCCTCATTGTAAAAAATTTCTTCCTCATTTCTAACCTGAATCTCCCCTCTTCTACTTTAAAACCCTAATTACCCCTTGTCCTATCATAAAAGGCCTTGCTAAAATGTCTGTCCCTATCTTTGTTGTTGTGATCACAGTGGTTGTAATCAGTGGCTCCAGCTGCAGACCAGTCACTAGCAGCCTCGCCCAGGGGTCCATACTGGGCCCAGTATCATACAGCATCTTCATTAACAACTTGGGCACTGGGATAGACTGCACCCTCAGCCAGTTCAGAAATGACAAAGCTGGGTGGCATTGCTGATACACCAAAGGGTTGTACTTCCACTCAGAGGGACCTCATCAGGCTGGAGAATCCAGTTGAGAGGAGTCTTATGAAGTTCAAAGAGAAATGCAAAGTCTGGCACCTGGGAAGGAATAACACCCCAGGCAGTGGTACATGCTGTTAGCTGACCAGCTAGAAAGGCAGCTCTGCAGAGGAGAACTTGGGGTCCTGATGGACACCAAGTTGAACATGAACCAGTGCTGTGCCCACACAGCAAAGGCAGCCAACAACCTCTTGTACTCTGTGAGGTAGACCACTGCCAGCAAGTTGAGGTAGCTCAATCCTTTCTCTCTGCTCAGCACAATAAATTATGGGCTTACTGAAGCAAGCCCAGCACAGGGCCTCAAAATTACTAAGTGTATGGAGCATTTCTCCTATGGTGAAAATCTGAGAGAACTGGGATTTTCAGCCTAGAGAAGGCTCAGAGGAAATCTTATAAATAAATACATGATTGAATGGAATGAAGAAGAGAGAGCCAGACTCTTTCTCGGTGGTGTTCAGTTACAGAATGAGAGCTAATGGCACAAACTGAAACACATGAAATCTCATCAGAACATGAGAGAACACTTATTTATTATGAGGGTGGTAAAACACTGGAACAGGTTACCCAAAGAGGTTGCAAAGTCTCCATCTGTGGAGACAGTTAAAGCCTGATTGGACATAGTCCTGGACAACCTGCTCTATCTGTCCCTGCTTGAGCAAAGAGTTTAGATTAGATCATCTCCAGATGTCCTTTCCAACATAAGCCACACTGTGAATTGAGGCTGATGTATGGTGAGGGGAAGGGGGTGTGAAATTAAATACAAGAATTATGAACAAGCAAATTAATACTGTCAAAACCTTGAAATGTTACCAAAAAACCTTATACATTTGAACAGAACTTAGAAGTAGTTGAAATGACAAAGTGTAATTATCACCAACCATGTTTTAGTTAAGAATAGACATAATTAACAAAAGTACTTTTTAGAAGTGTGTTGTGTACCCACATTTGTTTTCCCACTTATTGTAATTTCTCAGACAAACTCAAAAGCATTTTGCTAGGCATTTATCTGTCATGCTGACCAAAGTCTACCATGGGATCAAAAAGTCAACTATTTTGGAATTATTTTTTCAAATTAGTTTCTTCCCTGTTGGGAAATCTGAGGATGTGAAGTGCATGATAACACAAATATGTTTAGGAAAGTTCAGACAGAAGCTTTATTATATTTAATCATAGTGAGGGAACATTTGGTCAGCATTTTCCCCTCAGTTCCCTATTCTCTGCCAAGCGATTACAGAGACCCAGCATATATACTGTCTCAGGGTTGGGCAGGAGGAGGAAGATAAAAAAAGGTGAGGAAAACCAACAATTTCAATGGTAAAGCCAGGTATCCATTTCTGGGAAGGATGGACTCCTTAAGAAGCTTGCTGTCACACTTCTAAGAAGTAATCCAATAGTAAGGAGACAATATACAGAGATAGCTCTCAGCACAGCCTGTAGGAGTGGCACATGCAACATTATCTTAGTGCAGAAGTGGGCAGTTTTCAACAATCACAGACTGTTAGCTTTCAGTCAAAAAGAATGTTCCTTTAGTTAGGATAAACTTCTTAACCAGACCTTTCAAGTATCAAATATTAATAATTTTACCACCGCAACACCAATCAACCTACAGAGTAATACAGGAAAGAGAAAACCAGTAGAGTGTATGCAGTATATTAGACACACATGAGCCATGACAGTTTCTTCTCTATGTGTCGCTAGCAAATAAATCCTCGGTTGCTTCATTTCCTTTAAATGACAGCTGTGTAGATGAATGCTTGTAAATAGTAATAAGGCTAGAAAGAAAATAGGGCTGAAGGAAACATATAGTGCTTATGGTACAAGCAACAAAAAAACCTCAGTTTATTATTTACAAGACAGGTGCAATTCAACTATCTTCCAAAGGGCCAATTGCTGCTCAAGGAATACATTAATTGAAAGGAAACAAGACAAGATGCTCAGAGATAAAGGAAACAATACCTTTGCTAGGTCATAATGCTATTTTCTAGTTTACCATTTAGCCAGAAATGTATCTCCACACTCTTCTTCCAAGGAAACACGTGTTTGATTTTCTTGTGTTGTTTCTACAGTTCACCACACTAGATCCTTTCCTTCCTTGTATCTGAAAAAGGATCAAGCCAAGAAATCTAAAGTAGATCATTTGGAAGGAAAAAAGTTATATCATCTAGAATACTAAACTTTTTGTTTTGTTCCAGGAAAACTTGTTTGATCACAATTTAAATATCTTTTTTTCTGTACCATGTATCTTGCTAAAGTCTATACGAAGTATCAAGTTACTTCAACATATATTTTAATAGCCAAAATATCAATTTAAGATCAGTCCATCTTTGGAGTAGCGACAAAATGAATTTTATTCAAAACCTCATTTGCAGTTTGGTGAAGAATAGACAAGACATAATGAAGGAAAGAGGCTTTTGTTAGTTCTGTTTGGACAGAACCCAGAGTTTGCATATTTTGCTTTTTCTTTATGTATGAACATACTGTATTACAGGACAGTGTGTTTGCAGGTTTTCCTGCAGTAAAAAGGTAAATGAAGACAGTGTTTGAACAGTTCACCATCCTTTAACTTGTGGCCTGCCCAAACATCTGAAACACTTGAATAATGGTAGATTTACCTCTAAAGATGACAAACCAATGATAACATGATTGCACTTTCTCCGAAGGCAATTATAAACAATTCCAAACTTTGTTTTCAAGCATGAAATGGTGTCTCACTTCTAAAGAGCAGAATAAAGAAATCTTCAACTGGCAAGTAACTGCAGCTGAGTAACCAACATAAAATATAAGAAGAGTACTTTTCCCAGGCTTGTTTCACAGCATAAGAGAGGTTTATATCATCACTATATTTTTTGGTATTCATCCTTTTCTTAGAAGACTTCACAAATCCTTGTCTGTTTTCAACTGCACTTGGCAGCGACACTACAAAGATTTCCAAGGTATTTAAAAATATTTGTAAAAAACAGGCTGCAAGCAAAGACTAAAATAAGTGTTCGCAGAAAAGAAAGCTATAGGAGTAAGCTCAATCTCATTACTAGGCACTACAGCATTCATGCAGGGGAGAGCCACAGCAAACCAAGCTCCATAAGTTCTACTGTTCAAAAACTTTAGTCTTTGTGTGACTACGAAAATTAGGAAAGAGTGGTGAAAGTAGGTGGTCACCTGTTGGGAGCTAAAAGGCAATACTGTACCTTTGTGAATTGCTTTGAATCCATTAAGTAGATTTTATGTGGTTCCTAACACTTCCCCCAAGCCTGGACAGGTGAACCACACACTGGGGTTTCATCTGTACTGGAAAGTGCACCCTGTCAGAGCAGAGGAAAAACAGTATCTCTGCTTGTGTCCATGTAAAAGCTTTCTACGAGCAACCACAATAGTAATCAGTGGGCAGATGCTACAGATACCATTACTTGTTTTTAAGTCCAGAAAGGAGCATGCAGCAAACAAAAAAAGTTTTAATCAACCCTATGAGGCTTCACCTATAGGAAATTTACGCTATGTTACATTTGGCCCAATACACAGACAAAATCTTATTCTTCATGACAAATACAAATTCTTTTGTGACTCCTTAGCAAGAAAAACAAACCAAATATTATAATAAAAGATTAGTAAAATGCACCCTTTATAGGAGTACTTTAATGAATTCTGTTTATAGTATGCATCACAGAAAAATATCATCTGTATACAGCTAAGTAAGGTTATGTAACAACATTTCCAGAATAAATGGGTCACAATACGGAAGCAGAAATCTACATTGGCAAGAGATCATAAAAAAAAGCATACAAAGTGATAAAATGCCTGTTGCTGGTGCTATTTTATATTCCTAAGGAAAATAAATGAGCAGTACTTAGTAGCGAGATCAAACTATCCAATGCACTTCAAGTTATTAGAGGAGGACAGAAGTTCAAAATAAATACTTTCTCACTGAAATACCAAGAAAACACCTTCTACAATGTATGTATTCAACTATCCAAAAGCATTTGTGAGTCCTGACATTCATCATCAAGGCAGGGAGAGAAAGTATATATAGAGAAAGAAAGGCACACCTTGCAATTTCCATGTAGGTTTTGAATTCAGATATGAAGCCTATTCTTCATTGTGGTATATGGTTTTCCATTCATTTTGAACAAAGGTTTTTGGTGATGTTTTGTTGTTGTTTTTGTTGTTCCCCCCAATACATCTTCAGATTAATTAACATATATTTAGCTATCTAAATAATTAACTTTTTCAGAATTTGAAGATGTTTGAAAATTACGAGAATTAAACTTTGAATTTCTCTACCACTCTTCTTTTTACTTTACTTCCTCACATCTAGAAAAAATATTTTTTATGTAAAGTTAATGCTTCACCTACTTTTGTAAACTTCATACAGATCTTAACCCACAGAGCTAAAATATTTCATTGAACAATTGATAATAATAAACTTGCAAACTGAACATGAAAGCAGGAACATGTATTTTGAAAATTAACCTTAACATAACCACACTAATAGAAAGTAAATTTCTATTGCCTCAAACACTATGCATTTCTTAAACTTTTTTGATCACTAAAGAAGTCCATATTCTGCGACAGGAAGGAGTACTTCTGTCCAGAAGGTAGCTATGTTTTAAAGCATAATCTTAAATGTATCTGTGATTACACCTCAGAAGGGGAAAAAATAATTTCCAACATAGTATAAAAAAGCAAAATAAATATGTAGAGTATCAATGACAACAGAATACAATCTAAAACTAATATAGCAAGAAATACCAAACCCAACCTCCAGGTGAAGCCAGTCTTCTGAATGCTTCAGTAGCAGTTGAATTGAAGCAGGCAACTGGAACACCACAAAATGGAACACAAAATGAAATTGCACATGATGCCAAGGGGCCTAAAGTGTTAGATAAATATTTCCTAACTATTAACTTAGAGCTGGTTCATCCAAATCAATTTGCAAAGTGCTCACTTTTTCAGATTTAAGAACCCTTCAAATTAAAAATTGATGGTAAATGCATCCTTGAAGACCAATTCTGATTTAACATTCCGTAGCAATTCAGACAGTGATAAAATTACATTTAGCTGGAGGTGGATGCACAGGAAGATGAAGTTTACAACTGCAGGTTAGTATTAATCTGGTTATTTTTTATGTCTCCAAAAGCAACAGGCTAAAGTAATGCATATTGTGTACACAGTGTATTACTACAACAATTTAAACATTTAATTTATTTTAGAAGAATTCAAAATTAGGAAACGTTTTATGATGCTCTGTCTCCAACAAAACGTGCACAGATTATTTTTTTTTTCATTCTTTTATTTTTCCTTTGTTTTCCTTAAACAAGAACATTTAGAAGTTTTGACAGTCAGTATTACTTTGCAGCTGCTAAAAGGTCAGAGGCTCCTTACTGACCTGGACCATTCTAGGTCTCAGAAATGGTCTGGACTTTGCTTGGCCTGGAAGGTCTTCAGCCGGTTTAGATGTGAAAACAATTTCCTCCCAATCAGGTAACTCTCTTTCAACTTTAGTTCAGTTGTGATTTGGTTTCCATTTGGACTCCAGAAGAAACTAAAATGTGGAAGAACATTCCTGCTTCATATCAACAAGTCTGATGCTTATGAGTAGTTTCTGAAGTTACTAATTTAAGAAGAAAAAAGCTTTTTAAAATTCTTCAGTGTTAAAAGGATTCTCAATGCTTTTGTTCCATTAACATTTAGACAGAAAGGGTGCATTCCTTTGACTCTTCTTACGAAGATGAAATGAAAGGTGTTATTTCAAGTTGATGCATTTTCATCAGCTACGATCAGAACAAGTATTTAATGCCAGTATTATTTAGAAAGCCAAATAGTTGACTAGATTCAAACTAAATCATTTGATAACATAGAGCATGCACAACTGTGCTCAGAAATCTGGCCACAAGTTCACTTTTGAGGCACATGGCCAAAATTTATGTCCATCATAGTTTGCCTTTAGTTACCTCCCTCCTCCTTCCACCAACACTACAACATAGCTACTAAGTCTTCAGCACTCTGAAGCATTTTCGCTGTTAGTCAGTTTTCCACAGAAGCATTTGCACTTTAACACCTGAACATCGTTGTTAGAATAATTTTTCTTTGTATTTTATGTCTATTGTTTTAAGCTAACTTTTTGAATTACATTCCTTCTATTCTGATGTTACAGTATACCCTGTTTAATACTTTAGTTCTGTCAGCCAAGATAAAGCAAAAAATACAAGCAGAAGCACCTGGTTTCACACCCAAACATAATATTTTTCCCTGATTGTTTTTTAAGGAGAAGAATATATGGGGGGAAAAAAAAATAATTTAAACAAAAAAAAATCAAACCAATGACAAACAATCCAAAGTCAAATAGTTTATCTTGTAGCAAGACATTAGCTTTACTGATGTCACCAATGCAGTTTTGGCATCATTACTCTAGAACCTGCCTGCTGCCAAGAATGACTATGCAGTGTTTGTTCACAGGCCATTCATTCCCCTGCACTGGTGGTCAGACACAGCGTTTGGGGTGTGTTAGTGTAAAATCAGATCAGCATACATGCAGCAAGTCCAGCAAGTCATAGAATCATAGAAAACTTTGGGTTGGAAGATATCTTCAAAGGCCATCTAGTCCAACATCCCCTGCAATAAGCAGAGACATCTTCAACTAGATCAGTTGCTCAGAGACCTGTCCAGCCTAACCTGGAATGTCTCCAGGGAAGGGGCACCTACCACCTCTCTGAGAAACCTGTGCCAGTGTTTCACCACCCTCAGTGTAAAAAATGCTTTCCTCACACCTAGCCTGAATCTCCCCTCCTTCAGTTTAAAACCATCACCCCTTGTCCTATTGTAACAGGCCCTGTTATAAAGTCTGTCCCTGTCTTTCTTATGGGACCCTTCTAAGTACTGAAAGGCTACTTATAAGGTCCTTCCTGGAACCTTGTATTCTCTAGGCTGTACAACCCCAGCTCTCTCATTTTGTGGCCTCCTCTGGCCCCTTTCCAACAGGTCCATGTCTCTCCTGCACTGAGGGATCCAGAGCTGGACACAGGACACCAGGTGGTGTCTCACAGAGGAGAGTGGCAAAAAAATGAACAAACGAAAAAAACACACAAAAAAACCACAAACACCCACAAAACCGCAAAGCCACAACAACAACAAAAAAACCCCAGGCTACCTAAATCCAATGCCTCCATCTCATGACTTTTACAATTTTGCATTTTTTACCTGACTACAAAATGAAAGAATCAGCTGTAAATGAAAGTTTTCTTCCTTGCCACGGAGCAAACTGAGAAATAGATATTATCTTGCGATTCAAAGATGAACCAGAAACACTTTTCCCAGAGTGTTCTCACAGAGAGGCAGCCTTAGATTTCCCCCAGCTGTAAAATGGTTTTGTTGTTGTCACAGGAGCATGGTACATACCAAAAAATTAGTACCATAGGAAAAAAAAAAAAAAAACAAACCAGTTTTATGAGAAAGTGCTAGGTAAGGCACATTACATAATCAGAAGTTTTAGTCCATTTGCTGATAGATTAATAATAGAGGAATGTTAAAACATTGAACAGCATACAGTATGGCAAAAGACCTCAACATGTAGAAGCAGGGGAGAAAAAGCAGAGATAATTAGCATCTTTCACTTTGGAGAAATTTATGCTGGCAGGCAACTGTTTCATGCTTGTAAACTGCTTTGAATGGGCTGACAGACAGCACAAGTCACATCACTTAAATAGTTTAGGTGTGCACTCCATCTAGCATGAGGGGTTACTAAGAAGCAGTGGCCTAGATCCTTCATCTAGGAAGTCTTCTATTGAAAGCGGTCTAACAGTTAACTAGAATGACTGCTCAGCAGATCAGAGGTATAAGACAAATAATATTATTACCTGAAAGACTTCTATTAATATTTTAATGAGACTGATTCTCTTTCTAAGACCATATTCAATACTACCATGCCAGGGATAGGGTGTTTCACATAATTTTCTGTTGAGCTTCTAGTAACCAACTGAATGACTTTTGTTCACATCTTCACTCCTTCCCAGGTGCAAAGTAGAAAGGATGAATGTTCAGTGTCTCCCTACCCAGACTACTGTTCCCCAAGGACAATACCCTTTAGTAGCACGTCTAAAAGCCTCTCTCTTGTGCTAGGTAGTGTTATATTCAAAAGGCTAATTCTCTTTCTACCAAAGCTTTTCTACTGGATTTTACCAGCCTCAAATAGTCAAACCAATCTTCTGATATGTATTAGAACTAAGGGGAGGGCAGGAGCTGGGAGAGGATGTTCGTTAGCTGATTGTAACAACCAAAAACCCAGGAGGAAACCCTTTTATTATTTCACAGAGGCAGAGAATCATCCACAGCGAGCAATGCAGGGTACTAAGGACAACTGCTCTGTGCTCAGAGCCTGATCTGCAGGGCTGCTCTGTCAGACCTTGCTCAATGGTACCACCTCAGAGAGGCTGAAGAGGACAGGACTGCAGATATTGGTTTTTCATTATTTACAACCTGTAGGAGAACATTTGACATTGGCCTTTATATTTATCTGAAAACATTTTCACATCTATCTGAACGTGGTTAAGAGATTTTGGTGCTTTGTAACGTGTCAAGTAGAAACATTACTGATAAGATAAATCAGGAGTATTACAATTCCTGCTTGCTTTACCAATACAGCACCATTTTAAATGGAAAATTCTTCTCTTGTCTCCTTTCATCATTTTTATGGAGTTGGAGCACTGAAAAAGTTCCAAAGCACTGCTATTTATGACTGCAAAAGAAAACATGGTTTGCTGTAGGAGAACCCACTCTTTCAACTGTGACTAGACTTGAAAAGGAATGGTTTGAATTGAAGTATGTCTATTTTATATTCTGCTTCTTGAATGAGGCTCTCGTAATTTTCTTTGCTAGAGCTGTCAAAAGTAAATTCTTACTTAGACCAAATTGAGAATAAAGTACCATGCTCATCTGTATTTCGAATAAAAAATTTCACATATAGCACTTGAAACAAAAGAGGACTCACGTATAGCATTTTTGGTGGATAAAACCCCCTAGTTTTCTTAATCATAAAGAAAAAAAAAAGCAACCAGCATGGGTAGCCTGTTAGACAATCGTTAGTGGTAAAAATAGCAGGGACTAAAATATTAAAATACAGAAAGTTTATTTGAAACTCCTAGAAAACTCATGAGGAGCAGCAACAGTGCAGGTCTTGCAAGATCAACTATAAGACACAGCACAATCATTACACAAAACTAGGAGCTACTGCTGTCTCCCACAGTTTTAGCAGGACTGCTTGGACTTCAGAAATAGGATTTCTACTGAAACTGAGTTTTGTTTCCCTTACATCTCAGGTATATAAGGGGAAAAGAGATGCTTTTCACAAAACCTTTTTGCCTTTTGGAGGGTGTGCAGTGGACAGAGGTCAGTTTTCTTGCATCCATTATAGCTCTGACAAATTCTTTACCTCATCCAGAATAGTTTAAGCAGCACTTCAGCAAAATGTATTTGCCCACAGAATGTAAAACTTGTTGATATAAAATGCTGTAGAAAGCAGGGTTACAACAAAGTGTCAGAAGAAAGTCAAGAAATAACCAGTATTAAAAAACAAACAAACAACAAACCTTCTACTCTCTGTTTAGGTCAGCTAGAAGGCTGTTTCAGAAAGCAAAACAACTGATAACATACAAGATACTATTCAATTTATACTACTGACCATCTTCCACAGTTGAAATAATACTTTTTAACTTTTGCCCCACTTTACCATTTTGCCTCTCTTCCATTCTTCTTTCTTATTTTATTTATTTGCGTAAGGGTGGAAGAAACAGCGAAGGCTAAGGTGTATGCCTGATTCTCACTCAAAAGCAGGAATGTGCTTTGTGCAAGAAATTTTCTGCTTCTGAAATGATGTGCAATACCTCATTTTCTTCTGTTTTCCTTATTCTTTTGCCCAGTTGTGCTGTAATTTGAACACATGTACATGGAATGCTAATACATGTTTATATGTATGTATAGAGAGCAATATACACACAGTGCATATACATTGTGTTTGTGGTTTTTGTGGTGGCTGTTTATTTTGTTTTGAAGGAAGAAATTGAGCTAAAAAATGAGGAAAAGATACTTCATTTTACCCTGTCAGGTAAGTAAATACAATACGTCTTCCAGGTTTAATGTTTTACTACACTTGGTCTCAATAGATACTTGGCACTTGCAAAATCCATTGACTTCCGGGGACTTGGAGAGAATCAAAGACTCTCAGGAAAGACTGTTCACATTTATAAATATGAAGTGGTTAGTATATCAGGTTCTATCAATTTAAAATATCTTTCTACATACTTAACCCCAGAATCTTTAATACCACATAATGAAGTTGCAACCTACTGTCAGATCAAAGAAAACATCACAGAAAGAGGAAAGTTCTCAAAAGTACACTAAGGAGCCTGGAATTATTTATGCTACCATTGCAACGTGATGTTTTCAGATACCTCAAGTTTGTTGCAGTAGTGTTTATGATCTGGAAATAGTTCAGCATCTTAATAAGAAGCATTCTGAACTGTAGCCTAGAAATTAAAATCCAAAAGCATGGCCTATACAGACTACCTGTTACTGTTCCACCACTTCATCTGCAGCTGAAGTGATGTACAGACACCATACACCTCTCCTTACAAGCGTAACACTAAAGTAGGGGCTCCTGCACACACATCTGTAAGTGCCCCATTTACATAACAAACTCTGAAACATAGAAGCAGCAAGATAATTCCTTGCAAGGACAGTGCAATTGAAGGCAGCAGCCAAAGTTTAACATTTTAAATAGTGCATCAAGAGCACTAAGACCTTGAAATAGGCAGTGCTTTATAGCAGAATATAAATCTAAGTAACAGGGGGTGGGGGAAAGTGAAAAAGACTAGTGTTAAATTGTCTATACCACCCGGAATACAAAACTTCCTTGGACTTCAACATAGACAAAATGCAGGGTTTTTTTTACTATCAGTGATATGCAAATTTATAACAACAGTTTTAAGAAAAACGTACCCTTGCAATCCACAAAGTTTGCCTTGATCTGTTAATTTATTGTGAACTCAAAATTAGTTTGTGTCATCAATGGACACCAAAGGAACAGGCAGCTCAAAGCTTTTCCTGGTTTGTGTATGACACAGGGAAACAAAATTAGTTTATACCTGAACCACAATATTAGATCCAACTAGGGTGTGTGCTGCAGGGAGTGGGGAGAAAGAAGTGAGAAACCGAAACTGAACAAGAATTTGCAGACTTTGGTGGGTCAACATCCTACCTTCTCAGCAGTTAGAGGCTGAAGGAAGTCAGTGCAATGCATAGGTTTAAAAATTCTCTATGTCATCTAATGAGTGGACTAAAGTGACCAAACGGTTAAAACTAAAAACCAGTATAAAATAAGCTTACATGTGGTCGCTCTCCTTCACAATTTCTCATGAACTTCACACATAAAATTATTCCAGTTGCTTATTAGCAATTATCTCAGGGCAGAGGGAGAAAGCTCACAGATTTGAGACCAGCTTCTCCATTTGCAGAGCCTCTGTTTAGGTCACAGACACAGTGTAGGGAACTTAGTGTAGAACAAGCCTTGACATCTTTTTGGATACTTCATGTAGGTAAAAGGCAGGTTTTATTAAAAAAAAAAAAAGTCTATCTAGAATCTTGCAATTCAGAGTTCAGTAAGTTGAAAGAAAAAACCGAACACTAGGGTATATTTTGCACTTAAGATATAGAAGCACATTTTTTGCTACTTTGAAGGGGACTCTACCTGTGTGCAGGCATAGGATACAGTACTGAGAAATCCCACTCTAACAGAAAGGTTCTGAGCTCTCTCCCATACAGCTTTCATCTTGCACCACCAACGTATTTTAAGGGGAATTTATGCAGTTCTCATAAGGTTAGTGAGGAACACATTTATACCCTGCACTGAATCTGAATTAATACCTATACACACACACAATATACTTTAAACTATCATCTCATCTATTTCAGTAGTGCTTCAAAGTATTCTTTGCAAGCAGCATACCTTAGCAGTAACTAAAGCGTATTTGGAGTAAAATTACTCTTACTGGCTCTACAGAAAAAAAAAACAACAGTGCCCTTGCATACAAACTGCATTTGTAGCTACTCCAAGGAGAATTAAAAAGCACTTCATAATGCAAGAGTAACATTAATCTTAACAGTCTATTTAAGTATTAATTTGCTTTGAAATTGTATATGCCATATCTCTCGCATGACACACTTCACTGGAAGAAAAAATAATAACCCATGAAGAGCTACAGAAAGTTGCATATGACTGATGCTTTGGAGCGTAATTACCTGGAAGAAACAATCACTGTAACTCGTGCTTAGTGGATCAGTCTCAGAATGAGGAGTGATAGATGAGGATAGCTGCACTGTTTCCCTTTATTTTATTAGCACACTCACCAGCTAAGCTTCCCTTCGTACTTAATGGATACAGTAAATACAGCAGTGTCAGCAATCAAAGAGGGTAAACTAAGTACTTTTAATGGAAAAAAGACCAGTTTTTAGATTCCTGAAACAGCCAATACTCTTCTATGTGGAAGTGTTATTGCATGGTCATACTTTGCTGTCCCAGTAGCCCATTTCAAACTCACAAACTATCTTGAAGAATATAAATAGAAAATCCACTTATCCCTTATGCTTCCGTATCATGCCCTGGGGCACAATAGAGGCTCCACAGGTAGGAGTTGGCCGTATCACGCCACCTCACTCCTGACCTGGTTGACTACGTCAGCAAAACACAGCTGCTGAAGTAGTGGAGGATGCATTAGTTGAAAGGCGTGTGTAAAATAATCACATACAGAGTCCACTCCAGATCAAAGTGACTGTAGCTTGATATTGTTATTTAATCATATGGTTATGCCATGTACTGATTCAACAGAAAAGTCCTGAAGCCTCTAATACCTCAATGGCAACTATCACACTAGGTTTTTCAACCCGTTTTACATTTCCTAATTAGATTTTAATTTTTTACTTTTTGTTTGTTTGCTTTTTAAACAGGAAGATGTTTCTGTTTTGATACACAGCATTTCACTTCACGTTACTTGTTACAACTCTTCCTCATTTCTCCAAAGCATGGTTTCCCCAGTCTGTTACTGCAAATGAACATAGACAAAGCAGGGACAGGAGTGGAAGGAAATGTGGAGAGATAGGCCTTCCCAGCCATCATTCCCTTATTATGCACAAATATGATGTATGTCCAAAGTAAATATTCATAAAATACGACTGAACAGTGAAAAGTTTACAAATTATGTATCAGAGATAGCTGGTGAATTGTTCTTAGCAAGTTACACACACAAACTTGGATTAGACTATATACTGTTCACTATGGAGACAGAAAACTAGCTCACAAGCTAGTTCAAGAAAACTTGCCCATCTAACAAGAAATACCTGGAGATGCAGCAAAAGTAACATGCAAGCTCCATATAGAGAAGCATTTTTGACCGAGACTGGGCAGAAAGCAACTGTTCTGAGTTTAATTACGTCCTCTCTATAAAGGAGTTTCATTCTCCTATAGTGGCGAGGGGAAGAAAGCATAAAAACTCCACCCGACACTTGACTGGTTTTAAATAATTTTTCCTCACTCCTATGAGACGGGATTATGCTTTAGAGGTTGCAACACACTACTGAAGATCAGGTCAGATGGAGCCACTGGCATTTAAAATTTAATTAAAGGCTAAAGCTATCATATAAACAGTGATGAAACCCAAGCTAGTTTCAGGAAATAGAGATGAAACCCTTTCCATAGCAGAGACTAAAATAGAACCAGCAATTAACAGCTGAAAGGAACATTCTGCATAGGCTTTAGAAATCTAGGGTGTTAGTCTGACGCATGTTAAACAGAAGATCCTGAGCCATCTACTGGAGCCAAGGTTCAACTGTGAGACTTCAGAGCAACAGCTCAAATCCTTTCTACAATAATTACTGACAGCCCTAACACATCCCAAAGGGTTAATGAATTATCATACTTTAGAGACTATTGCTTACTCTATATGCACCCTTGATCTGCAGAATTTATTTCAAAACAGACACACCTGAGCTGTTCATCAGCAACACAAACATTTGGTTCTCTTCATTGTGATAGATGAACATTGCATACTAAGTCTGAACCATTCAAATGAAAATAATTTGGGTGTGTGAGGAACAGGATGCTCGGTTTGCAGTGTTTCCACTGCTAAAAGCTCCAATCAAAATATATTCTTCTGAAGCTTTGCACAGAAAAAACAATACTGAAAATTTACAACTAACTTCTATGATACCATGTAATATTTGATACCGTGCTCGACAGCTTACAAAGCACATTACTGGCTTTTATTATAGTGGCAGATACCAGGGAATATGATTAACAAACAAACAAAAACCCAACCAACCAACCACCGACAACCAATAAACCTACAGGAACATTTCAGAAGCACTAAGCTTTTAGCTTGCTATTGACCATTGACAGGGGTTTCAACAACAGTTACCTACTAAGAAGTCCCAGTGCTGTGCCACGCTCTGATAGAAACAGGTTGCTGTCAGAGTGCAGGCAGAGCAGAACTCCTGAGAAATATGTTGATTTTCCTTCTTTAGAGTAGAACACATCTCAAGAGCTCTGCTCTGCTTTGATATTGTACAACAAAATGCAGAAAAAAAGTAGTATTAGGTGCACGAAAGCAGGTATGCTGCAGCATTTGGGTCTACAAGAAACAAAGTGTTTTTCAGAGGTGCAAAGAAGATAATTCTTAGTGGATTTCTGGAAACTGATGGTTTATCTATGAATAGAATAATGATGGCTCCAATAAAGCAATCAGTTTCCACAGTGTAGGACATTTTTAAAATGGAGAATAAGCTTCGTTCCATCTCTCCATGAGTGCCTCCAGCAATGACTCAAGGGGAAACTGTCCTCAACGTAAGTCCTTGATGAGGCTTTCCTTTCTGCACAGTAATACATATGTGAGCTTTTTTTCCTTGTTCTTTAGGCTCTTACAAACACCACTCTAACAGAGACATAGTCTTTCTAGCAGGCAAGAAAGGAAAGGCTATTGCACTCACCACTGCATCGCTGAAGCTTACTCACTCCCTTGAGGCTCTTATTTAAATACTAAAAAAGTTTAAGGGAACTTGGTTTTGACATTTGAAGGTGCACCACCACCTTGTCACATGGCCTGACAGCATTATGTGTGAGCTATTACTTCAAAGTCATTTTCAATTTTCTCACACTCTAGTTCAACCCCGTTAATTCATATTCATGAATTTATTTTGATGCCAAATGTGTATTACTTTCCACTTGTAGACATACAATTTCATTTGCTCTCTTTGAGACCACTTATATAGCAGATCTAAATCCACTTTGAATTTTACCTGCTGTTCAGCAGTGACCTCAATTTTTGATTTTGCGGCATCGGCAAATTCTATTAGTTTATTTTCCACATCTAGGTCATTGATGTTGGCTAGAAACAGAAGAGGTCAGAGCACTGACCTCCATAGAACTCTCCCTGCCAGCCAAATATGCCTTCTCCATTTTCTGTTGTGTAATTGGGTTTTACTTATTTTTATCAACTATCTCTAATGTCTGAACTTCCTATGCACTGAACAGCAACCTGCCAGCTAAAGTTCCCTCTTTTTTTTGAGCTGTCAAGAACATAATTTTATGAAAGTCAAAATTATCACTGTTCTTATTTGCTAGACTAAAAGCAGACAAAAAGGAGAAACTGAACAAAGCAAACTAGATGGTGGGTTTGTTTATAATTAATATATCACAAAGTGTTAGTACCAGAAAGACATATTTAAGTAAGAGTTGATGGCTAGTACAAGTTATATTCAAGAACAACACTTTAAAGGACTTTTTCTACAATCTTTGCTATAGCTTACAAAGTCTTATCCTGATCCTCAGGTGTTAAGAAATCACGAATTAATTCAGGTCAGAAGGGCTCTGGAAGTCATCTAACCCCATGCCTGAGATCAAAGCATGTCTGTTTATAACAGGTGGTTCAGGGCTTTGTCGAGTCAACTTTTTAAAATCTCCAAAGATTGAGACTTCAAACTACTTTTGGTACCTGCTCCGGTATCTAACCTCCTCCATGCTGAAAAATATTTATTCTTATATTGAGCTGGAATTTCTCCCATTCCAATTTCTTTTTTCTCCCATTCCAATTTCTTTTTTCTCCCATGTATCCTTCCACTGCACACCTCCAAAAAAAGTCTGGTGCCATCTTTGCTAAAAGCATTTACACTTTTGCCAGTTCATTGACCACCTTAAGTCAGGTCTACACATTAAATTTACAGGCCAGTGGAGAAGTACACAATTGAAAGTGAGACAGAATGAAAACACAGAGTTGTCTGTAAGACAGCTTACCACAGCTATGCTTATAAGCTATGTCAATGACTCTACCTCCTACAAGACTTGCCCTCATCCCCCTCTAGACTAGAGCGAGGCATCTGCAAGACCGGTATTTCTTGTGTCACCAGGTTCCTGAGAGCTGGTGTTCTCTTACACCAACAGTGTAAAAATAAATGTTCCCACCATGACTGGCACATTGGAGATTTTCTTTTGTTACTTTTTGGCATCACACCATTTTTTCCATTTTTTTACTCCATCGACTGAGTTTCTGCAGATACAAACCTTAAGAGCAGTCTCATGATTTCCACTTCTACTGAGTATGTTACCTCTAATTAAAAAAATTAGCTTAAGGAATACTAAGTTGTTTATTTATTTGGGCTTGACTCATAATAGAACGTTTGCTAAAACATTGAATCCTAAATAATTTCTGAGTTGGTCAGTTCAGAGACAAACTCTTTTAATTGTGAAAACAGAAAGCAAAGTAAAACAGAAGCATTACACAAACTATAGGAAAAATGGTTAGAGGTCCAAACACACCATTATTGAAGGTCTAGCTGAAGATGGATCGGGAAAAAAATCTAAACCATTAAATTGTCCAACTGAGATTTTTCATTTATGAAAAAATTAGGAAGCATCATGTCCTATGAGTCTGTGGACCAAACCCAGAAAAACTTGGCAACAAGATGATGATTGATCAGCCACCAGTTGATGACTTATATACACCAACACTGCAAGTTCACTCTACGTCCATGGTAACAAAGTATTGCCAGTGGAGCTTTTTCCACCATCTGTTTATCAACATAAAAAGGAGGGGAAAAAAGAGAGGAAGAGATCCTTAGCAAAGCAATGACCATTCAGCCTTGGACAGCTTCCAGTAAGCTGACCTTGCAGACAGAGTACCTGTAGTAGGTAAATGTAGCTCTGAGAAACACTAATTTTTAAACAAGCCTAATAGTTGGAGATAAACCAGAAACAGAATTTCTGTTGTTATCAAATTATGATCAAAAAAAATGAGGTATAGATACCAATAAGCAGTACTTTATATTGGTGTAGTCATGGAAAATATGTTTTTGAAGCTATTGTGCAAAAGTCACTTCCTAGTCATCCTTGTTCCTATTGAAAAGCGCAACAAAACAAAACAGACTGACAAACAAACAACGACAAAAGAAAAAAAAATCAATACAGTCCATCAACCCATCTAACACAAGCAGAATGAATCAAATTGTCATCACTTCCTGGGTACCTCTACAAGACCATAGCAGTTGAAGAGGAGGAAAAAAAAAAAAAGATCTGGAACTCACTAGGTTTGATTACAAAGAAATTGATTTTGATTTAAACAGCCTACTACACTCTACAGAATGCATCAATGCATGACTCTCAAACTGAGTCAGGTATTTATTATTTCACCAAACCACAGATTCCTCAACTGAAAACAAAACAAAACAAAAACCCACACAAACAGGACTTTGCATTTACAGTAATCACCTGGGTTCTGTTTCAAGGTGGATCACAGAAGGACATTTTCTGAAGTACATTGCTAAGCAGATAGGGTTACAATTTTAAAGGAACTTAGAAATTCTTCTCATTTGTTGCATGTGTAATGTAAGAGACTTTAGGAATTATGAGCTGTAGGCAGGTATTTTGCCAAATTCAGCTAAGCAAAAGAGCAAAACAAGGCATCAGCATGCTAAGACCCTGGTCACTGCTCAAAGAATTTCATTTATTTCCAGTACTAGAGCCAAGGCTGATCACTCCCCAGTGAAAACAGCTACTTCACAAAATCTTTGTAGCAGTACATACTGTTGATACTGTTGTTAAAACTGTGGTCTTCAGATTATTCCCTCTGTTTTCACAAGACTTTCCATATGCTTTTCTTTGCAGCTAGCTCATTTGGCAGCATGCTACATGTTGGCAGTCTAATGATATGTGAGAAAAGTGAAGGATTGAGACAAGTAAGAATACTTCTGAGCAGAATGTACGGAGGAGTGAAGAGTAATTGTGCAAAGATATCACAAGGTAAGGATATGGGGAATTGTCAAACTGCCAGTGGAAAACTCTCATCCTGTTAACCATGACTATAGCACCCCCACACTAAAAGCTCCACAGCCAAAAGCAAGTAGCAGCTTAGCTCAGAAGTTAAAACAGGCCCTGTAGGCCTGTGCTCATCCTTGCACAATGCAGGAAGACTAAGTGTAGATGGCAGCATGATATGGTCAGGTACACCAGAGTGAATGTGCATCCCTAGAAAACAGCCGAGACAACAAAAATGCACGCTGTGCAATCAAAGGAGATGTCTTGTGGATTTTACCTTTATATTTTTCCTAGTCACCTTTATTTCTAAACCTTCTTTTGAAATGTTTTCAGCTCCTTTATTCATTTACAGATGAAAGAATTGCAGCATAGATTTATCTGACAGCAACCCACAAGCTGGTATAGGAAGCAAATCAAACCTAGTCTCTCTTTCCATCAATGAGATGTTTCTGAATAGTAAAACAAAGAACACATTATTTCTTTCAGTAATAGAAATCCTAAATAAGACAATGAATGAATTTTGGTCCAGTTTAAGATGCCTTAAAGCAGATGCCTTTTGCTGTTTCAGTCTCCAAACGCTTTTTGAATAGGACATCTTATAAATAGTTTTCTATGCAAATCTAAACCCTTTTCTATTTACAATTGCAAAGTTCACCAAATCCCAGAAGGCTTTTTATGTATCAAGAGATGTTTGGCTATACAAGCCACAGCAGCAGGCATTGGCATTTGAAAGTTATGAAGTAAGGACTTTTCCTATATTGTCATGCAGAATCATCAGCCAATGGTTTATTTAACACAAACGTTAACAAATTTTATTATATTCCTTCTCAAAAAAAAAAAAATAGATGAATGCTACAGAAGGGTTTTAAAGAAACACTCCAAGAAATATAATCATAGAATCAGAGGATGTCCTGGGTTGGAAGGCACCCACAAGGATCATCGAATCCAACTCCTGTCCCTGCATATGACAACCCCACAGTTCACACCATGTGTCTGAGGGTGTTGTCCAGTCTCTTGAACACTGTCAGGTTTAGTGCTGTGACACCTCCCTGGGGAGCCTGTTCCAGTGCTCCACCACCCTCTGGGGAAAGAATCTTTTCCTAATGTCCAACCTAAACTTCCCCGACACATCTTCCTGCCATTCCCTCAGGTCCTATCACTGGTTGCCAGAGAGAAGAGGTCGGTCCCTGCCCACTCCTCCTCCACTTGTGAGGAAGCTGTAGACCACGACAAAGTCTCCCCTCAGTCTCTTCTTCTCCAGGGAATGGATGAACATGGAGGAAATCAAAGGCATGAGATCTTGCAGAATGCAAGATTAAAATTACTATAGTAATTATTAGATAGGTAAAGGATGCCAACATTTATCACAAAAGCAGTTATAGAATTGGATCTCATCACCTCTCAAAAGCTGAGCTTCATTCCTTATGTGGTCCATAGGAGTTTCAGATGGAAACAAAGGAAAGTTCAGCTGAATCTAAGCATCAGCAGCAGAACCTGGCACATATGTGCCAGTTCTTAATCAAGACTGCAGTAAACTTCCAAGGCAATCTACATTTCTGGCTGTTAGGAAGTGCTGGTTTTTGAGCTGCAGAAGTGTTGCACCATCTCCCACACATGTATAAACATCCAGGTTGCATCTCTTCACATGATTAGACAACAGAGGTATTGAGCAAACTGACTCATAGAAGTAAAACATTTTCCTCTTACTATTACTTAGACTGAGTTATGACTGACAAACGCAGAACAGAAAATAATACCTGTAATGTATTATTCCTACCATCACTGATGGTGTGCTATAACTGACATATGGATTCGTGTACCGTCATGCCAGGATGGACTGTGTGCTATGGTTTCCCCAAGGACTTTTTATGAGAGCTGTTATGAAATATCCATACTCCAAAGTTGTGGTCTATGCTGAAATTAATCCTTTTTAACTTACTTGAATGTAAAAATTCCTGCTTACCATGCTTGCTGGAAATATGAAATAGATGCTTGCTGAAAAAAAAAAAAGCACACCACTCCACAACAACAACAAAAAAAACATCCCAGACTTCAAAAAGGCTCAATACACCCATCTGTTCCAGTTGAATTCTGCACAAGAATGAGAAAGAACTGCACGTAAGGGGTTTGATCTTGCACATTTTCAAGTCATTAGGAATTTTCTCATTGACTTGAACAGTACAAAGATCAAGCCCAGGGAGCATAGCAGGGCAACCACTTGGTCATGAGGTATTGATTGTGAGCCCTGTGTCCTTTTTGAAATAGTATGTTTGACCCTCAGGCTAAATAG
Source organism: Patagioenas fasciata (assembly GCF_037038585.1). Lineage (NCBI taxonomy): Eukaryota > Metazoa > Chordata > Aves > Columbiformes > Columbidae > Patagioenas > Patagioenas fasciata. The sequence continues at coordinate 123,937,165 of NC_092520.1, read as the reverse complement.
GCTGGCATAGATGATCTCCACTGAATAGAAAACTACCAACTCAGGTATTAATTGAAACACTCACAAAATTTGACATTTCTCTTCTTCCTCATGTGCAGACTCATGTGGCTATGTAGGAATCTCAGTATGAAAATGTTTTTAGCCCCAAGTCATAGACAGCTTGAGAAGTCAAAGCCCTAAAGACTCAAAAATCAGAAGGCATGTCAATAACAAATCTGAGGCTCACCATTTTTTGTAGACCAGAGTTGTGATTTTTAAACTTTTCAGACAACCACTGTTAACAAAAAAAAACAAAACACACACCAGTAAGTTTTCTATTATTTTATGTCATCTACTAAAAATAAGAAGGCATAAAATTAGAACTATTTATTACTCTAAGTGGGTGAAAGTTATCCAAGTCCCTTAACTTAGATATGAAAAAGTTATTTTGATTAATAGGAAGTTACAGTACTTGTTACTTTGGAATCTGAGTTATTTTCAAATGCTATAACTACTGCAAATACCTAGATGCACCACTCCAAATATTGGGTTAATTCTAACACAATGAAGAACTGTTTTGAATACAAGTATAGACAAGCATATGCACATATAAAAAAAAAAAAACACCCACACAAAAAAACAACAACAAAAAAACAAACCACAGCTCGTGGAAGATAAACATGCTTCTGCAACACTGCAAAGAATTTGTTATGTCAAGTAAAGTCTAAAACAAAATCACAGCCATTAATTGAATGGGTCATAATTTTAGTTTTCATCAACAGTTTCAGACTGTAGAAAGTCTGGTTACTTTATAAGCAATAAACCCCATACCGTACTAATCAATAGAAACAATGTCACGCAAACAGTAGAGTGGAAGGATTAAAAAGAAAGTGTGCTGGCAGGGTCATTTTCATGAACAAGTTTGTTCATTATAAAATGCATTTTAAAATAACAGGTCAATTTTTTGTTTCCTTCTCACTCCAAGGGAAAAAAAAACACAAACATCCTGAGAAAAATACATTTCAGACAAAAATTCAAACACTGCTGAGATAGACAGTATATGATTTATACATTTTAATTTACTCTGTATCATACTCCTTCAGCAAAGTTGCAGCTGATCAGTACAGAAAAAGGTCTCCTCTTTACTTTCAAATTGAGTTAGGTAAAGGGATGGGTTAAACTCTCCCAGAGCAGAGATTTTACAGGCAGAAAAGAGAAGAAGTCAGAGAGTTCCGTTCAGTTGGACCCTACAGCAGCAATCTAGACTGGGAGAGCCCTGTGAAGAGCAGGAAGAAAATTCAATCCTGTTGCATCTTCATGCTGTAATATTCACAGCGCTTGAGAGCCACCACCCCGTAGTCGGATTGAGAGAAAACTGGCAGAAAGATCTCCTCCCATGAGGATAAAATGGACACCAAAGTGGATTTATTTGCAGACACTTACGGTTCATATTCTGTGCAAGTGTTTCTGTCATTAAAAGATCAATAGTCTAGTTTATCTTCCAAAAATTAACATCCTCTTACTGCTTTGGGGATGCTCACTGAAGAGAACCATGTGAACAGAACCATTAAAATACACTAAGCAATTTGAGTCCCATCACTCTGTAAAAATACAACAATGAAGATCAAAGTGACCATTGCTCATTTCTCATGACTTAAATCAGGTCAAAGGGGCTTATTGATTTATTAACAGCACATAATTAACTGGGCAACAGAGAACTATATATTCAGAATCATTATCAACATTACAACAGATAAATTGTGACACAAGACACAAAATGTTAATGAAAACCTATAAATTTATCAACATCCTTCTCCAACCTGTCCCAAAAAGCTGTAGTTACCTGCACACATACACGCTGGCCACTTATGCTACACAGGCACACCTCCCTTCCTGAGGCACACAGCACATCCCCCTGTGGGCAACATGGGTGCAGCAGGAGCACAGCACCCTGCTGCTGCCCGTCCCTTTGCTCAGTGCTGGTTGGGCACAGAATCCCGCGGGAGGCCACGCTCGCTGGCCTAGGCAGAGTCCCATTTACCAGGAGTCTACATTTGCCATGTGGACTTCCTCACAAGCCACCAAAATAAAAATCCTTGTGCTGTTTCTGTCTGGAGTAGAGTTAATAAATTTCTTCACAGTAGCTCATATGGGGTTATGTTTTGTATTTGTGCTGGTAACAGCATTGATAGCATAGGGATATTTTCCTTATTGCTGAGCAGTGCTGACACAGAGTCAGGCCCTTTCTGTTCCTCACACCACCCCACCAGCAAGAGGGCTTTGGGTACACAAAAAGTTGTGAGGGAACTCAGCCAGAACAACTGACATCAACTGACTAAAGGGATATTCTGCACAATATGATGTCATGCTTGGCAACGAGGGGAAGGTTGGCCAGGGAGGTCACCACTCAGGGACTGGCTGGGCATACTGTAGAGGTGAGAAATTGTTTTCAGATGCATCACTTGTTTTTACTGGGTTTTATTTATCTCTCTTTATTATTTTCTTTTTCACTACAGTTTACTGTGATTATTATTTATATTTCATTTTATATTTCTCACTTCTATCCTTCTAATTCTCTTTCTCCCATCCTTCTGCAGTGGGGAGTGAGTGAGCAGCTGTGTGGTGCTTAGTTGCCAGCTGGGGTTAAACCACGACACCTCTCAATCCTGCAGGCTATAAAACCAAGTACTGCATAATGCAGTACCTTCAGAAGGTCTGCGACTAAAAAACTGAATTATGCTGTGATCTTATAAGGGACCTCAGGAAGTCTCTAGTCTAACTGCTGGCACATTCAGCTGTAGGATCCGACAAGGCTGCTCAGGCCTTGGCCCAGTCAAGTCTAAACCCTCTGTACAATCACTCTGGGAAACTGTTCCACTTCACTGTCCTCGAGGGGAGAAAAGTTCTTCCTTACGTCCACCCTGACCTGCTCATTTCAAATTCTGCCCATCTCTCATCCTCCTGCTACACACTGCTATGGAAAGCCCTGCTCTGTCTGCTTGATAACCCTGCCATTGGTATGGGTGGGCTGCTCTTAGACCCTCCTGAGGCCATTCTTTCTCCAGATTAAAGAATCCCAGATGTCAATCCGGATTTGCCACCACACAGTCTCTGAGCACTTTAGGCACCAGGATATGTTTTCCTTGAGTTTCTTTCACATTTCTCCTGAAAAAATAATTCTTCTAAGACATGGAGAGTAATACACAAAGCCAGTGGGTGCAGGAAGCACTGTCAGGATATTCTGTTTTACTTAAGACTGCAGTTCACTGTGGGATAGGGAAGCAGCCACAACTACACATGTTATCTAGAGATAAACATATTATGCAAGACAAACTGAAAAAACCTCTCCCAGAAAAAAAATAAAATAAATAAATATAAATAAATATATATATATAGAGAGAGAGAGAGACTTTCCAATGACTTAGGTGGAGAATTAAAATGACAATAACAAGATTACAAAATAGGACTTCCACTGTCAGCAAAGAATGCCTACTAATAGTACAGTCAAGTCCCACCAAACAATCAAAAATAAAGTTGGTTGACTCTTAAGACAACATTAGGCCATAAGTTACCTCCAGCTCTGATCTTTATTTACCCTCTCAACAGATGACAGTTCCAATATAATGCTACCCTTAAACCAAAAACTATTCAGATACTCTTGAAGACTGACACTCTCTCAAAGCCCACTGAGAAGATATGGGAAATTTACCTGGCCTCCTGGAGTAAGTTACAGAGAGACCAAGTAGCAGGACTGGTCTACAGGGTGTTAGAGAAAGGAAGTCTCACGCTAGCCATTTTTTTGAATTCTGATCAGATGTTGGGGATAACATGATTGAGCAAATAGACTATGGCTGACAAGCACTAGCGTAGCAAAGAAACAGCAAAATGAAAGGAATAGTGATGTCTAAAAACACAAGATGATACTTTCTCTTTCAACAAGGGTCTGGTGCTGTTCGGAAGTAAAAGACTTCTAGGTCTCATCAAGCTTAAGTATTGTTGGCAATCAAAACACTCAGTCATGCACATGAGTTCCCTTTTATGCTACCCTCAGCACACCACGCTGTTACAGAGGTAGTTGTCTTCCCCACCTCCTACCTTGACAAGACTGTAAATTCTGCCTACTTAAAAAGCAGGGATTATGTCATTAATTCTCAGCAACAGAAGACTCAGAAATCCCTCTGGCTGTGACCTGCCATAACACAGGCCACATACCAAACACCTGTGGTTCAAAGGCAAGCTCTATAAAACATGCTTAGCATCCCAGCAAAACCCCAGGGTGGGTGGCAGTACATTCTGAACAGTCTCCTCTCCTCTGAATGACCTGGACAGAAAATGCAATGCCAAGTGAATTTTTAAGGCTTTTACAGGGATGCAGTTAACTCGTCTCGCCTGGGAAGGCTTTATAGACCAAAGATCTTAACCTCTGTCTGTAAACATAAGACAAAGCAAGGGTCCAAAAGCCAGAAATCAGTCCAAGCTATTTTAAAATTCATATATGCAAGGCAAAAGTACACCTTACAACTAATAGGTAATAAAATTTGATGCCTTGTAGATTTCAAATAATTTCAATGATTATATAAAACAAATCCCATCTTAAGCAAAAAAACTAGGGTTTGAAACAGGCCTGTTATCTGACTGACTATTCCCTTTGTTAATATATATACAGAAAGGACATTCTGCTTCTGGCACTCTTCCAGCCTTAGCAGCATGCATGTCCTTCCATCACACAGCACTACAGGGATCAAACCAGAATGCAGTTAGCATACCATCTCTTTCCTCAGCATGGTTTCCAGCACAGATATTCAGCACTACAAGACAAATGACTGCTACAAGATGACGAACATACAAGGCTAAGTGTTAAAATTGGCAGCTACTTGGGAGGGTGGGGGATATTAAGTTAAAAGAAAAAAAAAAAGACTGAACAGAATGTGTCTATCACACTCTAAACAGAATCCAAACGGAAGATTAAAAATCTCACCCAAAGCCTAACATTCCACTAAAAATGAGATACCAGTGCAGGTCAGCAGAACCTGTTAAACTCTGAAAGGTCCACAATCTGAGGTGGAAAGAATAAGACACACCAAATAAAAATCCTACTTTTTAACATCAGTGTTCATTCTTAGCACACTTGGAAATGTTAGTAATGTTTTCATACAACCAAGAAGACAGATACATGCACATTTCTCACCTGCAAATATCACACCCACCACTAATTTTATATGATTTGAATTTATTTTATTCAGAGAAACTTGTTATCTTTGTATTCTTGTGATATCCTTGGACCCTCATAAGAAGAAACCATCATTTACAGCAACACATATTCATCCCATTAAGGATACAGAACAGTTTCCATGTGCACATCTTAGAAAGCATCCACAAAAAAAAAAAGTTTCTCAGAGTCATCAGACAAGCTTCAAAAGCAGAGACAGCTGTTGATTTAGTACTGAGAAAATGAGCATCATATTAAAATCTCTCTGCCTGCTCTTGTCTCAGCAGCTGATTCCCATTCCTACAGATGGCCTGCCTGCTCTGAAAGCTTTTCCGCAGCACCCTCTGCCAAAACTGTGCCTGGAATGTCAGCGAGTGGAAAAAAAAAAAAAAAAAGTTGTGTTCAGATTTTTGCAGATAAAAATGTCACAGTGTGAAGTCTACCCAAAAGCACCACCCAAATAAATGAGATCTTGGCTGCATCTGCCTGGCTCTGACAATACAGTATAAGACAGAAATCAAGGAAGCAATAGATTAACATATCTACCTGTTGCAAAGCACACACATTTTGTAATGCATTTGGAGTAGGAGACCGCGGGGCAATAGCAGAGACAATCTTTGCTGGGGGAACACTTAACCCAGGCATCTGTCACCATGTAAAAGGCTGCAGCTTACAAAGGTGTAGGGTCAGGTTGGCAGCTGGGACCCTGTACATCAGCTGGGACCCTGTGCATCAGCTGGGCAAACATAGCAAGTGACTCATTTCCCAGGCCCCCAGCCTCCATCTAAACTGGATCAGAGGGCAGAAGCCTACATTGATATGAGTCTGTGATGTGTGTCATAAAATAGAAACTGCTATCAACCCTCTATACCTGCCTTTATTAGTAAATAAATTTTAGGTTGTATGTCACTGAGTGCTGAGACATTCTTGTGGTCATCTCAAGCTCCTCCATGACAAACGAGGTAATCACTTCCTATTTTATTTAATAGTATTAGGCACTCCAGTACTCCAGAAAAACAAAGGGTTTGGCTTTTCTTTGTCTTATCTGTAATGTCAGAGTTTACACAACTTCTAGGGGATGTACAAGGTTAGGCACACTACAGAAATGCACACTAAGATCCACCTGAGCAGCTGAAGTCACCTGCAAGGCACTTAAATTAGTTTTCTCCTCACACAAAACAGAAGCAGTCACAATACTGAAATGGATTTTGAGAGCAGAAATTAGCTTGCAAGTTATAACCAAAATGTTGCAACTCCAGCTACTTCAAGGTAACCACAGATATAAAGCATCATATAAACCTCTTGATTTTGTAACTTTTAACAGGATAATTACTTCTGAAAAATTAAAAATTAAAATTATCTCTCTCCCCCTTTCCTTACAAGAGTGATTCCATGAAATCATTTAATCATATTCAGCTATTATGTCAAGCATAATTGACTAACCTAAGGTTTAAAGAAATCAGTTATTACTGGTTAAGCATTTTAAAACACATTTTGCTGATGTGGCCACAGAGCTTTACATGCTCACAGAGCAGCACAAGCTCTTGTTAGATTTCTACAGAAGTGGTACGTATAATCTATTCCTTGTAAGGGGGCTGGGGAAGGTAGGGGGAAGGTGGGGCTAGAGGACAGAAAAAGTATTTCTAAAATATAATGTCAAAGGTAGCAGATGCTTAGAAGGTCTGGTTCTTGCAGAAATACAAGCAGCGGAAACAAACAGTATACTGCCTTTTTATCCAACTGAACAGGGATTTCTATGTAAGCCAAATGTGTTAAACTAGCTCTAGAAGGTACACATACATACAGAAAAGGGAAGAGTTTAGGGTTTTTGTTCTTGAACCTCTGTAGCATGAATATGTTTCTTCAATCCATGAGAAAACTCTGGTTCAATTTACATTATGAGTCTTGCCACTGACTTTTGCACGGAGGGAGACAGCCAGCAGGAAGAAGAAAAAGAAATTATCCATATTAAACTTCATGTCTTTCAAATGCAAGTCTTCTACTAGGTGCTTAGTTGTATAAACTTATCAGTGTGTGTCTGTGTGTGTGTATATACATATATATATATATATATTACACCTACCTACTATATATATAAATACAAATAGGTGTGTGTATATATGCCTATGTATGCATATATGTGTGTGTATATATATATATATATATACCTACTTCTGGTAGGAGACTTACAGCTTTTCTAGAAGCCTGCAGAAATAGCCAACACTAAATGACAGGGGACTAGAGATAGCATAGGTCCAATGCAGTGTCTTCCAAGTTCTGTCTGCAGGTTGCCTAGGTTGAATTTACCCCAGAAAGAGAACAAGTTGAATTTTATTCATACATATATACACACACATATTCTGATGCACATACACGGGACCCAATTTTTTAGATGGTTACTCAAGTCTTAAAAACATAACAATTCATCAGAACCTCTTGCTGTTTGCAGTGGTAGGAAGCAGAGACCAAATGAAAATTTTGGCTTTTTGTCATTATAGATACTAAAATCAGCATTCAAGAACAGCTAAGTAGATAAGACAGTGTGTGCCTCTCTCATGATAAAATGGCAATTTTAATATCCAGACTTCAAAACAGTAACAAAAAATTACTGACAGGCAATCAGCAAAACCTAAAGTAATGATGAAGCCATTTTCCACTTATGTGCTCTATCATTTAGTAATTAACATCTGTCTCGAAGTTTTGTAGATGCTGGGAAAGGTAAAGACATCACTGATATCCTTCCAGTGGTGACCCTTACATTCATCTGGTCTGGAAGATGAAGACAGCTATCTCCTGATACCAAAACCTCAAGGAACCTTCAAAATGCAAGTGCAAGCCTGGAGGGGGGAAAAAAAAAGCACTCCAATTTTAGTACAGTAAAGCACAGCGAACTTATGCAATTCATCAATTTGCAGAATTGGGACCACAGATACACTGCAGTTATGCTTAGGTGGGCTGATTCATAGGAAAACTAAAATCTAAACATATCTGCCAGAGTAATACCACATCCTATGAAGAGCAGAACCACTCTCCAAACCTCAGGTCTGAATGAGGTTCCCATTAAATAAAGACAATAAAACTAGGCTACTCCCTCCTGTTGAGCACAACTGTTGTCAAATTCCTTAAAAAACATTGCTATGGAGACATCTCTTCCAACAGTCTTTCTAGATACATTCAGGTTGAGAGGTAACAAAAATTCTATTAAAAGTGCTCATAAAAGATAAATGTCTGGATATACTGCATTAAACACATCTACCAGATGACCTGGTTTTGATATTTCCTCTCTCCCTTCTGTAAAAGTGATTTTTAAAAATTGAATCCATAACATCATGTAATTAAAGAGTAAAACAAAAAACATTCTATATCAGTAATCGAAATCTGAATTCGTGTATAAATACTAAAAAAAAAAAAGAAATAAAAATCTGTCATTTCCAGGATTAAGACAGTGATCAGCCTTTAAGCCACGTGCCTAGGTACATTTGAGCCAAGTGATTATTTCATGGAAAATAATACACAGTTTTCTATAAAACAGCAGTTTCTTCCTTATTTTATTTTCAACATTAAATATACTTTTGCACATAGTATTTTTTCCCTTTGAAGAGTGAAGAGTCATTAGCAATCTCTACTGGCACAACATACATTAGATTTTCTAAGTAGTAAACACTCTCTATTGATTTATCATTAAAATTAAACTAAGTGATACCACTTTAATATTGTGTTCTGTAGCACTGTTCTACTATACTTGGTTAGTTAAGCAAAGGAAGACTTGGTTTCAAGGAGAAGTACATGCTTAACTTTTTAAAGCATTTCTGATTTTGAAAAGGTTTTATCTACAAGCTCCATGTATAACCAAATCTTAATCTGAAGCATCTATTATTTAGTTAGCATTCCTCTGCTCATCTCCGCTATAGGAGGTGGAATGAGGATTACATGAGATTAACATATTTCTCCCCTGCATTTGATTAATACAATTTTAACTGAGTGTTGTTAACAGTTTAAAAGAAAAAAAAATATCTTTGAGGAGCAAAGGCCTCAAAGGTGAAAGTCTCTCAAACGGTTGTGCCACCTACTATTGTACTGTATCCTTGCTACCGTTATGTGACCCTTCATGTGATTGTTGTCAGACTGCTTTAAGTTTCAATAAGTGAGTACCATTCTTCAAGTGTCAAAGACTCAGAGCAAGGTACATGAGGTAAAAACAGAAGCACTGGTGGAAAGTCCATAAGATGCAACGAATATTTGCAGGGACTACGGACCCAAGAAAAACATTCCTTAATCTGTCAGACAGACACTCTCCACTGAAGTTTATTCTGCTTCACTGCCATCGTAATTGCTTGTTGCAATCATGAACTGTCCAAACTGTATCAGAAAAAGCAATGTGAATAATAGAGCTTTATCTGCTATTTAACATCCATCGACTAATTCTTTATTTCATTCTTCTAATCAAGGTTGACAGTAAAAATCTGCTCCTATTTTCTCCTAGAAGAAAGTGATTCATAGGATAATTCAGATTGGAGATACCTAGTCCTACCTCCTGCTGAGACCAGGATCAGCCACAGAATCAGACCAGGTGGCTAATTTTGGTTTTGAAACCCTCCAGTGCTGTAGATTGCACAACTGTTCCAGGTATCTACTCCAACATCTCACGGTCCTCATGAGGAAAAAGTTTCTCCTCATATCCAGTCTGAATCTCTTGTTTCATGCTGTGTCCACTGCCTCTCATCTTCCCACCATGCACTGCTGTGATGTCTGTCTCCACCTTCTCTATGGCCTCCACATAAGGAAAGCCTACCACTGTATACATCCCAAAGTCATTTCTCTCCCATGCTTAACAAGTCCAACTCCCTCAGCCTCTCCCTACAGAATGATTTCAATCATTTTGGTTGCTGTCTGCTGAACTAACTCCAGCAGCTAAATTACACAAAGTTACACTGCTGCACAAAGCTGTGGATACAGTATTTCAAGACAAGACATACATTTCAGTTTACATAGACTTAGAGCACTTCAGAGATTTGAAAAAAAAAAAAAAATCAAATTACATGGAAAATTTCAACCCCCTATACTTGTTCTCTGTAAGGGTTTAAGACATTTAATGATCAGATCCCAAACACAACATGCAGCAATGTTAGTCTTATAGGTACTTGATGTGATACCAGGGATAGTAACATACACTGTGGCTAAGGGACAAATCCAATGTTGATTGATGACTGGACTATGGCACAGTATTATTGTATTCAGTGACCTACCACAATGCACTTGGGAGCTCTGAATGTTATGAGCCATATTTCTCCTATTGTCTGAAAGAAGGCTCTCATGTGTTAATGTTTCTCAAAAAGACCTGTAACTTCTCAGCAAATTGAAGAAAACTTTGCACAGTTGTGCTGCCTCCTGTTGCACAAACAGCTGGATTTCTCAAGTTATTGGTCTCCAAATCACACACAACATGAAGCAGGTGATAAACCTTTTTCTCAAAAAGTTGTTAGGAAGGTCCTGAAGATGAGTGTCTTTGACAAAGGATTGATCTACCTGCCATAAACATTGGGAGGTAGAGATAGATGGAAGGGAGGTTTCTGTTTCAAGTCCCGGAAGTCAAAACAAACACGCTATTTCTGTTTTGGCTAGGGAAACATCAGCCTAATAGTAAAACCTTGAGTAACCCTGCATTTCTGCAAATAGATAAAAGCCATTTAATAAGTCTGTTTAGGTGCAACCACATACCACTGGCATTGAAATTCATTCTAAATCCTAAAAAAATAGGTAGTTGGTTCAATACGAGAGTTTTGCCCTAATTACAAGCTCAGATTTTGATCTGAAGAGTATTGGAAATGGCAAAACAAAGGGGAGATAAGTATGAGGATTCTTAGCCCCCAATCACTTATCAGATACCCTCTTTGAGCAGAAGTAAACTTTTGGTCGCATATCCGTTCCATAATCATTTCATCAATGCTGGATGAATCAGTCACAACAGCTATCCATAAAGTATGCTGTAAACTTTAGAATTAACACAGTAGCCTCATGTGAGCATACTGGGAATTAAATGTAAACTTTAACAAGCAATAAGCAGAAGTTAAACACTGATCCCTGTAGCAGTTGAAACACCACATCATGATTTCATTTTCTCTCTAACACAACAATGGCTACTGGGGAGAAGAAGGGGAGGAATAAGTAGAAAAAAAAAATGAAGGAATAACATTTTTAAACTGTGCTTTTTAAACAAAAATAGTAGGGGAAAGAAAAATCACTATAGGCAGTAATTACAGATCACAGTGGGATGTTCATTCTTAGTATTCTAATACAGCAAGTCTGAATGCAGAGAGTTTATATTCCTTAATACAGTTTCTGTTCAGGAAGAATTAATGCAAAAGGAAAGGTTATCATCACTTGTTCTAAAAGTCAAACTTATTAAATGTAAATATGTAAGGCAAAACATAGATATATACCTGCACACAAAACAGAAAGACAGATTTGTGGAAAAGCAACTGAAAATTTCAGAGGCCATCTATTTATTCAAGCTTGACTAGAGATAGCAAACAGGGCTGTTTTATAATAAAATTAGGATGTTCACTTCGTAATCCAACTTTAAAGTAGTTAGTTATTAAAAACAGGTTCTTCATGGAATGACTGTGTGTGTATATATATGCAGCAAGGCTATTATAATAACTATAATAAGTTGTACTGCACACGCTACAACTCCTGCCTCTACACTTGTCAAAAACAAACCCACACATCTGCAGCTACCAGAGCTCTGTCTGCAAAGCAAAGCAAGAGATGAGAAAACATTCAGATTTCAAGGATTCATATCATAAGTTAGGAAGAGGAAGAAAATTAAGGATACCTTTGAAGTCTAGATCCTACCCTCTGTCTCCTAAATCCCTTTCTAGCTCTCTGTTTAGTGTTTCCTTGAATTTCCCATTTATTTCCCCTTTCTTGCCTTCACCTTTCCACAACAGATTCTCACTCTTGCTTCCAAGCCAGGTGCCATTTGGAAGTGGTGTATACTCATGCAGAAGTTGCAAGGTAATATGCTTGCTATGGGACATCCCCATCTGCGCAGCTGGGAGGACCACCTCTAGAATTCAGGCAACTAGGCCATGAGACTATGCAAACAAAGCATTTTACCAGATTGTGCAGCTTTATGTTGCTGAAGAAGTTAAAGGAATTTCTTCTTCCACAGAATTCCAGTATCCTGCTTCAGCACACATCAGTCTTCACAGACACACCACTGAAACAGTTGTATGAATTCTCTAACAAGGTGGGAGGAGGGAAATCCTTTTCTCTCTCATTCAAAAATGTTTTAACCATTTTAACCCAAAATTTCCAAATAGAACTCACTGCAGCAGACAGCAAAAAAAACAATAAGAAAAAGCTGCTTTGAGGAAAGGGAGAATTTCACTGTCCACAACTGAAGTCCTTATTTCTGTGCTTCTATGTCACGCTCATAACATGCATCTTGTGACACTTGGAAAACCAAACTATTTTGGAAGTGTTTTCTGGTATAGATAAGCTATTTATTGCTATGCTCTGCATGGAACAAAGAATGAAGGAAGGGTATGTTACTTAGTACAGTTTTTGTGGTCTAGAAAAGATGCCAGCAGGCAGCTGCAGTAACCTTAAATGCTTTCAGTAAGCCAAGTTACCAATTTCAAGAAGTAAACTGCTTGCTAGAGAACAAGTTCCTCTTCCAAGCACCTTGACAAATTCCGCTTGTCCTCACAGGATGTATAAGATTTCCTGTGGTTCCAAACAGTGATCCACCATTTAGTGAGTACAGTTCCAATGAGCCATAACCTCTGCCTTTAGCAATGATTCATTATGTGATTTTCCCACTAAAGCTCAGTCGTTTTTTTCAGACCATGACTGTGCAGCCAAGATTCCCTAAATTGGAGTCTATTTCCTGCCACCTTTGTGATGTTTAACCTGTCAAAGAGGAAGTCAATTACCAAGTAGATGTAAGAATAACGTGGAGAAAGGAGTGGAGCTAATGTTCATGTAGCTCAGCTATACTGAAAATTGTCTTTGAAAATAAATCAGAGATGCTGAAATTCACCTTCAGACACTGCTTGTGAGTCATGGACAACTGGGCAGTTGCAGTGGGGCAGGTATGCAAGCTGTGTAGGAGCACTAACAAAAATGTTAATAAAAGCATCATCATTGCCCAGCCTGCAGAGATTTAAGAAACATCCACAGCTAATTTTCAGACTACAGGCTAGAAGAGCAGCTATTTGTGATCCTTCTGACAAACAGCAGGAATATACTAGAACTATTTGAATTGTGACTCTTCCCTCTTCACCCAAGTACTTGCTACCAGACAATGGCTCTAGACATGTTCTTATGACATAAAAGGACTTCAGAAAGGATTCAGAGGCTATGATTCCTTCATTCAGTCTCTACATCATAGGTAAAACAACAAGAGAAAAATTACTGCCATGTTACATTTTTCCTCTCCTTTCTTTAGCACATCAGTTAGCATATTTGCTGACATTACACAGCCTATCTTCCCAACTCACAAGTGAAACCATTTTTTTAATCAGATATTATAATCACTGGATCTATAACAAGGAAACATTCTAGCTGCCTAGTATCCATATACAAACTATCCTCCATATACAAACTATTAGGCCACTCAGAAAAGGAAACCACTATAAGAGAATTGTCTTAAATTTATTTCAAGTAAGCAACCTTTAAAATGCTCAGAACTACCTATAAAATTCGTTAATAACCTGATTCTAATAAAAACTGATAAATTAAATATAATTCTGTTAGTGAGAGAGATAGATAGGTTTCTTCAATATCTAAATTCTCCCACTGGAATTCCTGTAAGTATATACAGAAAGTAATAAAACAATCATCACCTTAACACTTAAGCACAGAGCAAAAGGTGGCAAGTAATTACATGTGCTATCTAGTATAACAACAGCAGGATTCTAGTTAACAATTTTGTTATGGAAGTGAATATATGAACATACAAAGTATTTGATCATATATTGAGCATTCAGAAAGTAAATACATGCATACAGAAAACTGTAATTATGGATTGAAGAATGCATCCAATACTTAGATGTTTATCAGTTTTAAAACGAGCTTCCTGGAGCTTCCACAGATTTTCTTAAGTTGCACAGGGCTCCATTCCAGATTGGTGATGTTAGACAGAACTTTTTCAGTAACCCTAATGTGCTGGTAATATCTGCAAAGGCCCCTGGTAACTAAGCTATGCAGATCGAGTTTTGCAGTTACACAGTTCCCAGCAGAGCCAAACCCTTAAAACTCTAAAAAACAGAATACAGAACATCCCGCTGAGCCTGCAGCTGGTTTTGATTTCTACCAGCTTCTGAGGCTGCACAACGTGTTAAAAACATCCTTCTAGCACTTTGTGTTTTCCCCTCCATGTCCCTTCCTGAAAGGAGAGGAGTGATTACTGAGTGGCCAAGTAGACATTTATTGCTGTCATCAGAGATCTTTAAACAAAGCAAGAGTTGAAGGAAAATGTAAGTGCATCCAACTACTCTAAAATCTAGTATGCAATTTACATAATTGGGATTGTTCAAGCTTCAGTTTAAATGAAGGTTTTGGTTTTTTTTTAAGGGATACCAGAAAGCAAAAAGAAAGCTTAGTCAAAAAAAAAAAAAAAAAAAAAAAAAAAGCAGACACTTGAGAGCAATGCAAGATAAGGAACTGCATAAACAACAAAGACATTCTCCAGAGACCACCACAGATGAGTAAATCGAAACCATCATTCAGGTCACCTGGATTCTGGATTTCTGTATTGGCATAAAAAAAGAAAAACTGAAAACACCAGAGATCCCTAGATAACATAGATGAAATCAAAACATTTTCTCTGTGAGTCCTATACATCTCAGATTAACAAAACAGTTAATTCAAGCCTGCATGAACCAGGGATAGCTTTATCTCTGTCCTTTAAAATACAATTCTACAATTAGTCTGAAGAAAAGGAAAAAAGGAGTCTGTCTTTCTTGGCTTTCAACTCATTTTCTGCTAGGAACAAAAGGCAGTCAGAGTTGGACTCCAAATCTCCAACTCTAAACGTTGCTAAAGGCTGAAAGGTTCAGGAAGATGCATAAGGGAACATAAACAAAACAAAAAGCAGAAGTTAAACACTGAAAGACAGAACATCTTAGAGCTGTATAATTGCAGAAGACTCTTTATTACATTGTAAATACCCTACCACTCTCTCTATGTCTTTTTGACAACAGAAAAGCAAAGTGGCAAACTGATGATGGGGTTATGTTAGTCTCAGGATTAATAAATCTCTTTGTAACAAAGAAAACACCTGTCCTTACATTTTCAGCTGTATAAGCCCTGAGAGGACACAGACTTCATAACATTTGGCTGAATTTTCTTGGCTAACTTTCCCTTTGGTAGAGGGAAATAAGAGGAAGAGGGGAGAGTTTCCTGCTTTGCTAGGTATAAACAAAACAAGGGGTGGGAATTCTTCATTCTGCCTTTTTCTCCTGCACCAATTTTTGTTCTTACCTAGGGATCTTCATGCCTGCCCTGTGAGAGGCTGCATGGAAAGCCAGGTCAGCTCAGGAATTTTATTCAAGTTGAAAACAATGCATCTTAGGAAAACTGACAGAAAAGGAGAGTCAACCACATCATTTAACATCCATTTTCTACTAATTTAAGATAGAGAAAGGGAGAAAAAAAAAAACTTTTGCCTTCATAGGCAGTATCTCTGAACAAAATGGACATAAAACAGCCAGTTGTATACCTGATTGCTGTCATCCTGGGGACTGATTTGTTACAGATGACACCCCATCTGGCTGATCATTGCAGAGAACTGAGGCTTCAGCCACAGCCAGACACCTACAAAACACATGCTGTTCTTGAAGGTGTTTTAGCGTTCTACTGTCCTACTTCCCATACTTGTTAACAAAGTAATGGGTGGCAGAGCAACAATCTTGAGAGTACTGTGCACCTGTGAGACAGCATATTGTGCTTAAATAGAGCCAGTCTCTCTCATGACATAAGAAACCATAAGATTGTGAACCTTTACAACTCTTAGCTTGAAGACTCCAAGCTTCAAGCCAGAAGCCAAGTATCTCAGACCCTCTAAGAGCCACAGATGCTGGTTTTTATGGCTACATAAAATCACCACAACAGCCACTAACAGTTGTAAGGCACCAGTGAATCTGGTCTTGAAGCATTATTTAATGTCCTTACTTCCTAAACCATAGTAAAATGTGAGGTAATGGAAATCTTGAAAGTCCCCCCTGCCCCTACCATACCGTCCCCAATTATTTGGTATATCTGGAAAGAAGTGAATGACAAAAAAAATCAAACCAAACCAAACCAAACCAAACCAACCAACCAAACAAACAAACAAACACACACAAGAAAAACCCCAAAACAACAAAAAAAAAACCCAACCAAAAATAAAACAAACAAACAAAACAACAAAGCAACACTTAAAAAAAACAAAACAAAACAATCACAGACCAAGTTTCCTCCTCCTTTACTGCCATTCACCCTTCTTCATAGTAACTATAACCCGGGTGGCCACGTGATTTTGCAGTGTTTGTATGACATTATAAATCAGGTTGCATTTATCACTGGAAATGAGAAAGGCAGAGAAGTGAGCATTCAGATACAAAAGAAGCCATCCGTTTTAATACTGAAGGCAATTACACCAAATTTTCTAAGAACAGCCATATACAGAACCTTCTGCTCAAGTATTCTATTGACTTACATCCTGCTTAAGAGGTACCACAAATACTTTGCTTGTGGACTATGCTCCAGCGCCATCTGATATTTCTGCATTCATCATATTCACATTTCATTAAGATGATTGTCTAATCTGCTTCTCATAATAATGGCACCACATCATACATGACATGGAAGAACAGTCTTTGAAATGAAAACAAGGCTGTAGGATATTTGTTTGCTTCAATTTACCCTTCCTGCATGTAAAGACAGTGTAAGGTTAGTTCGATGCAGGTCGGAACTTCTGAAACATCTGATAATTTGTTGAAACTTCCTAGCTTTCTAGCAATAAATAATAAATTATTTTTTAAATTTACACATCCCTACAACAAATAACACCTCTTAAATATTCTTAAGTAATATTTTGTTTCAAGGGTATCTTGTTATTAATGAAGACCAAAAAAAGTAGCACTGGACGAAAGCTTTATAATTATTCTCAGTAAAGCAGAGCTTTGAAGATGGTATAATCTTCCCCTCAAACTTCCACAGTGTCTTTGACAGAAAAACATCAATGATTTCATCAATATCAGCACTTTCCAATATCAGGACATAGCCAACCCCCTAGATACATCCCTCAGGATTACTCAGATTACGTGCATTTCTTGCACTTGCTTTAAAGTCCACCGAAAGAAATGATCTTTCACACGATTTCATTGGCTTTAGGATCAAACTTCAAACCTTTCATCTCAATTAAGACAACACATGTGGGAAGCAAATAGAACTGATGAACTTCAATGGCATGCACCATACTCCAACAGAGAGTGGGCTGAACTTGCCAACTCAGTCCACACATTGTGCCAACAGAGAGTAAACACTCTTGATCTTTGCCAGCTTGGGCCTGATTTAAATTGATGGCCTTAGAGCTGACAGGCTCTGGAACCATTAACATTTTCATGATATGGCAAAATGGTTACATATGCATGTAAGAGTAAATTACTTTAATTTGATGAAGACACCTTCTTACCCCCTGTTGAGGTTGATACCTTCAACCACGCAGAAGGAATTCTGTTGCCTGTTGATGAAAGATAGTATCTAAAGCAACTGAAGAAAGGAAAAGGAAATCCCATTGCCATAGCTGCTCAACTCACCTCATGGTGCTTTACGGTCATGAATTCTAATAACAGTGATCAAAGTAAGATGATGGGCTTTCTAACTCCTTTTGTCTGGAAGACAGAACCTGCACAAATCTGAAAACTGGAACTTCACTGAGCAGAGAGGAGGAAAGGGGATGAGTAAAGACCTCCCCTATCTACCAAAATATGTAATGAGGGAAAGACTGGAGCTTATTTCCTATACTGACTTCCCTAAAGCACTGTGCACTAATAAACAGTTGTCACCAAGGTGGGTAGAGCAATAAAATATCAACAGTCAGGCTGAACAGATACAGTCCATTACCTATTGAATCAGGCCCATACCAGTCTCTCAATTGAAGGATTACAGTAGTACCAATGGGCTGTGCACAGCAGTGTTGCATTACAGCTCTGGTTCATAAAATTTTACAGTGTATAAGTAAAAAATTAAATGCTACTGAAGACATAAGCATTTCTCTTTCGTACATGCACCAGACATAATCAATGATGGCTGAGTTTTAAAATGTATACAGGATGAATTTCTAGGACACTGTCTAATATCAAATACAATACGGCCACATGGATCTCCTAAAAAGACATCCCACAGAAGTCTTGCTTTTGAGTATTTACAGCTGATATTACAATCATGTTGCTATCGCTGAACTACTGTTTATCCTTATTCTTTATTTTGGAAACAGTTCAATGAGTTTATTGGCAGATGAGCCAGAACCAAAATACATGTTTGCTGGCATGAATTTGCAAGCAATAATCTCAAAAAAGAATATTCCAGCCAGAGCTGCATAACTGGAAATCTACACAGTATATCTAATTCTGAATGTGCATGAAATCCAAATGCCTGCCTTATTGTCACAGTATATCTCTTCTGAAAACTACACTTTTGTTCAAATAATATCATTGATTCTTAGAGGTAGTCAAATAGTATTCTCCAAATACTGGTTGTGATAAATTTGGGTATGCTTTCATTTGTGAAACATTCACAGACCATCTCCATTATTTGCACATCATCTTGGAAATACGTGAAGAAAATTACAAGCAAACAGTCTTATCTGTTGACTATGCACAAGTTATTGAGCAGTGGTATTTGCTACTTGACACACAAGCCTCAAAATTAGTTATGTGATTAATCTGCCTGCTAAAATAAGCACACCGTATCAACATACCTAAATTTGTTCAATTTGTGCTCTTTACTCTTGAGGTTTTTTTGAAAGATCAAACACGGTCAAATAACATTTAATCTCCACTCCTGTTGTGGTATTTATGCTTTTTTACCCTTGGACAGCAATGCTAGGCCGGTTTTGTAAAATGAACTCCAGCATATACCCATATTTGCTCATCACGGTAAATTCCTAACCAGATTTCCTGCCGATATAAGTGGGCTTAACCTAACAATTTTCACTCATTTACATCAGCAGATAATTTGGGCCATAGTGTGCACAAAAAATATGCATATACACTCAAAACTGATTTCTGGAAGTGTTCCCATTGAGAACTTTTGCCAAATGCTGAGATCCCACTGAAATTTCTGATACAAGCACCTGCTTTAATCAACTGATCCTTTGAACAACAAGGAATTAATTGATAACTTTTGCTGAACAGGATAGTAAAAATAAAAATAATAAAATTGTGGCCTTATATCAGTAAGAAATAGTGGTATCAAACAAAGAATTTTCTGTTGTTTTATCTACATAGATGTATAAAACAAGAGCTATGAGAAATCATAGTCCTGTAAATTAAACAAGCACGTACTTTTGTATCAATTCTGTTGTTAGGTTGAAATAACCAGATATGCATGTAACAGTTGAATTATGATGATCAAACGTTTTCTAACTGTCACAAAACTTACCGGGAATGGATAGATCAGTTCTTGCTTCACCTAGATATACTTGCCCCAGTTCACTAAAGCCACTGTACTTGAAAGCAGCAGTCTGCACAGACTTCAGAATATGCTGCAAGTGAGCAAGCTGTGTCTAAGAAACCCAGGTACAGCTTTTTGACAGGATGCTGACACTCTCACCCTCTTCATGTCTTCACATGCACTGCTGGAAATAGTATTCCTGTTTATCCCCAAGTTTTCAAACCATAGCAATCACTGACCAGTTTGGATAAAGTTGCTCTTCACACAAAAGCAAATATTCACTCTGAAATTAGTTGTGTTCATCACTGATAGACTGTACACATTTATTACTAGTATCTTCTGAGAACATTAACCATACGTCCTTATGTCATTTCACTGTCTTCATGGCTTATATCAATTCAGGGCAGAAGTGCTATTAACACCATTCTGTTTGAACTCTTATCAGCTGATGAAATTCACCATCAGCCTATTGTTAATTCCATATGAAAATCAGGTTAGAATTGTTTAGAAACTGTCTCAGAAACTACTTCACATTAAAAAAAAATAAAAGTTGTAGCCACTTATAACTGAGCTGTTTGTTTCTGCTTTTGTTATGCTCTATTTAAACCTAGTTAATGGTACACAGCAAACGAAGAAAATGTGAATGTTGACTAATAAATATATGACAAAAGATCATCAACTAAGGAAAATATCTCTTTTGATACAGAATTCAACACTTAAACACCTTAAATAAAAAGATCCAGACTTCGTATGTCTGGAGTCAAAGAATTCAGGAAATCTTAACAGCCCTTACTAGGCCTTAAGAGGTTTGGAGGCCCCTATTGAATAAACATCCATGTCACTGGACAGGTATGTTGCCCCTTGTTTTCAAAATTGTCTGCTGAAATTCCAGTCTTACAAAATACAAAAATCAACAGAAAGCACTGGGAGGAAATTAGGGACAGAGTGATTAGTGACTTGAGGGTGCTTTTGGTGTGATATTGAAGCAGTGCAAGTTCTGAGGCTGCAGAAACTGACTCACAGTGTGATTTCCCCAAAGAAAATCACACAATTTTTAAACAAAAGTGAGGTTTCTTTCAATATCAACCAGACTATTTAGGTTTTAAATATAGAAAACAGTGAGCCACAGAAAAAGGTAGTTTAAACCCAGCTCTCTCTTCCTATGTTTGCTTCTGTGCAGACAGGTCCTTGCTTTTAAAACTGCTTTCAGTCACTCAGTGATTTTCTGAGTTGTAGCAAAATCTAACCAGCTCCCTCTCATTCCGGGGCTAAAATTATGTTAAAAGGTTCCAGGACATTGTTCTGGTACAAGTAGTCCTGACTAATCTGGAAGTGTGGAAACAACTTCCAGAGAAGTCCCTTAAAAGGACTATTCTAATGCTAATTAACTTTATCAGTAGTGAATTTATTTTCTCCTGGATCACTGATAGCAAAACTAGTAAAGGAGAAAGTCTGGGAATAGATAGTGAGAAGGTGAGGACAGCATTCACAATAATTGAGATTGCTTTGTAAACTGGGACACACCAAAGGGTATGTACAGCAAAACTTCAGGTTAGATACCTAGGTACTAAGAGAAAGCCTTTCACAAGGCCACTTTTAGCTGAGGAGACTGGTGTGGACTTTACTTCTGCAGCCAGCTATGGTGGGTTGATGCTGGTTGGATGCCAGGTGCCCACCAAAGCTGCTCTATCACTCCCCTTCCTCAACTGGAGAGGGGAGAGAAAATACAATGAAAAGCTTGTGGGTCAAGATAAGGACAGGGAGTTCACTCAGCAATTTTTGTCATGGGCAGCAATTATTGTCATGGGCAAAACAGATTCAGCTTGGGGAAATTAATTTATTACCAATTGAATCAGAGTAGGATCATGACAAATAAAAACTAGATCTTAAAATGTTTTACCCCCATCTCTCCCTTTTTCTCGGGCTTACTTTAACTCCCAATTTTCTTCTTTGGAAAGAAAGTCCCTGTCTCAAAAAACTTACTATCTCCACAGATACTACAGGTTTCATGTTGTGGGGGGAAGATGCACAAAAACAAGAGATGACTTTGACCAAGGTGAGTCCCAGCTTTCCCAAAGACATGGTCTGCCCCAAAATATGAATCAATTCACTATTAACACTGGTGTCCTACTAGCTCTTATTTTATCAGAACTAATTAGACAACCTTTGGTTGTGGTTGACTGAATCAATGCTGTGCAAGGACAACAGAACCTTTGATGTTTCTTTTGTATCAAAGCGTTACCTATACTGCAAAGAAGAAACCAACACAAGCTACATATAGCACTCACTTAGAAGGAATTCCCTTCCACTCAGATTTTTGGTGTACATGTTAGCAGATGAATTTTTTTCCCAAATGCCCAAGTTGCAACAGACATCATGCATTTTCAGACATCACCTTCCAGAAACTACCCCAGAAATTATCTGAGAACAGTGAAATATGCTAAATGCATCCACTTTACTATCTGGACAATTAAAAATACAAAACAACAAAAAAACCCCACATAACTTTTAACAGAGGTCTACATTTTTTTGAGCCTTGGTTGGGAATACCCATATCAGATATTTTAAAAAGCAGAATTGATTGAACATAAAGTATTGGTTTAGAAGTGTTTTTTACCTATGAACCTAAATTGTCAAAAGTCTTATCTCCACCCTTCTGCAGGGACTAGAACAGTCTGCAAATATAATTTGAGATATCCTATTGAATTAGGATGTCAAAGGACAGTGGATCTACTGTCCTTTAAGCCAAGAGCCTACATATTTCCTATTCTTGAGTCAAGAGTAGAAATTAATGATTTATTTCTCTTCCAAAACATTTATTTTCACAGTCAGGGAAATAAGATTTGTGGTGCCAAAATTCCGATAGCATAGTATAAATATATTTATATGTTCTTGTAATTATATTTATACTATACCTGAGGGATTTCAACTCTGCAAATAAATCTCGTTATTTTCTACCCTATGCAAATAAACATTCTATAGTAGAAATAAATCATTTGTCCCATGACAGAACCCTTCACCTCTAAAGCAGTAAAGTATTCTATCAATACCAATGGTCTGTCAGCCAGCAATGGTGAAGTCCCACCAAACTGTGGCAAGCTGTAGCTTCCTGTTAGCTGGCTCCCATAGCTTGCTGCAGGGGGAAAGAACGGGAAAAAGAAAAAGCACCACTCAGTGAGCAGTGGGATGGGTGAGCTCTGTGTGTGCTCATAATAAAAGTCTGCTGGGACATGCGCAGGGAATTGCCGACATTGTGCACTGCAGTTCAAGAATCCTGCAGCTGGTTCTGCCCAGGCTCATTTTCTTTCATTGCTCAGTGCAAATTCATCCTTGCTCCTGAAAGAAGAAGACAAACAGCATCGTATCTGTAGTTAAATAGAGGAAGGGTAAACAAGGCAGTTTACATCTGCTTGAGTTTGGAGGCAAACAACTTTGGGAAGTGTTGATTTTATGCCATGCAGTATTAATCTTAATAAATTCAGCAAGGCAACTCTCAACTTAAATATATATAACTGTGAGAAGAATTAATCCTGAGTTTAATTTTGTTTACTTTCTTTAGTGGCATCAGTTTGATAGCATCCGGGTATCCTGCATTATTTAATTGCATTTATCCTCACAACAGCCTTGCAAAGAGGAAAACACTATTATTGCTGTTTGACAAGTGGGGATCTGAAGCACAGAGAAACTAAATGACCTATTCAAGGTCACAGAGAATTCTGTTTCAGTATAAGCACTAAATCCCAGATTTGCTGAGCCCTTTGACAGCACAATCCAATAGGACTACTTGCTTGTGTCATCTACTCACTGGTACTGGTGATTCTTCCTGAAAGGACAAAAAGTATTTGCCTTATAAGTGTTATAAACTATTTTTTGTAGTCAAAAGAAATTAGGAAAATGGGACAAATCAAAAATAAACTAGGAAAAAGAATTTGACCTGAGATATTCTACATAGCACTATAAACACAAACAAACAAACAAACAAAAGAAATCACTTTTCTACTTCATAAAGGCAGTATTTTCTTCTTTCAAAATATAAACTTCCTGATGACAGCAGTGCAGCATAAACAAAAGGGTAAAACACAGCATGCCTGCCATACTGAAGAAAAAGTATTTCCTTCCTTTTCTTTTTTTCTTTGTGTGTATTTCATCTTCCCTATCCTTGCTTCTCTTCTTGCTTTCATTAAGAAAGATCAGTCATAGCAATCAAGTTATAGACACCTGTTTCCCAGTTAATTGCTAGTAAAGGCATTTTTACCATTTCCCTAAGGGTGATGCAGCTCAGACTAAAAATATTTCATGCTCGAATAAGGAAGTCTAGCTCTAGAGCTGCTGGGACATGCTTTGCTCAAAGCTAACCTGTCTTCAGAAGGATTGCTGTTCACAAAGTAGCATGGACTCCAGGGAGAATTCTGGGAGACACTTGAATTACACATTTTAGGAAAAATAATGTGAATAGCAAAGAAGGTAATTGAAAAGGTAACTAGATACATGTCTCAGGGAAGGTAAACACGTACAGATGTAAGTTAGTTTAATGAAAGGTCAGAGAAGAATCAGACTTGCTCTCCTTGTGCAAGCACACAGAGAGCAAATGCTGAGAGAAACATACAATGCCAAGCAACCAATTTGCAAAGCAAATAATTTGCATGATAACTGCTGTGAAGAATTGGCAACTGGTACAAAAATGGCTGCAACTGGAGCACAAAGGGCAAAGGGAAGTTGTGAGTTAGTGAATGCAGCATCAGTTTGAACTGAGGAGCTAGACACTGTATATGCTACTTGGCCAATGTCTGTTAAGCTATTCTAAACACCTTGTTTCCCTCCCATCCTTCAGTTCCTCTACTTGTACAATTCAGCACAATCATTATCAATGCAATCACAAAATAATAACAATGACATAACTGGAGCTCCTCTAGACATCTTAAATTTCTCTCCAGTAGCAGAGAAAAAAAAGAAAAAATCTATTGAAAAATAAAAAAGTCAGTGATTCTTCCTTTAAGGCTGCATAATTAGTGTTCCTGCTCTCTAAGACCTTTGCACATCCCAACACCACAGTGTGCTTTCGCTGAAGCACCAAGATGCTGGAGTTATACAGGCCCTCCCTAGGAAGTGCTGATTGCTGTCCCTATGGCAGAGCAGGTGCAGCTTGAGATCCCTGCTTCAGCCCAGCTTTGTCATAAACTGGCAAGGCTACAGCCACAACCCACGTTAACTCGGCCAACTGCCTTTTGACAAACTACCTCTTCAGGACAACTGGCAGCTGCTACTGCTTAGCATTTTGGGCCTGCTCTAATCAATAAGACAACTGGTCAAAGAATTTGCCATAGGGTCGGAAAGATGCAGCCTATTTTCCAGCTTCCCCAGCAGTGGTCAGGATATGATGGAAAATTGTATCTTACTAGGTAGCATGTATTTTTCTGAAGCCATTTCAGAGTGCTGTAACACAGAGGTTGTTCATGAAATTGCCTGATTCATTCAAAAAAAAGAATGCTCAGTTTAGCAAGGTTAGGGAAAAGGTCTGACAACATGTATGTTTTTACTATACTTTAAATATCAAATGATAATCTGCAGTTTAAGAGTATCTTACACGGTGACAATCCATCTGCAACATCTGTAGTCAGTTCTCCTTAATAATTTTTCAATGGTTAATCACTTTTAGTGCAGTTGTACAAGCCTCTCCTACCAGCTCTTCTGATCCCAGTAGCACCCCTGACACAAATAGGGCCCACAGATGCTGCATCTTCACATGGATTAGAATGGGTCACTTTCTTGACATTATTGTGCACTATGGGCCATATAGAACAATCTGAAACAGAAGTATTGCCTACCCCACCTTATGATCTTGGTCAGTAATGACCAAGGCTTTTTGCTTTTTATACTTCCAAAAGTTTTCTGGTGGAAGTATGAAACCAGAACAGCAGATTTAAACTTTCTGTTTAAAAAACAAATCTGCCTGGTTTGCTATATTGCTTTTCTGAACAGCTTTGAAACAGCTCACAGATTGAGACATCCATAAATAACAGATTTAAAAATTAAGAAATCCTAAAACACACTCCCACGGTACCTAGATTAGCTTTATTAGAAGAGTGGAGCAAATAATCTTTCCCAAGGTCATTGGTACGAATTAAACTTGCAATTTGTTACAATGATTAACCTCCCCAAGGAAGAATATAAATCTCTCTAGTATAGGGGATATCCATGTTAGCTCATTTCACACTGCATATTTTCATTAGCTGGCACCGTGGAATGTGCTTCCTGTCTCCATATGCTCCAATTTTCAAACCGTCTGCAGATTTATGTAAGTTTGGCAGATGAGTGATTCAGAACCAAATTTGGCAAACGTTTCCCCTGATGTAACATCTTGGTGTCAATTCTTCATTGCTTTTTCCAGAAGACTTTTCTCTGGGGGCAGCAGGAGACCACCCTGCTGTTGCATAACACCATGGGATGCAATTTTTACCTTAAATTCTGCAGAAACCAGTGTATGCATAGGTGAGAATACTATGGTTATTATTGCATTCATCTTTGTGCTGACCTTTAAGATTCTCTTGTTGCGGTACGCACACTCTTTATGCTCGCTGAGCTTTCCTTTTGAATCAAGAGGTGAAACCTTACGATAAGAGGTTGCCTATGTATGTCAGCTTTTGTGGAATGAAAATCTAACATTTACTTTTTCTATTGGAGCAATGCACTTGGGAAACGGCCCTCATGCTCTTTAAATATTAAATTCCTTTTGCCCAAAATTGCTGTTGCTGCTTTCAAATATACACAAATTTTCTTACGGGGTTTCTTTCCAGATACTGCTGGAAGGATAACAGAATTGATCAGGGAAAGAAAACCACAAACAATAAACCCAACAAAACAAAATCAAACACAAACAAAAAAACCCCACAAAACACCACATGCAACAAGGAGTAGGAGTAGGAAATGTTCCTTAATAACACAGCTGATCAGCTAAAATGGTATAGCAGATCTTTTCTTTCTAAACCTGAAAAGAAAACCAAAGAATTAAAAGAGCAGGCAATAATAAATGTTTTGTGATCTAATTTTTATGAATCAAAGTTATGATGGCCAAAGTATATTCTAAAGGAAACAAGAGGGAGAACAAAACAGATGCCAGATAATAGCATCTTTCACTTTAAAGTTGGTAATCCATACCAAAACCAGGTAGTTAAATTTAATTTTAAGATAATTCTTAGCATAACACTCTATTGAATAAGTAAGAATGACCAAGGGCGATTAGCTTGTGGGTCAGTCGAGGAAGAGGAAGCTCAGTAGTCAGTCAACAGAAGACACAAGAGGGCCCATCAACAGGAATCACATGGAAAGGCCAACACTGATGCCTAAATCGGTCACCATTGGGAGTTAAAGACAGTTGCAGGGCTGAAAGCCACGCAACAGGGTCTTGTCAAGAACTGGCCACTGAAACTTGGAAATTTGTCTAGACCTCGTTTGTACTTTCCTTTGAAATCACATATTTTTGCAAAGGAAGAGTAAGAAATCTTACCAGGGCTACCTTTCATGCTTGCAACATGAAGTGGATTTGTAAAAATCCACGTATTTGTGAGTTATGAGCAAAATAGTTGGAACTCATTTATGGTTTGTTGTTGGTTTTTGTTGGCTGGGGACATATGGGGAGAGATGTCGTATTTTATCCCTTCAAAGACGTAAGCATCTTTGACCCATCCCTGTGTGATAGTTTTCCATTAAAGTAGGACTGTATGGCACAGGATGCAGGATCAGTTTCATAACGAAAATCCAGGAACATATTGGCAGTCTTAGAAAGCAACACTGCATTTGAAGAGTCTGGTACTAAAGAAACAAAAAATCTTTTCCAAATCCCCACAATATAACATGGGTTTAGAAATTTCTCTGAGGGCAGAGAGCGGCACATCTCTCCTTCAGTAGCACTGATGTTTCTTCACCTGAGTACCAGGGAAGCAGCCTCCAGGACACTGAATATACTACTTGCAAGATTGTCTCGTCATTTATGGTGTTTCCTCTGTGAAAGCTGGATTAATCTAACCACCAATTCCTTATGCAACTGATACCACAGCTTTTATTCACATATAGAGTGGATGCCCTCAGTCATCCTGAAATGAAGAAGAGGGAACTTGTCCTCTTTTCAGGGTCTTCCAGTATCCAGCCTCAGTCGTTTTCAGCACAGGACACTGGTTGACATCATGTGCTTTCAGTTACTTCACCTAATGTTTTCACACTGAATCAGCGATTCTTGTTCCTCCAAGCTCTTCACTGCTAATGTTAACTTGATGTCAATATTCATCATGTTCTCCACATACAACCTCCCCAATGCAATTCTCCAATTGTTATTTGGACAGGCAAAAGGAGGGGAAAAGAAACAGAAAAGAAGACAGAGAAGCAACTAAGAAAAAATGAGACTCTGTCTGGCACCTTATTAATGCCTCCTTCAAGTAGCCAAACATGTCTCAATAAATCTCATCTATTCTGGAGCAGAATATTTTTCAACCTTATTATTTCCAATATTTTGCCTGTCATTTCTGAATGGTTCCTCAGAAATAAAAGCTGTCCTTGAGAAGCAAGAAAAAGTTACTGTATTTTCAATCTGAATCACCTCATAATATAAGCACTGCAATGCTAGGAGTAATGTAAACTCTACAGTAAAATACAATGATATAGTATACCTTGAAATACCCCTGCTTAATAGGTGTTGTGCCATTAACAGTGAATTTTATGGAAGCTAGTAGATGTAAATCTGTCAGGTAGACAAAGATTTACAGTAATATCCTCTGCAATGGACGATTTTCATCACATTTAGGACTGTCAGGCAACTAGTGTGTTTTCTTCAGTCCCTTTAGGCAAGAAGGACCCTTCGTTTTATTTAAAGGCTGGTCCTTTCACTTTCAGGTCTTCTGCACTGCTGAATGAAGCTCTCCAATGCCCTGTCCCTTTTTACAGACAGAACCTAGAACTCAGGTGACTTTGCACATCCAAGCCACTGTGTCCCAGAGAAGAGACTTCTTGTGTGTGTTGGACATTAGACAGCCAACACCCAAATTCATGGCATATGCATTCACAAGGTTAAAGCAGCATTTGCAATACAGCGCCTGCACATTCCCAGCAAGCAGAGTAAATGAGCCCTGCTTTTCTCCAAGTGGGACAGAAGAGGGGTGGAATAAGGGGGCTGAAAACCTTTTCAGCAGCTAAGAAATTAGTCTGGAAAGTACATATCCACATGGGATACATCAGTGGCTATGAGGATGGTATGGGGAACAAGCACTTAAAAAACAGTACACACTTTTGCAATGCAAATAATAAAACATCTGTGCCCCATATCCATTATTATTTTCCTTTTTAAAAAATACATATATAAAATTCATATAATTTTAAAACATAAGTTTGAAAAAATATTTCAAACAAATTCAAGAGTTGCATGAAACTAACATTATGAATTTGAATTAGACAAACAGTGAAGGTAAACAAGTAGAACACTAAACTCAATCCCATATCACGCCTAGACACACACAGTGTTACACCAAAGGCAGACTGTGCAACACCGCAGGCAGTCAAATGGGTTGACTGGTTCTTTTTGTTCAGCTACATATTTTCTTTTATCGTTCCTACTACTTAGGGACAGAAAAGGGTTTACAGAGACATGGGGCTCCCTGTGAGGAGTGGCCAGGGCTGCCCCAGGCCAGACATGGCTGATTCCAGCCAGCTCCAACTCAGCCACTGCAGGGCATGGCTGAGCCCCACAGCCACTGTGAGGCTGCACTGGTGTGACTGAGCGAAGAGACCCTACACAGGATAGGTGCATAAATACCTGTCTCAGGCCAATACAAAGCATGAAAATTTAGATAACTAGCCAAAATACTTTTAAGAGAGCGAGAGGCTTGAGCTGGCCTCAACCGACACGTGTATCCCTAGTGCCTGGGGAGCCCCGGCTCCTGACAGTGAGCAGATTATAGGGATGGGTAATGGAAATCACAGTGGTTCTGTGACTGAACACTATATCGCAGTCGCTATATTTCAGTGAGGGTAACTTAACATTTGTGTGGTGCTATGCAATACATTTTGTATAACTCTGCTAAATCAGAAATCCTGTGTAATACCAACTGCCTTCAAATAAGTAAATTCAATATTAAACGTTACACTCTCCATGCATGGAATAGCTGAAGGCAGTTGGTTGGAGAGTATTACAGTCTGGCATGCTGGGATATCATACTTAAGAAAGTCAAAAAAGGCTAAATACTACCTGGCAGTGAGGGGGAAAAAAAAAAAATCTGTAAGGAAGAGCCCTGCAAGCACCAGAGAGAAGAAGAAAAGACAGAGGGATGGAGATGCTCCAGTGCTTGGGCACAGATCCCCCTGAAGTCCCTGGAGAGATCACGCTAGAGCAGGGATCCACACCACACTGCAGCCATGTGCCTTACATGGGAGCTGACTGTGCCTGGAGCCCAGACCAGAACAGAGGGCAGAGAGGATCTTTTCTGACTGTGGTCAGCTGGACTGACCACAACCCCTATTCTCCATCCCCTGCTCCTCTTGAGGGGAGTGGGTAGAGGTGTCAGGAATTACAGTGAAGTTGAGCCTGGAAAGAGGGGGCAGCAGAGGGTGTGGTTTATGTTTGTTTCTCACCATACAAGTTTATTTTTAATTGGCAACAAAATAAATTAATCTTCCTCAAGCTGAATCTATTTTGCCCGTGACATGTAACTTTTTAAGTGATCTCCCTATCTTTATCTCAACACACAAACTTCTTCATCTTATTATCTTCCCTTGTCCTGTTGAGGAGGGGGAAATGAGAAAGCAGCTGGGTGTGCAACTGGCAGCTAGCCACAGTCAACCCACCTCAAAGGGTTTGGGCGACATCTGCAAACAACTTACACTATGCAGGTCCCCAAAGTGAATATGGGGAAAAAAAAAAAAAAAGAATCAAAATGAAACAAAGAAAAAAGCCCCACCACTAAACAAAGAAAGCCACAAGAAAAGACAACAGCAAGAAGAACACAAAAAAAAAAACCAAAACTAAAACCTACTGAAAAAAGAAAAAGAAGACACTAAGTGGTTGCATTCCATTAGATGAGCTTTGAAGGTCCCTTCAACCCAAACTATTCTGATTCCTGAGAACAATGACTGGCTTCCTACCTTAACGTTCATTCTCTTCCTTTCTTCAGGAACTGATCCATGCCTGTCATGCATCTGGTCTTCATTCCAGCCAGCAACAGAGGTAACTGCGACCTTACCATTTTAAACTTGGGTTTATGGGAGGATAAATTAATTAAAAAGACAAAAAACACTATTGAAAGGTTTAATTTCTTCTTTTGCGGTGCACCTTTTACCCAAGTATCCACATAAACACAATAGAATTTAGGAAGATTTCTCAAGCACAATGAGAGATGCTTTTCCTGGGATGAAAGAGAAGTTTCACAAGAATCAAAGTACAATAACAAAGCATACCATAGTTTTAATTGTATGTTACTATTTCTGCTTTCTTAACTGTCATCAGTACTACAAGAGCACAATTATTTGATGCACTATAGGCAACCTAACTATTTGGTACTTGCAGTGCATATTTTACAAGATAAAGACCTCTGGCAATCACTGCTAAACACAGAGTCTAACTGTGCTAATAAGTGAGGTAAAATATCTTCGTACCACAACACTCCAAATGCAGGAAATCTTGAGCCAACAAGCTTCTCAAAAGCTGAGCAATTACAGGCTTAAATCTACTTCCGATCAAGAACTCAAAAAACACCTGATACCCAAAAGGAAGCCTGCCATGTTCTTCCTGCAGAGAACCCCTTATCATCTTCAATTCTAATTAATCTTTCAAGCTGCCTCTTTTCCAGCTGGAAAAAACAACAGCAGCAAAATACCTGCATCTTACAGGCTTATTCACAAAACAGCATTTTCCCAAACCAGACAGCATCACTGCCATTACTACAAAGTCAGAGTTTTGGCACAAAAGCCCCTAAATTATCCCCTAGCAACATATCCTAAATAATGCTTACCAATTACCAGTGAAACATATAGTATATTCAATTGCATCCTCTGGTACTGAAACTAATAACTATGCAATTTCCGTGTTAAAACTATCTGCAAGATAAGTTTGAATACATGGAGGTAGTAACACTTAAGGTAAATTAAAACATTTTGCAGTTTTACTTTTCACCACACACAGTCTAATGCACATTTAATTTAAAGGCTTTTTCTCTACTACAGTTTCACCACTTAAAATTCTGCTTTGAACACAATCCGCCAGGTGTCTCCTGTCACCTTCACAGTGTGTTTCAATGACTAGGACTTACAGATCGCAAGACTAGAGGAGTTCATTACAATTTTCAAGCTTACCGTCTGTACAAGATGGCTGAATTTAAAAACAACAAATGACCACAGCTCTGCCACATCCCTAGATGGGTAGCTCCAGTTGTTAATTACATTTACAATTAAAAGTCTGTTCTTCATTTTGATTTCTCTATCTGTCCTAATTACATTGCTAGAGTCCTATAATGCCTTTGTCATCCAGCAAGTTGTTAGAGAAAGGCAACTTCTTTTTATAGCATCACCAGTTTACTCCCTCTTCCTTCTCTGAAAATAGTTTTATGAAAATGGTTACAGTGGGAAATGGAGTCCTCTAACTCCTTCACTTTCAAAGGTACAGTGGCTCAAAAGATTTAGCTCCCTTTCCAATATTTTGCATGTTTATTTTGTTCCATGTGTAGTGAATAACAATTATTCCATTAATGCTTTGTCAAATACACAGACAAATTAGAGTGATTCCCTAACCCTGACTGCCTCCTGTCTGTATTTAAAAACCTGTTTGCAATTCCTGTTGCAACTTGGGAGGAATTAGCAAATGAAAATGTACCAAATTTTCATGCTTCAGGAACATAATTTCAAACACAGCATCAGATGTCCTAGAAAAAAAAAATGTGTAGCGTTTATTTGAGATTTCCTAGAGTAGTGGGATTAAATAAAAAAGGAAGGATTTTTTGACACATTCTTATGTGACAGAGACAATCTGAGTCATTTACCCAAATCAGTGAAAGGAAAGGAAGCCATTTCCAAGGGCTTTAGATAAAACTTTTGAAGATAGAATTACAGCAATATTCTCCGTATAGGGCCAGCTATCCACACTGAGCTTTGTTTTCCATAACAGCACTACCAAAATGAACAGATTCATCCATAATTAACGTGCAAATCCAAGATTAAGCTGCAGTGGGATGGACTGGAAGTCAGAATCTTCTGAACTGTATGTGTGTTTGGTTTTGGGTTTGTTTTGTTTTGGTTGGTTGGTTTGGTTTGTGTTGTGTTTGTTTTTTTTTTTCCCCCCAGTTTTGAAAATTAATATACAAATTAATTTGAAATATGTGCGTTACACTTCTGCTCACAGTTCATCTCCATACATCTGCAACATTTTACCTGACCCAGACTGGATTCCCTCACAATACATAGCTGTGGAATCCCCTCAACTTCGTATATTTCCTTGCAGAATCTCTTCCTGTGGGTATTGATGTCAGGTAACAATTTCCTGAACTGCAATGTACTTAAATTGATTTCTTTATTGATCTGGAAAGCTCCTAAGGATGCAGGGAGAAGAAAGCAGGGACAAGGAAACTATAAGAAGAAGAAAAACGAAACCACAAAAAACCCACAAACAAACAAACAAAAGACACCACCACACACACACACACACACACAAAAAAAAAAAAAAAAAAAAAAACACCAAAAATCCCCACAACAACTCTTTCTATAACTCCATATTAACTGCTCATAGAAATAAAGGTTGTTATTCTGTTAAGGCTGAACTTTGCAGGGAAACTTCTCTTAAAGAATTTTCTTCTGTGATTGTATCCCCCGGAGCATAAATTACAGAATAAATACAGGATAGCTGCTGGGATTTAGCATCATTTGTTGTGATGACTGGGGGACTCAGTCCATTGGAAAACTACAGTAACATGTCGCCCTGTACACTGCCCTCCAGGAACTGCAATTTCACAGTTTGATTCCCAGCACCGCCTTGCAGGGCTGCTACTGTAATGAGTTTCCGGATCTTCACACACCATGTGAAAGACTCTTCACTGTCATTTCCCAACAGGGAATGCAGAAAACACTGGCAGAAAAGGTAGTTACGGTGAAGTGTATCAACACTAGGAGGACAGGAGAAAGCACTCTGAACTCTTCAACAGAGACAAATGTGGACTTGTCGTATTCTCCTGCTGCACTGTCATTGTCTTTTTCTCTTCTGCATTGTTATTTCAAAGCATCAACACAGTTGCTCTTACACAGCTGAAGTGCAGGGATCACTTGGGGAAATAGGGAATGTTGTATTTTTGCACGGGTCATGAGTACTAATTGCAAACCATGACTTTATGCACTGAGAAGAGCAACTAAATTGAAAGAATCAGGAATAAGCGAACCAGGAAACTTCAGCTGAGGAAAAAACAAAACAAAACAAAACACACAATCATTTCATACACACAAGCTTTACAATAACATTGTTGTAAAACTGTTCGTATTTCTTTTCAGAGCACTCCAAACATTATTCCTGTAAGTGTATTTTGGTCAGAGGAAGAAACTTCATACTTGGTGCAACCTCTCACATTAACTGCTTGCTTTTTTTTACATAACTGAGTTTGTAGATGTCAGAGTGACATATTAAGAAAACAGGACTGTAAACCTAAGTCACCTTTTCCCACAGCCACTGAAACCTCATGAGCATTCGTCCAGGACAACTACATTTTTATGGAACCAGCAGTAAGAATACAGCTGTACGTTTGGCTTTAAATCTTTTACTTTCCAGGAAAAAAGGAAGAAAAATAAACCTATGGATGAACATAGAGAAGATGGTGGGCGGCCATTTCATTCTTATACTTTGAGTTTTGCTGTAAGACATTGTTTCAAAAGCACTTTGATTATTTTGGAAAAACAAACAAACAAACAACAACAACAAAAAGAAACACCAAACAACAAACCAAAAAAACCTCATTTTAGGTCTTGTCTACAAATGAAAGCTGAATAGCATGAAAAATTCAGTACAGTTAAAATATAAAGGTGGAGCCAGAAAAGGGTGAGTGCAGTAACAGCATGCAAAACTGCCTGCAAAAGATACCTCACACATAGGAAAGGCAGAATATTGGCACAAGGTATGTTATAATCATATCTCCAGTAGGGATTATTGTAGCAGAACACTAGAATTGTTTGTCTGAGTTGAACATGTAGGGGAGAAGAGGATCACATTCTTCAAAGAATAACGATACCAGTAAAAAATACATACATAGATCCAGATTAAGATCCTAAACGGAAACACTCTTCCCAGGGAACATTTTTGGAAATCAAATAAAAAAAAAACCAACACTTTAAAAATACTAGATTTAAGGAATATCCTGCACAATTACCACTGTCTTTTAGAGAGTAAAATGATAAAAAATAAATATCATTTATTTTAAAGGAGGAGCAGGGCAGAGTGGAAAAAGAGAAGTCTAAGTCAACCTTAATAACTGGGAAATTACAAATGTATAGATAAATCAGTGTATGTAGACTATGTAGAACAGGGGTGTCAAACTCATTTTCACCTTCAAAGGGCCCTTTGAAGGCAACTGTGAGGCTGATGTGGCCCCTGGTGAAAATGAGTTTGACATTCCTGATGTAGAAGAATCCAAATGAAGAGAGATGGATTTCTAACCCAGTTTCTGCCTCTGTCAAGCAGAAACAAAAGCAAAAGAAGAAATAACAGCCAGGATAGGGAATAAGCATATAACTCAGTTACAGCCAGGACTTTTCCTAGTATCACTTGAAGTTTCCCATGTTACAACTTGTGCCATTGCTTCTTGCGTGATCAGTTTACACCAGGCCTTTGTAGAAAGTCACACTTGCCCTTGATGAGCTCCAGGAGGCTCCAGCCAGCCCATTCCAGCTTGTTCAGGCCCCACCAAAAGGCCACCCCACCATCCTGCATAACAGTCCCCTAGTTTTGTAATGTATATGTATTTGCTGAGTGAACTGTATCTCATTGTCCAGGTTGCAAATAAAGATATTAACAGTATTGGAATCAGTATTGATCTTTTAGGGAGACCACTCATACCCAGCAACTATTTCAGCTTAGTGTCACTGATCACTAACTACCCTTTAAGCCTGATGATACAGACGTATTTCACCTGATTTACTATCCACTTGTCCAGCCCATATCTCACAAATTTGGCTACCGTCTAATTTCATTGCAAGAACTACTCCGGGCAAACATGATTTACCTTCAGTAGATCTGCACTTACTGTTCCTAGTTACTTTCTCATTCTTCTTGTGTCTGGAGATGACTTCTAATATGTGCTTACCGGCCTCTGAAGAGAGGGTGACCAGCCTGTAGCTCCCCAGATTCCCCTTCTTCTTGCCCTTCCTGACAACAGTCATGAGGTTTGTTTTCCTCCAGCAAACTCCCAGTCACCATGACCTTCCCATCACCCTTGCAGTGACATTGGCCAGCTCCCTCAGCAACCCTGAATATATCCCCTTTGTTTCCAGGCACTTGTATATGTTTAGTATTCTCCCACTAGGTATCACTGTGAGGACAGTAGGTAGAGCCTCCAGTGGAAGAGGGGTCTGTAGTGGGAGCTAATCTTCCACCACTAGCAATTCTGGAAAGCAACTGAGCTGTCCTGGAAGTGAAGTATGGCCATTTTTCTTTAAATTGCTCTTCAATTTGTTCAAATTGATAGAGCAGGGCAGGTAAATGGAGACAGTGCAGAATGAATTAAATTCTTCACTTAGCCAGAAAAGCAACCACATTTATTTCTCCCTGAATTTGCCACTTCAGGAACATTGGTGTGCCAAAATAAAGGCATAAAGAGCTCCCTAAGGAATATATTAGGTTATTGTTCAAAACCTGGACTTCCCTTACTTTGCTTCTTCAAATGATCATCTCCTTCCCCCTCCAAAAAGAACAACAGATTTGGGATTGAAAACAGTGGAAACAGCACTGGAGCAGGGGTGAAAGATGAGGAAGAAAGTGATAAAAATAAATCTGAGTTGTCCTCCCACTATGCACAGGTAACAGTTTCTCTAACTGTAATGTCATACAAACAGCATTCTGAATTAACTTCAGACCTTTTTAATTTCGGATATCAGATTAAGCCTCCTCCATATGCCCATGCACTTTAAGAAAGATAATTTAATTACTTCCCTGAAGTTATAGTTGAAGAGACATGACAGTCAACCCCTAAAGGATAGGAAGTAAGTGTGCTATTCAAAAGAAGAGACATGGGGAAAACAAACACTAGGGATGTTAAAGCCTGTTTTGTTGCTACTTTATGTCATCTCAGGTGAAAAAAGGCAGTAAGAATGAAACTATCCCATCAGCTTTAATGGCTGTTAAGGGATCACCGTATTTTCTTGTCTTTTAATACTACTCGTGGCTGTCTCAGTATCTCTGAAATTCCCTATTCTATCCACTGTACCACTTTTAGCAATTTTGCCATCTTCACAGGGTAGACTCTTGATTTTCCTTAGCCCAAACCCAGAGCTAGACAAAAGTTTTAGTAAAGATAGTATTACAAGAGGTCAAATGAGGAAACTCTGCAGGCATCTGTACACCTTCAGCACATCCTTTTCATTTGAAAGACATGACATTTGCCAAACCAGTCTGGACATCAATCTCAAGCATAAGAAATCCTACCTGCCTAATTCTGGGCACCATTTAACTCACACTCTGAAGTTCACTGTTATTTATTTTCTCATATCTGATCTGGATTTTGCTACTCCAGAACCATTAAAGCACCTTATTAAATATTCAAAGGATCGCTGAGCCATCAGTCTACAGTAGGAGCCAAAACTGCATTTGCTTTCTTTTCTTTAATCTCCCAGACCTTAATTGCCATATTGACAAAAAAACAAAAAAAAAAAAACAAAAAAACAAGTTGTTTACCTTCTAAAGTCTCAGGAGTGCCTGCCAAATTAATCCTTCTGAGCAGTGTTTCTTCAGCTCCAGAAACAACTAAGTAGCATACAAAGCAGCAAGATGCTCCCTTAAGAGGCAGTAAACATACACACTCCTTCAAAATTAACCTTGTATAACTTGTCAGAGATTTGTACTTTCCTATTTCATACAGTCCAAAGGTTCTAAAAGGTGGGTGGTTTCTTAAAGCAGTAGGGAGATTTTGAAACTCTTAGTCAGAAGAGTTTTATTACCTAGATATGTGCAGGGGCCAAAACACATGCAGGGGCGGTGGTGGAGCAGTGTTACATAAACAATGAGCTTGTAGAAACTTAAAGAACATAGAGAGAAAAATTATTTGAAATTAGACTCCTGGCAAACATGAAAATGACCTGCACACTGCCAAGTCAAGCAATGCTCTAAAAGCTATGAAATAGTGCATAATAAAGTCTGTGACATTATGTCCTAAAGTCAGTACCATACGTTTTAGAGCATAATTATTTTTCCTCCCCAAGACTGGCTTGTCACCCATTTTGTTGATAAATTTTGAAGAGTTGGAATTTCGTATATAAACTGACTCTTTTCTTAGAACAAAAACATTTTTTAAAAATAAATAAATAATTTTTTAAAAAAATGTTTCCTCTTGAATTATGCCTACACTTCAGTTGCAAAGGAAATGAAATCTGCTGCATAAACCAGGACAGGGGAATAATGTTTTAGTACCAAACTGGGAGCATGTTGATGGGCTTTAGTTACAATCAGCACTACGATGGAAGCAGTCTGAATGATTTGCAACTGCTCTCCTCATATGGCCCTCTACCTGCTCTGAGGTAAGCCCAGGTGCCCTTGAGACAGTCTTTCCCATTGTGTCTGCAGTAGGAAATACACCCAAAATTGTTCTACCAAAACTGAAGCAGATGGTTAATGGAAGCTAAATCAAGAAGCAGTTGCATGTTTAGATGCAATTCGGCATATGGGATGTAATACAGTCACTTTCTTTGTATCTCAAGGCCTCAATTTTTTAAGGATCTCAACAGAGCCTTTATACAGTCCCTGACTGCCACCTCTAAATTCCATTGACTCTCAGTTGTTGTCCCCAGCATTACTTCAGTTTCAGAAATTTAAGAGCTTGATTGCTATTAAAAGGCTATAACCAAAGAAAAAGGAAAGCAAATTAGAGAGGAAATAAGTGAGAAAGGAGGCTCTTGGTGCTACCTAAGTTCTGAGCAAGTTCAATGGGAATAAAAGGATGCCAGACTGTTATCTTATCCTAAGTGCCACAAGAACTTCCATGGTTGTAGCCAATACCACAAAATTTCTGCTCAGTTCCAGTAATCTTGCTGCACTTACTGTTGCCAGTAACAGAGTTACTATGTAGCCATAGCATTCTTTTTAGGGCTAGCAGGAGCACTTGTAGCAGAGAGGAAATCAAGAGGGCAAAAGGACACATTTTGTCAGTTTCCTACTTTGTTAATACTTGGGCACTGATTATGCTACTGACCATCTGGAAGGCAGCCTTCCCATAATTCTCAACCCAATATTGGAAAGCTTCTTAAAATATAAAAGGAGATGTAACACTGAACTTTCGGAAGGAGTCTCTCATACTCTTCTCATAATGAAAATCTAAGCAACATCTTACCTACGTATCTCTTCAGGCAAGTAATAGTACAGAAAGTTGCTACAAACTTACCGTTTAGGTTAGGGTGCCAAAGAATGGAGTTGTTTTCATTTTGCTGATTCATTCTGTCACTCTTCAAGATTATTAAAGGAAAAATGAGCTGGTTTGGAAAAACAGTTCAGGATAGCATTTCACTTCAGATCTGCTCTCCAGCCATTAATGGGCCATTCCATTATGAAAAAGTGTAATATTTTAACCCAACTATTCAAGACTGACCTTTACTAGATGGACAATCTGTCTGTTGGCAAACAGTAACACTGATCCCATTAGTTGTACTTTGAATGAACTGCTGTTTACAATGAGATTGTCTGACTCTATTAATATAAAAATAGCAGCAGTAGCCAAAAGCCCATGTGCATCAAATTTTGTTAACAGCAAATAGGTTGATCACAGGGTAGTAATGACGGGAAAAATAAATAAAACTCTTCAGTAGGACAGGCAACAGAGGGATGGCACAAGTTTCCCCCTGGAATGCGACTGTTTTCTGTCTTTATGGACTTCTGTATCTTCATAGTGCACATAGGTAGTAGGCTAAAAAGAGCGAAAGAGCATTGAAAATCCACCCTATGGATACT
Source organism: Patagioenas fasciata (assembly GCF_037038585.1). Taxonomy (NCBI): domain Eukaryota; kingdom Metazoa; phylum Chordata; class Aves; order Columbiformes; family Columbidae; genus Patagioenas; species Patagioenas fasciata. Next base: position 123,897,152 of record NC_092520.1, on the reverse strand, counting down.
GAACAACGCTCTAGGAACTTTACATTAAAGCCTATTTTTTTCTAGGAATTACAGGCAGTTTGAACACAAAACAAACAAACAAACAACAAACAAAAGAAAACAACACACCACCAACCAAACTAAGTCTTATCCCAAAGTCTTTCTGTTTGCAAGAGACACCATGTGTCTCTCACACATATTAATGCACCAGCATGCCTGTGCATGTTCACTTCAGATTCTTGGTAACCTTCCTGCCTCTATGTCTACCCCCTCAGCAGTGTTGGAAACAAAAGAATACACCGAAAGTGGAACTGCATTTGCCTTCCAGACACTGTCAGTGAAGACTGTTCTTCAGCTTTCCTAAAGTCACAGGCACCACAACTTTCAAATTTGACTCCTTGTACAACCACCCCTGCTCTGCATAGTTCACTGTGCTAACTTTGCATTGAGAAATTTGGTTTAGATACACACTGAGAAATCTACAGACCTGGGTGGAAGGTATAGACCAACAGCAAGTCGGATTAGCAAAAGACTGCCAATACTGGGAAGTTATCAGAAAACAAGATGGGCATGGAAGGTAGTGACACCAGTCAGAACTAAGGACTTTTCAGCTGACTGGTGCTTATTAGAAACATTTGTATTTTAATGTACAGGGCAAATGGTGACTAGTGCACACTGTGGCATGGCAGTTATGGCTAAGCTTCCTGATAGAAAACAGAAACAAATATTTCCTTTCCTTTCCTTTCCTTTCCTTTCCTTTCCTTTCCTTTCCTTTCCTTTCCTTTCCTTTCCTTTCCTTTCCTTTCCTTTCCTTTCCTTTCCTTTCCTTTCCTTTCCTTTCCTTTCCTTTCCTTTCCTTTCCTTTCCTTTCCTTTCCTTTCCTTTCCTTTCCTTTCCTTCATTTTTTATATTTTCAATGCATCCCTCTGACTCCTGAAAAGAAGGCTGGTCTCATCACCAGTTTTTTAAATAGGAGCACTTTCTGAGGAGATGAAGACCCATGTCATAACAGGCTATTTGCATCTCCCAGTACTCAACACTGATGATACCATCAAAAAAGCTCAGTGGTTAAGGACACGCTGATGAAAGTGTGGATGTTGCAGAGAGTCAGTTACTTTCACCAAAAGTTTTTGTTTCTAATTATTGAGAGGGAGAAAAGCTTTTAAGGAAATGTTTCCACTCAGCTTTTCAAAAAGAAGCCTTCTGGTTGGAGGCTTTGAGCAATGCAGAGGTTCTCTGATAACTGACTCCCCAGGCTGTGGGAGGGTGGCCCACTACTCAGAGCTTTTGTGGGATTTGTCTGCCAAACTTGGGCTACCCAAGTGTTAGCTTGATAAAAATATATGACTCCCACCAAAAGCCATGTTTAGACTCTAGCTCCAACACACCCCCAGCTACTACTGTCTTTCTTATAGAAAATAAAACCAGAAGTAGGAAACCCGCAATGCAGGAGTCAGTGGAAGCAAAGTGCAGCTTTTGTTTGTTTTCCTGGATCCTGCTTCCAGGGGACCTGAGGAGAACAACTTCCCACCACAACCATGGCAGAGGCTGACAAGGCAAGGGGCTCTCACCTTCTGCAAGTCTCAGAGTAGATCATAGGAAGTACCTTATCTCACAGCAAGAAGAGAGGATTTTATACGCCTTACTGAACCCTTTCAAAGATTCAATTAGAAGCAGAATCAAAAAAACTAAACAAACACACAAACAAACAAAACAAACAAACAAACAAACAAACAAACAAACAGAAAATCCACCCACCATTATAGTACCAGCTAGACAATGGCTAGAGCTAGACTTCACATTGCATTGAACGGAAGGAGCAACAAGCCACATCACACCAGCTAGAAGATCCTACAATAGTAACTGTAAAAAGCAATAAAGATTGTAAACACCCTGAGGGCAGAACCAGTTTGAGTAGTACAACTGTTCAAAACTGTGGTTTGTGCTATTTTCTGTACAGGAGTATTTTTCTTTGAGTGCCTTGATGCTACACTAAGGCATTTAACTAGCTGCTCTGTAAATGCTTTAGAGTACACACCTCAGGCACCAAAAGCACTTGACCAACTCAATTATTATTCCATCCATAGTCGGTTATTCCACTCCACTACACTGCCATATCACTACATTCCTACCTTTGGTTGTCCTTCCAAAAAACAAATCCCTTGCAAGACCCTGTCTGCACCCAACTACATCAAAGAAGCCATCCACTTTACCCAGGATATTACATTTCCAGCTCAACAGTCAAGTTCACTTTCAACAACTTGGCATCCTTTCACTCTGCCTTTCTCATCATGAAGTGTTAGGAAAAACAACAAAAAAACTCAAACAACCGAAAAACAAACAAAAAACCCAACCCCAGACAATCCCCACGCCCACAAGTACTCAAAATGCCTCTTCCTACTTCCTGATGCATTGAGTGTGCTGCTCTTACCTTCTGCTTTTCAGAAAGGAAAGCAACCATTTATGAGCACATTGTTAGATCTATTGTCTCCTAAACAATCAAGTCTCTCATAACTGACAGTTCTCTCTTCGGAAAATTTGTTGCTAAATGTCATTCTAACAGCAGTGTAACATTTGGTTCAAAAATACTGCCCTTTTATGAGATTTGACACCTATTCTGATTTCAGTGACCCTCTAAACCAAGCCATCACAGCAGCACAGAAATGTTTTTCTTTTCTGTGTCTTGTGGTTATCAATATTTTTGTAGTTACTTTTATTTAAATACATTATTAAACCTTATTGCAAACTGACTGAAAGAATGAAAAAAAAAAAAAAGAAATCTTAAGAAAAAAATTATATTAGCTAATCAGCAAACTTTACACTGGGGGTCTTCTCTCCTGGGAAGCTTGGCTCAGGAATGTCAAACTGGAGAGTCACATACCACTGTTCTGCTTTCCAACCTGATCAAGCTACCATGGTAGCATCCCTTCTGAGTGGTACTAGCTTTCTGCTAAGCAGTTGATACTAGTAAAGTCTTCAGGACTAGTGAGACTGCTAGTTCCAATATCATCAGTCTTTCTTGCTGTGCTGCTTCCCTCTGTAGCAGCTGAATCCACATAGCTGAACATATGAAGTTATGGGCAGCAAATCCACCAAGTATGTAAAGATGCCAGTGCTAGCACAGTGTATTATCATAGTTCCAAAAGAGTCATTCTTAGAGTGAAAAAGAGAACTGTAGTAGAAAAAGGCTTGTTTGGGCTGCTTCTTCCATTGTGGTTATTTTTTAACCTGCGTGCTACTGACACTAAATAGCTCTTTCCGAGAAGAATGACGTCTGTACCAGTGTTCTCAGTTGTGCCATAAAGAACACAACAATAGGAGATGTGTACAACACATGAGACATGCCAGCAATACATGAAATACCATACCTTTGTTTACTGCATGCACTGAGTTTATACCTCTAGGATCTGTGTCACCAGCATGACAGGTAGTCACTTCCTCTCCTTTCATCTCCACTTGAATTTGTACTATACCATTTTCTCCAAAGTCCTGCACTACTTTTGGTAAGAGCAGGGCAAAAGCACACAAAGAGAATAAACAAGTTATCTCTCCTTGAATCTTGAAAAAGATTTATGCCTCAACTGGGATGAAGGTATGCAAGACACAAAGAATAAGGTAAGGATGGAGTTCAGCCCAACAGACACAATCTCATGAAGACTGACTTCAGGTTTTGCCTGTGTACTGTAAGCCATTTCCAGAATCAGGAAGGAGGGCACACAGCCATGAAGGACTAGAAATCTCCCTGCTAATGAAACATTAATGTGAGAGTGGAAGTGTTACGCAAATTAACAGCTGCATAACTGATTTTCTGGCATGAATCCCATCAAAATGTGTGAACTTGCAGTTTTGTAATTGTTTGTATCGAAATCAGCAGCCTAAGAGACCACATGCAAGATCACTTTTTAGAGTAGCTATCTTAGTTCACTGATATTGACTGAAATAATTAAAATCTTCATTAAGCTATAGGAATTCCAGCTAACCCTGCAAATTTGAGACAACTAATTAAGACTTGCAGATGCTTGGCAAATCATAATGTTTGATTGACTAATTTGTCATAACCTCATGATCTTTAGAAAGGCAGACGTGCACCATGTAATGATTTTGCTTTGAATTTGTCTCACTAGAAACTGTTGCCATACAAACTATTTAAAGTAAAATAAAATGTAGTTTATTGTGGCCTTTTATTCTTCTGTCCACACAGTTCACAAGTCATTTTTAAAATAGACTCTTACCAGAAGCAGACTCTGTCTATGTTTTGATCAGACAAGATTTAAAACAAAACAAAACAAAAAAGTGAGGTGGGAGGCTAAGAAATTCCATTTCTTTCTAAAAGCAGGATGGCAGTTATGTAAGCATTCCCAACAACAACAGTTTTTCTGCAAGATGGAATAAACAGACAAAATCTATAAACACTCCAACAGCACGTATAGCATTAATGTTTTCCTCTGTATTTTAGAAGATTTATTGTCTTTTAAGATACTGCCTCTCAACAGCTCACCGCAGTAATGCTGCATAATGCTGACAACCCAGTCAAGGCTCACAGGAGAAATAAATAACCAGAGTGAGTTCTTGAAACAGAGTTGACATGAAACAAATTTTCCTTGACTTTACAGTTCCTCCACGTGAGTCCTTATCTCTCCACCTGGAAGTAGTTAGATGTTGTAACACATTGCTGGACCTATTAACTTACTGACCTGCGGCCAATGCTATGGATATGTCTACTTGTTCCATTTTTTATGCAATTCATGAGCTTGCTGGCCTAAACACTCTCACATAATAAACAGTTCACTAGATAACTAAGAGCAAAGTACTGTTTTATTATATCTCTTTTTAAAAGGATAATCCTAATTTTGATAGATCTTGGTATTTCAAGATATTAAAATTGTTGCAATTTGAACAGCCTGTAATATCCATATGAAATCGCTTTCTGCTGAAAACACCAGCAACATTGGAACAGGTAAGAGGACCAACTGTCAATTGGGCATTACTCCTTCCACTTAAAATAGTATTAAGGAAGTGATAATTGTATCCTCTATTCCATAACATTCCAAAATCCAAACCAGTTCTTCCAAGGGATTGAAGTGTATTATTGGTGCGTCAATATCTAGATAATTTTGTCCTAAAATATTTAAGGCATCCAAATAAGAATTGGAAAATACAGCAAAGCAGCACACATGCCTGAAAGACAGAAATACTAACCCAACCTACATCCCCCATGGGACTTCCAGGCAGGGTTTTTCTCCCCTAGTTTTTTTCCTAAATGTACTCCTGAAAATTTAGGCAGAAAAATGTGAATACAAGAACACCCTCCTAACAGAATAAAAATATTAGTTACTTCCTGATACCTTCCCCCTGCTTCATTGTCGCACACAGAGTACCAGAATAGGATTGATTTTGTGGCTAAAGGTATCTCTTCAGTCTTTTCTCTGGTCTGCCGCTGACTCTCTCTTCGACTTAGAAGAAGATATACTTAGCAGGACAGATCACCTGCTGTGTGCTCCAGTTCCTTGAAAAAAGGAGGAAAAAAGGGAGGGGTATGGGGAGAGAAACTCATTATACACCTATGATATGAAGGAAATTTGAAGCTGATTCAAGTAATGATTCTTTATAAGGCACTTTGGAAAACTCTGGAATAAAAATTATTTAATGTAAGAAAAATTCCAGATGAACAATTGTTTAGGCAGGTGTTAAAGTCAACAGCATCTCCACAGTACTCATTTGAAAAAAGTATACTACAAAGATACAGGAAAAACTAGTAGTATAATGGCTTGTGAGGGAGCTATGGGGAGTGAGAAATAAATATTAAAGTAGCTAGCACAATTAGCTCAAGACCTTCCTTTCCTCTTTTGTCCGCAGAAGTCTCGGGGGGTTCACCAATGCTTTTCCCAGACATGTCTTCTTCCAGGAAGTAAACAGTAAAGTAATGGGCCCTCTTATACCCTCCTCAGTCTATATAACATAAGTGCAACGATACATTACGAACAACATAAATTAAGGTTTTGGTCAGCACATGCTAATTCATAAGCAAGAGCAGGTGGGATACCTGGGCTGTAGGGGACGAGCCTTCTTGAGCAGTGAGAAGGGCAGAACACCACCTTCAAAATGAGCTGAATGTCTTACTAACTCAAGAAAGGCAAACTTCAGCTGAACCTACCCTGGCTTTGTAACGCTTATCAAAGTCTTAATTGGCCTGCTGCAACGTCATTTGTGAAAAAATAACTGATGCATATTCTGCATACAAACCTAGTCAAGAACACCAGTAAAGTGGAATTTAAGGGGAATTAAGGGGAGTGGCAGTGAAGAGAAAAAAACCAATTCCTTGTATACCTTACAACTGCCTACATATCTGTGAATAAGATGTTTCACATTTATTGTGGGCAAAAAGCCCACATGCATAATGTTAACATACAACAGCTACAGCCTTCCTAGTTTACCTCAGTAGCAATCTGTTCATGTAGCCATGTCCTTGAATATATTTCACTATTATTATCACCATCCAAGGCAACAAAGCATTGCAAAATTTCTTTGACTGTAATTAAATAGATCATTTCCTTTTATTCAATACTGAAAAGCAATAAGATGTTATTAGCAGGTGGAAGTTTTAATGCCAGTTTATTAGTATCACTGACTTAGTGCCTGCTGATAGTTACTGTGAAGGCTAAAAGGTTAACAAGAGTTGGCTGAAATCAAGCAGCTTGCCAGATGTTTTCCTTGTGGTTGATGGAGTAAAGCCAATTGAAATTATCAGTTTAAAAACTAACCACTAGCAACTCTTCATTTCAACATTGAAACATCATTTTCATGAAAAAAAAATCCTCTCTGTTGCTGCAAAAACTGTCACATAATTTGTAATAATTAGAGCCAGTATCAGCCAGCTTTCTCGCTGACTTCAACAGCTTCCTCACAAAATAGAACTGCAAAGAAAGTGTAGTACTTTAAAATAATAATGAGCTGTTCAATAAAATACAGTTTCACAGTTTTCTGAATTTTGCAAGTAATATCTAAGGCACAGAACAGGTGTTAATTTTTTTCCAGAGGACTTTTAATTACCTAATTCTTATCTGTAAGGAGTTGTAATAAAATAACGAAAATATGATTAAATATGAGACAACCAGCATGGATAATAAAGGAAATGCACAGTGTTGTTTTGGACTGAATACACAGGTATTTGGTCCAAAATAAAGCAGATGGCAAACCAAACACATAAGCATTCCTTTTATCTTGCATATCCTGCAGCTTTCTGATTACTTTTATTTATTTTGGGTATTTCAGCACATCTGTAAAATTAGACACATGAGAGACAAAGGAGGCAGATTCATGTTCCACAAATTCATTGTCAGAGGCAAAAAAACCCACCGAAATTATCATATGCACAGCCATGCCCTTAAAAACACATCAATCAAAACCAAGTAAATTATATTCCCTGAGTATCCAAGTTATTCCCTTGTATTTCCTCCTATTTAGGACTATACCCTAATCAGAGAGTTCACCAAAGCATGACTCTATAGTCTTTTAGAGCTGTACTTTTGAACATGTATGTGTGTATAAATATACATGTGTATGTGGGCATGCATGTGTCTGTGTACACATAGCATAAATGCACAGATACACATTTTCATCAGTCTTTCTCAAAGGCCTTTTGCCATGAAATTATTAACTGGAAGAAAGACATAGTTATAACATGTTTTGATTGGCTATAACTTCAGCTCATTTTGTAAAGTATTTCAAAGGGTCCCAAAAGCCAGACTGAAGTTCTCACTATACTGCTACCAAAAGCAGCTTTGACGAAGTTAGGAGTTTACACCCAGGTAGCTAACTCTGAATAGAAAGAACAGCAATTGTGGGCAGGGAGAACAGGGGGACTTCTGTGCAACAGAAACATTTAAAAACTATTTTCCAGATGAATTCCGGTCCCCAAAGAGGGGTTTGTATCTTCAGGGGCTTGCCTTGCCAGAGTTACAAATAATTTCAGGCAATTTATTTGAAAATCCTCATATTAAACCGTTCAGTCTCATTCCTTGCCTGTCCATTGTGCTGCCTTTTCTGTTCAGAGCCCTATCATTCTCATAGCGCTGCTAACAATAACATAACACTCTGTTCCCTGTAGGGATTTCAGAAAGAGAAAGCTGAAGTATCCTGGAAAGACAAAGGGTACCTTAGAACAAACTTTGTAGTGTTTGATAATCACGACATGAAGAAAACAGGTTCTCTGAGTAACAGCATTTGTCCTTCTCCACAGTGGGGAAAAAAAAAAAAAAAAAAAACACTTAATACGAAGTTTGAATTTTCCAGATTCTAACTTCTGCCTTTTGTCTCTCATCCTGCCACTGTACCCCTCTGAAGAGAGCCTCTGCCTCCCACACAGCCTCCCAGCAGGCAGCTGCAGGCAGTAACAAGGGCTCCCATCCTCCAGCCTTCCCCTCTCCAGGCCGAACCAGCCCAGCTCTTGCAGCATCTCCTCACGCAACGTGTGCTACAGCCCTCACCAGCACGGTGGCCACCACTGGGCTCTGTCCAGGACCTCAGCTTTTCTCTTGTGCTGAGGAGCCCCAAACTGGGCACGGTGCTCCAGGTGCAGTCTCACCAGTGCCAAATAGAGGAGAAGATCACTGCCGTCAGGCTGTTGGCTGCACTCCTGATAACAGCCCAGGATGTGGTGGTTGGTTTTTGCTGCAAGAGCACACTGCTAACATGTCAATTCTATCTCATCATCCAGATTGCAAATAGAGAGGTTAAAGAGCATAAACATCCATGTCAACCTCTGAGATGCCACTAGCAATCAGCCATCTATTTGTGTCATTGAACAGAGTATTCTGAGACCAGCAGTCCTGACAGTTTTCATCTACCTTATGCAGTCCATATCTCACCAGTTTAGTCACACCAACAATATAACGAGAGATTGAGTCAACTGCCTTGCTAATGTCAAGGTAAACAACACAATTACCCGTTTCACTGTAGGAAACACTCAGGGCATGCATGACTTGCCCTTGGTAAATCTGCACTGGCTGTTTCCAGGCACCTTCTTCAGTCACCTGGAAATAGCTTCTAGGAGGATTTGTTTCATAATCTGCCCAGGGTCTGAAGTGAAGCTAAGCAGCCTGTACCTGTAGCTTCCCAAAACCTTCTTCTTCTTGTCCTTCCTGACAACAGATGTGAAGTTTGCTTTCCTGCAGCAAACCTTTGATCCATGACCTCTCCAGGATGATAGACAACACCCTCATGTTGACATTGGCCAGCTCCCCCAGCAACCTTGGAAGCAGCCTGTCTGGTCCTGTGGACTTCTGTATTATCAGTTGGCTTGTGTTACCTAGCTCTATCTTCTCCTGGACATATGCTCCATTCAAACACAATAGCAGACTCCATGACCTGAGAAAGCACAGGGCAAAATTTAACAGTAAAAATGGAGGGGGAAAAAAAAAAAAATAAAAAACAGGAATCAAGTACCTCCCATTTTTTCCCCTGTCCTTCATCACTATGTCTTCTGCTACACTGAGCAGTGGGTTTGTATTTTCTTTGTCTCACCTTCCTTTTGTTGCCACTGCATTTATACCACCTTGCTCTGTTACCCTCCACATCCCTCACTAGCTTCAGTGCAGCTAAGCCTGGGCTTTCCTCAGGCAGCATCTCTCTGTTCCTCCTGGGCAGCCCATCTCCACTTCTACCTTGTGCACTTTGCCTTTGGGCACTTGAATTTGGTGAGGAGGTCCCTATTCATTCATTATGACCTCCTGCCATGCTGGCTTGACTTCCTGCCCATTGCAAAGGACTGTTCTGCTTCAAGGACATTGTCCTTGATGATACTTTGTTGCAAACCAAGACACCATGTCTTCTAGTGTGCTTTTGAGGTTATATTTGCATTATCATGTGCAATTTAGGCACCATGAAGCCTAATTTCCATTGATTACAGAATTTCATTGAGGACACTGAAATTCCCCCAATACCAAAAATCTTTTTCAGATTTTCCTCTTGCTATTTAGGCCTGGTAATACATTTAAATAGCCTCCATACCTAAATGTCACTTTAAGTCAAGAAGCAATTGCCTCCTAAATGCTTAACTCACCCCTGAAATCAGTAAAGCTTTCATAATGTTTCCCTCTGTTCAGCAAATACAAGCAAGGCCCAGTCCATTGCCCTCATAATTACTATCATATATCCATCTTCTGGAGGAACCCCTCTTGTTCCTCAGTAAGCAACTTTTTGTTATTGAATTGTTAGAAATTCAGCAATAGCACAATACAATGCATTTTTATTAGCACACTAGCCAAGAATGATTCAAGAGCATAACAGCTTTTCTGAACTGGATTTAAATTACCATCAATCATCCAATAAACTATAACAAAATTTCCCCTTCCTGCACATTTTGTTGAACACTGCTGCATGTTTTCCTGACTAAGGCTTATGGTGGCCAAAAGGCATCTCTGATAAGACTACACTGTCAAACTTGGGCATGCAGGACACAGTATGTACTTTAAAATACAAGATTATGTCTGGACTTTATCCCCCTCTCCCATTATTTCATTTCTCTTCAACACTGCAGTCTTCACAAGAATGGCGTATCATCATTTTTCAAAATGTGTTTTGACATACTGCTCAAGTAATCACAGCAACCAGTTTCAGCAATTTACTGGCATATATATTTATTTTTCTCACTATTCCTTTGTGTTCATCTGCTCAGTTTTATCTATGGCTTTTTGCTTTCCCCTTTAATGTAATCCAGTCCCATAATAGCTTTCTTGCCATGCATATGTAATTTTTGTTTGAATTGCCCAGGAAAATCTAATTGGCTGAGCAGCAGTCCTACAGTTACTTGTCACACCGCTCTTCCCCGTCTAATCCAGAAAGCATTCTGACTTCATAAAATCCATATCAATATCCAAAGTACAGTTAAATGTGGTTGGCAGTGGCCTTGCTGCTGCAGGTAGATGCCAAAATGGCCAAGCCTTTACCTATTCTGCAGCTAAGTAGAGGGCAGTGTAGTCCAAGTCTGAGGCTTTTGACAAGCATTACCCTGATTTAAGGTAATTCTAGCTAATCTTAATACAATGTCAAGTCAGGACAAATGCAATAATCCTGCACTAACTCCAATTACTGTGTCATTTCAGGGCAAGGTACAGTCTTGTTTTATCTTTTTCACATGAAAAAATGGGAATAATTATTTATCAATTGCAATTATTCATGATTCTATTATCAAAACTTGACATTTTGAGTATTTATGCCTTTGTTTCCCTGGGCATTTAAATTTTGCACATCGACCTGTTTCTATTTGATAATAATCAAGTAACACTTCCAGCTTAGTACAGGCTCACAAAATAATAGTAATTATGTGAACTACTATGGTACCAGTCATCCAGGATAGAAGAATGCTTTCCAAAAAGTAACATTTGAGTATTTATAACCTTTGACTAGATAACATCTAACTACTTAATGGGTAAGCAGTTACAGGAAGGCAGAGTCCTGTTCATATCAGTGAATGAAGTATTCTCTGTTCCCAGGTCAATAGGAGGCTGTATTCTAGTTTAATGCATTCTGGGATTTGCCTGTGCCATACGGGCATGTTGTGCACAAATTTTAGTCTAGTCAGTTTTCCTTGAAAAGAGTTAATTACATAGAGGTATTGGGTTGACTGTGGACATTTTAATTTTGAGCTCTGATGTCGTTCTCCTCAGTGTCTGGACTCTGCACACTCTCATTGCGTCTTCCAAGACAGTCAGGAGCGGACATTAACTACTTGAAGGCAATGCGATAGGCAAGTCAAACACTGCCTGCGTAAGTAGTAGGACACATGCTGGTAGAGCTCATTGAACTTCAAGGGCTTGTAGAGACCCCAGATTCCCAAGTTAAAGGTACTGCAGCAAACAACACCATGTGACCAAGTATCTGAACATTGTGTCATTATATACATGGATTACAGAGAAACAAATAAAGTATCTCTTCATGTATGGATTTCCAGGAGTGTGGACTTGGTGCCCCAGTGTTCTTTTATCATATTTGTTAGTATCTCCATGCACATGGGCATATATGCACAAAATTTATTGATGTGATAAAAAATACTTATATTTTCAATATCTTATTAAGACGTGTGCTTTTTTCTTTTTAAACATATTTCTAACATTGTACAACCAGGGTGGGACTTTCATAAGCAGTCAACAGAATATTCTTCTCCTCTTGAAATGAGATGTCCAAGTTTGCTTTTTTAAAATTCATGGCATTGGTCTCCCAGAGAAAATAGTTAAACCAATTAGCTGAATGATTTAAAATCTTTCCCCTGCAGGACACCATGAGCAGTAGCAAGGATGAGTCAGTTGAAAAGAAAAGGAAAAAAAAATATGTATGTTTCCAGACAAATCCAATTACTATTTTGAAAACATTGCAAAGTAAGAAATGGGAGAGAACATAGCAGATTCTATACAGTTGGATCAAAGTAAAGACTCTGACAGACTGCTTCACAAATATCTTGCATAGAAGAACTCATTCAAGTAAACTTGAATATGGATGTTGAGGTACAGAAAGCCAACCAGAAGGTTATGGTCCAAAAATAATAATAAAGTGTCATGGGGAATTTCCTGGACAGCTTCATTTTTCCAATATTTGCTAAACTTTGCCAGTAAAAACTGAGGTTTGAGAGTTTGTTTGACAGCACAGGTAAAGAAGATGGAAATGGAAAGGGTTGAGCATGATCCAAAATCAACGTGGCAGATCAACCATGCAAAAAATTTAAGCAGCACACAGAGTCTGTGAAGCTCTACAAAGATGAAACTGTCATTTATATAATTCTGCTCGTTGTCTTTTTTGGTTTTTGTTTTTTGTCTTCTTCAACTGGTAGAGCTTGTCTTTCAGACAGTCTTGTCTTTGGAACAATACTTGTTATTTTGCTATGTGCTTTTTTCATTTCCTAACATAGGTCCCTGCATGGCTGAGATTCCTCATGGTATTACTTCTATATAAATGTTAAACAACAATATTATTGTTATGCTATATTGCTGATCCACATCAAGGGATTTGGAGTTGATTCATTCATCATTGTCAGACAGGCAGTTTAAATTTCATTCAAGCCCACACGCAACAACCCAAGAATAACGTGATCACTTTTTAAGGATATGAAGGGAAAAGAAGTCTTGGGAACAATTTGAAATGAAGGACATTCACTTAATAACTGAAGTCAAACTGGAGTTCAACAACCTGATCCATTCTACCATACCTTATTGGCTGCATCTGTGGTTAGTCTGCAGGTCCATGAGACTTGTCTGCAAGACCCTCCTCAAACTGGTGCAGAGCATGTATCTGGCATTCCCAGGAGTGAAACACGGGAGACAGAGCATTCTGCTCTCCTGGACCTACTGCCATGTGCCTATGTCTTGATACCATGGACTGGTTCTAGGCAGGCGAGATAAGAGTAATTCCCAAAGTGACATAGTACCTCTTGCCACAGCCATCAGTGAGATTTTGTAGGCAGCTGGTACTTGGAGACATTAGGTGTTGAATTTGGGATTTTTCACAGGATGGAGGATGGTCCTGAGACCTTCTTGCCTTGCAACTCAGCAACAGCCAGCAGGCCCAACACAGCAACACTTGCCAGAGAGGACATCAGGAGACAACATCTAATTCAAGTATATTATTCTGGGAAACAAAATGTTGAGCTCTGTAGTGGATTCCTCAATTCCTCATCCATCCAGCAGACTAAGACTGAAAGATTTCATAGAGCACTGCCTAGAGATTGAAGACTTTCTTTGGTGTACGGATGTCCTTTCTACACTCACAGTGAAGCTTCTGTGCTTTTCTGAACTCAGCACTCCATTTCCTCATTTCCTCCCCTACAGGAAGGTGTATGACTAAATTTCTTTTCTTTCCCCCCCCGCCCCCCTCATCATTTCCAAATCAAGAAATCTTTCAGGAAGTCTATCTGCTTTAACTTCTATCTGAAGTGGCATGGCTACCATCAAAATCATATGCATCTAACTGCATTAGTCTCCAACACAAACACCAAACCTAAAAGTCAATTACAGATTTCAGGTAGTCTGAAGTAAGAACACAGAGCTTGATCTGGCTCCAATTTCACTCAAGGTCTTTTACCTTTATATTCATCATAGCATGCAAGCAACACAATGCAAACCTAAGTATAAACCAAGGCCTTGACCATCTGTGTTCGTTGAAAAACCCAAGGGATTTTTGCAAGTTTGAGCATTCAGCCTGCGTTTTCTCTAAATGTCAAAATAGGTGGAATTCTGAGTATCTGATTTGCACTGTACTTCTCATTTGGAAAACCGTGTTGACTGTATTCCAGGCCAAAAAATAACTACGTAAAGGCTGGTGGAGCTTTTAATTAAAATCTTCACAAGGAAAGGCAAGACAAATACAGCTTGAGATACCACTAGGGATTACGATGTCATTTTTAAAACTCTTTTTTTTATGATCATTTGCTATAAAAGATAAAGTTAGAAAAGGTACATTTAAAAGCATGAGTTAAAGATGGGGTGTTTTCTCTGTGTGGTAAATTGAATTTGATATAGGAAAGCATTTTTGCCTCTTTTTTTTTTAAAAAAAAAAAAAGGATTCTCCTTTCTCCTCTCTACAGAGTTTCATAATTTTTTTTTTTTTTCCCATTTTAACTAGCAGCTGTGGGGTCAACAAACATTCCCCACAGAAAAATATTTTCTTTTATTTCTAATTGCTTCACTTGCTCACTAGTTGCCTTCACTTAGGAAAGTGCAGCATCTAAGCACTCAGTAGTGCGTGAACTCCTGCATCTTTCCCATTGCGTGCTGGGGTACCCAAGGGCAGGAAAGCAAACCTCTCAAATGCCTAACAAATGCACTCAACTTGAAAGAGATAGGGGTGTTGTCATTGGTCTCTGGAATCAGCTTGCCAGCTATGGGGGCAGGAGGAGGAGAAAATAAAAAAAGTACAAGGAAAGGGAGAGAGAGGGAGGCAGGACACACTGTACTGTGTTCACAAGAAAGGCAAACGCACTGTGTTTGTTTACTAACAAAGATGTCAAGTGCTTGTATGATGCTTGGGAATTTTCATATTCACTTACTTCAGGGATCTGACTGCATTTTGTCTTATGAGTGAGGAGCTTGCTGTGGGCTTAGACATGCAGTTTTGTTTTGGTTTGGTTTCTTTTTTTTTTTTTTTATTTGTGGGGTTTTGTTTGTTTTTGTTCTTTTCTTCTGTCCTGCATTTTGCTGGCTTATACTTAAAAGCAGAAGTACACCCACAAAAGCGTTGTTAATAAAGACATGGTATCTTTCAAAGTGGCCTGAGAGACTTCTCCAGACAGTTATGCACAACCCCTGCTTATCTCAGGTGGCGATGCAGAAACTGAACGCCCACAAGGCAGTCGGTGGGGCTGCGATATTGCTCTCCTTCCCCATTGCAAGAAGTGGGTTGCAAGTAAA
Source organism: Patagioenas fasciata (assembly GCF_037038585.1). Taxonomy (NCBI): domain Eukaryota; kingdom Metazoa; phylum Chordata; class Aves; order Columbiformes; family Columbidae; genus Patagioenas; species Patagioenas fasciata. The sequence continues at coordinate 123,881,778 of NC_092520.1, read as the reverse complement.
GTGGTTCAATCTTTCTGCTGAGGCATACATTTAGGACAAGCTATTGGGTGATGACGGGAGGTGAAGAACAACCATATTAAGATAATCAATTCCCAGCAGTTAGCCTAATCTCTGAGAAACAAAACAAAACAAAACAAAACAAAACAAAACAAAACAAAACAAAACAAACCTGTTCAAATATTTCTTCAGATCATGTGTCCTTCCTTATCTTCTTTTCAGCCAGGTGGCACTTAACACGCAGAAACTCTAAATGGAAAAAGGAGTGCTAGCTTGAAGTCACTGTGGCAAATATCCTGACAACTGTTTTCTATACTCCTCGCACTGTCCTTAGTATTTGGATCATAGCAAAATGCAAGAGCCCACCGAGTTTTCTACAGCCCCTGCATTTATTTCCTACATCCCCATGGAACTTTGGTCTTTAATTCAAAAGCTGCATACGTTTATGCACCATTGCTACATGAGCTACTGGTCTTTAGCTGCTACCATTAAAATTAATATGAAATATATTAAGTCCCCCACCTCACCTTTTCTATATCCTGGAAAAATAAAAAGTTTTTTTTTATTCCTGGGTGTTTGCTGATCCTTTGAAGAGAAACCTAAAACAAGGCAAAACAACACAGCCAGAAAAACAACAGTTTTCTTGCTACCAACACCTTTTAAAGGTTAACTTTTCTTGCTAGACCTGCTTTTTGCTCCTGCTTCATACCCTGTTTGTTCTTCTATTTTAGCAGTATTTTTTCAGCTGGTGGCTGAAACACCACTACTGTCCCTCACTGTGACCATGGTAAATTGCGTATCAAAACAGGAGCTAGGGAGGATAAACCCTGAATCACCACAGCCCTGAGCAGGAGCCTTCATTCCTCTCCCTTCAGAGCAGGTCCTCGGATAATATTGCAACGTTCGTTTGGCTAATGTGTGCCATCATGTGGCCAAACGCGGTAAGACCCCAAAATCACAAACCTTAGTTCCGTTTTGCTACTTCAAATACGAGATGACAGTGAGGTAGACAGAGAGCTGACTTCAGAAATGCACTCATTCGGGCCTGCCACTGCAGCAGGAGCTCAGGATTCCTCAAATGACATTTACCTTCCTACACCTGCATGGCTGCTAGTGAGCCGAATAAAGGTTATAATCTTTGTACTCCTGCTGAGTATACTGCTGCCACAAAAATAAAACCCTAATGCATCTTCAGAAAGTTCTGCATTTCTAGTAGATGCCATTATATTCTTGTAAATCAGAGAAGAGCTCAATCCTGCTTTACCGCTGCAGAGGAGGTGCTGACTGACCACCCCACCAAATGAATCAAGCTGATGAGCTGTCTGCAGCAAAGTGCCCAGGGCCCAATGCAGAGCGGTCACCTTTACACATAACAGCACAAGAAAATTACAACTTCAGAAACATTTAGACACTTGTGTTGCTTAACACAATTTCATGGCCTCACGGTCTTGCTGAGTGGCATTTTATTCTCTTTTCTCTGGGCAAGGCTAAAGTGAATGATTAAAGCTGGCAGAGCTGACTACCCCAGACACAGGGGGTTGGGCTGCCTGATACTTAGAGGCACAACATTGGGCATTACCAAAAAGGGATGGACACAAGACAGACCATGAGCTCTCACAGATCAGGCTGGCCCCATCACAAACATAAAGCCCACTGCGGTTTGGGGACGAGTAACTGCAGTCACCTCTCTTCTAATTCATGTATATAAATATCAGAGGCTGGAAAGTAAGGCTTGTACAAGAGAACGAAATGAAATACAAACAGCCTATGATACTCTACAGAATGAAGGAACTTTAAAATTAACTCACAGAGCTTCAAAGCGGACAAGACTATTAGAATAATTTGAATGAACTCCTGTGTACCACATGCCACTACATTTTACCCAGTTACCAATTAAACAAGCCCATTAACTTTTGTACAACTAAGGGATGTCTTCCAGAGAGGCATTCAGTCTTGAGTTCAAAGAACAGCAACTCAGAGCTCAAACATTTTCTTTGGGAATTTGTAGAAGTGATGACACATTCCGTATCTACAGCTCCAGATCTCAGCAGACCTTTTTGACACAAGCTTGCATTGAAGACTTAAGATTCTTGTCTAATACATCTAAGCCCTTTCCTACTTGTGAGGATATAGTTCCCCATTTCAAAGCTACCACCTCCATTTATAGTTTCTAAATCTCTAGTACTTTAGGCTTAGCTGAATCAAAATCTGTATTGTTTGAGTGGGACTTCTGTGTGAGCGGAGCCCAGCTTGTCAGTGATCTAGATTTGCAAGACTGCCATTTGTCCTTAACATTTTTTAACATTTTGATGCCCTTTGTGTCAGCTACATGTTTTACCAGGCTTAACAGCGCATTTACTTCCAGATGATGGCTGGGGATATTGAATACCATGGAACTGGTATGGGCCATTAAGATGCACCAATAGTGACATTCTGGTTTATGGGTAATGGCTTCTGATTGACAACTACTTCCACATCTAGCAAGTTCCCAATAAATTAAAGGCATGTTGACAAACCCAAAGGGTGCTACATCTTTAAGCAACCGTGACACTACATCAAACTCTATATCAATGTCTCAGTCTATTATATCTTCACAGATATCAATGAAGTCCTTAATCAAAAAGTCATAAATCTGACTGACATTCTTCAAAAACTCATCTCTGCTAGCATTTACTTTTATCTAAATCTATCAGTTCTTTATTAAACCAAGTCTTCATCATTTGCCCAATACTGAGTTGGAGATAGACATCACACTAACATGAATTTTACAGTCCCTATCACCAAATCTTGAAACAGAAATTCTGCCATTTCCCCAGTAATGCAAAACATAGAGTAGAAAATATGATTTCATGTAACTTTTTGCATCCTTGATAAAAGGCACCCTAAATCAGCAAGCCTGGGTGTTCATCTCTCAGAGACACTGCAGAAAAACTGCCTCAAAATTACCACAGTGCCTGTGGGGCTCAGCAGTTCCCTGTGGTGGGGCTATTGGGGCTGGCTGGAACTGGTACATATCCCACACATATATGATATTGGAAAATTTTAAATTATAGTATTTCAAAAATGCTAACAAAATTTCACTACTGTGTAAATGACGCATTCTCTATATGTCTCTCAAATTTAAGTTGCCAATAAACTATCTGTATGACAGAAGGACATTCAGACAGTCACACATAGTATTCTGTAAAATGATTTAGTAACCTGAAGGATATAATATGCCCTTCCCCACTTCAAATTTTGCTAGTGAGAACACCAGTGCATACACACTTAAGATGACGACTCTTCCAGCTTATCAGAGACACTGCTCAAATTGTATCAATTCTATACTCTTTCTGAACAGGACACAGTCATTTTAACAAGCATTACCCCAGTTTTCATCTATATTGGATAGATCAGATTTCAGATCCCAGTCATTAGAAATCATTGTGGCTTCATAAATTGGGCACAACAAATACAAAGCACACCTAACTACAGCAGTCCAGGACTCCGGGTTTAGCTCAGCTGCCGTCTGTCCCAGGAAGGAGACAAGGTGTGGTTCATGCATTCTCTCCAACATTCAGACCTTTGAAGTCACTCGAAGTTACAGTTGTAGTTTGTGTCCCCTGAGTGCCCATGCTCCAATCATTCCTGAGACCCAGTGACACAAAACAGCTGAATGGACTCTGATGCTTGAAGTTTCCGTCTTGAGCCAGGCAGTGAGACAGCCTTTACAGCCTTGTTGCACCTGTGAAGCATAGATTATTACTGGAGAATAGAGACCATGGCAACATAACAGACAATTTATCTCCCCTAGCACATAAATCCTTTTTCTCACATTAAAAAAAAAATAATAATCACAGAAACCATTGACAAACAAGAGCTATGAACCATACAGCACTGGACAGCAGATATTGGCTTGGTCAGAAGAAAGTGAGATTTGGAGAAAATGAATTCTAGAGAGACTTTTATCTTCCCAATGATTATCCATGCAAACCTCAGCTGAGCTCAGCTGTCGAAGTGGTGCGTGGCAAAGCACACCACTTCTGCTCAGGAAACCCTGATTTTTTTCATAAAATATTGACTTGCTATCTTGAATTTTTTGTAAAAGCTGTTTGTAATTTGATGCTGCTGTCAGAGACAAGATACAATATGATCCCTGGGATTAGCATTAACAAGCTGCTGAAAACTGGCAAAAAGTGCATGTCTTATTTTCAAGAAAACAACTTTAAGAAGGGATAATAACAACTAATTCTGTAGGGCATATAAAAAAAGAAAATCCACAATAGCCACTGAGTTATCAGATACAGAAATAAAAACAAAGAAACAAATAAATATATAAATAATTGTTTATTGATCTAGACCATGTTTCAAGGAGCAGCTGGAAAATCCAACATCTTTCAATAACAAGCTTCTTGGACAGGAGGAGTAGAATTGCCTCAACATTATCTTTAAACTACCCTATCCTTCCATTCTGTTGTCATAAACTTCAAACAAATCATTCACCTGCCCCCAAATAAAAACAAAACAAACACACAGAAACAAAACAAAAACCACACAAAACAAACAAACAAACAAAACAACATTTAAGTGGAATTATAAGAAGGGGGCAGAACTGAACTGATGCCTTCATCATTGGAATTATGATCTATGACAGAAACAAGCTATACCACAGAGGGACCTTCCCATATCATGTGGGACATCAGCAATAAAACAAATACTGGATTTACATGTAGAGGAGAGAATTGCATCCCTTTAAGGAAAGAATCTGCCTAGCTCACATGGAGTTTGAAAGTAGCACATAAAAATAAGAACTCACTAACCAAGAAATATGCCCTGCCCATAAGTAACCATGAGTAATGATTCAGCTACAGAGAAATGGTTACAAAAATGAGGGACTACAATTAATGTGTACTACTTCAGTTTTATTCAAGTGCTCCTAAAAAAAAAGGTGGATTGCCACCAGATTAATGTATTGCAAAAGGATGAAAGGTGTCCTCACAAGGAAGGACTTGTTATCTATTCAGTGAAGGAAATAAATTATACCTTACATGAAGAAAAACGCAACTGGCAGCAAATTTAAGATGTACCCAGCTCAGATGTTGCCACAGGTTTATAGAACAATATCGCTAGAAGGGACCTTAAAAAGTCATTGACTTCATCCCCCACAGTCCAACACAGGACCACTATATTTAGGTCATTCATGACAGACATTTCAAATTATTCTTTAGAAATCTCCTATGATGGAAGAGCAAAAACCTCGCTATAGAATTTACTCCATAAACCTCATCCTTAAAAAAATAACAATGCTTGTCCCTACTCCCAAGTCCCCCCCAAACAACGCACACATAGATGCTTTTTATATATTTGAAGACAATGTGGCCCCACCCTTTCCTCTTCACTTTCATTAAGGTAAAGAAACTTAGCACTGAGCCTTTGTTTAGCACTGAGCATTGAGCATTTGTTGAAGTTCTGTCCTAAGCAAAGATGTTGTTGCAATTTAGGCTTAAGAGAGGCAAGCATACAACTTCTACACTGAGGATCAAAACTTGAAATCTCTTCAAAACCTCAGGAATGAAACATGAAAGCCAGGAAGAAATATATTACATTTATTGCAGTGTTGAGTCTGATCTGCAATCACATATTTAACCAGTCTGTTTTCACTGCTGTTACCTTCCATACAAAGTCACAGAATCCAACCTTTCAATCAGAAAAGTCTAACAGGATGAAGACTAATCCTGCACTTAATTGAATCAACTACCTGGAAACTTGTCCTAGACTGAAGAAAAAATTATTTTGCATTTCTGCTAAGCTTCAGCATAGCAGGTTACAATACCCTCACAATACATCCAATTTTAAGTGTGTTTTTTGTCCATGAACTATCCTGTATTTGTCATCTGTCACAGGTCATTTAGCTTAGACAGGATGATAATAATAGGAGGAAGGTGCAGAGAAAAAGAACACTTACAAGTCATCACATTGACAGTGAAGGACAGAATACATGTTGTTTTGTTTCATCTTTTACCATAATATACTTCCCCAGTATTCTTGTGAGTTTTAAGATATTTCAGTGCTCTTCCCTTACAGATAAAGGAGGTGCTATAGCCATTCCCACACTACATTCCCCTCAAGTTTTTAACATTAATATCTATGCCTGACCACTGAATATGTACCCAGCTTATTCATAAAAATAATGGACAGCCTTCTCTAGCATACATTTAATATTATAAAGGTATACATTTCAAATTGATATCTACAAATACTGAGTGTGATTTATTGTGAAGCATTAACACTTAAAAGCAAGAAGTGAACTGCGAATGAGGAGTCTCCAAGAAAGAGAACTCTGTAGCATTTGTATTTTCTGTTTTCCTTTTCTGTATCTATTTTTTATCTCTAGGTCCCCTTTCTATGCAGTCAATAACGTCACATATGTTTTAATGGCTTACTCCAAACTTTATAGTGTGTATTACCTTACTGTGTGCTGTTGTCTGCATTATTGTCATCACTTACTCTGCTTTAGTAGATGGCAAATTATCCCTCAATGCCTTGTGTGAAGAATTCAAAAAACTGATCAACTACCAAGAAGTAGCTCTCCTGTACCTGGGGAGGAATTTCCTGCTGCAAGTGGGGAGGAACAACTCCATAGCACCAGCATATGCTGGGCGGCAACCAACTGGAAAGCACCTTGGCAGAAAATAATCTGAGGCTCCTGGTGGACACCAAACTGAACTGGAGCCAGCAACATGTTCTTGCAGTAAAGAAGGCTAATGATATCCTGGGCTGCATTAGGAAGAGTGTTCTCAGCAGGTTGAGGGAGGTGATCTTTCCCCTGTATGCAGCACTGGTAAGGTGGCACCTGGAGTCCTGCATCCAGTTCTAGGATCTCCAGTACAAGAGAGAGATGCAACTACTGGAGAGAGAATAGTGAAGGGCCACTAAGATGATTACGGGACTGGAGCATCTGGCGCATGATGAGGAAAAGCAGAGAGATCTGGGACTGCCCAGCCTGAAGACAAGGCTCAGGGGAGATTTTCTCACTGTATATAAGTAACTGAATCTTAGAATCATTTAGGTTGGAAAAGACCTTTAAGATCATAGAGTCAAACCATAAACCTAACACTGTCAAGTCCATCACTAAACCATGTCTCTAAGTGCCACATCTACATGTCTTTTAAACACCTCCAGCAATGGTGACTCAATCGCTTACCTGGGCAGCCTGTTCTAAAAGTTTGACAACCCTTTCCATGAATAATTTCTTTTTTTTTTAGTGTCCAATCTAAACCTCCCCTGGTGCAACTTGAGTCTATTTCTTCTCATCCTATCACTTGTTGTTTACACCACCCTGAAGGGAGGGTGTAAAGAAGACTGAGCCAGGTTCTTTTCAGTGGTGCTCAGTGAAAGGACAATGGGCACAAACTGAAACACAAAAGGTGCTGTCTGAACATCAGGAAATGCTTTTTTTACTGTGAGGGTGACCAGGCACTGGTACAGGCTGCCCAAAGAATTTGTGGCGTGTCCCACTTTGGAGACATTCAAAAACCATCTGGACATGGTCCTGGACAGCCTGCTGTAGGGTGTTCTGCTTGTGCAGGGGCTTCAAAGTAGTTGACCTTCAGAGGTCCCTTCCAACCTCAACCATTCTGAGCTACTGTTCTGTTATTGCTGAATTATTTGGAATGCTTTGGCAATTCTGTATTAAAGGGTAAAAAGCTGCTAACTCTGGTAACTGTGCTGCAACCATCAGCAGGGCATGGATTTTGAAATTCTAGTTGAAATTATAATAACATAAGCCTAGAGATCCAAGGAGATAACAACAAGCCCATTTTCAGCTAAATCAGGAAGCGCAATATTCGATTCACCTCACTGGGTATATCACTGTAATATCCCATCTTGTTTAGGAGCTGTGTGCAGGACAATTGTCAGGACAGAAGTACTGTCCTGGTGGCAGAACTGCCACATCAGACCCATACCTCATCTCTGAAGACAGTCACTCCCAGAAGGCACAAGAAGTTACATAACAAACATAATTTCAAAATAATATAAACCTGAGCGAAAATTTCTTCCTAAACAGCAGCTACTGCAAATTGGCTTACAATCTAAAGCTTGAGGGTTTATATCCTTTATATTACTACCCCACTGTGAACTGTTTCCATCAACGATGTGGTTAGAATAGAGTAAGTCAATTAGCAGAGTCCCTCCACCTGGTTGCTGGATTCAGAATGTGTTAGTTTTGGAAAATATAAAATATAAGTACAAATGGAGATGCTTGTGCATCTTTGTCAGCTCTGCTTGTCTGGGGACGTGTTCCTTTTCTGAGACAAGATTAAGTAAAGAGAAGCAAAGCACTGGCTTGTAGTGTTTCAAAATTGCCAAGAATCTCTCTTATTTTAATCCTTAATTATACACTACACTTTCTATGACTGGGATCAACTCCCATGCATATTTATATATACATGTATTTTATTAGCTCCTTTTTCTCATTGAATGATCAATCATATTTTAAGAACTACTTCAGCAAAGAGTACAGCTACTTTGCCTATTGTAAAGCTGTTGAGATATTATTTTGGTTGTCAAAATTGGCCAGCTTTACAGGTTACCTTATGCAGAACATTTTGAGGTAAGGGTAAAAGCTACCCTATATGAATCCCTCAAGGTCTTTCAGTAAGTCGTATCTGACATCCCATTTGTCATCCTGAAATTCTGAGAACGGAAGACAAATGGCCCTCAAAGTTGAAGGGAATCCTTCAGACAGAAATCACTTAAAAAGTAATAAGTTAATAAAGTGTAGAGACGCTTATGCAGAGTAGTCATCAGGCTCATGGACTGGGATTTTGCTCAGACCTCTTTAAATAACTTCCTAGATAAAGAAGAGAATTTAATTTTCCTGATAAAATTAGACCAATTAATCAGACAGCACAGCAAAGGATATATTTCCCTTCTATAAGGGGAAAACCAGATAAGTTATGATAAAGAATTTATTAGCAAGAAGAGTTCTCCTTAGACTTCTTTGGGAAATGAAGGACAAGCCAATAGTAAAATATTTTAAAGATCATTGTGGGCTTTTGGAGCACTGGTGAAATGTGCACCATCTATCAAGATTATTAAGATGAAACTATTAACCTTCTGACAGTTTAATAACCATTCTTTATGTTATAATAACACAGGGCCCCTTTGGGATCAGAGTTCCAATTTGGGAGGCAGTGTCCATCATTTGTCAAGGAAATAGAACCTTTGTGTTGGGCAAAACAGCAACAGGACCATCCTTACCTACTTTTTCCCCCCCTAAACTATACAACATTCACGTCCAGGCTTCTTTCTTTTTACAGGTGTTTTCATGTAAATAGAGCCATTTGGTCTGCACACTTTTTGGGAAATCACAAGTCACTGGACTATAGGAACAAATCAGAAAAGAGGATTAGTGAAGTTTAGTCTCAATAATCTGAGCACCCCTGCAGATCTTAAGGCTTTAGACCTTTTATGGCGTTGACATGTTAGTGTACTGGACAAATGTCAAATCCCAGGTAACTTGTATCAGTTACCACTTTTAGTTACACCATAACCAGGTACAGCATGAAAAGCAACACCTTAGTGCAGCACCTGGAGAAGAACTTGCACCTCCCTTCACACACACTTTGTGTAAAAAGTAGAAACTAGGAGTATTAATATTCATGTCATGCATAGCTACTGGCACACACACCTGTGTTCAGAATCCAACAGGTTTAACATTCACACACTTGCTGGCACACAGTGATGTTCTGGAGATTATAGAAAACCACTTTTTAAACCTTCAGTAGGCAGCACTGCAGCCCAGTTGCTCAGCATGAAGGACGAGAAGCCCCAAGCACTCCAGATGCTAGCATAAGTGGTTACCTAGTGAGAAACCTGTCTGACCTATTTTTCTTTCCTCACGATTTTCCAGCTGTTCACTTCCAACAACCTTACCTCCCTGGACTTACTCCTACATCACATATAAGGAATCCTCACATTTTGAATGCTGACTATTGACTCCCTAAAGGAAAAGGAGTGAGAGCTCTGTAGATGAGGACAAAAATCACAATACAACTCTGTCAATTAATATTGGAACAAATAATTAGAACATATAGCAAATGTGGAAACACACCCTTTCTGTACATACATGTACATCCTGACCAAATAATTTACACAAATCAGAAACAGAAGAGAAATGGGAGACAGGACAGGCTTGGAGAACAGGGCAAGAGGACCAGTGGAACAGTATGATGGGTTGCCTAACAGGACAACAATGCTTGCAAATGTCCTCATATGCTACTGCCATTGAACTGTAGCCCAGGAAAGGGGCAGAGGTAAAGATCCAGGGAATCGGAGGCTGGTGGGTAACTGTCTCTATACATGAAACTGTCATCAAGTACTTTATTTGCTGCAGATTTGCTCAATTCTAAACAATAAGCGTTCAAGAGTGGTTCCTGGTTCATCCAGCACAGCCATCTTCAGAGAAATATACCAGTACTCCCCAAAACTTTGTTGTCATATAACCAAGAGGAAAACCATTTCTCCAGAAAGTAACTAGTCCTGACATAATGAGAACATTCCACAGAACTCCCTCTTACAATCTCATTTATGTCTTTCATAGCTATTCCATACCGACATTACAATCTATATTTTTGCATTATTCTTGTGAATAGCAACATTCATAATGTAGCCAAGAAATCCTGCTTGCCTGAGAAGTGGCAATGCACAATTGCTCAGTGAGGAGTCTTTTGTAGAAATATCATTGTAGCCATGTCAAAGGTTTTAACTAGATTGAATTCTACCATGTGTGTATTAAAGCAAAGTGCTTTCTAGTCAGTATGGCTTCCTTATACAATTCATCTTCTGCTGCCACAGCCCAGCATTTCACATATAACACTTTGAAGGGACAACAGCTCAGAGTCTGCTTGGATTTGAATCTGTGGTTTACCTGAGCTCACAATACAGGCAGTGTTCAGTTCTGAAGGCTATGCCCTATACCTCACTTCCCCCAAATGTGCAGATGCTCAGAGTTAGGTTATGGGTCACGTCCATCTGTAGCTGCATACACTTCTGCAGGGATGAATTGCAATGCTGGAAACAACCAGCCATATCACCAGGCTAAGGTTAATTACTCAGGAGGAGCAGTTCAATCATGCTGGTTTAGTTTTAAAGAGTATTTCAAACAGAGTGTGAGGACTGAGACAAGGAAGAAAAAAAAAAAGGAAAAAAAGATCAACACAGAACAAAAACACCTGTAGTTTTGCTCAAAGACTATACTGCAGTGTTTAGATCATATATTTGTCTTTCTCTTACCTCTTGGGATTTAATTTTCTGTGTCATGTTGTACCAGGGAGCAGATTGGTTTATTTGGTTGTCCATTCAACATTCCATAAAGGTCTGTTCCAAAACCACTTTCTGCCCCATTTTGCAAACCAGCTGTTCCTAGACAGTTAGGTCTTCAGCTGGTATAGAAAATACTACCATGCACTGTAGTCAGTGTAGCAATGGGCAAAGTAAGAATACCTCCTGTATTCTTGTAATACCCTAGCAACCTCTCGGTGCTTTCCCAATCTCAGTCATCAAAACTGATCAGCAAGCTATCAGTAAAGCCTGTAGTAGCATTCAGGAAAAGAGATGACAAAAGCAAAAGAAACCATACCCACAGACTGAGTGCTCCTGAACTCAGAAAATGGAGGTGGGGGGAGGACACATGCAGGGAAGGAGGGACAAAATCAGACAGTATCCTAGAAACAGAGGCTCAAATAAACACAGGTGATTATATTTACTGTCTGCTGGAGAACCCTAATCAACACAGCCCTCAGTGTGCACCATTTTTTTTTCTCTCCTGTAAATTTTGTTGACTTGGTGTTTGCTTAAAATCAGAAATTATACAAACTTTTATAAGCATTTGTGCATACCGGCATTTCTACCATGCACTTTTGGTCCTATGCCTAATTTGATGTAGTTCACATCTGCAACCTTGTTACTTTTTGAGAATTCAACTTTGACCTCCATCTATTCCTTCTCCAATGCTGCTCAATTTTGTGTCCTACCTTATGCTTGGCAAAATTGCCTTTGTGTTACTGACTGACAGTCCTAACAGATGTCTTTGGGTGACCTCAGTACCCTTCTGCAACTGTCAACTCTTTCCAAGTTTCTAATTTAAAACATCTCCCCCAAATTTCATCACTGTTTTGTGTCAGCAGTCTAGCAAAAAAAAAAAAAGGAACTCATTTGCATAACATTTCCCATCTACGAGTATCTGAGTGCCTAATAAGACATCGAATATATTCTTTATGTCATCTTGTGTCCCTACATTTAGGCAAGGTCAAGCTGGGCCTTCCTACTGAACTGGAACAATTTCAAAGAAATTCCTCTCTGCCCTTCTACCCCTGGGAATTAAATACAGCTACCCAAACCCTCACCATCTCCTCAGCTTACCTCATTAATTCTAATCCTAGTTCCTTTGGATCCTTGCAAATGTAGGGATTTTTCCTTTCACTGTAATTGTTGAAATCACTTGCAGAAAAACACTGTATTTCAAACGATGTTATGTGGGAAGTCATTTACACCACTGAACTGTTTTCCTGAATGTTTTCATATTTGACTTAAATATCAATTTTGTGAACTTTTGAAGACTATTTTCATCTGAATTGTTAGGTTTCAATCAAAGAACAACAACATAAAACATGTGCCATTGCATCCCACATTGGATGATGATGCTAAAAAAACTCTCTCTGTGTAATCCTATGCTTCCCTACATCAGCAGTGAAGCAATCTGATACAGTCACTGTCTCTTTCTCATACAAGCCTTTTCTTCTCTTCCAGTCCCTGAGAATGTTTGGTATTTTGACCCCAGGATTAGACTAAGGAAGAAAAGTGTTCTAGGATTTAATTTTTGACAGTGTTAGAGGGTTTTTTTTATTATTATTTTCTTCAGCATGGTCTCTGTGTTTTACACTATTAATAGTCATTAGCCAACTTGCTCTCAATTAAGCTGCATGAGAGCTTTGATTGTGAGGAACTCAGGCACTTATACCAAATTCCTTTCTATTGAAAGCTTTTAAGAACATGTTTAACTCCATGCATGCATTTAAGTCACACAAAACTCCATGGCTCTTAAGAATACACATATTTTTTGAATCCAAAAGGATGTGAAGCCATGTTCAATTATTCTGATGAAACTGAAGCTGGAAATAACACATTCTGTTACTCTAATCTGCAGCCTTCTAAGTGCATTTGTAATTAGCAGTGTGTACATGTTCCATGAGAGACACGGAAAAAGCTGCAGAACCCCTTAATATTTGCTATCATGGTGCCCTTTAAACTGTCATGGTGTATGAAGTATCCTTGGAATAGAAATCTAGAAATGGCTTTTAGAATGGAAGAAATATATTTTGTAGAGTATAGAACACTAGGGTAAGAAGTAGCATACACTCTAGTAAAGACACCATGAGTCAGAGTGCAAACAATTCATTTTCATTATTACTTAAATGCTGGCAATGGCTATAGTTAAGAGTCACAAAGTGATACCTTGTTTCAAGTGCTTCCTTGGTCACTTAAAACTTACTGCAAATTTATTTGTTCTTTCTAGAACCACACTACGCTGAAAACCTGGCGTTACCATAAAGCTTGGGAAAATAATTCCCAGGGTTTTTGAGAATAAGAACAGAGAAAGATGAGGGCTGGCCCCAGAAGAAAATTGCACATACCAACCAGGTCCAGGACCTAAGTTTTTTCTACTTAATGTCTACAGAATGGTAACCCCTGGAATGCCGTAGTTCCAAATTAACAGTTTATTCCTACAGTAGCACTCTGAGAAAAAGACAAACATCTTCCCTGTCTCTTCAGGTAATAAGTGACTAAAAGCACTGATGTTCAGACAGAAAATCTGCAGCTACAGTTGCAGCTAGATTGGCTGAGTCCCAAATCTATGCTCTGTGGACTAGGACAACCTTCGTTTCTTTACACAGACAGCTAGTATCAGACAGTACAATATTCTTATAGTGATAAATAACCTTTTCAGTGTCCCAACAAAAAAATACTGCTTATGAGCTGGGTATAGAGGAAAATATGGACAATTAACATCAAGGAAGCAGTATAATGGTCAAGAAAGCAGCAGGAGGGAGGCAGCCAGGAATGGTGTGCAAGCAGAAGGACATCATGGCCACAAATGAGAACAAATGCAATGGCCAAGAGCATTAAGCTTTGGTCAGAAGAACTAAAGGCTAACATATTATTTCTTCCAGGGAGGAGCAGGCTGAAAGAACATCCCTGGGGTCACAGAGACAGCTATCACCAAGCTGACTTTCCTCTTCTTGCATCAATACTAGATTAAACCAAATATACTGCCAACAGCACCAGGCCTGCAGCAAGGCATGTGTACCTTTCCCTGTATCACAATCAAGTATTCAGTTGTGGTAACACACAGGTCTTTGTACAAGTACACTGAAGCCCCAATCCGAGAGGGCTGTCTGTAGTATCCACAGTACTTTTATGGTGTATCATGGTGTATGTGCATCTGAGTGAATGAAACATGCATCTACGTTTGAGCTAAGTAAATTAATTATCAAGAATTTGTATAGGTTCATCTGGGCTGTGCAAATGATACTTTAACACATACACACACTTCACAAGAAAACTACGTGCTTTTTTCATAAATCCTCACAAGAAATTGGAATTTTACTAACTGGTAAACATTTGAAGCCCAAGGAGAAAAGAGTTCAAAACGAAAGTTCCCTTAAAACAAAGCACACACAAAGAAAGAAGCCTCACAAAAACACAGGAGATAAGAGGGAGGGAGAAGGTCTTGGCCACCAGTTTTCTGATGAAACTTTGGATTGTTGGGAGGTCTGCTCAAGGTGAGAGAAGACAAATCATGACCTGCCTGGACACAGACAAATTTCTGAAGGTAGGCTGTGGTAAAAAATGAGGGACATTGCTGTAGTTTATTTGTTTTAGACCCTTTTCCTTAGGACTATATTCTCTTGTGACTTGAACTAAGGTATAATGTTGTATTATGAATTCAGAGCATCCATATCATTTCTAAAACTTTAATCTACAGATCAAAAGACTGGAAACAGAAGTGTGTTACAGAGGTGAGAAAATCCTTGTACCAGTAAGAGAACTGTCAAGACTAACCTCTGAATTACTTACAGACAGATAAGATGCTGCTTTTAAAAAACAAGAGGGGTGCATTAAACCTGTTCGAAAGCCCTCAAAGATGCCAAAAAGCTATAAAAGTTACCATAATGTGCTTCTTCTCTGAGGAATGCAACCTGAGACATAAAGTACATGAGAAAATCTCTGTCCGACTTTATTATGACATTACTTAGAACAAGTGAAAGGGATACATGGAAGTAAAGAAAACATCTTTTGATTTAATGTTAGCATAAGGAAATTAAGCACATTTTCTTTTTCACTTCTTTACCCAGGTCTTTCATGACTATTGTTAACACATAATCTCTTTTGACTGTTTTAAATACAGACTTCTACCAATACACATTATAAATAATGTGAAGGTAACTGTATAAAGTGAATATAACTGTATAACATCCAAGAACCCTTGCCTAGGGTGTGGAGAATCTCACACTCCTCTAGTACCTCAGTTTTCAGAACAGCATAGCTTCCCAGCACATTCCCCAGTGAATTCTAGGCTATGAAAATCTGTCCACAAGAAATTGTGTTCACTAAACCGAAAGGTAATAACAAAGACTAAGGAGAAAAAGAACCATCCTTCAGTAACCAACAGTAATAAGCCGGAAAGCTTCTCAGAATGCAGTAAAGTAGTCAAAAAGTCCACATGATTCAGAGGATTAAGCAGATTGGGTAACACTTTTTTTGCCTTCATGATCTCTGTTCTACTGCAGAGAGGCAGCATAGCCTTTTCCTAGTATCCCTCTGGCTTCCTGCTAAAGACTAAAATATATAGTATATATGCATCCTGGGATATGGAAAAAAAAAAATTGACCCCTTAAAAATAAATTAGAAGTTTACCGTGTGTAGTTCATAAAAAATAATGAGGCAAATTGAAAAGGCAGAGATCTGACATTAGCAATCTAAAAAGAAGACTGTCAAAATTGGCCTGATTCTATAAAATAGTGTGTTGCAGCAAACTCCATCAAAGCATTTCATTTTCTACGGAAACTTTCAAATAGCCTAAAGGCATTATTTGACCAGCTGTACAATATATCAGCTAAACGTCCTCTGAGTGAATAGATTCCCACAGCAGAGGCACCTGCAGGATGCGTAACAACACACTTCGATTTCACATATTTGTTTAAGGCAACCATGCAGTTCCACCGGCTCATCATCTACATTCAAAACGGACAGCTGGCATCATCTTAATGAAACAGGAAACTTGCTTGTGCTGTCATTAAATAAATAAATAAATTTAAAAGCCACCAAAAAAAACCCACAGGAACAACAAAATGGAAAGGAATGTCTTCAAAAGTTCTTCCAGATTCTGAAATGTTTAATTGCACTTTCAACTGCCAACCAATCAAAATATGCTGCTTTTCCTGTATGATGAGCACACTAAGGAAATCAAAAAATAAACCTTTGCAAACCCCCCAGAATACTGATAGATCAGCTTGCCAAATCAGGGAGTTTGGAAAAGGAACTATAATTATCACAAGTGTCTGCTTCATTAACAGACCACGATGCAGCAGAAAAGTTAACCATATGTTGCACCTTACTAAGTGAATGGAGAGAACAAAAGAGAAAGCCTTGTAGTTAAGCCTTCTAACACCATATCCATCTGCTGAGTTTTGCAGGGTAAAATCCTACCCTCACTCATGCTAGCAGAAGCATTTCCAGTGATTTGACATGTGGTCCTGGACTTGTCATGACCTAAGCTATGGTCTCCTACCTAAGCTTACCCAATTACGACGGTTCAGACTCCACAGATCCCTGTTCTTTTGAAGTTCTGTTAGCCTGCAAGGTTTCCCATTTATATGGTAATTTTAATCACCCTCACTAGTAAATTTATTGAGTACAGAAATTCTGTTTCTTCACAAAATGGTTTTGTGATTCAACTGCCTCTAGCTCCTCAAAAGTTGAGTGCATTCTTTCCTGAACTCATGGTCACTGCATTTTGCCTCATCAGGCTGCAATAAGGCTGCTGCTCTACCAGGGAAGTGGGATCAGATGATAAGACCAAACCAGCAAAGGCCCAGGCCCAGAATCACCAAACCAGGATCAGTTGAGTCAAGTTACTAATAGGTAACTCTGTAGTGACAAGGTAAACCCAAGGTAAAGCTGCAAAGTCAAGGCAAGGTTGAGATAAGCAAAGTAGGTGGCCAGAAACAGACATATCTATGGTGTTGCAAGGGCAAGAGCCCAAGTTAAATGCAGATCCCAGGCAAGATCAGGAGGCCTCTTACAATGCCTGTCCCAATTCTTTGCATCTGAGAGTAGCTCAGTTACTCTTCCTACATAAAGCTCAAGAAACAGCCACAGTCAGGTGGGACTACCACAACACCTAAATGCTATTACCTGTCTTAAGTTTCCCACAGTTCTTGTAAATCTAGGATTTGGAGTGCTTTGTGGTACATCTCTTCCACATTGTACTTCCTCAGTTTCTCTCTCCAGTCCCCTCAGAGCTTATAACCAGCTGGCCCCACTTCCTGCCTGCTAAGAGTTTTTGACCCATAAGCTCCTGATCACACCCTTTCAGTGGTCAATGTCCTCCACAATGCTCAGCTACCAATCCTGCAGAGCAGACAAACTCTTCTGGACAGTTCTTTGGAGAGAGGGTCCCTTGGCTTAATAATTTTTTTTTTCTTAAGCCTGAACTTACAACCCTGAATGTTCAGTGTGAACTGGAGATAAAAAGACGGCTGGCAAGTCTGCCTTGGCCATCAAATGTTGTAAGTATGAGGCAGGTATGTTATGAAATTCTTTGGTAGGACATACCTTGATATATGACAAACTAATAATTTAGAGAATTACGTACAGATGGGATGTGAGAAGTCTCACTAGCTCCTGTGGCATCACTTCCAGGGCTCACTTTACAAAAAGAAAGTTTGCAGAAAAAGGGATCCATCAGCAGTTCTGATTTGTCTTGAGTCATGCCTTTTCTGTCAGATAACTGCTGCCTGACAAATTTAAACTCTAAACCTTCTGGAGTGACTTTGAGATTGTAGAATAATTCTCAACTGGGAAGCATCAAAATTCTTTAGGAGGTCTCCAAGGACAAGTCCTCATTTCTGTAGTAAATTAGGTCTCCGGTGCGCAAGATACGTGTTTGTGTCAATAAAAAGAATAAAAGTTTTCCCCAAGGTACTATGGTGGAAGAAAGCCATAAGAATGCAAGGCATAGTACAGGCTTAACTGACTATACAAGCAATGCAGATTTCATATAGTGGAGATACTATCATTCTTTTTGATGCAGAAGGACAGTGAAACAGCATGAGATCTAAAAGAGTTGCCTGAAGTTACACATTTATTTTGAAAAATGAGGAGAAAAATGACCTTCAAACCCATGAATCCCACAATGGCTTTTAGAAGTTTATCTTTCATATAACTGTGATGTTATTTCATGCGATTTGGATATTGACCCTCAAAGAAATGGACACAAGCTTCTTAATGGATGATGAGCAATGGGGAACTTATTCAGTGGATTTACTGCTTTGATGTTGCTGTTGTCTAGACTAACTCTTCAAGAACATTGTCTCTGCTCAGCATTGTAGATCACACCTATTTCTAAAACTCATCAGAATACACTACTTCCCTCAGAATTGTTTCTCAGTTATTCATTCAGACATTTAATATTCTTACCGTATAACTAGTAGTCCAAATGATGGAATGAGTTAACTGTGTGCAAGAGAAAGTATCCTAAAATAGGTGGCCTGACAAAAGGCACAATCACATCTATAGTGAACACAAGACACAGTCACACTAGTTCTTGTCCAGGTGTTTTCAGTGCTTTTATTTTTCTTGCCTTTTTGCTATAGCACTTTGAATGCAAAAGTGAATCAAACAGGAAAGTGAATCTACAATTTTATTCAAAGGAATATTTGTGAACATTTCTTGCTATATTCCCCTTGCTTCGTTCATTACTATTTGATAGCTCTCAACTAAGCCACTTCTAGTGATCTGAACTTGACTTGAATCTAGAACTTGGAGCTGAACACAGTTTTATTCTCCAGTGCTGATCCCTTGAAACTCTTATTCACTCATCTGATCTAAAACACATCAAAAACAATGGGTGAGGGGGATGAGGGAAACAGGACTGAGTCTTACATTTAAGAACAATTGCTGAAGGCAAGCTTAGTGATGTGATGCTCTCAGACAGAGGACAGAAATTTCACAATTTTTTTTTTTTCCAAACTACTGACAAGTGGTTTTTTAAGCACCTTTGGAATTAATGAGAAACAAACACTGGAAATATGTAACAGCCTAGTGACAGTTGTACTTCCTTCCTCTGAATTTTCAATTGCAAAGGGAGTTGAAATCCATTTCACATCTTGAATAAAAAATTCTTCAGTATTGTTGAACATTCTAAGATCAGTGGAAACCTTTGTGCCTTCTTTCTTTCACCTCTTATGAATACATTTGACAGTGGGTAAACAGACTTGTGGTTGCACGGAACCAGCTGTTCTCAGTCAGGTAACAGAAATATTACTTCTTGATATAATGAAGAACTGCTAATTATTATTATCTTTCCCTTTGGTGCTATTACCAAAGGTTTAAATAATTTTAAACTTCTGGATTAGTGAATCTCTTTTAAAAGTCACTTATTTAATCCTGGAAACATCAGGGAATCCTACCAGTGATACAGTCCTGCTGTCAAAATACATATTGTATTCCAGTTTGCATCTGTATTTATTTTTAATGCAAACTGTTAAGGACTTGTTCAACAGTGGGAGTCCATTTATCTGCACAATGCATACTCTTGTTTACACATTATCACTTATTAAGCGTTAGGTCTGCATATAAATAGACAAAAGCATAAACTCGACTGAAACTGCACAGATCTAACAGAGGAACATTCTTGACAGAACAGACTACAGGTTATGGTTTTTTAACACATCATTTTATGAATTGCCAAGTGATGACAATGGTCAGAATTTTAATAATGCTTATAACAGAGTCTGTTTCACTCTACTTTAAATAAATATGGTGCAATTGTTTGCATAAATAATACAGAATTCTAGACAGGTTAATTCTAAGAATAATTCAGTTAGGTCGGAAGAGAGAGAGAAGAACCAGAGCTTCCATTCAGTAAGATGGGAATCACTGCAAGTAAAAAACACATTTTAACAGGAATTGCTAAACCCATGTCAACCCTTTCATGGTCATCACATTTTTAGGATGGGGTTTCCTAGCATGTTTACTATTGACATGCTGCTTTTGAAATCCAAGTTTGACTTATTTGACTCAGCCAACATTTTATCCAAATTCAACAACATACTTTTGAATTTCTCTGGAGGCCATTTATACTTGGATGCAGGGATGTCTCCATCATTACCTTGCATCCCTCTGATACAGATTCCTTCTACTGGCACCTTTAACTGGATGATTGCAATGGCTTCCAGTAAGGTGTAATTCCTCATTTCATACAAATTGCACAGCTAAAATTCTTTCTTAAGATTAAAGATGTGATCTTAAGGGCAAATGAAGACATTTAATTGATGTCAGCTCTTCTGCAGCTTATATGCATATATGCAGCTTTAATGCATATATAGGCATCAGTTTTCATAATGCATTTTACTAAATTTATTGCTGCGTTACTTATGCCATCTGAAATGAGTAATATTCAAATATTCTTTTGAATTAGCTAACTTTATTTCAAATTTTGCATCAAATAAATTTTTTTCCTGTTACTTTTTCTATGTAACTTTTTTGTTTATATTGCAGTGAGCCCAAAAGTAGGTCTTCTATTTGCCAAGAGGATTTTTTTACTGTCCTAGGGAAAAATGTATATAATCTTCCAACCTTGCCCTGAGAAACAACTATGTAGCCCAGTTCCATACGATACAGTAAATATATTTTGAAAAAAGCATCTGGATGGATTTTTTTAAATGGCCAACCTCACCACGAACTGTAATGTGACAGGATTATGATCTTCAAATCCTATACTTCCCTTTCTTCAAGAACTGTTAGCCTGAGCTCCTTGTCATGTCCAAAGTGATAGGTAGAGTTGGAAAACAAGATCAGAGTAATTTCTGTATCAGCCATTCCATTTAACATAGATAGAGACTCTCTTAAACGACATGAAATGTGTATCAAATTTATGTCTCTTAGATACTACTTCAGTCAATGACTTCTAGTACACTCTTTCTGTCTATGTGGGGAGGACATTTACAGTTCTAAGTTATTCTTGGAGGAGATTTGAGTCTGATAAACAGCAGATCTTTTGCTTTGTGCCTTAAAAAAAAGAATACAACCATCACCCTTTGTTGAAACTCATCACTATTTCTTTTTTGGTCATTTCTCCCAGAGGATTTATTAATAAGTGGATTTATTTATGTGTAGAAATCCTGCATTAACAATTATGTTGTGTTAAGCATCTAAGTGCTTATTAAAACACAGCTACTACCATCCTGCAGTTATTGGCCCATCCATTACAGTTTTCAGCTGTGTTAATACAGAATCGTAGAACATTACCACAGAGCAGAACATTTCTGTGTAAGGGAGCAGATGGAAGCTCAGTGCTGTGTATTTTCTCTTCTCAAGTGGATTTTTAAGATCAATCTGCTGTCTCTGGGGGAAATCCACAAATGATCTGTATAAATGCAAAGCCTGTACCCAACAAGACTCCATGCCAAGAACATAGGCTGGAGGGACTGATCTTCGCTCCTCAACTTTCAAGCTACCTGCACATGAGATCTCTTCCATTCTCTGGTGTGGAGGCTGGAGCCTTGGTGGGTGCCCTCCAGACCTCCTGTGTGACCATTCCTCACCACCTAATGAGCTGAACCTTATATGCTGTTACTCTTTCCAGTATTGAGTGGACTAACTTTGGTTATCACGGGAGAGAAATGATGAAGATCTTCTAGGTACTACACTCCCAGACTGCCTTAGGTATTTTCACCATTTTCATTTTCTTCCCTCATAAGTAGATCTGATCCTAATCTCTTCTAATGATGATCTCTCCACAGAACAAAGAGCAGGGAAAGATCTAGCAAAGTCTTCATCTCATTTACTATAATAACTGCCTTCTCCCTAACTATATAAACATATGAACCAGTGATGTTGAGGTGAAAAACTTTTCATTCTTCTCAACTCATTCCACATTCCTAGATTCTTTGCCAGTTTTATTAATTGAACAGATTTTTGATTTAGATTGATTTGAAGAGATATTTCCTTTAATGTTTCTGCTGCCTTGATTAGCATTTTAGAGACATTTGATGATAAAGTGTTATTATACTCATCACAGAAAATTCAAAATCTGGCTTTTTCTAGATCATCAACCAGACGAAAATTACTTCTGGAGTATGGTGTAATAGACAATGTGCATCTAATATTTATATGATACAGGGATCTGCATACCTCTCTTGATGCCAGTGAAGTGACCTGAATTTAACCAGATCATATCTTGGTCTTAACCAGACACCAGGTTAAGGAGGCAAGAGCCAAGGCTCTTTCCATACTGTCATCTCAAGTATGAAAAGTGGTGCTCAGGTCAGTCCTTCACACCTTCCTCTTGTTGTGCTTCACATGTGCCACAGGGCACCACCATCTCTCTGCCTTCCGTGGTTCTCTGAGTGCAGAAACAGCAGTCTGCTCACCTGTGACTGAGTAAGCACTGTGCCCCAGGGACAAAAAGGACTGAAATAGGCAGCAGCACTGAACCCTGCAGCTAGAAGCCCCAGTTCCCATAGAAGAGCCCAGCTATACACAAGGGCTCTGCCAGGGGATGGGTTGAAGGACCTTGAATGGCCTGCAAATCCACACCAAAGTGTGGGTACCTCCTACTCTCTTGCAGAATGTGGCTGTGAACATTTCCAGCATTGATGCTGCCTGCAACACCCTTGAACACCATCCCAAGATGACAGTGAAATTAATTGACTTTGTGTTTCATCCTCTGCTTTAAGAATTGCCAATGGACTTCACACCTGCTTTTTCTCTATAAATATTTTGCTTCCAGGAAACCCAAGTTGTTTGTTTTTCTTAACTATAACATTGTTGTTCTAGGACCATGTTGAGCAAAAATATGTAGTTACAGAAACTTACTTTAGATGATCACAGCAATATAAATGTGATTGATTCAGAAAAGCTAAGCAAGGAATACTAGTGCAATGCTTTGCTGGATAATGTACGTTCTATCCGTTGTTTGTATCTTTTACACTCTAAAAAAACCCACTACAGATAAAAATAAGTCAGTGCAAACACATAAAGCACTAAAGCAGTTACCATAGCAGAGAACAATGGAAAAGCAAAAAAGCAATTATCAGGTTGCTTGTTTTGGCATGTGTTTGAGAAATGTGTAATGCCATCACATCTCAGAATTACAAGTAGCGAAACCCTACACCAAATGAAAACACTAGAAATATCTAGCATCAGCTCTAATAACTGCTGCTGCTGTGCATATACGTATATACAGAAACATATGAATTATTTAAGCAACATTACCTTTGAGTTTAAAATGTTTGCATCTCTCACTGCAGGCACATCACAAGGCCACCGCCATAAAATATCCTGCATCTCCCAATTCCTTCCTACCAGTTGGGTAGTTTCTTCAACCTGTGTTCTGTAGGCAGCCTTTATTTTGAGAGCACTACTCATTTCTGCCTTATGATTCTATGTTTCTGCTTATGACATAGGCAGCAAAAAATCTTCCACCATAAATGGCAGCTACTCCAGACTGGGTGAACATAGTACTTCCCTCTTCTACAGGTCAAAATTTTATTACTTAATGTGTATGCTGGTGGTAGTTTAAGATATAATTTTCTTGTCCTAAAGATGCTTCTACAGTTGAAAACTATTACATTGGTACTAAAGATTCATGAAAGATCAGCTACGGAATTGACTACAATAAATGCAGAAGCCAATGGCACATTAAAATTACCTTCATGAATTATTTGTATATGTCTTGTGAATACTTTTTTGTATATAAATGCAGATTCTCTAAATCTGTTATCGTACACATTTGGGACTGAAAAATTGATGCACATATTTGAACTCAGCCAAAGCACTTTGGCAAACCAGAAGAGAATTCATAGTAATTGGCTTCCAAGCATGTAAAGCCACTTGGCTCAGTTGGCAGGGAAGCTCTATTCCCCTGCTTCTGCCTCTTTTCCACACTCACTAGGTAGTCCCCAGAGGAGAACAAAGACAGTCAAGAAAGGGTAAGCACTAAAACATTACAATTACAAATCACTCCTCCAATCTTACTTCTTATGCTTTCTCTAGATTACAGAGGAATGGGACACAGGCTGGAGAGCAGAAAGAGTCAAAAATCAGGACTGCGGGGGAAAATACGGAAAAAGACAGGAAGTCCAAATATGTAATAATAGAATCAAGAAGTAATTGAAGAAGAAGCAAGACATTATTAAGAGCATGAAAGTTTTCCCTATGTGTATCTCATTTATTACAGATCAATCATTCTGAAGAAAAAGCAGTAGGAACAAAACCAACCCAACCATTAGTGATCACATTTAAAATTGACAACATTTGAAAGAACACAAAATCACCAAGTTCGCACATACTCTTGTTAAAAATACATCCATGGACAAGCCAAAGGGGACCACTGTTTGGTAACCACTGTATTTATAGATACAGGGAATTCTTCAAGTTTCTCATTTACCAGTGTGAAAAAAATGAAATCTACCAAATGAAATGCCAGCATAAATGAATGTCATGGTCCTTTCATTACTCCTTTTCCTGAGCTATATACAGAAAACAGACACACAATCTCTTCCGTGTATATACTAGGAGCAGGGGTGGGAAATGGAAAAAAGAGCCTCTGACAGAAAGTGGTATCAAAAGATAGAAAGTACTCATAGCAGATCTGTTTGGGAAGTGCCTGAGAATGGCACGGTACGCTTAGACGAATATTTAAATACATAGGTATTAAAAAATAATGCAACTGTTGAGGCTTTGGTGAGTAATATTTTGAAAGGACTTAAATTTGACCAGATTATACACCTACAACCCTCACTAGTTTGCCTAGAGTTGCCCAGGACCCACAATTTTTTCCACTAGTAGTTTCCAGAAGGTATGCATTCTTGTCACCTTAAAAGTTTTGGGTTTCTTCTACCTTGACTCCAAGCAAGCAACTTCAGTAGAACAATTTAAATTTCTAATGATTAATTCCTGAGCTTTCTTTTACAGGAATAAAGGTATGTGCCTGTTTCGGTAGGATAGAATTAATTTTTGCAGGAAGCTGGAAGGGGACACAGCCAGCACAGCTGACCCAAACTAGCCAAATGATGTTCAATATGATATGACATCATGTTCAGTATATATCTGGGTGAACTGGCTGGGAGAGAGAATCACTGCTCAGGGAATCATCTGTCTGAGACCAGGGAGCTTTTTTTGCTTTTCCTAGGACCAGTTGTTTGGCATGATTGTATTCAAGCACAAACTGCTGTCCAAGTCTCTGCTCTTCTGGGATCAGATGCGTGGGAGTGGTGTTTGTGATCGCTGCTTGGGGGATCACTTCCTGGGATTGGGCTGGGCATCAGATTATTAGGTTGGTGAGCACCTGCATTGTGTAGCCCTCGCTTTGTATATTCTGTTATTGTTATTATTGTTGTTGTTTATCTCTTCCTTTGCTGTTCTGTTGAACTATTTTAATCCCAACACACAAGTTTCACCTTTTGTTTCCTGTTTCTCCTTCCCATACTGGGAGGTGGGGATGAGTGAGTGAGCAGCTGTTGGTCCTAGTTGCCCGTTGAGGCTAAACCATGACAAGGCAACATTATGAAAAAGCAACCCTCACACACATACCCCACACCCTGAGAAACAGTCAATGGCATTAGTTGCACCATTAGCTAATGGAAGATACAAACCTCAAACACCCCTGAAGATTGACAGGGCTACAACTGTTGTCTCCTTAGAAGTATCTGCAGAACAATTCTCTTGTCCTCTTGTTGTTCAAGAACACATTGCTTGCAGTCCCCAGGAGACTCTGAGCCAATGAAGATCGTAAAAAGGAGAAAAAAAATTAGGCAGTATTGTAGAAAACAATGAATGCAAGTTTAGACTTTCGGGGTCTAACAACCCTACATGTCTTTCCATAGTCTTAAGAAATGCTTCTAGATAGCACTTGAATTTATATGTTTTATTGAAATAGCTTGCTTTGTTCCTAAATAGAAAGGATTCTCCGAATGTAAAATTAGCCTTTGCTTGATCTCAAATAGTCAAAGCACTCTATTGAAACTTGGCAATGAAGCCTTTGTTCATGAGCATAACATTTAGCATGAGATGAAAGCTGCTATGCCTGGAAGTTTAAGTTTGCAAGATTGGAAACCAGTTGTTTGAAAAAGTTGCTTCTTCTTTCCTAACCAAAAAAAAAAAAAAAAAACCAGGGATAATCTCTTTTAAGTTAAATGGAAACAAAAATCACCCTAAAAATTTGGAAAGAGTTACTGCTATATGTAATTACAGATAGAGATTAGACATGGCTCTAGGCCTTGCAGTTCACACATTAACCTTGGCCAAATCACTTCATTTTTTTCTTCCTCAATTTGTTTAAGCAGAAAATAAGAATAAAGACTCTCCCTTCACAATAGCTTAGTCAAAAGGTTTACAAAGTGTTTGGAGATCTTGGGGGATAAGTCTGCACATAAAAAGACCACATTTTTATTACAACGGACAAGTATATTTTATCACCTGCTGGATGAGTTGGAGTGCAGAGGATTAAAGAAAGTGCATCAAAAGAAAAGCCTTCAGGTCCATAAGCTGCAATCTATGTAAATATATCAAGCTACAGTCTCCTCACGCCTCAGCTACTTAATGAAAGGCACGCAACCAAGCCACCAGTCTGAGTTGAATGCCTTTAACTTATTAATTCCTCATGGACAAGATAAGGAGATAGGAAACCTCTGAAGCATGTAAATTCCATTGTTTTAAAGTGTAAGCTGTTTTAAAGTGTAAGGTCTTTTAACCCTGCATAGCCACACCAGATATTTGAAGCACTCTGTCAACACCTGAATGTCAGATAGTCATCTCCTAATTTTGTTGATCTACTCCAATTCAATTTGTCTTGAGCCAAGAAACAGCTCCCCTCCAAGTATCAGTTAAACAACTCAGTAGTGAAGAAAGGGGAGAAAAATCCCTGGTAAGATTCTACACTTCAGTAATGGGACAAACTGAAAAAAGCTATGGGCAGCCTTGAGAATCAGCTGTGAACAGCAAGACAGGTATTTAGAATAATGAAACTGTTTAAACTTTTACCGGATATAAGCATGCAAAGAAACCCAGCTTTCAGAATTAACTGGGAGTGAAGGGCATGTGTGACCCCATTACTAGCAACCTATTTCCCCAGGTACACTGGAGTCCTCTCCAAGGCAGGAGGAACTGTTCCTCTCCTCCCATGATATCTTCTGAGAAACTATAAAAGTTTGGGGCAATCTTTACTCTTTCTCAACAATATTTGTTAATTACAAAATCTATTGAAATACATTCTTACACAAATTGCTGCTTGATTCTGGGGACTTGTATGGCAGAACTCCGAAAACGATAGAAGATTTGTTTCTGTGACCAATTTTACCTGGATACTTCTCTGGGCATCTAACCCTCTCATAGATTATAAGTACAGGAGCAAGAATTAATCCAGAAATAGGAACTGGTTGCTGACAGCCAAAAATACCGTGTAATAAGCAGAATTCTTTCCTCATCTGCACTGGTATTACACAACTCAAGTAACAAGTTCAGTGAAACAGCTTTTGATTTACAGCAACTGGGAACAGAACTGGGAAAACATATTCACAGGATACCCCACAGACCACTAAGTGCAGCTAACAGAGCAGCTTGGCTGTACAGAAGCAAAGCACAAATAAATCATTCTCAGGCTCTGGATCTCAATAGAAAAACATCCTGCTTTGCTCCATGACTTTTCCCCATCTGGTTCATATGTAGGTGAATTCCATTGATAACCACCAGCTCCAATGTGCTGCTCCACATAAAGGTAATGTCAATTCTTTGAAAGTTGTTGCATTATATTTTTTTTCAGATTAGCTCCTCATATCTCCCTATTTTTCAGCAACAGCTACCTTAGCAGTTCAGGTGCTACTGCTAAGACAAGGTGGTTGTTGAGTAGAGAGAAGAAAGAAGAAATAGGTGTACTGCTTACCAAAATGTAATCAATTCCAGTGAATCAATGCTACCAAAATAAAATATTGAGTTATTATTAGATAGTCTTGCTTCAGAATGGTAGATCAAGTGTTGATTACAGTTTTACATTCATTCTTTGAATAATCAGACCATTTTAACTTGTGCCAGAAGTGAGTATATACAGGCACTTACCTGCCAGAACAAACTCAGAGCGGAGGGGAAGAGAAACTTGACTGAAATCCCCTCACTATGAACAGCCAAATTTGTAAGTGTATTACAGTCCCCAAAAGGAAAGGGAAAGGGCCAGAAAGGGAAAACAATGTGTGTTTCCAGGCATATCATAAGCTGTTGAAAGCATAATAATGCTTTTCTGATACCAGTGCATCCCGGGAGGATTTGGTATTTCTATCTTTCAGTCAAATAGGAGTCGAACACCTTGTTCTGATTGAAAGCACAATTCAGTGCTCCACTAGGCAAAATTTCAATATATAAAAATTGCAGTAAAAAAACAGAGGAATGCAGTGAAGGAAGCAGATGCTTGACAAGATATCTAAAGGGTGCCAAAATTTAGATAGAGTTTTGTGGATAGAGTAACTGGGGTACACACTGAGTAAGTTCTTCAGTGGATTTATGCCAGGAAAGCTTCACTAGTCTTACTTTCCAGCTGCACAGTCCCATCCACCAGCTGTACATCAGTTTTTTGTATTGTGAGAGGCAGAGGTTACTGATTCAGCTGTCACATTCTTAGAAGAGACATCTTTCTTTCCAATAAGTGGAGGATATGTGAATACTTAAAATAGGTGGCAGAATGACATACCATCCCATATGGCCTTTCTTCAAGGAACATTTCCCTCTGCAGTTGAAGCATAAGAGAAACAGCAGTATCTTTCATCTTACAGTATGCTAAGTTTCACTTTAAAAAAAACCCTGGGGTTCTTAAGTAGCAAAGCTACTTTTGGAAAGCTAGCCTTCTACATCTTGTAAATATCACTGAAAATAAAAAAGGCATTTAACATGTTATTATCGGAAAATTATACATATATAAGTTATAGACCAATGCGACAATGCAGGCAGGGTCAGCAGAGAACAATGTCAGAAACCTTTCTGAAATCAGATAGAGCAGATTTTGCAACAGAGGAGAAATTCACAAAACGGAACCAGAAATACCATCAGGAGTCTCTACACTACTCTCCCTAACAAATATTTGTTGCCATGGTTGATGAAAGCTGCACAGCCTGCTTCCTCCACTGAGTAAAAGGGTCCAAGAAGTCAAGGAGCACCCCAAAAGAAACTGAAGCAATACTCTACAGCTCCCAAAATATGATCAGTGACCTCACTAGTTGTTCCTGTTGATAAAGTCCAAGTACTGAGTGCAAACATGGCATTTTTAAATCTTTTTTTTTTTTTTTTCTGATACAGTATAAATGTCTCAACCCTCTCCTTTGCTTGTGTCCTGAAGATGAACCAGACCAGGATAATTGACTCTCTATCTTCCTGATATAGCTACTGAAAATAACTTCATCTAATGTAATCTGTTTATTGCTACCGTAAAACACTTCCCTCTTTCTTTGGGTCACAGGCAGAAGGGTAAGCTGTTTGAATGCCTAAGACAGTCCTAGAACACAAAAACTCCAGCAAACATTAATAGAGCTTCATATATAATCAGCACTGTTCTCAGCTGCAAGGAAATCTGATTTACAACAGGCTACCACTGCAGCAAAGCCATGAAAGGTCCTGAAGAGATGCATAACTCCAATAAATTCAGAAGCCATTTCAGAATTTAAGCTGAGGGTCACGTTCTGCTCTTGGTTATGCTGGAGTAATGGCCTTGCAATCAACAAAGCTATTCTTGATTTGTATCATACCTGGTAACGCAATCTGGCCACCAGCCTCCAGAACCAGGCTACATTCTCTAGAGAACTCTGAAATACTTCTAAGCTTGTTATTTTTAAATCTGCAGTAATAAACAACAGCATACAAGCTTTTGGAAGCAAAATATTTCCTCCTGCCTAATGAGGGTGTTAAAAGCAGATCTCCCTTGTGTTATTCTGAAGAACATCCAAAAAGATGCTAAAAATAAGGAAATAAAAGCAAAATCTGCAGACGTTTGGAAGGCCATAAACCATCACTTTTCAGATAATTAGTAAACTTGGATCACTGAAATTAAGAGAAAAAAAAAAAAAAACAACAAAACAAGACATCAGTCACCAACATAGATACTTTGGAGCATCAATGAAGTATCCAGGGTCAAAGGAGTGTAAGGAGACAGAATATTGGAGTCCCTGAAATGCTGATCTAATCTTGTATGTGGATTCCTACACACATTTTATAGTCTGAAGTAGCAAAAGAGAGTTGCTTACAGAAATACCAAGATTCACCTCCTTGCTAACAGCAACACTATGTTGGTTGCCTTCTGTCTATTTATTACAATAGCTAAGCACCTTAGAAATGCATCATTTAGATTCAGGTAAATCACTAGGCACAGCTATTTAAAAAAAAAAAAAAAACACAAACAAACAAACAAAAAACCAAAAACAAAGAAAAAACAGAAAACAAACCACAACAAAAACAAACAAAAAAAACAAACAAAAAAACCACCTGTCTAACCTATACTTCCTTGTGGGATATGGAAAACAAAAGAAGAAAACCAGATTGCTGTTTGGAAAGCAGTGGCATAGAGGAGTTTTTATGTCAGCATCCCAGCCTGACATCTTGTTTTCCAGGAAAAGTGAGACAGGGTATGTGTTCTCCCCCAGTGCTGGGGAACTGAAACAATCTCACAGGGTCTGCCTGCATCAAAACAAGATGGAAGTTGCATTAAAATGGATTCAAGCCATTTTGAGTATTTAAGTGACACAATTATTTCTCATTTCTTAGCCACAGCCAAAATAAGAGCTGTTACAAGTTGTTCTCCTTACCTCCAGCCCTTCACTGGAAAGACAAACCTCCTTGTCTGCAGACACTGTTATCTGCTAAATTCCAGCCTGAGGAGTTACCCATCTTTAGGCATTTAGGGCTTATGAAGGTAAATTCCATCTTCTAATTGCAGATAAAACAATTGCCAAGCCAAACAAACAAGCAAAGAAACCTTACCACCTCCTCTGCCATCAGAGATCAGCCAGTACACACAGGGAAAGGCCCACAGAAGGAGGGACTCATTTCATGTTGACTTTCATTCTACAAGTGATGTCGGACTGTATCTAACACAATGTAATCAAAGACGCTGCAGAGCAAGAGACGTCCATTTGCATGTAGGATTTAAAGCAATGCTGTGTTACAAATCATGGTGTAATTAAAATGATTCATCATAAGTGACCATCAGGATTTCACTGCAGAAGACCGCATAGAAAAAATATAAGTACTTACATGTAGGCACTAGAAAATTGCTGTGCCAGGACATACACACTTTAGACGGTAGTGTATTTTAATCAATACTTAATAGTAACATTCATATGGTAAATTTATTTTATGAAAATGCAGGGTTAGTGCTGAGAAGTGAAATTTGAAATCCATTAGATACTACAGCAGGAATTCAACTAGGAGGAGACAAAATTCAACCTAAACATCTTTATTCCTATGATAAGACATTAGTAGATACAATATGAAGAAAAAAAAGTATTAAAAATACAGACTGCAAACAGAGTGAAAAAGCAAAGATGTAGGTATACTCCAAAAGAAATTGAAATAATTTATCCTAAATATATCCACACAAAACAAAGCAATTATGAAAAAAAGCATGGGAGAATAAATCATACAGTAAGATCAGTTCTAACAGTTGTAGCCTGAAATAACTGACTACAAAAGATCATCCAGGAGATCGTGTCCTCCCAATGAAACTCTCATAGGCTATATATCCCAAAAGACTACTTGGCAAACCTGGGCTTTAGTGACTGGCTTTATGCACCAGTACAGATTGAGAGTGACAAGACTGACTCCTTTGCATTTGTTCTGCATTTACAATCATGTAAATGGAGGCAAAACCTAAGCCCTATAGAAAAGGATTTATTGTCAGGTGTCATGAAAAAGGAGAAAGTACTAATTCTTGGATGCCCTCCATCGTAACAGAATAGTGCCAAGGCAGGGATGGGAGCCTAATGGACCCCTTGTCGTAAGGGTGAAAAGAGTAGGAAAATTAATAAACTATAGATTAATTTTAATGCAGAAACAGACTATCAGAGATTTTTTTCACTTCCACAAAACAGAAATGTGAATGGGGAGAGATGGATACTTTAGCTAGCACTCAGTAAAAACTGTCTTCCCACTTTTATGGAGATTACTGCAAAAATATCAATAACTTTTAGCATGCCCAGATGTGCTGGCTGGTAAAAACAAAAATATTTTAGTACAAAGCTAGAGAAGCTTTATTTTTACTGTGCCAGTAATTGGTCATTAACAAGACATGAAGAGAGAAAGCAGCTACAGATTGAAAATGAAAACAATACAAAAGAAGAAAGATATATAAAAGTCAAGAGTAGAGAATACCCAAAGAAATCCTAATAGGAAAATTACTTGTTATGGTAGAAATTTTCCTTCATTTCAGCAACAAAGTTTCAAGAACCATCTGGCATCTACAAATGGGAACCTCTCCAACCACAGAGTTTCAAGGACAAAAAGTACCATCATGATGCCAAACCCATATTTTATTAACTTAATAATTTCCAATATCTTAATCCATCTAAGATAATCAGATATGAACACACAAGCTTATATTGATCCACACAAGGCAAAATTTATGTTTATTGGCTACCTGGCTGACAGGCTCTTTCTTCTGACCTTTTTCATCACAGAAAGTTACAACTGTCTCTCACATCTGATATTTCCCCATCCTGCGACTTCCACTTAGCCTACAGATACAATGATTTAAGATGCCTAAAACAGTTGCTTATAACTACTACTTGTAAGGTTATACCTTCTCTTCCTGCTGAAGGAGTTAGGATTAAATGGGGGGGAGTCATTGATGCGAAATAAGTTTCTTTATACCAGTTCGGAAATTATAAACCTCATGGAAGCCTTTCAAATCAATCTCTCAGAGTGCAATAGGCACAGGTTTTATTTCCCTTCAAGCGAGTAAGCACTTGCTGTACTTAACAGCCATCTGTCTTACATTCCTTGCAGAAGCAATTTCCCCATTCTGCCTTTGAAAACAGCATAGGGAGGTCATTTCAGCATCGGGGTGACATTGTCCTCTGGCCTTGAGACAAGCTGCTTTCCTGCAGATACTGCTTTGAGTGGCACTGTGCAGTCTCACACTACGGGTTTGTACAGGAAAAGTGAAGAAGCACGGAAAACCAGCAGATGCCAATGGGAAGAAAGGGTTAAATATGAAGTGTATTCAGGGAGCACGAGGTTTAGGAAAGGAGCAAGGAGCCATTTGGGAAAGAGCACTGTAAGTGTTTGTGAGAGATGTAGCCACATGAGCTAGAAGAAGGACAACATAAATTTTCCACAGCTGACCATAAGAGAAGACAAAGCTGCAGGGAGGTGGAATACAGACAAGATAAGGAAAAGCATTGGGAAGACTGCCAGGTTGTCTGGGGCAAAAAGCCTGTCTCCTGCCCTAGGGCATCTCTTCCAAAACAGACCTATATCCAGCAGGGGAAGAGAGGAGAACATCGTGTTGCTCCCTTCTCACAGGCTCTGGGAAGCAATTACAGGTACCTGGTATTCCAATTAGTATTAAAGTCAGTCTAGTTCAGTGCAAGTGAGGATACTATATTCCTATCTGGATTTCATCCAATGTTCCTAAGACAGAAAGCAGATGGTTTTTAGCTTGATTCTCTGATAAAAGCAGAACCTTTAAAATGATGCTTCATAATAATCCTTTAAGACATTTGTTTATAAGCACTTCCTAAATATCACTGCTTATCATTTGAAGAAGACAGGACTTGGGGACTGTTCTCACCTTTCAGAGACAGGGCATTTGCTAGTCAAGATACCTCTTATTATTGTTCCGTTATTTCTGCAAGCACAGGACAGAACATCGACTAGTAGACTATAAAGCATCATAAATAATTAAAGATAACACTGACAAAAAAGAGAAACAGAATATGTTTACTGAAACCGTAGTCATCCTTGTAATACAGTTTACTTGCCAGTGCACAAAATTCATTTATGGATAGGTTTTTTCACTCATCACTGCAAACTAGCAAGGTTAGGGCTAGGGTTAGGATTAGGGTTAGAGTACAAAAAGACAAAAGGCAAGCCTTCATTTTCAAAAGTGAAAAATCCCCATGTTTATACATCTAAGTAGATCCTTAAATTCAATGTAGTTGTTTCCTGGATTCAGTCATTTCTGGATCACACGTTATGTGTTTGATTTTCCAAAAGGCAATGCACATATGTTTAATCATAGATTGTATAGGAAGAATATATGAATGTATTAAAAAAATGAAGGCAGAAGCTATATCTCAAGTTGTAGTTTGTATATCTGATGCAATACATTAAAAGTGCAGTTAATTATACAGAATAACTAGTTGTAAAGATTAATGAGGTAAGATTCTATAACTTGTATCACAAATTCCTATACTAAAGGCTGGTTCCTTCAGTGATGGACTTTTCTGCCATTTAGAGGTTTTCCATTTACATATTTATGCACATGAGTTTTAAAAGCTGGACATGCATATATATCTTTTGTTAGACATACATGACTCCACGTTTATGTCAACTACCAGAAATCCCATTCATCCTTTATTGACAATGTGCCCAAGCATTCGTTTTCAAAAGCATGCAAAATAAGCTGCAGAACTGAAGTGTATTCATCATAGTGCTGTTAAACTTTTAATTTGTTACCTATGTAAAATCAATTGTCCAAATCTCTAGGAGGTGTGTGGGGAAGGAAAAAAGGTTGATTCTTTCTAGGCCCTTACTTAAAAAGCTTCCTTATATTTAAAGAACAACCCTTTAGCTAATTACTTCCATCATCTTAAACTTGAAGGATCACAGATCCACAAAAAATGCTAGTGGAATTTGTATTACAACACAAGCAATGTAAAGCTTGAAAACATGAACTTTGAAGATCTGAAAATCCACCAAGAAACCAGTATTCAAGTGCTTTTAAAACAAACAAACAAACAAACAAACAAACAAACAAACAAACAAACAAACAAACATGTGAGAAAGCTTAACTCAGTATTTTCTTTTTGAAGTCCAACTAACTCAAAATACTGACAGCTTGAGGATAAGGATGGGAGCAAAGGGCATGCAGAAGTGAACTAAGATTGCGCTGCTGGGAGTCTCCCTGCCACTTAGCAGAGCTCAGAACCGCTAAACTCATCCAGCATGGGATGGTTTTCCAATAAATGGCAGGAGGATCACACAATAGCTGTCTTCCTTGGTTCCTTGGTTCCCCGTGTATTCATGGGGTAGGTATGAAACGCATGTATATCAGTATTTTGCTTTGGATCAGGACTGTGCTTTTGGAGCAACTCTGCCTCACTAAGTACACTTTTAGTTCACATTATGGAGTAGTTTCGGAGTGGGAAGACTGGGTTCTTTCTGGATGAAACTCAATTAGACGGTGTGCTCCAAGAGTCTATCTAATGTTCTGCAGCCACTCTAGATCATCAAGTCCACAGCACCAAGCTACAATTGACCCAGAGTAAACTGTTGAAGTACACAGTGCTGGGTCCTCAGCCCCAGCTGTTCTGCTACACACACCTATTTCTGTTGTTTGGTACTACAGACATAGCCATGAACCCCGCTTCACTGAGACCTACCTGCTTTATGTGGCCTGTGTCTTTTGAGCAAATCTTTTCCAGCTACAATTGTGTGCAACTATTCCAACCCTCCAATGTGACAGCATGCTGCTAATGCAATCAGTTAACGCTGCTGCATTCTGCTGCAGCTCCACAGTGGATTGGAATCCATCCACTCATACATATTTGTGACACCAAAGGTTCGTCAGCAGTGAGCTCAATTTCTCAAGGCTCTTTCATGTTTTCTTTGCCCTGACACATGAAAGTGCTGCACTGCATCATATAATAGCTTAAGACCACCTGGCTTGCTAAGTCACAAGATCTATAGGACAAGGGAACAGAGAGTGCAGCCATTTTCATGAATCTCTCCTAAACCAGTGTCCCTTTCTCAAAAGATTTTACCTTGTGGTGTTGACTTATGATAGGACAGGCTGCTTAAAAAATAAAAAGGGTGAGGAAGATAAGGAAAGGTGGAGAGAAATATACTGTTCCTAGGAATAAGCTGGATATACCAGTTTGAAGCCTGTCTATTTCTGTTAAGCCTTGATCAACAGCAAACTCGGTGACAATGTATAAATCCATCTGGCTTGTGGCTAACAGCTGTAAAAAGGGCAAGGATATTTAATCAAAGCCATACATGCACAGAACCGGACATGGTAGAAACTTTAGCCTAAAGGGCAGAATGGACAGTCTTGCAGATAAATATTTCTTTAGCATAATGAATTACACACCTTAGTCTGCATTTCTCCATTTTTTGAGTCATGGACTGTATTAGATAATTCTGTCAAGATTAAAATTCTAGTTGTTCTCTGCTCTCTTAAATGGAAATTCTCATCTCTCTTTCCTTGTTTATCCTCTGGCTGCTCAGAACTCTTCCTGAACTCTCACAGTAACTTTGAACTGCAAGGTCATCTCTTCCTTGTCTTAATCCTAACAGCTGGACTCCAAATTCTCCTGGTTTTTGCTCCTTGCTGAAGTTCCTTTCTCACACCTTTTGCACTTGCTTGACATAGAATATTTAAAATGAAAACAACACATACAATATTCATGAAAAAGTGTGTCATTGGCAAATGGCCTTTGTAGTGTAGGAAGTCTCTCTCTGGTCTTTGAATGCAACAGAAAACTTCTAGTTCTTTGCTACTCACCCACGTAATTAAGAAGCAGAGCATTGATCAGTAGCTTATACATATACAGAGGCCGAGTTTCTGGCTGTGCTGAATTCAGAGATATGCTTAGGAGAAAACATGACTACAAGCCACATCAAAAATAACTTTATAAAAAAAATACACACTTTTTTTTACAAAATCACACTTTGCTTTGAGATTCAAAACATATTTCATATATTTGAAATTTAAAATCTTGGAAGGCTTTCCTTTAGCAAAAATAATAGCATCACCTTTGAAAGGAAAGGGAACTCTATTAGGCTGATAGCAGTCATGGTATGAAAAATTGCCTTGTCTAACTGAAATTTGATTCGAATGGCTTGGATATCAAGATTTTAAACATTGCATTCTTAACTACAGGCATACAGATTTTTTTCTACACAAATTCATCTGAGCAATGTGATTATTTAGGTACAGATACGAGAAAAAAATGAAACTGATTATCATGAACCTGTTATGTGTATTTCACTACATGTATATTTCACAATATATATTCAGGGGTGTGCCTGTGGAACAGTACCAATGGTGTTAGACACTGCAGAAAGACAAGAAAGAGAGGACAGGATAGTTACTGCCCTAGAAAGCTCTCTCTGTAAATATGGTAAACAGTTTGACCTTCAAAATCTGATCGTTTATGCTCAGAGTATGCGACTTTACTGCGCGTGAAGGTTTTCAGGTACCACAGCCTCCCATGGACATGTAAAGTCAGCCATCCTTTCGTGTGGAGAAAGCTGAATGGTTTTCCCCAACACTGCCACACATCCAGACTGCCCCAGGGGCTGCACTCGCTCCACTTTATGCTCTGTAGCTGTATCCCGTGCAGCCTTCCATGCCATAATCTAGGCTACAGAATCCTTTCCCCTGCCCTGCTAGGGTGGCTTTCTCGGTAAGCCTGGGATGGGATGGAAGACGGAAATCCGTAACCATTTTGTGGTCAGTCGGCACAGCAAGAGAATTCAAGCAAGGAAATACTGCTCAGGAAACAAGGCATATAAACCATATGTGAGTGCTTGGGTTTTCCCTCTCACTACCACCTTCAACTCTCCTCCACGTCTCTGTTACATGTTCATACGTCAAACAACTTGCATTAAACCTGAAATGAGCTTACCTGGGACTGAGGCTGAACATGTTTCTGCATTTGGATTGGTGTTTCCTTTTTGGCTTGGATTTACTAAGAGCCCCTTTGCTGGAAAATTCTTGGGTGAAGGTAAATAAAGCTATAACTCAAAATATTCTGCACAGCAATCTTCTGTGAAAATAGAATGTGGATTTCTGGTAGTAAAGAGTGACTGTACTAATATTTTTAAATTTTTTTTTATTCATCTCCAGAATGTACAAATTTTAATAACTTTAGTGAAGTCACACATGAAAGGATAGAAAAGAGACTACAGAAATTCAGCAGCAATAGCAATTTTGTTTTAAAACAATGACTATTACACCTTAACCACCAAGTTTTAAAAAATCCAGTTCACACATCTCAACCTAGTCAAAAGAAACAAAACACCAACAATAAGCAGCACATCTCTGACCCTCTAGAACTTTCAGATTTCTCTAATCAGTACCATTTTGCACCAATAAATATATTGGTATTATCTGACAAGTAGGCCTACTAATTACAGAAAACAGCTTGGCCACCAAAAATGTTACATCACTGAATATTCATATGTGAATGTAAATATCAATTCAAGCACTGCTTATAGTATGTCGGCCTAATCATTACTGGAGTAATGTATTAAAAGTACACTGTCAGTCCCAGAGATTTTGTTTGGCCAAGTGAATCAGAATCACACATCCTTTCACCTGGTTGAAATAAACACGGGATTAATAAAAATAAATCGACCTGGCCAACAAATAAAAGAGCTAGTAGCAAGTCATCTGATCTGCTGAGCCCATTACTCACTTTTCCTTTCACAGCAGATGTTGGAAGGAAAAAAAAAGGCAAGGAATGGTGCTGACATTTTATGGTCAAGCAAGACATCAGCTCTTCAGAAAAACTGCTCTCTTGCCAGTAACTGCTGAAGACAAGTATTCAGAGATGTAATGTGGTGAGTAATGTCACCATCACTGGAAAACCCCTCAAGACCTCATGGCCATGTGAATGATGAAGTGCACCAGAAGGGGCCCAGACTAGTGAGAACAGAAATGTAGTGAAACAAAGTGGAGATAACGCAATGCCCCAGGATCTCCCAACTCTCCCGCTGGCCCCTGCTCCTCTATAAATAGAGAGGAGAGCGAGAGAAGAGGAAAAAGATTCATAAATTATAATAGCTGCAGTACTCTCACTAAAAAGAACTCGCAGCACTCGTCAACTTTCCCTGTGACTCCGTTTCAGCGTGCTTTCTCTTTTGAAGTTCAAACCCACCATTAGGCTGCGCATCAGTTTTTAGTGACAGACTCGGAAAGGCATTCAACAGACACAAACCATAACCAATAAAAGAGTATTCTTGAATTACTACGCACAAGTGATCTTTCCAGGTGATTGACGATTCTCAATAAACACAGACCTGTTCTTGCCAAGAGTGTAGTCCTTTTTGCATTTTATACCACTGGTTGCTCTAGGACTTCAGCAAACAGCAAGTAGAAGATACTGTACTTATTGGAAAGGTTTTCTGCAACCTAAAAGAAAGAATAATGAAATAATAAAATGTGATAGAAATTACACGGATTTTTACACAAATTATTGTGAAAACCTGTGGAATTTATTAGATAGAATCTTAGTTTTAAATTGTGTTAAAGTACCCTATAGAAATTAATGTCACATATAATGTTTTTATTAAATGCTACAGCACAGTCCAACTTAAGATTGGAGTTTTTCCATTAATAAGACTCTTCCAGAAGACTTACCCTGCAGTTGTCTTAGATCATACGCAACGCTATACGTGTTTTTACTTACATATTTTACATATACAATAATTTTATATTATATATATATAATAAATAATGTATACAACCCTGTTGTGTATTATTATTTTATTATTTTTATTTATTTTTATTTACTACTATTATTTTATATTATATTTATGCACTAAATAATCTATACAACCCTGTAAATAATGTAAACAACCCTGTTCTGTGAAAAGCTACAGCAACTTGAGGTTCCAGTCTGTGATACAGATTGACATCCAGACACTAGCAGAAAGGTGGAAAGGAGGTAAGAGAGATGAACATTATCCTCAATGGTACCAAACAAACAGCAACAGTAAAGCATTAAATTTTAGCTGCAGAAATGAATCAAACCCTCTTAAATAGCAATGAAAAAAATACAAAAATACAACATGAGAACTAAAACAAAGTCATTTATAACAAAATAGTTGTAGCCTATTTCCAACATACTGCAGTAGGAAAATCCATGAATAATATTAGTGGCATTTATGTGATCCACTTTCTTCCCGTACAGTGTTTGTCTAATGAAATGAGATCTGGATTGGCTGAATAGAATATGAATTTTAGAGTGTTACATCTGAAACTGGTCATGCATGTTAGAAAAAAAAAAAAGTAAATGGAGCATTTTTAATGCATATAATACCATGTGTTAATATTGACACTCAGCTGCACTAATATAGGAGGTTATTACTACTGAATTAAGAATGTTCACAAATTAACAGCCCTAGAAGCCCCAGAGATTACACAGGCATCTTGATATAATTTTATTATTATTATTCTTGTTTCTATTCAGGTCAAGACCACAACATTCTAATTTCATTTGAACAATTCAAATCCCATTCTCTGAGGCAGGCAATGTGGGAGAAGTATGACCGATAGAAGATGGAATTTTTTTATTCTCTGAAACGGAAGTGAAAATTACTTTTGTGTCACTACATTTTAATATACTCTTTCCATGAATATACATACCAGTATACACATATACATAGAGATATGCAGATTATTACCATTCTAGACTCTAAAAGTTGAGTAAATCTCATTTACAGCTCCAGGAATTCAAATAGGACTAGATAGAAAACTTCTGTTTGCAAGCACAACGACAGGACCCGAGGGAATGGCAGGAAGATGTGCCAAGGGAGGTTCAGGTTGGACATGAGGAAAAGGTTCTTCCCCCAGAGGGGGACAGGCTCCCCAGGGAGGTGTCACGGCCCCAGACGTGACAGTGTTCAAGAAGCATTTGGACAACACCCTCAGACACCTGGTATGAACTGTGGGGTTGTCATATGCAGGGACAGGAGTTGGACTCAATGATCCTTGTGGGTCCCTTCCAACTCATGACATTCTATGATTCTACTGCATAAACTATGTAGTTTTCAACTTCTACTCTGAGAATAGAGTCAGAAAATTTTAGGTAGGATAGGACTGGGCTTGCCTACCCTGTAAGTTAGAGTGAACTCTATATTTAAACAGGGAAACAAGTCAGTAGCTTGTTATTTGTGGTCTATACCTCCCTTTCTTTGAGCCCTGTTTTTCAGGTTCTTCTTGTGTAGTATCACTTCAGCCACTTTTTGTCAGCCAAAAAAATCCCTAGTAGCTACAAAGTACCTTCAAGTCTTCAGAAAGTTCACGTTTGTGTGGGAAATGAAGGGACACCATTTCCTTTCCTAAGTGAGATTTGAATTGACTCTATATGCAAATATGATAACAGCTGAGACAGTTCCTCTACAGTAGAGGTTGCCGTAGCTCAGATCCAGTATAAATTAAGTCAATGAACTGATGCCAAACTTCACTTTTACTCCAGTTTGCATGGATTCTTGAAAGAAAATAACCACTTAACTTTTACTGTTTTCCCATCCTCCAGTAAATTTACTAGGTTGGCATTCAAAATAGACTTTGCACTTCAGTGTAAGCATAATCATACCTCTTGGGAGAGGTGAGAAAATCACTTATTCTATTCAACTGAATAATATTTACATATTATAGAACAGAAACGTGCTCCCAGCT
The DNA here is from genome assembly GCF_037038585.1 of Patagioenas fasciata. Classification (NCBI taxonomy): domain Eukaryota; kingdom Metazoa; phylum Chordata; class Aves; order Columbiformes; family Columbidae; genus Patagioenas; species Patagioenas fasciata. The sequence goes on along the minus strand of NC_092520.1, from coordinate 123,839,846 downwards.
GAAGCCTCTGAGAGACAAAATGTTAACATTGGTTATGCATGTCTTGATCTGAGTACGAGAGCAAAAGTTCAAAGAAGTCATCATAAAGTTGCCATTAAAGAGTGTGAGTTAAAGGCAGAAAGGGGAGAGAATCAGATCTCACTCTCACGTCACTAAGCTCACTGAACAAACAAACTGCATAAAACATCCAGAGGCATTAACATAGCAATAGTACAATATCACTTGTTGTGTTTGTTAACTTCTTCCTCCAGGATAGGTCACTGTCAAACTCACTGTGTTTAGGGACGGCTTTTTCAGGTTTATCAATGCTCTGAAACAATATCGAAAAGAGAGTACACCAAAGAAAGAAGAGCAAAGATTGGATATAAGTTCTGCTGAATTTTAAGTACCATTGCCATTTTGAAGGAAAATCTTCACATTTACTTTTTACCCACAGGAATTTGAAAACCAAGAGCAGCCTGGGATCATAATATTCCTATAAATGAAATAATAAGACTACTTTTTAATGATCATTTAGTTCCCTTTAAATGCTGCCCTTTTTGAGGGGAGGAGCTTGTCAAGTGAGCCATCTCACCGAGAGAACTCCTAAAAATAGCCATATGTCATTGACCAGACACATAGCTAGTTCAATAACTTGCCCCCCCCATACAGCAAAAAATGACTGCTTGGAGACAAAATGCAAGAGAGTGCCACTTAATACGCCTTCCAGCTTTCCTAAAATCATAGAAGTAAACCTTGTCAATTCTTCTGCTTGAATGTATTTACTTTGGATGCTACTGTAACTGCTTTTAGCCTTCATTTTCTTCCCTCTCCAGCCAAGCCAACCTGCTCATCTCCATCCAGAGTTGCTTCTGCCTCTCCTACAACTCTTAACTCTCCTAAAACTTTCAGTAGAAATAAACAAAACAGTTCGCTTCACAAAGGCGGAGGGTGCTGCACCAGTGCACTGTGCTACAGAGCAGGAAGAAGCAGCAACAAAGGGAGCAAGGTGACCCAGGAGGGCTGAGCTTCCCCCTGGGCTCGCTCCAGGGAGAGCAGAGGAGATGCCTCAAAAGCAGTGAGTGACCACTCTGCTGGCTGCATAGCACGAGCTATTATAGAATCACAGAATGTTAGGGACTCAAAGGGACCTCGAAAGACCATTTAGTCCAATCCCCCTGCTGGAGCAGGAACACCTAGATGAGGTCACACAGGAAGGCGTCCAGGCAGGTCTTCAATGCCCCCAGAGACAGAGATTCCACAACCCCACTATGCAGCCTGTTCCAATGTTCTGTCACGCTCACTGAGAAGAAGTTTCTTCTCAAATTTAAGTGAAACCTCCGATGTTCCAGTTTGCACCCACCACCCTTTGTCCTACCATTGGTTGTCACTGAGAAGAGCCTGGCTCCATCCTCGTGACACTCACCCGTTATATATTCATAAACATTAATTAGGTCACCACTCAGTCTCCTCCAAGCTAAAGAGACCAAATTCCAAAGGAATGGGGCTTTTCTTATGGATCTTACATTCTTTTGAAGGTGAAACTTCTAATATTTGTGTTCTTGTATGGGCTTAGCTGTACCCAGGCCTAAACTTTCATCTTTCTGGAAAGCGGGCTGTCAGGGTCCAAATACATTTTGGAGGCCAAAGGCAGACAACAGTTGGACTCTTTGAAAAATACTTAGCCTAAGCAACAATTTGCAGCCTGAAATTATAGTTTTTACACCAGAATCAAGCATTTTCATGCTGTCCTCTCTTCCTAAAGGTATCCTATTTGCAACACCCTGTCACCTAATTTGAGTTAGACATATGGGCTGTTAGAGATGAGCTGGGATTATGGCATTTCTAAGTTCTGCCTGCACCACTGTTGCTACTGCAAAATTTCACACACCCCTTCATGCCTGGTCCTGCTTTATTCATCATAACAATGACCAATTAAATAGTGTAAACCAGTTCCAGGTATTCCAACAAAAAAATTACCTTTTCTTTTCCAAAACAAGTCTAAACAACATTTTCATTAAAATCCACTATGGTAGATCAAATGTACTTTCTCATCCATCATCAGCAATAGCAGTTGTATACCTGAAGCAAGCAAGATGCTGGGAGGGAGAGCTGCCTTGTAGAACTGACAGAAACTCAGTCCATTTTGAGCTTTAAGTTAACATTTTCAAAGTGCTGAAAGGATTTTGAAAGCCTCAGTCTCCAAGAAAGCGAATACAACTTTGATACATAGGTCACTTAGCCACTGTTAGCCTTACTCCATTTCAGACAGACTAAAGGTATCATGTAAAGAGCAAAAGGGAGACTTCTTGTTTTCCTTTTAGTGCAGGGGTCAACGGAGGATGTGCTTTCTTAGAAACCTTTGTATACTCTCCTTCTGTTATAGTCCATTTCAGAAATAGCAATTTTGTCACCTTCTTTAACAATAACACCACCACCACAAAAAAAGCAACAACAAAACCAACAAAAACAAACACACAAACACAAAACCCAAACTTTGGAAGATCTAAGATTTTTAAGACATTTCTTCCTAGCACAGTTGGGATGTTGTTTTTTTTTTTTTCTTTCAAATGTTCTGCTTATTCAAAATACATAGAAGAAATCAATCCAACAGGTTCAACAAAACAAAACAAAACAAAAAAACCCAAACAAATCGTACCCCAGTGTGTTTAATCAGTTTTCACTTCCTTATCTCTGATCCCACGAACCTAAACACACTCTACCTATCTGTAAGTATCTTTCAGGCAGAAGAATCTAAAGTAAAAGGCTCTGTGTGTATATCTGTGTGTAGTGGGAAGCTTGTTTTGGTTTATTTTCTATTATTTCTTAAAAAAAATCCACACTGTTTAGACCATTTTTCATAGAAACACAGATATTTCCCTCTGGTATCCAAGAAAGCCTATATAGTCCAATCTTTAATCTCTGCAAAGAGTCCCTGTCAAACAATCCAGAGGAAAGTGTGGATCCATTCAATAGAGTTGGCAAAGAACAACTCTGCCCCATGACGTGTCTTCTTCCACACAGGTGTCCCAGAGACTGTCCAGTGTATGAAGTTAAAACAACTCATCCAAAATTGGTCACCTGTAATAATAATTCTGTCTTTTCTCAGTCCCAGTTTATTACGCCCTCATTCGCAGAAATACAGTGTGAAAATGAGCTTCCAGTTTAAGTAGACATAGCATTTCAACTTCATGAACTTGGAGTTTCCCAACTTTTAATGATAGAGATCTTGCTGCTTGCATAGCATGAGAAGCTGTGTATCTACAAATTTATGCAAATCAGACCATAGAAAGGGGACAAACACAGCTGTTCAGAGTTCTGTTTGGTCCTAAGACTCTTCATTTTAAGCCACTTATTCAAGTTTTCTGTCACCTGAAAACATCTGGAAATATCTGACAAACTGGTATTCCAGTCATTACAATAGTTATCTTCATTTTCTTTTCACTTGTCGTTCCAAATACTCGGTGTACCTTACAGTATTCTGGATTCACCACCATGCGAAATTTGGGGATCAAAATCCGTCTTACACATATTTTTCTATGTACCAGTATGTGTAATATTCATTCCAACTGTAGCCCCTGTGTGCTGCTTTAACTACAGTAATTACATCTAGCATAAAGTCTGATAACTTTATTTTTCTCTACCTGAACCTATCTCTTCTCCTGTTGTTTCTCAGACATCCCTTCTTGTCAGAACTAGCATCCATTTCTCCCTTCCAAAACAACCCACTGCTTCTGTCAACCAACTCCAAAAGCCACAAAATATTGCATTTCTTTAATTAGGTCACTAGCCTTCAAAGAGTGAACTTTGTTAATGTTCCCTATTGACATCCCCTGCCTCTGCAACCCCACAACTGTAAATGCTTTTCCAAAACACCTTCTCTTCTGCATTGGGAGCCAATTTGTATATTGCAATTTCAAGAGAAAGAAAACATGCCCTTAGTGATGCTTGGGTCAAACACCAATAATTTTTAAAAAAAGCATCCATGTATCTCAGACTAAATAAAAACTAAGTTTAGAAGTTAAAGCTTTTTGCATTTTGCAAAAAGAAAATGTAAGGGAGATGGGCTTTTCTCAGAAGCCCAGACATTTGCTTTTTGCCTGAGAAAGAACATTTTCTACCGTTTCTTGTTTAACAAATTTCACTTATTTTAATCTTTGACATCTCTGGAGTTCACAGTGTACTGCCAGCTGACACAGTGACATCTGCTAGGGTGGGCAGAAATAATTGGCAGAGTCCTGACAGCTGCTGTGGCTTGCAAGACTGCCTTTTAGGGGAGGACATGCAAAGAAAATTTGTAGCAAAAAGCTTTTCTCATCCTCACCCTCTGCTATTAAAGCATTGTACATTCACAGCAAAAATAATGAATCCTCTCATTAGAAAGTAGCCTCATAATTTAAAAAATAAATTCCAAGGTTGGTCAGCTTCTGGAAATTGGCAGAGTCAGTCAGACCTTTACAAAGTAAACAAATGTTACTGGGCCCAGCTTGACTTTTGTCACTTTAAGATCTGTGTGGCTCAAATGTATCCGTGAATTTATCCTCGCATCATTTCTATGAGTAAAACACATAATTCTTGGTAGACAGATGTAAAAATGAGACCTGGAGACTTTGAGAACAAAACAGAAAATGTGCTTCAATAAGTCTTAACTCTATTTTCAGATAAGTCAGTAGGAATTTTTTATTTTGGCAGCAGAGTTACGCCTACACTAAGGGCTTCTGAAAATCAGATCAGAAGCAAATTGCCCAAAGGAGATTAACAGGAAAACTAGGAACTGACCTCTGACCTCCTAAACTTCAGGCTAGTGCTACTGCCACAACATCATCCTCTCCACAAAGCCACAGTAGTGGCTTATAATGCTTTACAATGAATGATGTTACGGTGCACACTTCAGCACTTGCTACATTGCTCTACATGAAACTGTATTCAGCACTTCGTCTTTTCAGCACTTGAGTTCAAGGTCTGCATTCTCCTGAGAACCACATAGGCATATAAATCCCAGTCAACAGTTCAAGTCAACTTTGTATCTATAATTAAAAACGAAAAGGCTACTTAGCAAAAACAAACAAACCAACCTCTGAAAATACCAAGATGGTGAAAAACAGACAACCAAAACCAGTTAATTCGTAAGTTTCTCAGATAACTACTGTTTTCCAAGAGTGGATGTAAGGGACTGGATGCAAGTGGACTGCCTGTACATTTAGACGATGCTAATGTCCTTCAGAAGGTCGGTGTTTGTTCAATTACTGTGTCACCTCAACACAGCACAGCTACTAAAATCAACACATTCATGAAGAGATACTCTTCAATGTCATGGCACTAACTAATGGAAAGGGTACTTCAACAAGCTGGATAAACCCTTGCATACATCCAGTCAAGGAAGGAGTCCATAAGTCTTTGCATAATCGAATCCCAGCACCTGTGACTGCAGCAAGTACTAAGTGGAAGAGTGTATTGTACAGTAAGGAGAGGTGATCCATCAGCTGTTGTGCTGAATTATTTAGTCTCTACTGGCATGTAACTCACAACTGCATTCTAAGAGCTTTATTTAAACTGCAAACTTCCCATCTGAGTCCTCTACAAACCCTGTTCTCTCATTAAGCTGGGAACGTGACTGCTCTCCAGCACATATAATATTATTGTGAAGAAAAGAAGCTTCTTGAGTGAAGACATCAGACTGTCAAGCAATTCCATTTTCAGTATGCACATGCTGAACACTGCTATGAATCCAGATCTTTCAACGCATAATCAGCAGGGTTTACAGCTACAAAAATACGGCTCATACATTCTACTTTTTTCTCAAATAAGGTCAAGGATGGTGGGTTCTAGAGGGAACAGACACCGTATCACTGTTGAAAATGTTTCTCAATCACAACTCTAGCTAAAATATCCAAAGAATCAATAATTACTTTTTTCCTTGTTGTTTGCACCTTGCTAATTGAGTGGGTTGCTATTGAAACAGATGCTTTCCAAAAGAGACCTTTCTTAGCCTCTGGTGCTGCAGACTGCTGTGTAATGTACCAACCCACTGATCCATGCTGCCTTCAATTTTCTTTGATGTTTCCTATTTTTCAAATGCTGAAGCACAATATTAACCTTGCAAGTGTAACACCTATTTCTAACATAGTCACCTCCTGCAATTTATTTGGGCAAATTTTCCAAAGACAGAACTTTACACAAGGAGACCTTCTGTGTGCATGCTGTGTCTAAAATAAATAAATAAATAGATAAATAAATGTCATCTTTTAAGTCTCGTTTTGAAGACAGATCACGTTATCCCATCAGCTGGAGACTACATCAATGGTTGTGACTTAGTTGCTTTATAAAACATTCTCTGAACCTAGGATGAGAGGCACGTTATACACAAAGAATAGTGTGTTCAGGAAATATACATTGTATATCTACAAAATGGGCCATATCCCACTGCCATTAAAATTGATGGGAGTTTTGCCATTCACTTCAATAGGACCAGTAGCAGTATATAAAGATGAATTGGCTATAAGTGCACACACTGGCGCTTTATGGGTGTGACAATATAAAAGACCTGTGTGAAGTAATGAATTATAACAGTGCTGGGGATGTCAATCTTCCTTCTTCTACCTTCAGTGGCTGTATCAGGAACATTAAACAGTTCCCTGGTTAGCCATAGAATCATAAAAATTACAGATAAAAAAAAATGCTATTAAGTCTACTTCCTGCCAACACAAAATTATGCCTGCTTGTATCTTTTCTAATCCTCTGTGCAGTCTAGTTTTACACTACTCAAATGTTCTGGCATTTTCTACTCCCTGTAAAGAATTATTCTATCAGTTACTTAATCACACACTCAGCAAAACCAGATTTTTACTATAAAATAAATCAACAAAGCCAAAAAAAAAAACTATCAAAACCATAATATGTCTCTCTGAATTTCCTCTTATCATCTTATTTCACTTTGGGACAATTAGAAAAACACTTTTTGAGAACTCTGTCAGTTACAGATTTCCCTGCTTTTCATAGCCCACCACATCCAAATGCAGGAAGTAGCAGTTGTTCCTGGTGTGGTAGTGAACACCAGCAGGCAGGGACATGAACTTATCATTTACTTCTCTGAATTTCAAGCAACATAATTCCAGAACTGTATTCCAGTGGGCACAAGAAAACTGAAATCTTTGAGGTGAGGTTTTAGCAGTTTATGGCAGGCATATTGGAGACTTACCAAAGCAAGGAACGGGAACTAGTGATACAGGAGACTCTTTTCAATATGTTCACAATGCACACACAACACCAAACCCCTTGATACAGGCAGTCCTTGTTTGTCAGCCAGATTGAACAAGGAGTTTGGGGGCACAGTTATTTCTGGGCAAAATCTAATGAAAAGTTCTGTCTAGAAACCACCATTTAATTCTCAGTAATACACGCATGCTTGTCTTACTGTTCTCAAGAAGGCAGAAATCATTTAAAAAATGAAGCTACCATTCTGTTGTTACTTTAATGTTGCTCCATCTACTCCCTACTGCGCATTACACTTCTGGGTTTTACCTTGTTTTAGTTATGGCAGAGCACCAGCCTCCTTCCTCTTTTAGGGTAGGACATTAATAAGCACTGAGAACGCTAAGAAAAAAGGGAGGAAAGTGCATCTAAAATATATGCTACATTTTTATGTGCCTCCAGATCAAGGGACACTGAGCAGGTTAGGATGCTGCAAGGAGAGCTACTCAGAGACAGAAGCATTGCCTTGTTAGTCTGTGCTTTACTAAAGCACGTCAGAAGATGGTCTGAAAGGCATTCATTCATTCCAGAGCCCCACTGAAGCAAGACACTGGCCTCTAGAGATCTCCCCAGTAGCAAAGAAAGTTCCTGGAGACAAAGGGAGCATCAGGAGGAGTCATCTCAGGGCCCACACCTGACACATCTTACACCAGAATGGCACAAGTGACTGAGACACAGCAACAGGTAACACAAACCTCTCTTGGATCATTGTGGGAGCTGCTCTGACACTGCATGTAAATGAGCTTCTTGCCTATTTTGACTGCTCTGTTTGAGTAGCCTTGTCAGAAGTCAGGTCAGGCCAAACAGTCATGGTCAGCACAGATGAAAGCCATACATCAGTGAAGCTGCATTTTGGAAAGAACAAGCTAAGAATATCATTAATCAGTTGAAGTGCCAGACTCAGTCAAATTTGGGTAGCTGTGCTGCCTTCTAGTGCTTCTATCTGCTTCAACAGTTCGCAACTTTTGCAGCACTTCTTGCTATAGAATTATTACCTGTGGTTTCAGGGCAGCAGATCCATTTCTCCTGAGACTGTGAAGGGTTACATCACCATGGCACACCAGTAAGTGACCATGATACTGCCACATCCATATGATCATCGCGAAGTGAAAGAGTGAGAAAACATTAATGTAAATGACCACCTTAAACATAGCTGTACGGAGTGGAAATTCTTCAATGAAATACAAAGACTGGCAGAAAAGCCAGCTTTATGTTCCATCCCTTCCTCTCAAGAATAGATGCGACTTTTTGATCAGGACATTTTATTTTGGTACCACCTGAAACACATTTTTTAAATGGAGCCATGGGAGCTCTATGATGTTTGCTCGTGTTGAAAACCATGTACAACTGCTAAGAAAATAAAACCTCCCAAGGCCATTAGAACTTGACCTCAAATCTTGGGAGGCAACCAGGAAGATCAGTCGATGAAAGCTTTTGCTGACAAATGTTTCATGATTGCTACGATCTGTCTTAGAAAAAAACCCTATTTTTAGTCAAAAATCAGGCAATGGGCACAGAGCAGCACCATCTAAAAGCTAAGACTAGTAACTGCAGATGCCCTGTGCTCTCTGATCCAACTTTGACAAACTGATAACTGAGAACTTGAAGTTTGACTTTTACCTGGAAGTTAAGTGACTACCAGTATATGCTGTTCAAGTTTCCCCTGGAAGAAAGATTCTCATTTGTAGCCAATACTGCATAAAGTTAAATCACCCTATCAGTAACCCATATTCTACTACAAAACAGACTATTTAAGCCAAATCAGAATCTCAAAATTTCCTTCCACCAAATCAGCTTTTTCTGATAGGTACACTGCACCGATACAGACATTCATTTTGCAAGAAACAGGTAGCAATACTCTATTTAAATATCCATAGCTAATTTAAACACCCTGCGAATATAAAGCAAGCCTCCCGCAGTTTTCACGATAGATGTCCTCAGAAGACATTTTTTTCCTAAGATAGCCAAAGGAACTAAGGAGATCCTCCCATCCCAGCACAGGGAACTTGGCTCTCCCCCAAAGGATCCCTCCTCTCCCAACGCCCAGACACTCACAGACCTTTGCCTGTGCAGGGTGCAGCACCGCTGCTCTTCCATGCTGAAAGCCATGGAATCTCCAGTATTTCACATTTTCTTCCGCTGCTGTAGTCTTGATCTTTCCAATTTTACCCCTCTTTCAGTGTGCTTCCCCTTCTCTTTGCACATCTTGCTAAGAAAGCCAAGAGTTCATTAGTCCCCTAGTTGACTGTAACAGTCCACGGCCATTGGTGTGTAATCTGTTTTTCCACTCTGTTCCACAGTGGAGAATGCTTTTGACAAGCCGTAATTGAATTGTGCCAGATGTCACTGAATAAAGGGTAAAATGTGGCAAATGCTGCAGCTGCCTTTATATAAGGCTTTCACTTCTTATCGTGCCACCTACCCTCCCCTGAAACTAACAGGGAAATTACTTTTTGTATGTTTGAAAAGGGAAGGGCAGAAAAACACAATAGTATTTGAGCTCCAGTTATATCTGCTGCCTCTGAGGGATACTGGCACTGATGTGTGCTATACACATGATTGTGAGTAGTTGCACAAACACTCTTGATTGCCCTCATTAGAGATAATGAAGATTGCTCTGGTGACTCCACAATCCAGCAAAAATGGTCATTTTCTTGCTTTCATCTTGCTCATTGCCTAATCCCATGGGCTGCAATTCCCTCTAAGATAGCGAGGCTGGCTTGTTCACTGCCCCATTTCTATCAGAGGAGGCAGGACATAGTAAAGAATTCAATAAAAAATCCCTAGGAAAAAAAGGTATAAAAAGGGAAAATGTTGCAGCCTTGTCCTGAAGGTGAGCACAAGTCATCTTGGGACATCAGAAATACCCAAGAGGTACCTGAACGGACACAAAATCTTTTCAATAAGTACCCTTGGGTGGAAGCTGCTTCCCCACACCTGCAAACCTTGTCCCTTATCTCTACAGGCATGCCTCCCATCCCTTCTGCTTTTCCCTTCCCCACCCCTTCTCCCTCCACATGTGCTTATCAAATCCCTGTCGTCAGCCGGAACCCATCAGAACAGAAAAACTCCACAGTGATCTGGACTAGTGTTCATCTGCACCAAACCAAAATAAATACTATTTATTAATCTGCCTAATTTTTTCCCTTCCTTTTTGATGTATTTTCAGACTAGCTGAAAAGAAATTCCAGGAGATCAGCAAAGGGTTATGCAGAACTCGGTGCAGCTTCTACTTATCAGGAGGCCCTGCTGCATAATTTAGGTCTAAGGTAATGTAGTTCACAGGGACCTGCCCATACGCCGAGACTGAGCGAAGTTCAGTTTTCAAAGTTGCCTTTGTTCTTTCTCTGATCACCTAGCCTGCATTCTCCTCAACCATTCAGTTTAACCACGTATTTCAATTCCATTCCTGAGTAAGTTACATTGTTGGCTTTCCATTTCAATTTCCACAGGGCAAATAAAACTGATGGAAAGCTTTTTGACGAAGGTATTGTTATTTCATCCAGTAGCCTGAGATGACTTCAAATCTGGATATAACATTTAATGTTTCTGGGACAGATGCTGTTAGGTCTTTTCATTGTAACACAATATCATCTGCATACATTAGTAACTTCTGTGCCTCAAGTTGCATACGCTTTATATCCTCTTCAGTTTTCAGAGACACTGCTGACGATATAATACCACAGGGGCACCTCAAACATTTTTCATCACAAAGCAGGAGAAAGGATAACCATGGAAGACCATGCACCAAAGGGGCAGAGTACCTTATACATTTATTTCCTTCAGCAAAAGGTGCAGCAGCAAGAAGGCAAACTGCCCATCCTCCTCATAGTCACAGAAACCTGAAGAAACAAAGCTGCCACTCAAAACCAGCATCTGCTTTTAAGCAACTGAGATTTTCTTCAGTTCAAGTACTGTGCTTCTGCATGCTCCCCTCTCACTGCTCTAGATTCTAGGGACAGGACCTTCCCAGCAGCCACATGCTCAGTGGGGACAAATGTTGAGTGCTCCGTGATCACAGGCGTGCGGACAGAGAACTGCTGTGAACGCAGAGTTGAGGCTCATCAGTGTAACAAGGTGAGCGGAGAGTAAAGGCATTGGAAAGTCAACCGAATTTTTCAGAGACAAAAGGCAGCTCAGTCACAGTTGTAACAAGTATTTCTGAGCTCATAGCAACAGAATCACTGGAGAATTTAATGTAGAACTACTGCATTTCCAGCATTGTAACACAGAGCTCCTTACAGAAGACTTCAGGCGATGAACTTTATTCCTGCCTTTGTTAACAAGGTGCAAAATCACCCATTTGGTGGTTTTTTTTCCAGTATTCACAAATTTATATTCTTTTGTATTCAGAAAAAAAGTCCCAAACAAATCTGCACTAACAAATTGTGTTTGTTATTGTAAAAATCTTGTAGTTACATGTATACATAGAGATGTAGTACACACAAAATATAGGAAATATATAAACGCAGACAGTCTCTTACACACACACATTTCCACATAAGCAACTCATCTACCAGAAAAAAACCTGCTCTTTAAAACACTATTCCTTAAAAACATCTATTGTAAGTTTCAATCAGAGAAAGGACTCCTCTTTCCTTGGCAAGGAATGAAAAGGCTTAATTCTACTTCAAGATAAACATTCAACCTAATAAATACACCGTTAGGTGATCCATTCATAGGCATAATTCAAGCACTGACAGATCAGAAGTTTATATGTGCATATGCAGGAACATATGCACATATGTCTATATATTTATCTATAGCACTGTGTAGCAGAAATGAGGACACCTACAAACATTATCAGTAGATGTTCTCACTGGGACTCTTTCTGTATACACGAATTCACGTAACATTTTTTAACTCCGTGGATAAGCCACTTCTCCAGATAGTCTGTTTTGCTTGTCATGAGTGTAATTATGTAACAAAACTCTCTGAATACTGTGCTATTATTGTGGTTATTAATCATTCTGCTTTCAAATATGTGCTCTAGAGACTGATGGATGTACTGTATTATGCAACAAACTGAGTACCAAAGCTAAACACATCTAAATCTACTGTCTTAAGGATGTTTCATTGTAATTTACTCCTTCAATTTGTACTTTTGTAGGCTCAAATATACATTAAAAAAAAAAGCTGGTGTCAATATAGATGTTGACCTTTGCAATAGTAAACAAAAGACAGTTTTTAACCAGTAAACAACTTAGCAAATAGGAAACCTGCTTTGCCAGTGCCTGAAATAGCGCTTAAGATGACAGACTGCATACAAATCAGTTTTTACAGGAAAACAGATTTCTAGATGTGTCTGAGAAAGAATGCAGGATTTCCATGACTTCAGACCACTGAACCATTTATTTTAAAATATACTGCATTAAAACCAAATTAGTAATTAAAAAGTAAAATCAAAAAACCATGCAAAAAGCCCTGCTGCATTATGCCTCTATCTAGGATGCAAATCCATCTAAGAGCATCACCCTGAAAATGATACAAAGCTCCCCTGACTTCATAAGAACTTCACATAGGCTCACAAGTCTGCATCAAAAGGCACACCCGGTATTTTAAGCTACACTAAGTGTCAGCTTCCTTTTTATTAGGCAGCAGCTGACACAAAACTGCAATGCTCTAAATTCAGTTGCCTTGGACTTGTTCATATACACATACTACATTAGAAATAAATATTAATTTATCACATATCTCTTTTAAAAAACTAACAGGCATCAGATGGACTAAATTTTCTTTAATTTAGCTACATACATTGGACCCCATGCTCTCCCTTTCTCTGGGAGAACCAGAAGTTCATGCTGTTGTGTGCCAGTGAGAAAAGTGAATTCCTGAGAAAGGGCTTTGGCCATTTCACTTATGTCTACAGGTATAACATTACTGCAGGAGTGCAGAATGAGATTTATCACATCGCTGTTTTCTGCCTTCGAGAGCGTGCATGTAGAATAGACCAGAGATCCACCAGGACGCAATGCTTTAATAGCAGACCTGCAAATAACAACAACAATAAAAAAATCAACATAAGCCGTGACATACCGAGGGGAAGGGGGAACATGCAAGACTTATAAATCTAGAGTTATAAATAGGTATACATATAAATGTGAAAAATAACGAAACCATCTTAACAGCCTATAATCGACAGCTCAGGAAACTAGCTGGTATGCATTTTGCTTTCTCATTTCTTAATGTATACACAGTTAACTAAAGTTATTTTTTTGTACAACACTGACAAGTAGAAAGCAGCGTCCATTCAGAGTTGCAGAATATACTTCAAACATTTATATGCACCGCATAACTGGAAAATGCTGCAACTGCGCATACAAAATGGGTTACAGCACACCAAAAGTGCTAGTTAGATATCACACTTTGCTAGCTGCTTGCGTGAAAAAATATCAGAATGTACAGTTGCACTAACAGCCTGAACTAATAACTGGGCTGTACCTTTAAAACATTTCTGCAAATTCTGCAACTTCTTTAGCAGGTAAGTGGACTCAGGGGTTTCACTGAGCTACTGATTTCCTAAGGAAATATGACTTCTTGATGGATCATGCTGTCTGTTAACATGCCCTTCACCTATTAACCTGTTGACAATTTTTTACTAAACACAGGCAAAATAGCGGCTTAAGATTTCATGTTTCCTGAAAGCTTCATGACTGCTAGTGGATGAACAGAAGAGATTCTTTTTTACTTCCTCACAGAAATAGAGTTGAATAGACTATTTACTTTCCATTAAAGCAGATCTGCAAGGTCTTTTTTCAGACAGATAAAATATAACCTGTGAAAGTATAGAAATGAGATACACAATTCACATTCACTAACTGCAAATTAAAGCACTAAGGAGAAAACCCCCAAACCTTGCACCGCAGAACAGCATTCTTCAAATCGGGTGCCATCACGTAACTAAAAGATACAGCTATGCTAGAAGTTCATTTGCTATTAAAATGCTCTATTAAGGTAATCCCTTTTAATCATCAGCTTTGGAGCCTTCAAGGACACAATGGCTCAAAGACTGAGTTGTAACCTAGTATTCAAACAGTTCACCTCACTGCTTCTGGAGAACAGATAGTATTGGGCTGAAGGAAATACCACATCAAAATAGAACTGCTCCCTACACAACACTTATTTTGTTTAAAAACAAGAGAATCTGAGCAGGTTAATGCTGTTACTCAGCTTGTGACTATCTGAGAGACAACAAGGCAGGTACTCAGGGCACTGCAAGTGAGTCACTGGGAATGTGGCAGGTGCACAAGGGCAGAGCAGATCCTGGAAGCATGGACTCATGGAGCACAATGAAACACACACTGTCATGCTGCGTAGAAAGAGTAATCTTAGATTGGCAGGAATTACTGACCATACTCTATTGAGCCTCCCCCAAAAAATCTACAGGGAAAAATTAAAAGGAGGAAAGGAAAGGAAAGGAAAGGAAAGGAAAGGAAAGGAAAGGAAAGGAAAGGAAAGGAAAGGAAAGGAAAGGAAAGGAAAGGAAAGGAAAGGAAAGGAAAGGAAAGGAAAGGAAAGGAAAGGAAAGGAAAGGAAAGGAAAGGAAAGGAAAGGAAAGGAAAGGAAAGGAAAGGAAAGGAAAGGAAAGGAAAGGAAAGGAAAAAGGAAACCACAAAACCACATCCTCAAACTAAACAAGGTGAGCAGTCCCCCCCAACGCAGCAAGCTTTATTCCAAGCCCAGGGAAACAAATGTGATGCCATTGAAATGGCAATTCCACCAGAGACAAGCTGAGAACTTGCTAAGGGTGATTTCTGAACAAAAACAGTTGAGAAAGGAAAGAAGAAAATACAAGGGGGAAAAGACAAATCCTTTCAACAGGATTGGGCCTTTTCAGGAAAAAAAAAAAAAAAATCAATGAAGAAAAAAGCCTCATCACAAGCAGGATCAAAGCAGATCACAGATCAAAGCTACTCTGAAAGTTCTGTCTGAAATAATAAGGAAACACCAGGACAAATGACTGTTTCAGATAGAGATGATACAACTCTGTTCACCTTCCCAGGTGAAAACTCCTTTGTATCATACCCAGTCTTTTTCTCTGGGGAATGTATATAATATTTTGCTCATTTCTTCTATGAGTCTTGGTTACATTAATCAGCAAGCCAAATATGTATTTTACTGGAGTCTATACTACTCCAATTTTAGTTATCATAAGAGAAGGAGCTCTGTCAACAGATGATGCTCAAAGAAAAAAAATCAGTGTTTAATACCTTTGTTGTATCAGTCTTCAGTAAAAAGACAGAAAGTAAGCAGATCGCTAGCACATTTAGTGACCAGTTCAAGGTCAGCCTGTTATTGGTAAAAAGGATGTTAGAGAACTTACACTGTCCGAATACTTTCAGTTTAACTGGGTCTAGTGGGTTCATTCGGGGATATTTCCAAAATTAGCTAAAGCTATCACAAAACTGTAAGCTTATCTCAGACCTGAGTAGCTTTTTAGAGTCTGTAAAAACGTTTAAGAACATCTTAGGCACAAGTTGATATGGGACGACACTTACAATGCCACCTTGAGACAGTAAAACAGGAGCAGGTGCCATCCTCACGTCCCTTCCAAATCCTGTTTTCTCAAATTCTGCAGTTACCAGCATGCGTTTGAATTGCCCAGCTCCAGATATTCATCCTCCCTCCCCTCCGCATTCCAAGACACATCTACTCCTCAGCAGGCTACAGAGGCACCAGTTCTGGATCTGAGGCCCTAAGCTGTCTCCACTGTCTCTCCAGCCACCTTTCTCACTTGCAGTCATCCTGCTGTGGCTGCAGCTGTCCTTGTGAAAGGCCAGGGCTTATGCTGCTGCCCTCTGGCCTGTCTGAGCAACAACAGCGCACCCAGATGTATGGAAGGTAAGTATCATAAAGCAGAACAAAAATGTACAACCTTCTGTTCTCATGAACAAGCCAGCAAGAGAACAGCACACTGATCCTGTCTCCTTGGCCTCCTACCAGCTCCGGAAAACATAAAAACACTTTTTACCCTGTGTATTAGTTGCTTGCTTACTAGCTTTCACATTAGAACTCAGAACATGGCTGAAGTCTAAATGGGCTCTCAAAGTTGAGCTGGTCTTAGAAGTACTATAAGAAACCATCTACTTTACTAATTTTCATAGAATTTCTCTCTCCAGCTACATCTTTTCTGTGCATACAGCAGTGCTGAGCCATGAGAGGGAAGCTAGTTGTCTTGGAAATGTGAAAGTGTTTTTTGCATGACAATCAAGATGTACTCTTAGCACAGCTGAAGATTTTACTCATAGAAGCTGCCAACGGCAACTGCTTTCCTATCTATAAGATGGGTACTATGTGAACATTTAAACAAGTGAGAAAATATTTTTACCATGTAAAAGTGGAAAAGGTAAATACCAGAAACACAGACATAGCTACAGCTGACATGGTTAAAAGCCTGGACACTTGCTAAGTGTCCTTTTTTTACCATATATAAAGTAACAACTATTCAAGTCAACACTTTCAAAGGCACCTGCTCCTACAACTGAGTCATTGACACAATGATTCATCAGATGAAAAAGTAACACAGGTTTCTGAACAAAATCCTGAAAAATCTCACACCAAAAATCCCTTAACTCTAAGCCTCCTTAGCCTGGGAATCTTCACCGGCCCGTGACCCAGAAAGGTTAGGCTGCTCAGTGCAGTTATCTTTATTCTGAAGCTAAGTAATGAATTAAAATATCTGAGGAGGATTACTTTCCACCGCAAGGTTAATCAATGTATCTATCCATCTTGTCAAGTTCAGCAACAGTTGTTTCAGTGGCTGTATTCAAAGTCAACCGACAGCCATACCCCTTATTAAGCCGTGCCTGGCTTTTGATGAACTTGCACTGAGCTGCAAAATTCAAAGTGAAGAAGTGCTGGGCTCAAAGTCACAGGGTGATACTGTGCTGGGCTAAGCAGATTCAGGAAGTCTGGTCCCCTCGTCATCAGCACAACAAAGAATCCATCCATAAGAGAATTTGTGCAAATAAATTTAAGACTGGTCTTCCTCTACAATCACTGCAGGGAAACATGCTTATGCCAGGGATGGGTCAGAGCTGGAGCATAAGTGATAGACATCTAGCAGAACCCACCACTGCTACTATGACTCCACCATCTAAGAAAGTAAGATTCCTCTTACATTAGGTATGTTGATTATCCCCCAAATCCTTACTTAAAGGTTAACTCTTAGCTGAAGGAATTTGGTGCCTGTTATAAGGTACTTTGTAACTTGCAAAAAGGGGCTCCAAATCTAGAATGAACAAAAAGAATGCTATAGAATATATATATATACATAGAATGCAGAAGACCCTAAAGTATTTTTTCACCTTCCTCTTATTATAATACATTGTTTAAAAATAAAATACATTACTTCAAGGTAACCAATCTGCAGGTTTTTTTCTCTTAGTAGTACAGATGATCTTCATATTTATTAAAGAAATAAAATTTTCAGTTTAAATATAGTTCTGGCTATAACTTTAAATTCATGTAAATACATTTACCATAATTAATTTTACATGCAACAGGCACTAATACTGCAAAGTTTCAAGCTCCATACGGAGAAACATAAGAATACGTGTTAAAAGCACATCCTGGAGCATCATGACTTGTTCACGTTTCCCTATAACCGTTCTTGTTTTAGTAACATGACAACCCCTTAGTACTTGCAATCAAGACCCTAAAGAAGCAACACCACTGTTGGCAGCTGACATGTCTAACTCAACTTTTATGTTGCATGATATCATACTACACCACTGCAGAAGGGTGAGGTTATTCGTTTAGTGCCATGATAGTCAAGGCCTAGCAGAAATTACTAAAATTGGTGAAATGTACTACAATCCATTGACATGCCCTGTTTAGCATCTAAGACCTGTACACAAGGTTACACAAGACCTGTACATAAGATTTTTAAAAGAAATCTACGATTTTGAAACAGTTTTATTGAGTTTGTTTCTCAAGATTTACATTAAATCTTGCAATGGAGAAGATGCTAACAATACACTGGAGTATAATTATTTAATATTTTAATATTTAATATCTCAGGGAAAAAAAAGACCACTCAAGAGCCACATGACAACTCTCAAACCAAAAAAAAAAAACCTTACATGCAACTACAAAATAGTTAGCAAGAACCCAAAAAGGGGATTTTTCACACTTACAGAAAATTAAACACGATACGCTGACATTTTGTTTATTCTAAAAGTCTTAGTGTTTCAAACATCCTTTTAACAACAGGTAGACAATAATTTCATAGCACAGTTAGCACCTGCATGTCCAGCCTACTCCTCGTCTGCTTGGGTTTATGTTGCATGCCATCGGAAGGGTCAGTATTAATTATATTAATCGTTCAACCATTTTCAGTATTAAAGTAAAAAGATTACATATATTTTAGGGCCATTTTAAAATAATATAACATTTCAATAGTGCCATCTTTTGGCAAATGGGATGTATTTCTGCTCAATATGCAAGATAATATCTGATCAGAATAAATACTGCCAACCCTTTTATAAACTATTCAAGAAACAAAGCATCTCAAGATGCATTTGCTTTTATCCTCAATCTTATTCTTTTCACTGATGAAAGATATCACACATTTTCTTCTTCCTCTTACAAGAGTCCAAACATATTATGGTAATATGGCCTACATGTTAAGGGTTTTGTTCTGTTTTTTTTCTCCAAACCAAGTCAAAATGATAAGGAAATTCCTCCTCCGCCAAAATATCAATTTTTTTAATACTTTGTGATGGGCTGTGACAGAGGTGCACAGGAGACAGGGACACTGGTTCAAGTATCCTTTCTGTACCCCAGGCATGTACCGCTTCTGCTTTTCTCTGAGTAAGCTTTGCTACACTAGAGAGACATTGCAGTTCAGAATAATCATGGTAGCAAAAGGAGAAACATAAAGTGAGCTGCTTTTTTTCAGCATTAAACTGAAGTATTAATTAATGTAGACACAGCCACAAAAACAAACCAACCAACCAACAAAAATAACAACAAACCCCACCAAGAAACCCGCAAACCACCATAAACTCCAAAACCCCAACCTGTACTGCTGTAGCCACAATCTCTTCCCAAAATTCTGATAAATAGCATTTCTATAGCAAACAATTCTAAATTATGCTAAAGCAAAGACTTAATCTTCAGTTTAACGTTACTGAGCTTTCTCGTCGAACGCATGGTGACTTCTGAAATACTCGTCCTGTTAACACACGGCTGTGTGATATTCTTCACAACACCAGAACTGCAGTGCCCTTGTGATGATAACAGGTTGGTTTATTTCCCATTATCAGACTTAAGTGCCACAAGTGTCAACAGAAGGCTCAAGAATTTTTCTTCCCCTCTCAAAGTTGCAGCTGCCTTGCACACTCATCTGCCAGGTTTCAGCACACCCAGTACCATCAGCAGCAAGGCTGTTTCTAGCTGGCCAGCCTCCAAGAGTCAGAGGTAGCCCACTTCTCCTGCTGTGACAAACCTTCAACCCTTCTGTCATTCTAGTCATCCCAGAACTACATTCTTGCCTTACACACTCTCAGAGGTCCAACTCTTCCCAACTTAAACTCCTTATTTACAAGAAGAAAAACATATATAGCCCAAGCAGAACCTTCTCAGCTATGGAAGGGAGAACAAAAGACCTTTGAAGCCCTTTGTGCGACAGACTGTCACATCGCTTTGGAGTTAACATTTTTCATTACAGCTTATGAAGGACACACATACACAGAAGGGACTGAAGTTGAAATTAAAGAAAAATTTGAGTCTGAATTTAAATCTGTGATCCCAAACCAGCTACCTGGCTGCTGGATAGCTTCTTTGTTTATTTGTGCATTTATTTATTAATTCAATAAACTTTGTTTTGCAACATACCATGAAGGACTTGATCTGTAAGTTGATCACAGGGTGCAGACAAAGGCTTAAGCAACTAGGCAGTACTTAAAATCAGAGACTATTTATTTGAACATCTCCGATGGAAGACAAAATGGAGTCACAATGATGGCCACAGCACTCTTTGTGAAGAAATCCAAACCAACCATGAGTCTAAAAAACTCAGTAAAACGACTCATACCTTAAGCAATATAACCAACAGTGTTTCAGGGAATGGCACAGCACAAACATGCCACATTTAAGCATAAAAAATTAGAACAAAAAATAAGGTCTATCTGTTCAGTCAGCAGGTATCTAACCACTTTCATCCAGAGGGGAAAGGATGCAGAGAGAGGGAACCTGGTTTGCCCAGTAAAACACCCTGAACAGCACGGCCAGTTTGGAGCCTGGGGTCAGCAGTCTATATAAACTATTCAGTTTTTCCAAGATGCAAAGTGGTTAAAGAAGGTGTCACCCACAGAAGATTTGTTGGTCCAGCAGCTGCAATTCTACAGAATTCCTAGTGGAGCTAATTGACTAGACAGTTATGGATAATGAGGGGATTAAATGGTCTGCTACAGATGAGCAAAGGGAAAAATTCCAGGGTAAGAGCTGAAGAACAATGTGATGAAGCAATCCTTAGTGTGATTTTCTCCACTTTCCTATGTGCCTTCTTTCACTTCTACACAGAAAATGGCATCTACTTAACTTCCTTCCTCACCTCACCCCTCCTCCTCTGGTGCCAAGGTTCAGAGTTCCCTCAGGTTACTCCAGAACATCTCCAAACTTCACCCAGCGAGCTCCTACACAGGAACCCAGCCCACACCGGAACAGAAATCTGTAGCACAAGACAGCTGCCACATTTCTGGAGGGACACTCTCGTGCTTCTCCTTGCCCCGTGACATTCAGCCTTGCCATCCCTTCAATGCCTAACACTAAAACTCAAGCAACTTTTATGATGGTAATTTTTTTAAGGGTTCAAGACACTGTCTCTGCAATGAACACTAAAGGCTGAGATTTTTTTTCACCAGTAGCAAATCACAAACGAAACTGAATCTCTTTGCCTGGGTAGGACACAAAGAGCTAATTATGAGTATCTTCTTTTTTACTTCATCATTAGACACAATAAAGGCTTTTGTCTTAACCAAAGCAGAAATGGTACAATGGTACCCATATGCTAAACATATTATAGTGTATTTACAAAAAAATTCTTTGACTTTAAAACAACAAAAAACCCCACAATTAAGTGCACAAAATTCCTCTTGTAGCTACATGTAGAAAACTGTGCATTTCAGTAAAAACACAGAGGTGACACTGAATGCAGTAGGAGGAATACCAGGATTTTTCTAGTAAATCACAGTATCTAATACACACTATGTGAAAAAGATTTTTTCAATAAATAAATTTAAGACTGTATGTATTCTATGGAACCACATCACTTATTTTCACATGCCAGAGAAAACAGAGCTGATTATTACTTAAGGTTTGTTATATTAGTATCCTATATTTTCACCAGAAGTTTTATCATTTATTCTAAGATATATTTTCAAAGGTCTGGACTGGAGAAAATAAAGCTGGTCCTGTGGCATCTAAATTAGCCTTTAGAGACCTAAGTTGTCAATTCTATCTGATGACTTAGGGGAAAATGTCAATCCCATTTTAATTCCCACATGTGCAGCCTGGTAAACCAGCACACAAAGTGGCTGCACAATCAGCAGTCTCTGCCCCAGTGAAGCCTGGGACTGAAGCACCAAGACAAACACCAATTAAAAGCTTTATGAAGACGCTTACACAACAGCTGGTTACTTACATATGACATTAACTAATGGTTTAAGTACCCTTTAATTCAGAAAAATAAGTTCAGAATATTTGAGTGCTTTTTATTTCTCCTACCAAGTAAGAGCATGTGCAGAGCTCTCCTACCTCCCAAATTATTCAGTGAGAAAGAAAAAAAAAAACAAACCAAACTTTTGGTAACCTTCCACTGAAAAAGACTGACAATTTCAAATACCATGTTATGATTGATATCCAAAGGAAAAATGCTCTTTATACAAAGTAAACATTACCTTTCTCTCAGTATTGCACTCCACTTGCAGAGCATTTGAAAGAGAAGATACGTATGTTACACAGAACCAGACATAGTTCCTTAAAAATCATTATATTTATAAGCAAACAGGGATTTAAATATTTCATTAACTATGAAGAGTAGAGTTTCCTGTATTTCTCCCTCCAAATTTAATGCTTCATCCTGAGTTTTGAAAAATGAGAATACATACAACTCGAAAGAGATCAACTATGAAAATGAGCATTTTGTATGGATTATTTTGCCACTACTAATCCAATGCACAATTCAAACTTCCCACGTACCCCAAACTCCCCCAAATCTATTTGCATGTGCATGTGTTAGGTATTCAAAATTATCTCCCTTGTAGCTAACTACTAGGAAGAAAAAGAGGTAATAAAGGAAAGTCAGCCAATATGTATCTTTTAAAGTCAGCCTGAGCTCCTATGAACCAGAACTCTATTAAACACCAATTAAGAGTTTTTTAATTACTGAGAGAGGTTGTGTATAGAAGAGTTACAGTAGTCTGAATGCCTTTGCTGCATTTTCTAAACATATCCTGTTGGATTTATTTCCAGCTGAACCCTAACACGGTTTCTTTCAGCTGCAGTAACTGGTGTAGGAATAATTACAACAACTGTGTTTCACCACTAAGTTCTTACGTACTCGGGCTTAACCCAAAATTTAATTTCTATCTGAGAACTGATAACACTGGTAAATTCACTTACAGGAACTACCGCATTTTGTACTAGCATACAGTATCAGGAAATGAACATTCTTTCCTTACACTGCAATTTGTTTTCTGCATGAACACTCCAAATAATAACAAGATTTGCAGTGTGTTCTTGGATTATAGCACTCAGCAGGGATGCTTTGGTTTTGGTATTAACAATCATTACAATCTCAATTTCCTTCAAATCAGTGGTGCCCTCACTGCTTATAAAATTTTCTGTTCAGCATTTATGCCATTATTTACATTTCAGATTCTATTCAGGCTGTAGTGGGAAGATCATTGTATCAAGTTTCAACACTTCTTGCACATCTTAATTCTCTGAAGCCTCTAAATTACACTGTATTGCAAAAAAATACTTCCTTCATTTCCTCTCTGATGTTCCCAGCTTCCCCTCCAAGTTATCTGCTAAAACAAGAACAAACACCAAAACACTAAAAAACCCCAACAAACAACAACAAAGTGCAAGGTAACCAAACCCAGAAAAACAGATTACAAGGTTAAAAGGTTAAAGTTTCCTTAATTAAGAAAAGGGAATCCCTAATTTTGGGCTGAGTGTCACTTGATAGAAATGAAAACTGATCTCTCCTTTGCATTTCATTCTTTTTATTTATGTGTTATCCTTAAACTTAATACTACTCCTAAACTGAAATAATGCTTGGTCCTTATACTTTAAGCTTCATCTTCAAATCACATGATACTTAGAATTGCTCGGGTTGGAAAAGACCCTTAAGATCACCAAGTCCAAACATTAACCTAACTCTGCCAAGTCCACCACTAAACCATGTCCCTAAGTGCCACATCTTTTAAACACCTCCAGGGATGGTGATTCAACCACTTCCCTGGGCAGCCTGTTCCAATGCCTGACAACCCTTTCTTTGAGGAAATTTTTCATAATATCCATCTAAACCTCCCCTGGCACAACTTGACGCCATTTCCTCTTGTCCTCTCACTTGCTACTTGGGAGAAGAGACCAACCCCCTCCATGCTACAACCTCCTTTCAGGTAGTTGTAGAGAGCGATAAGGTCTCCCCTCAGCCTCTGTGACTCTAGACTGAGCAACCCCAGTTCCCTCACCTGCTCCTCATAAGACTTGAGTTCCAGGTCCCTCACCAACCTTGTCACCCTTCTCTGAACTCTCTCCAGCACCTCAATGTCTTTCTTGTAGCAGGGGGCCCAAAACTGAACACAGGATTCAAGGTGGGGCCTCACAAGCACTGAGTACAGTGGCACAATCACTTCCCTGGTCCTGCTGGCCACACTATTCCTGATACAAGCCAGGATGCTGTTGGCCTTTTTGGCCACTTGGGTACACTGCTGGCTCATGTTCAACTGACTGTTGAGCAACACCCCCAGATCCTTTTCTGCCAGGCAGCTTTCCAGCCACTCTTCCCCAAGTCTGTAGCACCGCCTGGGCTCAGCCTTCCAGCCAGTTCTTTATCCATCATAGAGTACACCCATCCAGTCCATGAGCCACCATCTTCTCCAGGAGAATGCTGTGGAATACTGTGTCAAAGGCTTTACTGAAGTCTAAGTACACAACATCTGCAGCCTTTCCCTCATCTACTAAGCAGGTCACCTTGTCATAGAAGGAGATCAGGTTGGTCAAGCAGGACCTGCCTTCCATAAACCCATGTTGACTCGGTCTGATTGCTCCACTGTCTTTTGCATGCTGTGTGATGTTACTCAAGATCATCTGCTCCATGACCTTCCCTGGCATGGAGGTCAGACTGACAGGCCCATAATTTCCCCGGATCCTCCTTCCAGCCCTTCTTCTAGATGAGTGTCGTAGTTGCTGACTTCCAGTCAACTGGGATCTCCCTGGTTAGCCAGGCCTGATGACAAAGGACAGAAAGTGGCTTGGTGATCACCTCTGCCAGCTCCCTCAGAATCCTTGGACATATACTGTCTGGCCCCATAGGCTTGTGTGTGTTTACATAGTGCAGCAGGTCGCTACACCACTTAGACACTATTCTCAACAAAACTGCTCAGATACAGCTTTATACTTGTTTTTGTTTTACAGATACAGGAACAGAGGTGAGAAACACCCTCAAGCACAAGGCATCAGGTAACCTGAACAGCTAAGCCAAAGGTACCTTTGCATGAGCTGAATCACAAAAAATGCAGTACAGCTGGATTAATGGAGGATCAGCCTCCCTGAATACTACTGGAAGTATCAGAGATGGGATTCCAGGTCAGTTTTTTCTTTATAATTATGCACCCTAGCCATAAAACGAAGGCTTGAATAGGGTAACATTCCACAATTTCAGTTTCACCAAAATCCTAATGTACTTGTGTGAATCATTTCCCCTTTCCTGGACTCAGTTTATCCTTTCCTTTTTCCCTTTCACACACAACCTGAGATGCCATTAGTATTGGAAGTTCATTTTAAAGTGATCAGATAAAAGGAAAAATAAAAATACAGTCGACATCTATATAATCTACTAAGTATATGTGAAATGTTTAACCTGATAAAGCTTGTAATCTCTAAATTTGCAACCTAACCATTTATTTCATATGCTCCAAAATCTTTTAAAAGACAAAAAAAAAAATTTACAGTGCACATAAAAATAGATTGATTAATCTACAGAACTACTCAGACCTATGTTGAGCAATGAAATTGAAATTACCATCCTTTTACTGCAACTTACGTATCAAAAGTATTTTGTCGTTACAAATCTAATTCCTATTGCTGCTACTATACTAAAGAATACTTCTGACAGAAACAATGTTGTCTTCTTGATTTAGGAATAATTCAATTAAATCTGATTTGGGCTGACAGGAACATCTTAAAAAAAAACAAAACAAAACAAAACAAACAACAAGGTTCCTGTTGTCATGAGTTCTCCACTTCAAGATTACAATCTGGAGTGATTTATGCGAATTCTCAAAATTTCTCCGCATGATATATACTTTCTTTTGGTAGAGGTTCACAAATTGGATTTTATATGTCAAATATTGAAAACGGAAAACTGAAACAGGTCAGCATTTTAAATGTGATTGATTTCTTCAAAGGAAATGGGTGACATGATGCATTACTGCAATAAGATACTCATATTTCTGTTATAAATCACAGGCTTCTGCTGGGCCTTTTTCAACTGGAAGTCAGGCAAAAAATATCTTGAACTGTTGCAATGGGAGCTTGCCATAAAACTTTCCTCTGTTTTTTTTTTTTTTATAATAGGTTATTTTTTCCCTCAATTTGCTTTGACAGATGGACTTCAAGCACAACTGTCACTTTGCAAAAAAAACTCAAGTCTAGAAGGTATTATTGGGAAGTCACTCCCCCGCTGTCGCCTTGTGAAAAACTTGTAGAGTTTGAGATGTTTCACAAATGATGGCCTGTGGCCGGTATCACTGAAAAGTGTAATACATTCCAACCTTGATTTGGAATATTGGGTGGACATTCTTCAAAAACAAACCATTCTCACTACCCGACCAAACCGCACACTCTTAATTTTTTTCTCCTGTCAATTATGATCAGTAGTCTTTCTGTGCTACAAATAGTCAAATGGGTATTAAATTCAAGCAACATGTAGGAGTGTGCAATAGTAGACTCAATCTCTTCATATAAACAGCCTAGAAAACAAACTCTGAAGCAGCATTAACTAATAACCTAAATGATGATTGGTAATCCATCTTCAATTATCAAAAATACTGTAATAAAGAACTTTAAGGGATAATTCTGTCAAAGAATGACAAAAGCAGCAGCAAAAGGAGTTTGGGAAAGAATGCCCAGCTTAGCAGGTTTATAGAACATTTTCACAGTTAAACAAACAAACAAAAAAAAAAGAACCAAAAAAACCCCAAAAACCTACTACAAATGATATGTGTGGTTTTGCTTCAGCTGAAGAATATATCTGAAACCACTTTAGCTGTGTCCACTGAAAATATTCTGATGTGGTACCAGACTGTTCTGAGTCATCTGAAAATGGACACACATGAATAAGTGAGTTAACAGGACTGTACAGCAGTACAGTAGTAGAAGACCCAGGCCTCACTGCTTAGATTACCCAACAAAAATTTCCATAATCACATTAATCTAGATTAACTCTTTAAACAGCAATTGCAACAACATATTCATCACATTTTTGCACAGTGAAACCTGATTTTGGTTACTAAACATGGAAAATCTTGCCCTTGTGCAATTTGTCTTAATTGTGAAAAGCTTCTTTAATAGCTTTGCACTTCTCACCTTAGCAGCTGGAACTGTAGACAAGATAACTCTTTCCTTTGTATTAGTCTAAGTGTAGCTTGTTGAATATCAGAAGAGAATAGCCAACTTCTGTCATTTGAACAAGGAGCATCAACCAGTACCTACATAACAAATAAAAAACAATAACAAACTTCACAATAAAGATATTCACTTTCTGAACACTGCATGCCAAAAATCTACTCAACTTACTTCTGCAAACACTTAGAACACCCTTCCTATTTTCCCTTTTAGGGGCAGAAATGATCTAATTGTTATTTTCCATGTTTTTATGGAGTTTTGAGGGGAAGAGAGAAGATAAGAAATTACTGCTCCAAAAGTACCCTCTACCTGAACAGCTCTCACTAACACAAGAACAAATGCACAACAGGCTTAAAAAGAGATTCCTGAGGCTCTGCAAATCCTGTACACAACCCTTGATAGGTCAGATATTTTGGTGGGGGCCAGAAAAAAAAAAAAAAAAGTTAAAGACAGCAACATCAGAAGAAGCACAATGCAGAAATATCATTTGCTAATAAGTAAAAATGTTACCTTGTCGTATGATTCAGACTTAAGATCTCCAATCTGTCTACCATCCAGTTTAGAGACTTTTATTAAATTTACCAAAGGATCCGGGATGAAGGATTCTATTGTCTGTTTCAACCATCTTGACCTCAATTCATCATATTCATTACAGTGAAACTGACCTTAGAAAATTAAAAAAATGAAGTAAACACTCTAAGTCTTTATGCTTTTTCTATTTTGTTGTTTTACACTGATTGCAGAAGTTCTACTGCTTTGTCAAGACTGCCATAGAGTTTACATCTTATGTACTTGTATTATTGTACATTTTATAAAACACTGCTGAATTTTTATAAACCTGAGTAAATTTCAACATGCTCCTACAGAACAATCTATAAATGTTGTTAATTAATCAGTTGCCTTTTAAATAAGTTGAGCAGCCCAATCACTTATTTCAGAGTTCAGAGAAGGGCAACAAAGCTGGTGAGGGGCCTCGCGTACAAGTCTGATGAGCAGCTGCTGAGGGAACTGGGGCTGTTTAGCCTGGAGAAAAGGAGGCTGAGGGGAGACATTATCACTCTCTACAACTACCTGAAAGGAGGTTGTAACATGGAGGGTGTTGGTCTCTTCTCCCAGGTAACAAGTGAGAGGACAAGAGGAAATGGCATCAAGTTGTGCCAGGGGAGGTTTAGATGGATATTATGAAAAATTTCCTCAAAGAAAGGGTTGTCAGGCATTGGAACAGGCTGCCCAGGGAAGTGGTTGAATCACCATCCCTGGAAGTGTTTAAAAGACATATAGATGAGGCACTTAGGGACATGGTTTAGTGGTGGACTTGGCAGCATCAGGTTAATGTTTGGACTTGGTGATCTTAAGGGTCTCTTCCAACCAAAATGATTTTATGATGCTATGATTTATTTGAAATTTGAGCCAGAATTGTTTTCAGAAAAGCCTTTTGGTTGCATTTATTTTTAACAATGTAGCCAGAATAGTTATCCTTTCAGAAGAAACATCATTCTTGCTTGTAACCCAGACCAGAAACACCAGCATGATATTTTCTTCATCTTAGTCCTGTTTTCTAATTTAATAAAATCACTATTTTCATGTCTTCACAGGTTGTCCTACACCCTGTTTGCCACACACAATATGGTACATCTTAGCATCCGCTGAGATATATTAAGAATCAACTATCTTACATCTTAGGTTCTCAGCAACAATCTGGTATCTTCAGAGTCAGCCATGTGACAAAAGTTGGGGTTTTTTTCAAACCTTTTGAAAGGGCAATCCACATTTAATTTAGCTCAGTGGCATCACCTCATTCCTCTACAAGAGGGAGGGAGAACCAGCTGTAATCACCAGGTGCAGGTGATTATAGCAATGGCCTCATCAGTAACAAGGTAAGGTGCTTGAAGAGTCTGAGACAATTATTACCCAAACTAACATATAAACTTGGAAACAGCAATCACAGCTTGCTTCCTGGCCTGGAAGAACTGAGCTACTACTTGCTGTTGCCTTCTAAACACTGTGATTATCTTAGTGCCCTTCTGCAATATCTGGGTGGATTAAGACACAGAGCTTATTAAGCCCTTATATAGACAAATTCCTCATCATAAACTTTCTCCCTTGATCTTGCACATTTAATTTGTTATGCTCTGCTTTACATCAGTACACATAAACTCACTTATATTCTCTGCACAGCACTGACCAGTGAGTTAGCAGAGGGGAAAAAAAAAAAAAAAGTGCAAGTATTCTAAGATTGCAGATTACTTACCTCCCTGTGCCAACAAATCTCCATGATTCTAAGTAACTTCTTCAGAAGTAACTGTAAGGGAACCAGTGGAGGAAGAAAAACATACTGCTACTCTGCTTTCGTCTGTCTGTCTGCAGTATTGAAATAACTACTGCATTTTGCAACCTCTTTTAGGTAAAGAGACTTCATAAAAATCCTACTAAACAGCATGGACCTACTTGGAATATGAATTGTTGCCCCCAATCCAAATCTTGTACAGAAAACAAGCACAACTGAAACAACCCAGGCACAAAGCCAGGGATCAGCTTCTACCCGCATCTTGATACATTACCTGGATAGGCGCACTGCAGCAGAGCCACCGATTTACCCCCTGGTGCAGCACAGAGATCCAAAACATCTTCCCCATCTTTTACTTCTAATGCCAGCACTGGCAACAGTGAAGCAGCATTCAGCAGGTAATACTCTTTCAGTTTACCGGGCTGGTGTTTTTGTGCGGTAAATCTCCCAGGAGTCCTTCTAATGTAACACTTCAGTGACGCTGGAAGGTAGGGCAACGGGCCCTGAAAGGCAGGATGACACCCCTTCTCACGCAAGGTACTCTCCAGTTCAGCGGACGGGCTGAACTTGTTCATGAGGATGGCATACTGCCAGCACAATGGGTATGTGAGTACATCTCTGGATTTAAAAAAAAAAAAAAAAAGAAGGAAAAGCTATTTAATAACTTGGCAAATAACACGAGCTTTCCATAGCATAGGAAGCCTTTTCTTACATGAGGGTAATAATCCCACCATTGGATCAATCTGGTACAATCAAAAAGGAATAATTTTGATTAGATATGATGAAGAAAAGCATGCAGGAAAAATAATTTCAGATGAAATCAATCTACCATTTTCTGTAATTATTGTATTTATAACACTAACTTCTTCTGAAACAAGATATTCTCTATTTTCCCTTATTCTTTAACAAATAACTGTAAAAGTTATAAATAATGAAGTATATCATTCTTTCTGACTATAAAGTAGTTTCTTAGGGACAAGGAAAAACTGCAATATTAGTTGTAAATGTCACAACAAAAAGAATCACATTGGCTTTGCAATGGTTATTCCAGTCAGCACTGTAAAATGCAGTTTTTACATACATTCTTTTCTAAATTTCCTTTTGTGTTCTGCAAACATTGGGCCAGAAAAATTTACACTGATAGATATTCCTTGAAGGCAGGCAAAAAGCAGTGCTTATATGGTAGGAACATGTTTGTTCATAGTTCACTTTTTCAGACCTTTGAATTTCTCTCAGTATTTTTTAATTTAGCTATAAAAAATACTCCTCGGGAATATTTTTAACCATGGAAATAATTATTTTAAACTACTTTTTACAGGCTAAACCAAAGAGGGCACTCAAAGGAATCACATAATTTCAAATACTCTGAACACCTAACATGCCTTTCACTTCAAAGTAATGTGGCACTGATCTTGAGAGCACTCCTCATGCACTTCACGTCAAAGTCAACTACTTTTTTTCAAATTCCTGTTGAAAAGTATATAGGCTGAACAGGGAACTTCTCCTGAAGGGCTCTTCTGCTGGCTTTCCTGTGAGTGACAACCACCAGTGAGCGGGGAAGGGAATATGTTCTCTCAATACCACACCCAGTTTTTTAGTGGCTGACCCAAAGTGATCAAGACCCAAATTAAGTCATATCCTTTTCTGTGCATGTCATTAACATTCAGTTTCTTCTAATGAAAGAAATCAGGGGATGTACTTCTCTCCTAATATCTTTGTTCCAGTCTTTCAAGATAAAATAAAGCTGTAGGAAAAAAAAAAGCCAAAGAGCAGCTGCTGTTAAGTATAAAGGGATGATTTTTGGACCACCTTTTTACAAAACAGTCAACAAACATGTAAGATGGCAGGCTCCTCACAGTTGCATGTGCATACAGAACAGAAACTTCATCATGTCAGAAGAATCATGTCAAAGAAAAACCAAAAGAAATTCCAAGTTTGAGTCCTCTATTATTCCACAATTTACAGCAGTTCTAAACTGAAAATAAACTAAAACAGCTGTTAAAGCCCATGACTCTTTTGAGAGTTATTCTACTAACTACTTAAAAAAAAAAAATAACACCCCTCCCCCATCTCCTCAAAACAACAGACCTGACACTTGTCCATGTATCTCCAAGTTCCACCATGTACTGCTTCTCAAAATGATCCAGAACAACCTGACAAATCTTCTTTTGAAGTTTCTCTTTTGTTTTGTTTTCCAGCTTCAGAGAAAGGAGGAAAAAAGAAAAGCAGCAAAAACAAACAAATGAAACCCTCCCCAGTTATCACTAGAATTATTAAAAGAACACTTCATCAATTTAAATCAAGCTAGTATCAGTGATATTACAGTGCTCAAATATCAAGGTCACATCATGCATGTGACCAAGATGTAACAGGAATTTCAGAGAACAAACGAGTTAAGCTAGTGTACTCTCTTCTTCCCTACCTGTGAAGAGGTCATTCAAAGCTTGTTGATAATATCCTCTTCTGTATCATCTACACTAATAGTACAGTGGTTCCAGAAACAAAATAAGCAAGGCACAATTATGATCATGCACTATGATCACCTCTGCCAAGATGTACCCATGTGCTTAACTGAAATAAATTAATTTAAATCATTACAGAAGTCAGCTGAAGCTGAGCTGCAAGGCTCTACAATAACTAATTTATTCCAAGAGTTAGGGGGAAATGCAAATTTGGTATTTTATTTAGGCAGGGAGGTGAAGAACTTTTGGTTTCTCAGCAAACTTGTGCTATTCAGAAGGAAAACCCCCAAGGGAAAGACTAATATTTACTAGATTTCCCTCCCCACACCACACTGCCCTTCCTCCTGCTTCTCCTCCCGCTGAACACCTGTACTTCCCGAACAGAAACTGGAGCAGGCTGCCCAGGGAAGCGGTGGAGTCACCATCCCTTGGAAGTGTTTAAAAGGCATATAGATGAGGTTCTTAGGGGCCTGGTTTAGTGCCAGAGTTGGGTCATGGTTGGACTTGATGATCTTATGGGTCGCTTCCAACCAAAATGCTTCCATGAAACACTTGACAGAAAGTAGAACCTGAAGGACCCGCTAAGCTCCGAGTTACTTCTGTTGTCTCTTAATATATTAACCACCACAGTGCATACAAAGGTCTGATTTTTCTGTCTCAAATCGGTTCCTGTACCCGCGGAACGCGCTGCCCGGCAGAGGAGCCGCGGCACGGATCGCAAAGCCAGGTACGAGGAGCTTTAGTACAAAACGAAACGCTCGTTTGCTTCTCGAAGGGACGAGGGGATGACACAGGCGGGACTACAGAGGGAGACAAACCCCTGCGGGGCAGAGCCCTGCAGCGGCCACAGGATCGCACCGGGGCTCTTCCCGCTGCTACAAACGCTCCCAGCAGCGACCAAACACCCCGAATCCCCGAAGTCGCCACTTCCAACTCAGAAACCGCGCTCTCAACAAATGGAGGAGCTTCTCCGCGCTGCCCTGCCCGCAGGCTGAGGCGCGGCCTGGCGGCAGCCACCCACAAGTCTCAGCGGCGAAGGCGGCTCTTCCCGTACGGCCCGCGGAACGCGCAGGAAGGGACCGACCGCCCGTCCCGCCCCGCTTCCGGCTGCCAAGGGCGAGCCGCGCCGCTCGCCCACTCCCTCCTCCCCCCACTAGCGCCTCACCGGCTGCGAGGCCCGGGCGGCCGCTCGGTGCGATAGGAGGGCGGCCCCGGGGCGGCGGGGAGCCGCCGGCAGCAGCAGCAGCAGCAGCGGCAGCCGCCGCATGGCGGGAACGGGGCAGGGCGGCGGGGCCGGGGCGCCCCCTGGCGGCCGAGGGGCTGCAGAGGCGGCACCGGGCGAGTGGCGCTGCCGCCTTCCTTGTGTCCCGTCGCTCCCAGGAGGTGCGGTGGTGGGCCTGGGGTTTTCTGGGGGTTAATTTCACAGATTCTGGACACAATATTCCAGGTGCGGTCTCACCAGGGCAGAGTAGAGGGGGAGGAGAACGAGAACCTCTCTCGACCTACTAACCATCCCTCTTCGAATACACCCCAAGATGCCATTGGCCTTCCTGGCCACAAGGTCACTCCTGGCTCATGGTCATCCTGCTGTCCACCAGGGTCTCTTTCTCCTACACTGCTCTCCAACAGGTCATTCCCCAATTTACACTGGAACCTGGGGTTGTTCCTATCCAGATTCAAGACTCTACAGTCTTTTGTTGTGTTTTGTTTTTTTTTTGGTAGGTTTTGTTTGAGTGTTTGTTTGTTTGCTTTTGTTTTGTGTTTTTGTTTTTTGTTTTGTTTAGTTTTGTTTTTTGTTTGTTTTGTTTGTTTGTTTATTTTTAAAACCATGGGAGGCTCTCCTGTCCTTCAGTCTCCTCTGCCTCTCCCAGGGATAAAGCAGGATTAGGCAGCAATTGGACTCTGGATTAATCAATTTATAAAACTGATCCTCATCCCAGAGCCTGCTGGAAGTGCTGCTGCCATCTGCACCACTGCTGTCAGACCTCTGCTAATGCCTTTGCACCTGTCCTTAACTCCTGCCTTGACCGGGCTTTCCCAGAGTTTGTAATTGCTATTCAGCTGCTTAACAGCCTCCTCTAAAACAGATTGGAGATCAGCTTTAGCTTAACCGGCTGCTACTACAAAGAAAAATTGAAACGCGAGAGTTATCACACACAAATGTCTTACACACGTTTTCAGATAGACCATTCTCTGGGACCAGTGTGACCAGGAGAACCGCCAGGCCTCAGTTCACTAACCGTAACTGGCTTAGTAGCACTAAAGCCCGAGGCTGCCAAAATGAGGGCAGTTCCTCTTCTGACCTCTTCACCTGAGCAGAACTGTGGGGACTGGCCAACTCCTGTTAGAAAGGGCATCTTGCTGTGTTAGCCACCTCTTGCTGCATCCGTCGTGGCACAGCAAAATAAAGCCGCCACACACCCTCTCTCTCACTCAAAAGCTCACTTGTCCATCAGCATTTGCTGAGTCCTTCGGTAAGAGCAATGCCCGTGGAAACCGCAAGCTGGTTAAACAGGAGTTTCTATAACATCAGTGGCTGCCCACACAGCTGAAACCAGCCTCTGAAATCTAGCCAGGAAAGGGGTGCAAAGGTAAAGCAGGGGTGCTATCATATAGATAAATATTTGAGTTTCAGGCACTGAGTAATGAAAACTAAGGACATTTATGCAAATCTCATGCAAATTATCGTCAAACTTGAAAACTTACTTAAAATGTTTCAATCAAGATCCTGACAAAGAGCAAGCAGGCAAAATGGAGACCTCCTACCTATCAAATGTAAATGGCAACCGCAAAGGCTTTTTGATAAATTGTACCACAAGACACAGAACAAAACTGGTGTAAAAACTGCAGTTCTCTGTGGATGTAATTCTGCCAAAACCAATAACATAAAAGCAAATACATACGATGACTGAATTTGACTGTACCAGTAAAACAAAAAAGTATGCTGGATGAGTTGCCTTCCCCTAAATACAGAGTAGTATCCCACTTGTAGAAGGTGCCATCAGTGTTTCTTAATGTGTCTGAAACCAGTTAGATTTGCAACACATCAGAAGGATGGACTTCAGTTAAATAGCTTGTGCACTAGCAACACCAGGACCACAAAGAAACTACAAAAAACCCAGTAAAAATGCAACTACAACCCGTATCTCTATTGTGCTATTGGAGAGATGGATTGACTCTGGGGGAATTAACTTCAGTACATTTTGAAAGTCAGGCTACTGTTCCTCTTAATAAAAAGCAATCCAAAATGATGCGATCTCTGTCACCTAAGCAACTACGCTTGCCATGGTAAGTGACCACCTGCATGCCTGAATGCCCAGTTAAACCACAAGCTCGTGGTTTCTGAAAAATCTCTTGTATTTTCACAACTCCACTACAGCCTCAGTCCACAATTCTCTCAGGCTAACGCATTTTCTTTAAACGTTAGTCATCTTATTTCAAACTTGTGTTTTCTAGGCATATCCCTGCATTCAGGAAAGCAAAGGCAGAGGACACAGTGTATGCCGTGTTGGCCCCTGATACTTTCAGAGAGTGGAAGATGGCTGAAACGTCTTAAAATTAGCAAGTCAATATTCAGAAATACCACCACTGGCACATCAATACTCTCCAAACCGAGCGAATTGAAAAGACAGGCCATTACTGTGACTTTCAATGTTCAGTTTCAGGTGTCTGCAGCTTCCTTGAGCAAGGACAAATTCTGAGTCTTCATCATTACTATATATTAATTTAGAAATACACAAGAAAACATATTCTCCTTGTTTGTTATGTTAGGACAGATCTCGCAAAAGCTTGCTAGGTTTTATGAAGATCAAATTAATGGATGACTTGAATTTTGGGACAAAAAAGTATGTAGATTAGAAGATCATGTAAATTAATGCTATTGGGATGTAGTACCTGCTGGACCTCTGCGGGTATTTTGCTGCTTCCATCTCAATCCTCATAAGCAGGCCTCTCAAGAGAGCCTCTAGAAAGCTGGCACCAGCTGTCTGTTGCAAGTAATTATTTTAAAGCTTTCTAAATCTTCATCAGGACTGCGGATTTGAAATAGAAGTCTCACAAGATCATCAAATAGCTTCCTCTAACACGTGCTCTTGTCTCACCTCAATATGAGTGTCCCTCACTTACTGTGCATTATTTACATGGAGAGAGCATGTCACAGATGTGAAACTAAACCTAATGGATACCGAATATACCTACTTTTAATAATGTGATTATAGTTACTATTTTCTATTTAAAACCTTTACATCTCTGAGTAAGGTTCTTCTGTGGATTCCAGGTTTTGGCTAAAAACGAAGACAACGAGAATGACTTATTTTGAAGCACTGACTATCTTTCACATCAGCTGGGCTCATGAAAATTAATATTTCTAGAAGATCCATTTAACCTACCTATAATATGTTTTGACTAAAATGTATTTAAAATGTTGCACATAGATAATGCAAAATCACACAGAATCACAGAATGTTAGGGATTGGAAGGGACCTCGAAAGATCATCTAGTCTAATCCCCCTGCCAGAGCAGGAACACCTACATGAGGTTACACAGGAATGTGTCCAGGCAGGTTTTGAATGTCTCCAGAGTAGGAGACTCCACAACCTCCCCGGGCAGCCTGTTCCAGTGCTCCGTTATCCTCACCGAGAAGTTTCTTCTCACATTCAAGTGGAACCTCCTGTGTTCCAGTTTCCACCCATTGCCCCTTGTCTTATCATTGATTGTCACCGAGAAGAGCCTGGCTCCATCCTCCTGACACTCACCCTTTACATATTTACAAACATAATGAGGTCACCCCTCAGTCTCCTCAGCTCCAAGCTAGAGAGACCCAGCTCCCTCAGCCTTTCCTCATAAGGGAGATGCTCCACTCTCCTAATCATCTTTCTTGCCCTACGCTGGACTCTCTCCAGCAGTTCCCTGTCCTTCTTGAACTGAGGGGCCCAGAACTGGACACAATATTCCAGATGTGGTCTCACCAAGGCAGAGTAGAGGGGCAGGAGAACCTCCCTGGACCTACTAACCACCCCCTTCTAATACACCCCAGGATGCCATTGGCCTTCCTGTCCACAAGGGCACAGTGCTGGCTCATGGTCATCCTGCTGTCCACCAGGACCCCCTACACTGCTCTCTAATAGGTCATTCCCCAACTTATACTGGAACCTGGGGTTGTTCCTACTCAGATGCAAGACTCTACACTTGCCCTTTTTATATTTCATTAAATTTTTCCCTTCCCAACTCTCCAGCCTGTCCAGGTCTCGCTGGATGGCAGCACAGCCTTCTGGCATGTCAGCCACTCCTCCCAGCTTCGTTTCATCAGCAAACTTGCTTATAGTACACTCTATTCCCTCATCCAAATCATGGATGAATATATTGAATAGTACTGGCCCCAGTACTGACCCTTGAGGCACTCCACTAGATACAGGCCTCCAACCGGACTCTGCCCCATTGACCACGACTCTCTGGCTTCTTCCCTTCAGCCAGTTTACAGTCCACCTCACTCACTACCTGATCGTCCAGACCGCACTCCCTCAGTTTAGCTGTGAGGATGCTGTGGGAGACTGTGTCAAATGACTTACTCAAGTCAAGGCAGACTACATCCACTGCTTTGCCATCATCTATCCACCTCATTATATCCTCATAAAAAAAAATGTAGCGTATTTCCTATGTAGCATATTTCCATGTTCTTATCACTCATGTACTTAACCACAAAACCTCCTAGCTAAATGCACTGCTATGTTTTGAAAGTGGTGGTTTTAACAACAAAAAGCATGAGAACCTGATTAAATCTTCTGATTCATGCAATAATAATAATTGTGATATAAATATTACCTCTCAACTTACAAATGTACAATTTATTACCTCTCAAACATAAAGCGCAATATCAAAGCACTTTATATGTATACATATCCTCATAACCTAGTGCCAATCTATCAATATATTCTAAATTTGACCACATTGTAGTTGTAGAAGTATGATGTCTATTTTGTACATTTTTAGCTATGTAAATTATACTTGCAGCCATTAAACATTTATGTCTATAATTGTTTCTAAATTTTTGAAAATTTATGATAATATTGGAAACATGTTGATGCTGTGCATTAGTTTTATTCTATACATAAATGTCATTTTGAGCAAATAAAAAGTCAAGGTAGTATATATGACTGAAAAAACTATTGTAGTAAATAATTATAGAGCATATTAATAAACAAAACTGTATTTTTTGGTCATAAATTGGTAGAATTTATTTTAAAAGCAGAAACAAAACTGATACATATGTTCACACAAACAATAAACATTTCATATAGAAATATAAACATCTTCCATTTTGGTTTCTTAAATTTTGTTTCCACAGCAGTATTTAGTTTTAATAAAGACTTCCATTAATTTATTTTAGATAAGTGTTAGAATAAAAAGGAAATACATTTCTAGAAACTGAGGCTGTAAAAAAGACAAGCCTGCAAAAGTAGAGCCTTTAAGCCAAAAAAGTTAAGTGGTAACAAAGCTAAAGATAGTAAGATTTGAGATTGCACACATAAACTTCCCCCTTCCACTTAACATCGTGTTTGTTTGAAGTGAAAATTACTAAATCCTGAGAATAATCAAACTGACCATGTTACACTGGTTGAATACAACAAAAGTATTCTCATGCTGACAGTCACATACAATTTGTTTCATCCTGACACTAAACTAGCAAACTTGGAATATTCCTCTCCACTCATTCCAAACGTAATATTCTTAAGACTGACTCCCTGCCCCCTTCCAACATAGTCTTTAAAAATCTTGGGTAATAATTTAATTTTGTGTATATAACTTGTGTAACTCATTGCTGTAAGGGGTATATGGCAAAGATTTCTAATGTCAAAGTGCTGAATATATACCTTACATTATGTTAACATTATCTAAAATCTGTTGGTAATACCATGTTATGGACGACTGAATGCGTAATAGAAAATCATCAAGTGATGCTTGTACAAAAAATCTTTGAATGGGGTTTTCATCCTTGGTGTAACTAGGTACCGTAACTATATATGTTTACACATATACCAATGGCCGTCTCCAATTTAAGAGGATAAATATTTAAATAGGAATATATCCAACTGCAACCCTTGTTGTTTATGTATCACTTGTATGTGATTTTTAAATGTAAAAGTAACACATTGTGTGGAAGTATTATATAAGTCCTTAAAAACCTGGGGTTCCTTTGTTTTTGAGATGGTATTTTAGTGTTATCGAGATTAAAAAGTGCTGGAGCTTATCTGCATACTGGTTGATTCAATTTTCCATCAGAATTGGTGACTGAA
Source organism: Patagioenas fasciata (assembly GCF_037038585.1). Classification (NCBI taxonomy): domain Eukaryota; kingdom Metazoa; phylum Chordata; class Aves; order Columbiformes; family Columbidae; genus Patagioenas; species Patagioenas fasciata. The sequence continues at coordinate 123,800,712 of NC_092520.1, read as the reverse complement.
TTAGTGCAAAACTTTCACTATGGGCAATTTTCTTGTATGTTGCAGTAGACAATACAATATTCAGCTCCATTTTTTCAACTGAACTTATTACCTATGTCCAACTCAGTTAACAAAACAAAGAAAACAACAGATAAGAAAACTTTTCAGACAATTCAAATAGCATATTTTTGTATAAAATGTATTGATCTTTAACTTCCCTATCTAACTTCCTCACCTCTTCAGATTGGTAGAAATACAAAATATGCATCTGCTCATGTAATCTCTAATAAGAGGTACTGCTACTGTAAAAGAAACGTAAGAATCAAACATCCTCTACTTGTATGCGTTTGACTGTCAGCATTGTAATGCTTTCTAGGTATCATTTTTTTGGTAGTAAGTATGTATGTTGACACAAACTTGCAAATAATTTTATAAAAAGTTAGAAAAATATACTCAAATATTTGTTACATAACATTCTTATATTCACCCTATCATATATGAATCTTACAAAATGCATTAGAACCATTTATTAGCTTCAAAAATACTGACCACTGCACAGCACCTGGAGAAAGGTCTTGATGTGAACATACAATCCAGTATAATGTGATCTTGAAAGTATTTTTCTTCAGGTTTACAGCTATTTGTTTTCACAAGTAAACCAAATAAATATTTGATACTGTGTTCCTATGAGCATACATAGACCTTTCTTGATTTCATGCTAAATCCCAAAGAGCTGGTGATGTGAAAAGTAAATGACAAAGTCTGATCAACTAAATATGACAGAATGACCTCCATGTTTGTCACCAAGTTATTTTGCAAAAAACTAATAGATTCTCATTTTTAAATTTTTCCTTCAAGGGCAAAAAATATATCTGATATAATTTTTTTGTATAATGTTTCTTAAATGCTATTTGTGATCCAGTTAAGCAATGACATCATGGGTATCACTGTTGGGTCTTTGGCGTACAGTCAGTGGGGGCAGAGGCTTTCCATAGAAATCTGTATAAGAAATGTCAGAGAAGAAAAACACATTAATATGTCATTTACCATCTCCTTTGCTTACACACTCTTTAAATCAGGTAAATTCTCGCTTCCTTAATAAAAGCTAGGTAGCCTACAAGTTTGCAGCTTATTCCTACAAGCAAATTTCAGACATGGTTCTATTTAATACCTGGAGATGTATTGGCTAAAACAGGGTTTAATTAAATTTTGTTACACATGTATTAGCATTTGCAAGATCAAGCCCCAAGGTAATCTGTAAACATCACTAAAAATAGGAAATGAGACATCCACAGTGTACAACGAACAACTGAAAAAATGAAGTATCAAAATTTGAATGTTGTTGTAGTCAAATTTACATTGCAATAAAGTTTTAAGTGACAACGCTATTCAGCATCCAAATTTTGGGGAACATTTATGCATATATCTTGAAAGCCACACTAACTTTCTAAAATAATTACATTAAGAATTTTTAGATAAAAGTGCAACATTTTTTCAATACAGGAATCTAAAGTAGTAAAAGTGTTCAAGACAAAGTTATTAAGTACATCAAAAGAGAGTAACAAGTACTCTCAAACATTTGTAATTGATGAAAAAACCCCATGCAGAATGGTACATGCAAAGCACTTCACAAACAAAATATTAGTAATATGAAAGATGGTAAGAAACAGGTAGAAATTGAAAATAAAAGCAGCTTTTTGAAGCATTCAAATCTCAATTTTGTTTATACAGACAGCCTTCTCCCCAGAAAAGCCTTGATGGCCTTCCAACATAAAATTCAGCTTTAATAAATCAAAATTTTCTGACAAAAATATATTCTACTTGTTGTAAATATGCATTCCTCAGCTAAAATTAACAAAAACAAATTGTATTTCATTACTCTAAGACTTAATCTGTGCATGTCTGTAGGATAAAGGTTTTAGCTATCCTTACATTTAAATCAGTAAAGTAACAACACTGTTACATTATTGTTCTAAATAATTTGATTTTAGTGGAGCTAGTTCAGTGTTACAGGAGCATGTGAAAAGCAACAAAACTGCAACAAATGATTAGAAGGTAAATGAAAATCTGTACAATGGATGTTTTTATTAGCCAGTTTCTTGAGGCCTGGCAGATAACTTTAGGACTGGCAGACAATTTTACCTCCTATAATGAGAGAGGTTTATCATTCTTGCAAATGTATCCTCCAGAGACAATAAACAGACACTCATTATCTCATGTAGTGCTAGAATCATTAGCATGACTGGAAAAATGAAGTCTTTAGTGGAAATAAGTGTATCATTAAAGATTTATATAATTGACTCTACTACCTGTTAACTCTGCCTAAATATCCAACATAATGTTCTCTACTTACAATGACACAAAAAAGACTCAGTATATATATACTAAACAGTTTTCTCACTAACACTAAATTTTTCAGTTTGCACATTAAATCACTAAGATAGATTTATATCTCTGAGAACACCTAGAATTAAAAACCAGACCTTTGGAAGTTGTTTCAACCTCACACTACACTAATTTTATATATTTCAGCAGCAAGGTCTACCACATGTCTGTGACACTTCCAAAAAAATACTTTTTAAGACAAAACCAAAAGAATAACTGCTATCCTAACTGACAAAGACCTGTAGTAGAATGCATGGGAATACAGAGAATCACCTGTTCCTGTGTTTTTCCATGAGCTACCAGAAATCAACACTGCAAACAATTGTATCTGTTTTGAAGCTTAAGGGGGTTTCTTGATTTACGTTGAAAAGCTATTAAATGATTCATTGATACACCCTTGGACATAGACTTTCAGAGTACTCCTGAAAATAACCTCTACACACAACCAAGGCTTCTTAAACTTTTAAAAGCAGACCATTAAATACTTTTTTCTTTCCTTGCCCTTATGGACACTAACAATTTTACCTGGAGTCCTGACAAAAGCATCTATTGGGCATCCTACTGAAATGGAGGTTTCTCACCTTGGTCTACATGAACATAGGTCCTCATTTGCACCATACACAAAGACTTTTCGGCCACTTGGCCAATAACAGTTTGTCAAAGCAAACTGTTCAACAGAATAGAGTACTGCTATAGAAAACAGTGTACTTCAGTGAATCCAAAAGTCCCACAAAAAACAAAGCCTCATTGAAGTTCCAGGTAAAGGATACTAAAAAAAAATACTTTAAGTTTTCACTGCAAATTGTGCCTTTGAGACATTCATATAATGAAAGCAATATGGAAACCAGGTCTTTTTATTTTCACAAAGGCTGAATGCCTGAAAAACTTTTAAAACCACCTTTACAGTGAATTTTGGGTAAAGCTGTAAAAAAAAAGCACCACAATAATCAAAATGATTTATTTTTCTGCTGAAGGGACAGCAAAAAATAATTTGGTTTTCAGAAAGATGCAATTCAGGGTATATTCTAAAAAAATGGATCAAAAGTAGGCTCCACCGGTCTTAGGAAAACTCATTTGAGTTTCTAAGCAAGAGCAGGTTATCCACCCACAAAATACGTAAAAACTCATTGAAAAATACAGTTGTGTGACAGAAAATGGGTGAGGACAAGACAGCAAGCTAAATTCAGTGCAAGATGCACTTGGCAGTGTTAGGTTCATGGTTGAGTTAACTCAATGATCTTAAGGGTCCTTTCCAACCTAAATGATTCTATGGCTCCCAAATGGTCTGAATTAAAAACAAAACAAAACAAACAAACAAAAACCAAACAAAAGCACAAACAAAAAACCAAAACCAGCAACAACAAACTACACACACAAAAAAAAACCCCAAACCAAACAAAAAACCACAACTGCTTTACACAAAACAAATAATTGATGCTCTTTGATATCAGGACCTAACTAAAGATTTGACAACGCTGGATCATGAGTTTAAACAGCTTTTTTCATTTAGAAATAGTGCTTTCCTCATAGATGCTTTCTTGCTGTCTCAGGATTTTTTGTATTTGTGTGAATCTTTTGAGTGTTTCAAAACTATTGGAAATAAAAAACAAATCTCAGTGAAGACCAGGCGATGTCTTGAATTCAGCTGCAAAGTTCTGAGCACTCCAGGTTTTCTCTGATCTCAATGGTTCCATCTCTGCTCAAGAGATCGTTCTCCTACCAATATCTTTTACACCATTAGATTCCAAAATACTTTAGTATTATCCTGATGTCAAAATGGAGTAAATTAACACAGTTTAGTAACTTACGCATCTGTGAGTAAAGAACCTATCTTTAGCAGGCTTTTTCCCTCTTTGTCCCACCCATGCTCCTGCTCCTGCTACAAAATGCAACATCTCCCTTATGCATAGATAAAAATTGACTATCACCCCTGCCCTTTCTTCCCCTCCCTACCTCTTCATCTGGCTTTTCATTCTTGCTGCCTTCTCTCTACGTGCTTTAAAAAAAAGAGCAAGATGGATTTATGATTAAGACTACAAATTACATTTTATGCACATGAATTACTAATTTTTACTAATTACTCATTTTTAAATATCTTAATTCATCTTTAGGTATATTTTGATTCTTCGGCAAAGACACTCCATGTTCTGTTGTTTCAGAACTTCAGCAGGTATGTCCAGAGGATGCTGTTCTGCATGATAGCAGCACAATAAGTTCAAGTGAGGGTTAAGCTCAAGGATCACTAGAGCCACACTGAGCTCCTTTCTCTATAGGTTCCTCAATTAATGTTCTCTTTGTTCAATTTGTATAAGTGTTTCCATTGCTCTGGTTATCCTCATCTCACATTACTCTGTATGCATCTTTATTCACTTGCCTTTTCAAAATTTGAAACATAAAAATATAAGAAAAATGAAGAAATTATCATCTAAAACTGAAAAAGATGCAGTATGAGCATATCAAAAACAATCCTCTGTAGAAAATAGTCATTACTGAAGAGAGAAATCAAGAATCTATCTACTACACCTTGACATTTCCAGTTATTAAACTTATTTTTCCTGTCAGTTTGTGAACTATCAGGGACACTGGCTCATCAGGTAAAGCAGCAGATCCCAAGCTTTATCATGGACACCTCTCCTTGTAGGCCAATAACCTCATTTTCAGTTGGAAATCTCACTACTACTGCAATCAAATTTATATTGGGCTTTTCATCACAGCTGGGATTGCAGTCCCTCAGCTGGAGTTGCCAACATAATGCACTTAATCCAGAGGTCCCCAGGTGTCTTTAGCTTTCCTTCTCATAAGACCCCCAAATCAATGCCAAAATCTTACAGGCTATGTTTTTAAAACCATATGGAAACAGTAGCAGTGGAAAGAAGAATTTTTTGGCTATCTCAAGAGGCAGCACAAGGAGTCAGCTTAGACACAGCAAATTCAGCTGGATGGGGCTATTGTTTCCAGAACTCCAGAAATACATGGGGTCCATTTGGATTCAGTATTGTAAAGTGATTAGCACTTCCACATCCCACTGTAAGATCAGTGTGGAAACAAACTGACAGCTTAGTACAGAACCAGCCTAGATGTGGAAGAGCCACGATGGATCCCAAATTAATAAACCCTGCTGGATCTCTGCAGTCCTGCTTAGGTCTTTAAGCGGTATCATCTCTGGTGAATACCTCTGACTTCTTCCAGTACCCAGGTAACCCAACTCCATTGCATCAGATAATGATGAACTGTCTACATAAGGACAATAGAATTACACACTGAAACTTTCATTTTGAATGCAATATCTGTTTGGACTCTTAAAGTAAGTAATCCTGTTACTCTTTGTTATATGGCACATTATAGTATGCAGATGCATGCTGCCATGCAGATAATTTCAGATCATTAATAGCTTCTGATATCCCATGCCACTTTATAAGGGAATCTGAGAGAACTTAAGTCTTTTTGGTTTAAAAAAAAAAACACACTTGAAAAATCAAAAAGATGCTTTCTATTAAGCAAATGGGTTAGCTTTTAGTCAATGAATATTGGCATTAAGAAACTAAAAAAGATGAAGAATGAAATGAAATGAATGTAGAAGTGAATAAGCAATGAAGAGTGCTTTAAAAAATACAAAACTTCAGTTACCAGCATGATGTGTTTCACCAAGAGGCTCAAGTTTTCGAAGTCTATTAAGTCTGGGAGTTCCCCAGCCAACTAAAGGAAAACAGACAGTCAAAACACGCCGTGACTGCATTTGATGATGATGAAAAATACAGAAGCCAGTTCTTTTTAGGAAAAATCAAAGCATTTAGAAATGCCAAAAGTATGTAACATATTATATATATGGTGAATAGTGATGAAGTAGTTTAAAAATAAGCTGATTTACTGTTAAAAAATTGGTATTTTTAATTACTTTTTCATCAGTGTGTAGCCAAGGCTCTGATCCTTTGTGTGAAAATAATATTTCCCCCACCACCCTGCAGAATGGATCAAATCAACACTGCTGAAAGTTCATACCATAAAGTAACAAACTGCATCAAAGATTTCCTGGAGAATAAGATTTAGTAGCATATCTTTCTATGAAGATCACACCACCTTCATCATTCACAAATTAATATTTTAAAGGTTTAATAACCACAAATTGAGGCATTGATTATTGTTTGTTAGTACACTTACCTGGTGGAAGAGCTGGTGGTGGTGTAGGATTTTTGGGAACAGCATCCTCTGTATTAAGAGGTTCTACTCTGTGGACCCTTTTAAATCTTGGTTTTTTATTTTTTTTCTTACTGTTATCTATATCAAACAGAAATAAAGCAGTACATATCATACAATTATATTCAGAGACTATGTTAGATCATCTTTTAATACAATTGTTGGGGTGAGATGCATCAGCATTTTCAGTCCAAACTTATACAGAAGAGCATGTGAAATGTAAAATTTACATAACATTTTGCTACAGAAAATAAACTGTAAGCACAAAATATACGCAAACGATGTTTTATTACAGAAATTCAACTTATCTTGCTACTGACAGGAAGTGGACCACATATTTGATTATGATAAAAAGGAACCTAATTTCACCTACAGTGTCAGTCACGCCAAAAAACAGGTACTTTTACGAAGCATGTTTACCAATACGAAAACCTAATGGTGCATTTTTAGGTTTTCTACAGATTAAACTGACATGTGGTATAACGAAAAATAATACAGAGAGGGAAGAACTATGTGAAAAATAACATTCAGTGATACATTAAAAGGAAGCAGTTTTACCTGAGTCAAGGCATTGCGAGGCTTGCTGCCCATTCTCTTCTTCAGGCTGCAAAAGCTGTGCGGTTGTAGAATTGCATGCTTCTAGTCTACTATCATTTGTATTTTGGCTACTGCTACTTGATAAGTGCTGGGCATCCATTTGTTCCTGCTCTGTTTGCGATTGCAAGACAACAGTAGGCTTTTCAGTCTCCAACCTTTGCCGATTCTTTTCCTTTTCAATTTGCCTTTCGTTCTAACAAAAAGTATAAGAATTTTTTATAACAATCAAATTATTTCTACAATATTTTTCTGTCCCATTTCTAGCATAGAAAAATATTTTCAAATAAGTGAAGAAATTAATCTTTCAATATGCTGTCCAGAAGGTGTGTTTGTGTGGAGGATTAAATGCAAAATAAATTATCTTTAGGTTTATAGCCTGATTTCTTGCTTTCTTTTTGGTCATATGGTAACAAAAAATGCCAGTGATATAAACATCGACAGTCCTCAGCAAAAGGTTAGAAAATCCTAAGTTCTTCCTCTTCACTTACCTTTTGTTTGTTTAATGTTTTAATTAAAATGAAAGACATATGCACAGAGTTTAAGTATCCAGAAAGTGCTACCATAGTTTGGTCAAATACAGATTGTGTCATACAGACTCAATGATAGGCTGTTTCACAGGTTCTATATCACTAAATCACTGTCTCTGCAATACTCACAGCTATACCCTTCTCTTCTTACTATGTTATTATAAAGTGTAGTATTGTGCATGTAGCTGACTTTACAAGATATGTGGATATGGGTGCATTTGTCCTGGAGAGAAACAAATCTTTGAATTACTTAGTGGAAAAGTCTCTGAGAGTTTTTGTGTGTCTCAAGATTGTGTTATCTCAAGTCAACTGAATAAAAAAATATGGTACAATAAATAAGAGCTACCTGAACTCAGAAACCCAAGTTAAGGAAACTTTATATAATAATATGCTTTTCATATTTCAGAACTAGGAAAGCTTCTCAATTGTCTCAGTTTTCAACAGAAGACAAGTTATGCTCAAAAATCTAAATAGCTGAAGTAGTCAGGGAGATTTTATATGACTTACTACATCACTTTACAAGAAACTAACAGAAATTCAGTATTTTCCACTCCTGAATATCCAATAATTTAATTAGGAAATGTGTTCAGTAATCTGTTTACTATACCTTGATTTTACTGTCTACAAAACTTTTTGTCCATGAATTAATAATAGGGGATTTTCTTAACATGAAAGCATTTATTCAATGCACACAAAACACGACTGCCAAGCTTAAAACAGATAATTTTAAAAATGCTGTACAGACAGACAGACTTTAAACAATTCTTTTAAATGAACCATTTTTCTCATTACCTCTCAGACATTTGTTAGTGGTAGGTCTAAAACGATGCAGAATTCCACATATTCTCATACCTCAGAGATTACAGCAGATATGGGCTGGAAGGGGTTTTCACAGTTCCCAGGCTCAGGGTCTTCCTCATCAGGTGTACTTCTTCCTTCTTCTCTTTTCCTTTGTTGATGGGTTTATGTTGTTGGTTTAGTGGTTGGTTAATTTGTTTGTTTATTCGTTTTGGGAGGGGTGGGAAGAGGTGGGCAGAGAAGAGGAAGGATAAAGAAAGAGTTATGAAGAAGCCAAGCCATAAATTTCACATAGTAGAGAACACTTATTAGGTCATCTAACTCGTCTTCCAATTTATGCCAGCTGATCTTTACAATGTGCTTCTGTCTTTTGAAAAACATTCTATAGAAATCACAATGACAGGCTAATAACAATAAAGCACAAGCATGTATTATGGCAGAGATACTCAATTGTTTAAAAAAGAAATCTATGTGGCAGGGAAACAGACTATCTAAAACATCTTTTATTTTTAATATACCTACATTTCTCATAATTCTAGATTCTTCTCAACACATGTAAGAGAGACTTGGTGCCAGACTGTTCCTTTTATGTAGTAACAGGGAATCATATTTGCTTCAACCAGACCCAGAAAAGTTCAGAAAGCCACAGAGCACAGACACATAATCCCCAGTATACTTTTGTTGCACTAGGACTAGTTATTTTTTATGTATTGGATTTCTGTGTAAGAAATATTCAATTACTATGTATTAAATAACATATCATTAATAAAGTATATGCACTCATCCAGCACTATTGATCTGATGGTACTGGTGCATAGGAAGTCACTGTTACACCTACTTTACCGATGCAAGTACTGAGAGAGGAAGTAACCCCATTGTTCAGAGGCACAGATTGGAATGAAAAGAAGTCACTGATCTACTCATGAAATCACACTGGAAGGAATGGACAGTACCCTGTTAACACTTACTGGCACTACTTCTCACTGGATTTCTGTTTGGAACTAGATCATTACTACTAATGTATCGTGGAGGAAATAAACTTAGAGAAAACATTCAGGGAAGCAAATCTGAGCAAGAAGCAGTCTGGGAAATTATTACAATACGTAATGAAACAGAATTACACTTGAATCAATAATAACTTGCTTCTTACAGTAAACTGATCTGATGCAAAACAGCAAAACAAGAGTGAACCCCATCTCTTATATACGGGGACAAGACCTCAGGTACAAGTAAAACAGCAGAAGTTACTAATTAGCTCCTTTTAAGGCACAAGGAGTTCATCAAAACTTTTAAAACTTTAATCCAATTCAGACCAAATAAATTTTTCCAGGAACAAATACAATCAAGATCAATGTGCAAGAACAGAATATATGGAAAAATGCGCGTATCATCAGAAAATCTCTTTGAGATACGTTTCAAAGCTATACCTCCCAACACGGCATCATCCATGCAGAGGAATCTGTCAGACTACAGCATATGAATTTTTTTGCAAGTTTGTGAAATACGTATGAAGACCACATCAAATTCCAGGTGTTTAAAATGTGCTTAAGCAATTTACTTGCTGAAGTAAACCAAATCAGCAAGAGTACAAACCAAGACACTTTGCAGTAGTTTCACAGTTACTTCTCACAGTAACTAAGACTTTCAAATCACTGCATATATAAGGTAGATGGGGGATGGGGGTGCTGAGTGAAATTTGTAAGAATGGCCCTGTAAAACAATTCATATCAGTCTCTAACAGGAACCATGGTGGGCTGCTGATGACCACAAAGGGCTTTGAAGAAAAGTAATAAATCACTTGTCCTGCTTCCCTTCTGTGCATCATCTTAACTCCCTCCATGCCTCACCTGCTGGATACCCTGAAGTTTATTAAGCAATAGTGTTGAATAAAGTTTCTCATCTAGTCTTTGATATTCACATATGGGTTACAAAGTCTAACTTAAGTTAATAAAAGTTTATTTTAGAACTTAACTTTAGATTAAATGACAGGATTGTTTTTGTGTGTTAGCCTCCTGTGCAATTATATTAACTACTATTAACTACTTGCAATTCTAATTCATGGTACATTTCAAGCACAGAATGAATTAAAAATGAGGGTGAACCAGACAAAAAAAAACTTGTATGTCTTATAGAAAGCCTTCAGCATTCAATTCCCTGTTTTTAATACGGAGGCTCTTGTCTTGTGGCTTGTAAGCTTTAAATACTGGATAGTTTGGTTCCCATAAGCTCTATGTAGAGGAATGGATCAAGTGTCTTAGAGTAATGGAGGAAGAGCAGGTAGGAGAAATTACAGAGAGAATACCTTTCTTCTCGTATCCTTCTCACTCGCTCGGCTCGTTCTAGTTTATTTTGTTCTTCATATGCTTTTTGTTCTGTAGTGTCTCTTTGGATGCGTTCATGTAAGTCCTCAAAATCTTTTGCTATGATATGTAGAAGCCAATATAAACCCTTTTTTATCGATTTATCAATTTTTTTCCCACAGCCCATGATAGCTGAACAAGGTTCCTGTAAATACAGGGAGAATGAGAAGAAAACTCACAGTTCAGATCATATTCCTTGACTGAAAACAAGAAATCAACCACTGTTTACTGTGAAGCTTGCAAAATACTGAGAAGTATGGGAAATAAATTTGCAAAGAGGTATTCTATATATTTAGGTGCTTTTTTTTTTTTTTCCCAAGATAAAAATCGCATTAGTTTTATTAAATGCCACTATTTCAAGTCCTTTTCCAAAAATACTAGAATACTGCGCAGAAAAACTTATTTGCATGTCTGTCTCTAAATACAGATATATACACTGGCTTCAGATACATACACCTGTTACATGCACACCTACTACGTGTATATACATTTATTTCCACACCTGTTTCTATACACATCTGTATCTATGTATCTACAGAGAAATATAATTTATCAACCTGCAATATGTATGTTTTGTTTTGCTGCTGCTTTTTAATAGCCTATATTACATTTATCTAGTAACATGGAAAAAATGAGATGCAAGAGAATCATCTTAGCTTCAGTTCATAGAAGAAATTCTAGATTTATTCATAAGCATCTAGGAGATAAAAAAAATCCAGTGTGAATTTCTTAGAAAAACTGTCAAACCAATTCATTTTTTTAGCTCAGAAAATGTACTGTGGATAGGGGTGCCTGATTGAAGTAAAACTTCTGTTGTGATATTCTCACCACTAAGCAAGAGAAACATGATCTACACAAATCTGTTGGAAGATGGGTGTAAAAACCCATTGTTAAATTAGTTTGGAATACTTTATCTAGCTTGGATGTAACACATCAAGGAAGTGGACTGACTGGAAGGAATCATGAGGAGCACAGTGAGAAAAAGCAGACCAAATTGTTTATGAACACACATCTGGTAAGAAAATGTCAAAGGAACAGGGATGTTTATTCTATTGACAAGAAAAAGCTTTAAGAAGATATGATAATAGCCTTCAAAAATCATAAGGCTCAACTGCAAATAGGAAAATAATACTTTGCTTTTCATGTTCATAGTCAGGAAGACAAGCATAATCAGCTTTAATTGAAACAAAAAAAATATATGGCTTGATTCTAGCTTACAACATGGAAAAGGACTCAATGACTTCTCATGATCTCTTCAGAACTTTTTTCCAGAATGTCTTGGAGCACAGTATGGGACTCTTAAACTGTTCTCTGAATGACAACTGAATAGATCCAGCTATTTAAAAGACACATAGAGGAGGTTCTTATAGAGGTAAACTTGACAATGTTAGGTTAACAGGTGGACTCAATGAGCTTAAAGGCCTTTTCAACCTAACTGATTCTATGATTCTACAATTCTATGTATTTGACATGAAGAAATTATATTTAACACTGATTGTCTTCAGGATTTGTGTTCATGAGCAATGAAAGATTAAAAAAATACCCTAACTCTCCAATACCAAAACCTAAAAGTTATCTGTGTTATCTCTTCATTTAAGAAGCATTTAAATGGCACCATAGTCAGATATGGTATGCACTGTTTACAACAGAAAAAAAAAATAAATTCCAACCTGTTATGTCCTCCCAGAGTGCCAAACCTAGTTTGCATTTTAATACATTCCTACTTTGTCTAAAGTAAGTTTCAAATATGAGTATTGTTCACTACAGAACACTAAATATCCTCTAGCAGAACTTGATCAAGGAGAAGATGTATAGGCAATAACACCTTGTTTCTCTGAGAAAGCTAGGTTAAAACGACAGACAGCACTGGGGCAATTTTCCTCTAGGTTTGCACAAAGATTATTGTTAATGTAGTTCAGGTACAAAATGGTGCTGGTTTTGGCTGGGATAGAGTTAATTTTCTTCCCAGTAGCTCGTATAGGCTATGCTTCAGATTTGTGCTGGAAACAGCATTGATAGCTCATGGACGTTTTCATTATTGCTGAGTAATGCTAACAGAGTCAAGGCCTTTTCTGCTCCTCACACCACCCAGCAGCAAGAGGGCTGGGAGTGCACAAATGTTGGGAAGGGACACAGCCTGGACAACTGACATCAGCTGACCAAAGGGATATTCCACACAATATGACATCATGATCGGCATACAAAGCTGAAGAAGAAAGAAGGGGGAGACATTCGGAGTTACAGTGTTTGTCTTCCCAAGTAACTGTTACACATGTTGGAGCCCGGCTTCCCTGGAGATGGCTGAACACCTGCCTGCCCATGGGAAGTGCTGAATGAATCCCTTGTTTTGCTTTGTTTGTGTACATGGCTTTTACTTTACTTATTAAACTGCTTTTATCCCAACCCAGAAGTTTTCTCACTTCAGCTCTCCTGATTCTCTCCCCATCCCACCAATATGAAGCAAGCAAGCAGCTGCATGGTGTTTACTTGTCAGCTGGGGTTAAACCATCTTGTTTCATAATGCCCCTGTTTAAATTCACCCCATGAGTCATGGTACTGAAATACGCTGGGACCATGTTTACCTTTAACAAGCCTAGTAAGGTAGCTGCCTATTTGAGTATAAAAGACTCTCAGCTGCTTTCAGCTAAAATGATTATGAGTGTGTGACCTAGTTACTTTGTTGATTACACCCAAGATATAAATGGAGAATGAGAACAGCATTTTACTGGAATGTATCATAAATTAAGTAATTCTAAAGTCTTGGAAAAATACATTAGAATATTTCAGGTCTTTTATATTGACAATGATTTGCAAGAAAAATATTTTTGCCACAGAAGTGCCTCAGAAAAAAAGAGTGAACTTGCAATTTTTATTTTTATGATTCCTATATGCATAGCACAAAATGCACTGACTAAAAAGTCCTCAAAGACACATGATATAATCAACATAGCTATTCTCACCTATAATCTAACTTTCTGGAGAAAACAATAGCAAAATCTACCACCCTATGTATTTTGCAACTCCCCTATGGACTTAGAAGCAGCTTTAAAAATTTAAAACCTAAATGTCAGATGGAATGGTTTTGCAAAATTGCCTTCTAATTTTGGTTAATAACAGCAAAACTCTCAATATATTTTAAAATGTTTCTTATTGCAATTAGGAAAATATTATAAAAGTAAACCTCACAAATAGTTAACTAACAAACTAGTTGATTAAAACAAAGGCTTAAAGCAAACTTCAAGTACTAGTGATCTAGATAAATTATATGAAATATTGACCGATATTAAGTAGCCTTCATACAGATTTTGTGTTTTGGCATGTTTTTTTAGCATGATTGAATACTACATCTGAAATGCAGTAAAATAACTGTTCTAGGACAGATATTAACTAGCTCTAACAGCATTCTTCAATGACTACTGTGCTGGGAATGAGATGCAGTAGGAATTGGATTAAGTTCTTACTGTTTGCCAGATGGTAACTCGCACTAAATGATGGTTTTAACTTTAAACAGAAAGGAGACAAACATCACATGTGGACAGTGGTCCTTCTTGAATGTCAACATCTGCAAATTCCATTTCCTGCTTCTTTTTTAAAAAAAGTTGAATACTAAACTTGCTGTCTAACTAAACAAGTTTTAAATCACATCAGTAATTAATTTTTCTTGCATGGTTTCAGAGTGGACCAGCAGGTACACTTTGAGAACCTTTTTATAAAGCTTTTTTCAACAGATCCATAAGCAGGAGGTCAAGGTGAATTGCTTGCAAAAGAGATATATGTATTGTATATTTATGGTGCTTGCAGGGTTCTAGTTTCAGTTTTACACTATGTGGCACAATCCCCCACCTTATTACAAGCACCACATATATATTAGAAAATGAAGCATCTTAGAAGATACTTACAATTTGACATAGACACTTGTGTTCATTGACGAGTTTTTCCAGAGATAAGGATTCGATTACATCTGCTTCTGACAGAGCTCCTTCTCTGTCCTGCTTATTTGCCAGCCTAAAGAAAAGATCAACAGCAACACTGAACACCCTGATGTGACAGATTCTCACATCTCCAAAAGCTGTTTCTGAACAGAAGTAGGAAGAAGGGGAAGAAGGAGAAATTAAAGAGAAATGTTTGGTTCTAGCTTTAATTCTTATTTGTTCTTTCACCTTAATGTGTTAGTCCATGCACAGCATTCAGCAGATACTAATATTAACTAATTACTAAGCAGCCATAGACAAAGCAATTATATTTCACAGCTAAGAAGATGGATGTAAAAGACTGTGCTGTTCTACATCTAAAGCTACTCAGCACTATCTGTTGGAGTTTATGAATCAAAATTCAGAACTTCGCAACTTCCCAGACCACGTGCATTTCCCCACATAATACTGATACTGTTATGTGATCATCTCAGGTCTGTCAACTATCCAGAACTTCTCTCCAATATCAAACAACTTGATCTGTCACGCTTTCAACCTGCTCTTTGTAAGCAAAACTCAAAGCTCAGAGGGAAGAACTTGCATGAACAGCTCCAAAAATGATACTTCAGTATTTAATAGAGGGAAGGAAAAAAAAAGGTATATGAAACACGTAGCTTACCAAGTAAGTATTTTGTAAAATCAAGTGTCATCATTGTCTTATTTCTTAGAGACATGGTAGCAAAGGAGATTCCAGAAAATAAATATCTTAATTTTTTGGGGGACTGTTCTTGATCAGATTTGTCTTCCACATACTCCATAACTGCATCCAATCCATAATGTGACTAGCCTAAAGACCTCAATTCTTTGATTAAAATGGATTTAAATTGGGCAATATCCAAAAAGGTAGGATGGATTATAGGCATCATGATCATGTATGCCTCACTTCTTTAGGAAAACAGGCTAAAATCTGTCATTCTCTGATAAATGCAACATGCATTTATCCTAGTAAATATTCTATACAGAAAGGGATAAATTGTCAGAAGCAAAGGAAAAGTGTACATGAAGCAATGTGTAGAAAATGTCAGAAAAAGACTAACAAGATGAGTTTACCTAAGTATTTAGGAATGTGTTAACCCAGCAGTTTTATTCCCTAAGAAGACACTTAAAAAAGTAAACTTGCTGTCATGTTGGTCAACGATTTTCTAAGTTCACTTACAAGCAAATTTTAGTAACAAATGGAGACATTTAGATAGAAATACAATATATGTATTTTAAACAGACAAATAAAAATGACAAAAAGAGACAAACACATAGGAAATAATTCATGTTTCTTGAGGGTCTAAGAGTTGTATAAGGAATAAATAAAACTTCACAAAGGGGTCAAGTCAAAAAAGAGATGTTCCCACCTTCCATAAAAACTCTTGATGACAATATGATATATTTGTCCTTACCTATTTTTAATTAAAAGCTAGCCATGGTAAATCTGTAGGAACTGTGAAAAGATATTAAATAATATTTCACTACCAACTAACTATTCCTGTTCAAAGTTACTATTTTTCAGCATGACAAGTGGTGCTGTTTGCTTTGAACGAGCGTAGACCATTTTGGAATATAAGCATACAATGCAAGCTGATTTTAATGTTCTGAAATTTAGCAAGCCTTTCATTGCAAGAGAACTCCGAATCAATTTTCTGGATAAAATCACAAATATTTGGCTTCCATTAACACAATGGCAGATGGTTTTGGAACCAGACATCATAGCCTTTTTTTCTGAAATCTGAAGTTATCACGAAATGGCTTTTAGGGAGTATTAGGCCATTTGTACTTCAAATTTATCATGCTCCTTAACAATGGTAGGAATTCACTCCATAGTTATCGGAAATTGTCAGCACCTCTAGTTTGATCTAAGATCCTATTCCTTCACATTTTCCAAAATCGCAGTGTTACAGCCTCAGCTCTAAATTATTTTACTCGCAAGAGAGTTTTTAACTTCAAAGAGACATTAGAGGAAAAAAAAAAACCTGTGTTGCATCTACAGCTCAAAAACCCATTCCTTGTCACCATTAACCTCACACACTATGATTCATTATCTAACCTTTCCTTTTAAGTATAGTTTACAAAGGAGACCATGGAAAGACAGGTGCTTCTCAAACATTCATTCTCTCTCATTCTCCATCAGTCTTAAGAATTATTTGCTGTCCAAAAGGTTCACAAACTTATCAGCTTTGGGAAAAAGCCCCCAACATCCTACTGAGAAGCAACTCTGTTGACTTGCCTGTAGAGACAGAAAAAGCACAAGACTTTTCCCAGCTCCACTCTGCTTTGATAATCCGTTCCCTTTTCTCAACAAAAAAGAGTGACTCTACAGTACTCTACTACGATTTAATGCAGAGAATCCCTAACTGTTGTTCAATGCATACATAGAACCTATGACATTTTCTGTATGCTTGTTTGTGACACTCTAGCAGCATTCCTTCTCACCAGCCAGCTAGGACAAGTAATGTCTTCTCAAGTGTTTGGCTATGAAATAGAGCCCAAAGCTAAAGCAGTGAAAAACTGTAATGAAATTCAAGAAAGCTATGAAAAGTTATTAAAAGACTGGACACCATTATATCCACTTTTTTTTTTTTTTTAAATTTAACCTAACTTTGTCACAATCCGAAAATCTTATTGCACAGCACCCTGGTCTCAAAAAGCATTCCTCAGCAGTGCTGTCAAATCCTGTCTAGATCTAACTGAAGAAAATATTTCCAAACACAGGGTTTGTTGCCACAGCCTTTACCTTTCTCACCTCAAGATTAAATAACTGCAATATTTACTATGTTATTGGACTGAAAATTCTACAAAGCACAACTGAAGCAGAATAAAATGTTGGTAAGCTGCATAGCTCAGCGTGAGTGTGACACTAATGTTCTATAACTTGCAGTAGCTGCTGATTTTTAACCTCTAATATCTTGAAAAGAGTAAGATTTGTCTGTTTGGTCAATTAACTTCCATTTTCTCCACAGTACTTGTGTTGTAATACTGACTGTATTCAAAAAAATACAGCTGACGTGCTGTTATCTGGAAAAGTAGCTTATCCAAATAGCTGTCTACACCTTACGCTCCCCAAGAGCTGAAGTCGTATAGCACAGGTCATATATTTCCTGCACACCCCTGCTCCACTCCAGCCTTTAGGTCAAACTTATAAGTGGAGTAAAAATATTTTTAAGGTACTGACTGTGATATGGGGTAGTATTATGTTGGATTTTCTTTCCCCCACCTTCAAGTAAACACACCAATGACCTAGCCCTGCTTCCTTTTACCTCCGCACTTCAGTGTAGAAGGCAGAGATCCCTACACTTGGGTTTGTGTTTCGTGGGGCAGCGGCGCCCCACTTGCAGCTCACGAGGCCTCTCTCTACCTGGGGAGCTGCTCCCAGACACTTCCTGCTCCCAGGCAGCTCCAGCAGTGATCCGATCCGCCTCTCAGCGAGGCCGGGCTTCAAACAGGCAGAACCAGATTCCCCAAGCAGAAAGTAATCACTTCGCCTGCCTACTGCGGTAGCAGAAGTTGGCTTTTCTCTCGCACCACTGCTCCCAAAGATGAGCCCTTGGACGACTATTTAAGAACTAGAAGCAGAAGGCATGCAGAAAAAACTGAATGGAATGCTACTCAAGGCACGTTACTTAGTCAAATATTCGAAACAATGTTTTTCAGATTGCACTGAAGCTTCCCCTCAGGAGTTTCTCAGTAAAGGATAAAACAGAAAGCCACCAGCATAAGACTAAAAGGTAAAGACTTTTCTTTCCTTAATGTTTGTAAAGTTGCAAATACCAGAAAAAGTCTGTGTAGTGTGGTGTGGTTTAGAATGGAAATGCTTTTAAGTATCAAGATGTACAAATAATGGATGTCTACCCCGCAAAGAATCAGATATATCTCTGGGTGAATATAGTCTCAGAGCTCTGTTGCTCACGTACAGGAACGCTAGGTTTTGAAGCATGTTTTATGCACAAAACTTCCTTCTTTAGGGAATATGTCAGATTTATCTCAAAGGATAGACCTTGATTTTAATTTCCCAATCAGCAGAACTTCATACATAGCAGTTTCTCATGTTTAAAAAACTGTAGTAGGTATATATCAAAACATACCTGAAAGCACAGGAAAGTGTTGCTTTAATACATTAAGTTGGCTGAGTAAGAAACTTCCATAAAATCATGCCTGGCTTATTTCAATTTCACATAAGGTATATTTGGAACCTTCTTAGTGTAACAAAGCATCAGCTGTGTTTACATCAAGTAGGACTTTTTTAAGCAGCTACAGAGCTTTTCAACTTTCTTTTAAGAGGCATGGGAAACAATGTGGAAAGGGCGTGTATGTGTGCATTGGCGCAATTGACATCTACAGTTCAGTAACAATATTTCTCTTGGAAGCCAGAAGACATGCCAGAGAAAAACAAAGTCTGAATGTGAACTACGTGTGTTCCTCAGCCTGTTTCTAAAATATTAATTACTGAGCAACTAGGAAAAAGAAAAAAAAATAATCAGTATTAAAGTTTACTTTACAATCTGAAAGATTTGGTGAAAAAAAAAATCCAGTGTAAAACTGGCACATTTGCATCTCAGCTTTCATTAAAAATCCACTAAGTGTTACAGAAAGGGTTTATTTGGGAAGAGTGTATTTTGTGTGAGGGTATGTGCATGGCATGTATGTGTGTTTTCTTGTTTTGTGGACTTGGAGTTTTTTTAAACACTGTTACTTTCCGACTTGCACATTTCTTTCCACTTGTGGGGAATGTCATACAGTAACAAAACACTGAAAACTAAATACTGTAGAGGGTACATGCTCTGTGTGTGTGTGGGAGGGTAATCTGTAAAAGTATCTCAGGGAAGCTATTTTTGGGGTTAAGTTTAATCAGAGTATGTTAACATAAACCCAAAATCTTGTGTCAAACCTGCATGGTGGCTATAAAAATTAATGAAGAGCAAAGCATCCCTGAGGTTAAAATATTACAGTTTCAGAACTATCAACATAATTATAAGCAACTTAGGGAAAATGTATCTTTATGAGAGTAATTTATTGGTTATCAAGAATATTAGCCTTTAAGGCTACTTCAAGAAGCCATAGCTTTGAGTGACTGAATTAGCATTCCTGGGAAAACAGAGAATCTTTGAATTTCAAAGCAGTCTACACAAAGGAAAGAACAATGCCATATTCTTCACCCTATCGTTGATCTTCTGTTTTAAAATGCTATTCTACCTTTTCTTCCTTCAGAAATTTCCTCTCTCATCTACTAACTTTTTTCTTGGTCAATCCTGTGGACAGTACTCAGTAGGTTGTTTGATCCTAGAGAAGAGAGGCCTCAGCAGAAATAGCAAGAAAAGGTTTGTTAGTGTCTTTATTATTTGTTTATGTTAACATTCATGAAAGTTAAACTCCTGATCCACAAACAGGCAGATTGTTCTCCCTGTTCCTCTTCAATTACGGGCCGTTCATTAGCTTTTGGAAGAAGTCACAGAAGACAAAATTCTTACTATTTTTAAGAAAGAAGCAGATAGGAGAACTAGCCAACAGTTTCAGTCCTCCCATGGAGACCATAAGGCACTACTTTCCCAGACACTCCTTTCCCCAGACTTTTTGGAGATTGCCTTAAAAAGCTTTAACTTCACTGAAATAATCCAAATGGTGGGTGTTAGCAGATCTTAATCTACATTCTCCCTTAGCACTCTAAACCCCTGCACTTTCTGCATTGTTAACAAACCCATCAGTAACTTTTCACTGATTGACACTAAGCTCTTTCTCAAATAAACCGGCTTATTTAATTTCTCTAGTTTGCTTTTCATGCCTTCAATTCTTATGTAAAACAATACTTTGAATATTAGGGTAAACTATAACAAAAAACTGCTGAATAAAGTGCTACAAGATTATCCACCTGCAAATATCAATTAAGAGTTTGCTTTCATGCAGTTGCAGGGAGATATGAGACATTTCTCTTAACCTCTTCCCTCAACAGTTCCTCCAGGTCACACTAAATTAAGAGAACAGTTACAAATAAGATTCTAAACTCAACTTGTTTGTAATATCTCCAGGCAACTCTAGAGCAACTTCATTCTTGTATTACCTTTTGAAGTGGTCACAAGAATTTCAACAATTATAATTTTTTTCATTTTGGTTAAGTGGCCTCATTCTCACCTCAGGTCTGAATCATTTTCCTATTTACTTAAAACATATTTCTCTGACACACTCTGCTATCAGGTTAATCATGCTTATTGATCAAAGATGCTGCATCCAAAGAGATGTCTGAGCTCACACCAAGGACTTTATGTTCAGCTTCCAGATGTGTAATTCAAAAAGCAATGACAATAAATACTATTGCCATATATTTTTGTACAAGAGTCATTAAAAATTGTACATATGAATTATTTTCTTATACTCTATTTTGCCTTGGTATATCAATACCTAGGCAGACATTAAAGTTACTTAGTCAAAGTTGCCTATAAGATATGCTTTTTGAAAAACTGCCTGCAGTTGTTACATTTATTACAGGTGAAGTCCAAGGCTGTGATACACATCCACATATTCTGACAGATATGAAATGGGAAAGTAGAGTAGGCAGAATGCTGCACAGTACAAATTTTGAGCCTGCAATTCTACTGTCAGGAAGACGAACATCTTGAAACTGATTTATAGCAATACAAAATCATTAACTAGGAGCTCAAACTATATATCCTATTAAATAGAAATAATTTAATCTGTCCTCTCTCCTGTTGCAGTCCTTTCTCTTGCTCCTAATTTGTTTTCAAATACTGAATTAAAATATATATCAATATATGGACCTTAATTATGTATTCTTTTGGCAGAGGAGATTATGATTTTCTCGCTGGATTTCTGTGACCTATAAGTGACCATCGTATTTGCACCAACTAATTAAGTAAAGGTGCTGATTTCTAGTACTGTTCTTGCTGGAAATAAACAAATAAGCCCAGGTATCTACAATGTATACATTTACTTCTTTGTACTGCTAATTTCTGAGGTCTCTTGAAGAGCACTACTGACAGTAAATCTCTGGTTTAATAGGTGAAAAAAACCACCATCAAAATAGTAAATGAGTTCTTCAGTATTGCTTTTAATCAAGGGATACTCCATTCCCTTACCAATTACAGCGTATAATATATAGACTAACTGATTTGCAGAATGAGATCATTGTTTTGTCAGTCAGGATTTGCAGGTGCAGCATGTGTTGCCATAACCGTGACTTATATCAGTGCAAAAGCATGAACTCACCACCTTTCATTATCCAAAATATCAGTAGGGAACATGAGGATTGCTCTCTGTAAACATGTAAATGGTAGTAAAAGCTTTTCCTCAGGTATTCCACATCTGCAGCCACACATTCATAACAAAGGTTCCAAAAATCCAAGGAACAATCTCAGATTTGCCACTGATTCACTGTGCATCTTTGAACCAAATATTTCGTAAAATAGCAAAAAAACTCCACATTTTTTGTAATTGGAACGTAAGAGGAGTACTGACAGTTGTAGAGATTTCAAAAGTATAAAAGCCTGTAATACAGATGACTATTAAACTGTTGTATTCTCCCACTCCACTAATGCTAAATTCTATACCTTGCATTATTCCCATCTCTCCTGGGCTTCTTTCCCATATCATGTAATATCACACAATCAACACAAGAAAGCTGTTAATATGCCTCCTACAACATGATTGTGTTACAGATTTCTGGCCAAATGCCCAAGAACATCCGAATTACTTTTAAGTAACCAAGGTCTACTTTCCCCCTCTACATATCCCTTGGGAGGTTTACTCTAGCATTTCTAGCAGCTTTGGACTCAGTCTTATCTATCTTATGAACTCCTTGAATACTCAGACCTGGTTTATTCAATTTTTATCTCATGTTTTTGCTCAGTATCAACATTTCTCCACTTTCCATAATCTATTTCACACTATTTAGAGAACTCCCAAGCAACCTTGCTTCAAATTCACCGTTTCTATTTTCCCAACTACTAGTCATTTCAGTTTCACTGGGTAGCCTTATGGCAGTTATGGTGGGTAACCGTCCCAAGGGGACAAACAACCAGACTGTATTCCCTCAGCATTATGTAGTAGACAAATGCCAGAAGCCATGTGCCATGGGTTATCTTCCAGAGACAAAGGCTGACAAATACAAATGACCTTTGCACATTAGTATTTTTAAATATTACAAATGAGATACCCACTAGCACTTAAGTCCCCTGTGTGGAAAAGGTTACTGATTTTGCACTATCAGATCCTATATACTGATACACTTTAGCTACCTTCCACATATAATGACATCCTTTTTTAGGTTCATAATTAGGGCAAGCTCTTTGCCTCTGGCATTTTCCTGTTGAACCACTCCCACACTTCTCACAAACAGAAACTTGAACTTAGAACTATTTTAAAATATGTTTTTCCAAGGACTTATCTTAAGACAGACGTGCTTTAGGAGGATATTTTCATCCAGCCACTGTGCTGTGTGATAATCCTTGATTTCAGCATGTTTGTTTACAAAGTATTGAAGTTAAAGGAAACTTTCTAAACAAAGGAGAAAATAAATGTAACCTGTAGCAAGATCACTTACTTTAGTTACTTGAGATGTATCTTTAGGTAATAGGGCAAGATTCCAAAACACCATCAAAAAAAGTTTCTTCTTGTGAGAGTATTTGAGAGATCACAGCCTTTAGAGTAAACTGAAATTTCAACACAAGGCCCTAGTTTTCCCCACAAACGACTATAAGTATCTTAAACTGTAGGCATTTAAATGTTATATGTCTCACTAATTTTTTTTTGCTAAACTTTAGACACTTAAAACAATAATCAAGTTCCAGAGCGGAGTATGACTCCGAACATTACTCACAGCCACTGTGCTCAAAAAGAACAGTTATATGGGTTTGTTGGCACCATATAACAGAGCTATAACATAATTTAACATAGCATAACATAACTGCAGCCTCGAAAGGGATGAAAAAAAAAAAAAAGGAAGAAGAAAAAAATCAGATTACTTACTTGTAACCTGAAATTCCTTGGGAACATGTTGTCTGAAATTGTCCTCTACCTAATGTCCTTAATTGAGTAATAACTAAAGAACAGGAAAACAAACTGACCCTTATTTTTGTTGCAGTTATTAAAAAGAAAAGGTAGCTATTTCAGCAGAAACAAAGAAAGGAGTATGACGCAGAACCAGACCACACATCTCAAACAGCTCTTAAAGAAAGAATTATGTCCCTTGGTTGTCTGCAAGTCGTCTTCTCCCAGTGGACTGCAGTATGTTAAAGTGAACATAAGAAGGCATGCAAATTGCAAAGATCAAAAACAAATAGACACTTTTGTGTCAGGCATTTTAAAAAATGGTACTGAATAACCAAGAAAAAGTGCACGAAACTATGGAAATTAAAATAAACAGGAGTTTTTGGTAAGTTGGGGTTGGGGTAGAAATAAAACAATTCATTAAAGGAAAAAAAAAAAAAAGACTTTAAAGCTAATTGCAATCAGTAACAAGAGTTTTGTATGATCAACTTACCTACATATACATTTATGGCTTTTAACTTAATGCAGCCCAAATCTCATTTTTTGATAGGGGCTTCCTGTTTACTGGGTCTACTGATAAATTAGATAGGTGGAAGAATACTCTATATAGCTGGTTTGCAATTAAGCAAAAAGACCTTCCAACTTGTTTTGCCCCTCCCCCCTCCCAAAAAAAACCAAACAAACAAACAAAACAAAACAAACAAAAACTCACATTTCCATCAAATTAATTCTCTTAGAATTTAGGACACACTTTATCATCATGGCAGATTAATAATGGTGACCCAGTCATCAGGATCTATCATTCCCCTAGTCAGTGTGCTGAGGCGATTGTCATTATAGAGACTCTCCCAGCCACATATATCATCAGTTTGACTGGGGAGATTCATAACCCTGATAAGCAACACAGTAAATTTACCAGAAGGCAAAGATTCTTGCAAAACCCTCAACGTGTATTTGACACAGATGTGAAAATTATGTTTCTTAATCTGTCAACTATATATAACGATATATAAGGATGCCTACCAGAAGAGCAAATACAACCTTAATCATGAGTGGTTCTGCATGGTAAAAAAACTGTGAGGGGTGGGAAAGAAAGCTGTCTTAGGAGATAAGGTATCTTAGAGTGACCAAACCTAAATGCCACATGCATATTCGTACTTTTTCTCCCCAAACACATGTATGAAAGAACATCAATAACACTTGAACTTCAAGTACAACTTAGGTAGTGGGCAAAACAGGGCCTGTTTCTTCCTCCTTTCACTTCCTTACACCTGCTACCTCCTCTGCAAGGCCATCCTGTAGCCCTGGCTGTTCTTCGGCTACATTTTCAATCTTACATTGTTTCTAAGTGTGAACATAGAAAACACCGTGCCACATCAGTTTGACTAAGTTATTGCAGACATATTATTAGAGCAACTCAATTTCTACATATTTTCTTTAACAAAAGACCAGCTAGCAGCTTGTGACTCTGGCTCCAAACACACGGTTTCAGCTTCAGTAATAGTTCAGATAAAAGTTGATACAGCAGCCTTTATGACTAAGGAATGGCCAGAAACACGGGCAAATGTCACCGATGCTCTTCAGATTTATGTATTTAAGAGCATTTAGGGCCATTTCTAAACATAGTCAACAATTTGAAGCTACAGTCTAATAAGCTAATGCTTTCCCATCTGCTGATTTGCTTTGCCTTTACTGCAGTCAGTCTCTTCTCTGTTTTAACCCAATTTTTCCAATCTTCGATGAAGAAAAGGTCTGATGAGGATGTGCTAGGCTGTACTACTTTATTACTTCAGAAGGACCAGCTTTTAAAATACTTTTTTGAATATAAGGGACACACTAAGTCACTCGAGTGCTTTCAGTCCACATACTCAACTCTAAAGGAACAGGCACATTCTCCCTCTATTGACAAAAACTTTAAGGAAATCGATCTTTCATCTCAATCAAAAGAACAACAGGACATGCCCCTATACATATACATAAACATGTAGGACGACAACAAGGACTGAGATATGAACAAAGCTTGTTGTGGAACACTCAAGAAGTCACGAGAACAATTTCCAAGGTTATCTTTGTCATGAAGACATCCTTATTTATATGAAACCAGCATTTGTTTCAGTTGCCAGTATAATCAACCACATTTATTGGCAAGCACATTCAGTGGCAGGTTTAGAAGGCAAGCCTGATAAGATACAAGATATGAAGCCAGGGTTCAATTGCTTACATTCCACTCTTTAGCAAGACTGATGTTTAAACAAGAAAAAAAAATTCCATTAGCAGCAATCTTAAGTATTTTCAGCTTACTTCTTTGCAATTTGATATTTGAGAATATTTGCAGATTTGCAATTCTGTTGCCTTCCTTCCCTCCCTCCCCCTGCTAAAGAAGGAATACAGCTATTTCAAGACTAATGCACCCAAAACATTGAAAAGTAGATGTCAATCGTTAATGGATACAAAAATCAAAGATGAAGCCCTGTATAGTTCTTATGCTCCTAAGTTTAACTTACTTTCAAACCACAGAACATTGGCAATGGCCATTTTGAGAAATTGCACTGTGTTCAGAACGAGTAACTGGATGACTGCATGCATGTTTTAGAGCTTTTCAGTAATTACTTGCATTCTCTTAAATACGAGAAAGCCTTGCCACCTCACATCATAAGCACTAATGGTGCCCTTAGAACTTGCTTTTAATCACAGGCTTGTCAAGCCATGCTAAATTAACATGGGTCAACAGGCGTGTTAGGCTACACTAAAACAGATTTTCAGGTCACATCTCTGAAGCCTTGCTTAGCACTCCTGGTTCCTTTCACATGCCCCAGACTGAACTTCCCCTGTGGCAGTCTCACTGGTGCCAAGCAGCTCTGAAACATTCCTGAAGAATGTTATCTTGAAGAAATTGCCTGACTTCTGCTGTGGGAGATACACAGCAAGTTAGGCAATGAAGAGGAATTACTGCAACAAAATTATTACGTGTCACATTTTCCCCACCCCAAAGTCATATTTTCCAATATATTACTTGCAGGCTTGCCTGATCACAAGTTTCAGTACATTACCGTAACTTTTAATGACTGCCAGGCTTTTTGGATTTTCCTGATATGAATCAACAAACACTAAATTCAGATACTAAGGCATTAAGGGGAAAAAAAAAAAAGAAGCCATAAGGGAAACTCACACCAGAGTAGAATATCAACATTCTTTCTTACAATTTATCTCTGTAGAATTTCAAGTTTTGTTTTTTGGCTAATCCTCCTGCAGACAGACAGATTTAAGTCAGCGGAAGACATTTTCACACAGTTCAACTCCATGACTTACATTATGCAAAAATCTATTTAGGGACTTTAATTATGCATAAGGGAGCAGAGATATCACAGAAGTATCATTTGAAGCTGTTGAAACGTAACAAAATCATTTGCATATTGATAGGTTACTGCATTGATTCTTCTCAGTTATTGCAAATGCATCCTTTTGGATACTATGGATAAATACTGCATTTGCCTACTGAAAATAATCTTTAGAACTGGAGTTTAAGAAAACATGCATCTAGAAAACACTACTATTTCCAAAGACTGCCCTGAAACCTCTGAAACCCACCAAGGAGATACTACTGTTTCACATCTACACTTGAACAATCCTTTGAAAAACACACATTAGATTTAACCAGACGACACCAAGTTAAAATCCTGTGATCTTCTTGTCCTGAACATTTTACTTTTTACTGGAGTCTTGCATTCTTGATCACAGTCCAAGGAAAACATTCATGTAGAGTTTCAGGAAAATACTTCCCTATAATTAAAAATAGTTTAACTTAGATATTTTCTAAAACATGCACAATAGAACCTTTCTCTTAGTTGTATCTCCACTAAAGCTTGCAAAACAGCTAGTGTAGAAAGCCAAACTAAATCCACTTGCTATTAAATAAGGAAGAGCGCTGAACTGTATCCCACGATGGTGCACAAAGTACATTCGGATGAATTTTATGAAGACTGCAAATGGCAATGTAAGAATAGAAGCCAGTAGTCCAGCTTAAAAATCTTCAAGCTGCAAACTACAAGGCATTTCAAAGAGATGGACCCAATTTCAAAGCAAATTCTACTCAAATTCAGTCCACCTTTTTGAAACATCCTAAACTTTTCATGTATACATATAACTGCTAACATTGATTGTTGTTACCCTTTGATTACAGCGAAAGAAGAAACAGGATATTGGAGTTAAGTCTGTGCTGCAAGAGGGGAAAACTCACCCCTCTCTCCCCCACCTCCAACACAAAAACCATGAGGGACCGCCTCCAAGAGCTTAAACTGAGAGTTAAGGAACTACAGATAGCTGGGGAAAACAACAGCACAACTGTACAAGAAGAAGAGCAGGAGGAGTTTGAACAGCAGGCCATCATTTATGAAAAAGAGCCCATAACTGAAAGGCACTTGCATGAAATCCAGAAGCTTCAGAATGAAGTTAATAATTTGGTGGATGAAGTTAATAAATTCAGTCAACAACAAAAAAGCCTGGTATCTTCAATGAGAAGATTCAGTGTTCTTAAAAAGGAATCTAACATAGCAAGAGAAATAAAAATTCAAGCAGAGCACATACGAAAATATTTGGATGAACTGTCAAAAACAGTGAAAAAAGCTGAAAATGAACATGGGCCATCAAGTGCCACAGTAAGAATTCTAGCTTATCAGCACGCTTTCTTATCCCGACGTTACCTAAATGCTATGCTTTCATACAACGATGCTATAACTGCTAAGCAAGAGAAATGCAGAAGATTTATTGTCCGTCAGCTTGAAGTAGCTGGTAAAGAGGTATCTGAGGAAGAAGTCAACAACATGCTCCAACAAGGAAAATGGGAGATCTTCAATGAAAATCTACTCACTGAAGTCAAAATTACCAAAGCTCAGCTTTCGGAGATTGAACAGAGACAGAAAGAACTAGTCAATCTGGAGAACCAGATCAAAGACTTAAAGGAACTCTTTAGACAGATATCAGTTCTGGTGGAGGAGCAAGGAGAGATGATCAACAACATTGAAATCAGTATGAACAACACTCAGGAATACACTCAAGTATCTAAAGAAAAATTTGGGCTTGCAGTCAAGTATCGAAAAAGAAACCCTTGCAAAGCACTATGCTGCTGGTGTTGTCCGTGTTGCAAATGACAAAAGACAGAAACTGTTTGAAATACCACTGGTTCCTATTTAGTAAATGGATCTTGTAAAACAGTCTCAGGATCCTTCGAGTCTCTCATTTTTCTTCCTTCTTCCCTTTCCACAGGCCTCTCAGGAAAAAGTGCATCTGTTTTCCAAATAAAATTAGAAGAATTTAATGGTTTTGACAGAAACACATGAACTAGGGGAAAAGATCAAAGGACAAGTGATACTGTTTTCTTCTTCCACTCAAACAATGTGGCAACAAACTACCCATGCTTTTGGGAAGCATTGAAAATACTGTTAATCTCAAAGACAGGATTCATAAGAATGGTTTCTTAATAGTTACGTTTTACAAAATAGTAACTAGTATGTTTAATTGCCTTGTGGTTTTCTAGCACTCATATTTACTTGGTTCAAATTCTAAAGTGGTTTTTTTTTTTTCCAGGAATCTGAAATTCTATGAAAATACATCTACAGATAAAGCAGACATCATTAGTAATAATCCTGAACATGACACCTAAACCAATCAATAAGTCAAAAACCAGTTATTAGGAGTGTTTCAGCACTACCTCTATAGGAAAAGTTAGTTACAGCCTTACTTGCCTACTTTGCACCATGAAATAATGCTCATATTATAGCAAGACTGTGTAAACTGTCTGGTGGAACGCAAACCAGCAATGGGGGTCTTTATTTTAATAACACCATTCTGCATTTCTTACAGATAGTTGTTGAGTTGGTATTTTCTGAACACATTAAAGAGCACCAGCAGCAGAAGACCACATAACCAAATCTATAGGGATATTTGTTAGCAGTCTGCCAAGAAGACAAGCGTTAATAAATTGACATAAAGATATTTACAGTATTCAAATATATAGGCAGACCTCTACCAAGTAAAGATGGGGGAATATGACACTTCATTATACTCTGATAAGACATGTTCTTACTGCTCTCCTGCCTATCAAAATACACAGTTGCCTCTACAGTCTCACTTTTGCTAGTCCAAAAATGATGGAAAAATATAATAAAAAACCAGAACTCCATCCTTACAAAAATAAACGTAATCTAGAACCAGAGAAGGTTTTAGGTTGGAAGGAGCTTCTGGGGGACATCCATACCAACCTCTTCCTCAAATCAAGACAGGAATTTCCCTGGTTGCAGGTTTTGTCCACCAGGCCTCTGAGAAGAGCCTTGTTCTGTTATCTTCACACCTTACTACTAGGCAGCAGTAGACAGAATCATAGAATCATTTTGATTGGAAGAGACCGTTAAGATCATCAAGTCCAACCATAACCTAAATCTAGCACTAAGCAATGTCCCTAAGAGCCTCATCTATGTGTCTTTTAAACCCCTTCAGGGACAGTGACTACACCACTTCCCTGGGCAGCCTGTTTCGGATCTCCACCTTAGGTTCTCCATGTTAAGTCCGAACAAATGCAGTTCTCTGACTCTCCTCATATGTCATGTGCTCCAATACCCAAGCAGCATGGACTCACTATCTTATAAGCAACATCTGTCTTCATGGTCTTCTTGTAGTGGGAAGTCCAAAACTGCACATGGTATAGGATGTGCATCTCCTTGTACTGCCACAGGAATGGCCAGAACTACTTGAAGGTTTCCAGAACTCTAAATGGTTCAATGAAATTCTGCTAATTGTAGCAGCCTAGGATCTTCATGTAGGTATGCAAAACAGACGCCTAAAGTAGTAAACATGAATACCTCCCCTGAGTACCTGAAACAGATCAGCTAGCCATTGATTCAACCTGTCCCTGAACATACGTTAGATGCTCTTTATGAAACAGCTGAATTACCAACACAGGAAGTACACCACTCCTTTATTTTGCAGCAGTAGTTATTTCTGCAGTGAAGAGAAACAAGCAGCTGCATAGGGCTTTTGCTTTATATAATCCAAATGGCTGGTTTCTGCCCTGTACCCAACCCCTTTTGGAATCAAATGAGAAATAGCACTCTAATGCAATTAAACAGAAAATAACAATGCTACCAAGAGAAAAAAAAAAATAAAGTTATTTCCAAAATGAAGAAAAAAGCAACAGCAAACCGAACAAAAACACAAACAATAACACAAACAAACACTATACCCAAACAAGTAACCAGGAATGTATTTCTGAACTCCTTTATGCTGTGGAAAGATAGAATCAATATTTGGATACAGTAAGAGAAGTCAGAGAAAATTGTGCTGCGATTCTGCAAGACACTAAGCAAGCTAGATATCTTTAATTGCATCTAATGGAAAAACAAAAAATCAATCTACCATCAAAAGGCACCACAGCATTATTTTCACATTGTGATATTTATAAATAGTTAGATTCCTTCCTTCCCAGATTAAAATTGCAACTGAAATTAACTGTTATCAAAGTACAGCCAGAGGTCTGAACCTTAAAGCGAAAAAGTATATTTACACAGTAGCGACAAACAATAAAATTAGATAATGACGCCACTGATACTGTTACATAAAATAATCTCCCTTGACTGTTAAATGTACGGAAGCTATCTTTACATTCCAAGGGCAGAGTAAAAACTAGCCAATAAGGAATACAGAGAAAAAGTTGCTATGGCCAACATGCTCTTTGATACATATATGGATGGATGTACATGAACATATACACACAGAAATATGGACTACAAAGAAACATCACCCCATCATCTTTTCCTGTTTTTACTTTTATAAAAAAACAAAGATATATAGGAGATAGACCTTTCCTTCTCTCCTGGGTCCTTAAAAAGAAAGGCATTACCGTACTTCTGTAGAGTTATTGCAGCCAGCCTTGACAGAAGAGGAAGCCAAAATACAACAACCACCACCTGTTTACACAGCACCTCCCATGCATGAGGTGTTCACACAAACATTCTTTATCTGAGAAATGTGTTTCTGGGCTAGCCCTTCCTCTTCACACAACATGTGTTTCTTTGAAGTAAATATGCTCTTGTTAAACAAGAGCTGTGCTTCAAATCCTGGAAGAGAACTCTAGTTTCATGAATACTCAGGAAGACAGCTGCCTATCATAGAATAGTTCTGGTTGGAAAAGGCCCTCAAGATCATCGAGTCCAACCATAACCTAACTCTGGCACTAAACCATGTCCCTAAGAACCGCATCTGTATGTCTCTTAAACACCTCCAGGGATGGTGACTTCAGTGACTTCACCACTTCCCTGGGCAGCCTGTTCCAGAGCTTCACAACCCTTTCCATAAAGAAATGTTTCCTAATATCCGATCTAAACCTCCCCAGCACAACCTGAGGCCATTTCCTCTCATCCTATCACTTGTTGCCTGGGAGAAGAGACCAACACCCTCCATGCTACAACTTCCTGTCATGTAGTTGTAGAGAGAGACAAGGTCCCAGTACCCTCAGCTGCTCCTAATCACACTTGTGCTCCAGACCCCTCACCAGCTTCATTGCCCTTCTCTGAACTCTCTCCAGCACCTCAATGTCTGTCTTGTGGTGAGGGACCCAAAACTGAACACAGGATTCAAGGTGAGGCCTCACCAGTGCCAAGTACAGTGGCACAATCACTTCTCTAGTTCTGCTGGCCACACTGTTTCTGATACAAGCCAGGATGCTGTTGGCCTTTTTGGCCACCTGGGCACACTGCTGGCTCATATTCAGCCAGCTGTCAATCAACACCCTCAGATCTTTTTCTGCCAGGCAGCTTTCCAGCCACTCTTCCCCAAGCCTGTAGTGTTCGCTGGGGTTGTCGTGACCCAAGTGCAGGACCTGGCACTTGGACTTGTTAAACCTCATACAATTGGCCTCAGCCCAATGATCCAGATCCCTCTGTATGGCCTTCCTACGCTCCAGCAGATTAACACTCCCAACTTGGTATCATCTGCAAACTTACTGGGGGTGCACTCAATGCCCTCATCCAGATCACTGATAAAGAGATTAAATAGAACTGGACCATAATTCCAGTAGTTTTGAGCTGTATATTGGTTAGAAAATGGCAAAACAGAAACACATATAACACGCTGCAGAAAAACTGAGAGAAAACCAGGGAGACTTGTGAGAAGCTTTTTCTTAATGTGAGGTGCTATTAACTGAAAGTAAATGCTATTAACTAAACTTACATTGACATAATGAGAATTTGATATTGAGCATTCAAAATGATTAACAGCAGAAATGTTGCAGTAATCATTAGGATAATTTTCCAGTGTTTTTTTAGTTGCATAGTTATGCAGAAGATAAACAAATTAAAGCAGGGTTACTAGTGCTCTAACGAGAAATGTGAGATATTAATGACTCTAAGCCCTAAAAACCAGTATAAGGTAGAAAGTAGTTTTCTACTAAAAAAAACACAACTGTCCAGTGATCTCTCTGATGTAAAAATATCAGCCATAGCACATTGACTTGTGTTTCATGTCAAAGCAAAAATCAAACAAACAAAACCAAACAAGACCACACAAAAAAACTCAGCACACACACACACAAATGACCCCAAACAAAACCAGTATTTGTCTACATTATATGAAGTGTTCCTGTCTGATAAAAGAACAAAAAAATTCTGAGAAAAGAAAATTTATACTTGCATACCTATAGAAGTCTTTAGGATTATGGCAGAAGAATTGACCCATGATTGTAAGAACTTCAAGATCTCTAGCTTTCTACAACTCAATTTCCCCATACATAACAGACTGATTAACCACTTAAGCAGTTAAGCGTTAAATGAGGCCTACATGAGCAAAGCAAATATAAAAAGTAGTAACACTGAACAGTAAAAAAAGAGCCTAATATAAAGTTTAACATCTTCAGGTAGTTTGTACTGAGTCAATAACAGCCAATACCATCAGCACTTTAGGAAAACTGTCTTACAATCATACTGAGATACCTTCATAGGCAATGGTAGATAATAAGATGCCACAGTATCAAATCAATTTGAAGCAAGTATCTCATTGAACAACATCAAATTCTTATATTCCCATATTACTGTAATATAGAGTATCTTGTACCAACCTTATGCCTACATTGCACAAATCAGCCTATTCTCTTCCCATGCAATTGGCCCTTTACTTATCCCTGAACAGACCTCTCTAACCATTCCTTTACCTGGGAGGATGAGGAGCAGTATTTGTCTTGCCCTTTACTTGTGTCAGCAGTGGGTCTTCTTACTCCTGGCAAATCCCATAGGCATACTATGGGATTTGGGCATACCATAACACAATTGATGGGATGGAAGAAAACATGGCAAAAGGAAGAGTAGGCCAGTGACTTCAACTCTACTTTACTCCATAATGAAGATTGC
The DNA here is from genome assembly GCF_037038585.1 of Patagioenas fasciata. NCBI lineage: Eukaryota > Metazoa > Chordata > Aves > Columbiformes > Columbidae > Patagioenas > Patagioenas fasciata. The sequence continues at coordinate 123,766,528 of NC_092520.1, read as the reverse complement.
ATCTCAAACTCTTCAGTAATGGACCCCGTTCTTCCTTGTGAAATGAGACCCCTCTACCCATGATCACTCACAACAGTATCTTGCTGGCATTAATCACAGTATAAAGTTGATCACAAACAAAAGATATCTAAAAAGTTATGCTTCTTGGTGACAATCGATGATAGGACAAGGGGAAATGGGTACAAACTGGAACACAGGAGGTTCCACTTAAATATGAAAAGACACAGAACACTGGATCAGGCTGCCCATGGGGGTGTGGAGTCTCCTTCTCTGGAGACATTCAAAACCTGCCTGGACACATTCCTATGTAACCTCATCTAGGTGTTCCTGTAGAAGGATTGGTCCCTTCCAATCCCTAACATTCCATGATTCTGTGTGACATTAATTCCCAGTGCTTCTCAGAAAGGACTGCTGCTTTTTTTTTGGCAGACGTAAAACAACAGGAAAAATATTCTGGGGAAATGTTCTCTTATTAAAAGAAATAACAGAAATGGTGTATTTACTAGGTAGAGCTAGAATTAAAAAAAATAAGCAAAAAAACCCCCAGATTTTAACTTTAAGAAAAAAAGTTGTGTTTTCCAGAATAAAACAAATACATTTTTCAAGGACCTATTCTTCTACTGGAAAGATTTTAAAGTACTTGTTGTGGATATAATTTTCCACATACTTCATGAAATAACTGAGGGCCTCATTTGCACACCTCCCTATACTTTACGATCGAAACACTTTTACTGTACACATCACAGTCTTAGTTGGACAACGTATCCAAAATTGTTCTCCCACCTCTCCTCCCTGCTTTCTTCCAAATACACACAGTTGCTCACCTGGGTGACAAATTGTAACTACACTATCTTTGTTGACAGTACCAGAGAGTAAGCTCTGGCCCCTGGATAAAGTGGTGTGGACTGGCCCCCATGTAAGACATTTGGAGCAAACAGCTTTTGGAGCCCTTCTTCTGGAGAGGACTGGTCACATCCACGCTACAGCACATGATCCCAATCTCCTGTGTGCTGCACGTGACATCCCTCTGGCCTCAGGACTTAAATACATAATATTATTTTATTTTTAATTCAATATGTCTAAAATAACTATCAGTGCCATGCATCTCATGAGAGAATTGTTCATGTTGATATCACGTGCTTAAAGTTTTGCACACACAGCATGAGGGCATGTAGTGTGCAAGACCTGCTGATGCAGCATTGGAGACCTGTCCTGATCAGTAGTAACTGAAGTTGGTATGGCTTACACCTTCACTATCTGACCAACCTACAGTGTTATACAGACATGTCCTCTCAGAAAGAGGGAGGACACGCAACTGTTTCTCTCCAAAAAGGAAAAAGTGAATCAGCTACCACGTACACAGTACAGCTCATTGTGGTGACAGTACCCAAGGAATGACAAAAAAAGGGGAAAGAGAGGAGGGAGTGAATGACTAAATATCTTAGTGTAGACAAACCAGATAATCACTGTGCTGTTCAAAATGGAAAAAAAAAAAAAAAAGTTTACTTTGTCTGCTTTAATTAAGGACCGTGTGTCAAAGATTCCCGAGCCTTTCCTGGTGACCCCCTAAGTGTATTGCTGTTAAAGTCTAGTGTTGTTCTTGGGGGTTGCTTTCATTGATCGTTTTTGGTGGTTTTTTTGTTTGTTTTTGTTTTATTCAATACAACCTCAGCTGCGCCTTAGTAAATGAGAAAATCTTGAAACTGAATGAATCTTCAGACCATTGAATGCATATATAGAAGAGTGGACAAACCTGTTAGCACATTAACAGCAAACAACAGGAGAAAATACTTGTATATAAATGTTACTATCAGAGATGTTTTTACTGCAATGTACCCCATACTTACAAGCAACATTATCATTTTACAGGAAGAAACATACAGTTACTTAAATCATGTTTTTTACTCTTAAAAATTTTTAAATATAAAAATTAGATATATTTAGGTAAAGGAACTTCATAATTCAGCATATATTTTACACATCAAAATTTGCTTACCCAAGTAGAAAAAGTTTTTCCTTCACTACTTTTATAGACCACTTTTGCAAGGACAGTTAGTTCCTATAATAACCATAGCACTGACTTATATCAAATTCATATGGGTAGAAGAGAGAGAACAAAACTAATTTTAATTAATTCACTTCACCTATTCTTAAAGGCAACAGCCAGCCAAGTACTTCGCTTGTTGCACTGTAACCAGACCCAGCATGTGCTTCCTCAGCCAGAGAGGAAATACTGAATGGAGAAAGGGAAGAGAAGGAAAAAGAGGTTAAATCTTCAGAAACTAGTGAGAGAGGTTAGAAAATGTAAGAAAAGGTGAGTATATCAGAGAATGTGTTTATTCATTAGTACATTGTATTATGTCCTCTTGGAATTATTACTGAAAAATGATTTTCTAGAAGCATTCAACAATGGCACTCTTGATCTAAATCACAATGTTCTGAATGCCAGGAATTCTACAAGTAAAACAGGATGAAAGTTCTAGTAAGCATTAATTTACCTAACAGAGAATGCAATTTCTATTTCAAGTTTTTCTTTTTATATGCTGAGATAGTCCATGGCAGATTAGGAAGAGAACTCTGACAGATCAGAATTCTTGTCTAGAGGGAAATTCCAGACTCCTTACCATTGCTAACACTCCAGTATCACTCCTTTCCAAGTTCTGTTAACTAATAAGGAAAATATTACAAAGCATAGCCACAAATATGTTACTGATAACCTGATAATTGGAATGTTCCTTTGCTAATACACAAATTTAATTGTCTGATGAGCAGTGGTTTATTTCAAAGGTCCATCTTGGTTACCGGTCATGAAGATTTTACTTTTTCCTGATCCCACTTGCAAAGTTAGTTTTATCCAGATAGATGAAAGCCCATAAATGCAAAAGGTACACACAATGATATACCTTATACTGCATACATAGTAATTTCTGCTGCTGCCTTCAATATCTAGAATGGACTTGCATCCAATCTTACAGCATGCTTATATATACTCCATTGCACAAGATAGATACTGCACATAGTACAAGTTGGGGTAAATAACTTCAGACTAAAATTCAGTACTGACTGTTGAAATTTTGGTATATTAGTTCAATCTACACTTAAAAAGAAACATTAATATCCAGTAGAAATATTTTTATTGTTTCATCCTGATCAAGTCACAAATACTCTTTCATCATTCTTCAGCACACACACACTCTGAAGCTACAGGTCTCCTTCTCATTCCTTTGAAGTTTAGGTTCTTTCATTAGTTTTTAAGATGATAACTGGTAATTAATGAAACATTAATGAATAAATGCTTTGTATTTAAGCATACAAATAACATTGTAGAGAAATAGGTGAACCTACAGACAGCAGAGAATAAACCAGTTACACCTTTTTTCCTGCTTCTCCTTGTTTATTTCAAGTGCTGGAGGAAAGCAGTAGTCCAGACCAGAGACACACTTGTGGAGTGTGAAAATCACAGAGAAGGAGTCTTTCTCCTCTGTCATGAAATTATAACAGTATTCTATGAAAAGAGAAATAGATTGTGCTCTGCAGTGTAAGAGCATGGGAGAGAAGGGAATTACTTAAACTTCAGCTTTCCTGGATTTAATACTCAGGCATCACTGTATTGTTTTCAGTAAATACTAGCCTTCACACACACATGCACAGACTAAAATGTACTAATTAAAAACTTAGCAAGATATTAGGGAAGTTATTGCTACATGGACACCAAGGAAGTTGTCATTAAAAAACAAAATGAGAGCTGAACATCCTTAGAAGGAAATATTTAAAAAGGCTAACTTTCACCACAAATTTCAAAATCTGCTGTTTGCTTTATTCTGCTCTTCATACATTCTCATTTTTCAGTTTCAGGGACTAAAGGGAAAAACATTTATGCCACAGAACTCTTATTTGGCAAATATGAGTGATAGAGATTTGCATCTCCAATAAAAGGCATCTTCAGGAAGGGAAGGTACACAGGACCAGTTTAAACTCATTTGCTGAGCACTTGATACGCATAAGACAAACATTAGTGCACACTGACTGCTTCACAGCTTGCAGGCTTCATAAGATAAGAAGTGCTTCAAATATTGGAAAAAATTTTAGAGAACACACCCAGAAGCATTACCGTGCCATTACACAGCCATTAACACAGACACCAAACCAAAACCAAAGGCAATACAGGAAAGAATTCTTAACTCAAGATGCAGGCTCATATAGGGAGCATAAAACAAAAAACTACTGGGTCCCTCCACAGAACTGGGGCACTGCCAAAGCAAATGCTGTTCAAAGGCTGATTAGCTACTGACATGGATCAAAAATGTAAGATAGAGTCCCACAAGTCCCAGGAATGTGAGTGGGCTGTGCAGCTACAGTCAGCCACCCAAATAAACTCTATTATAGGATTAGGGCACAGAGATTTCTATGGGGAAAAAAAAAAAAAACCAAAAACAAAAAACCAACAACAACAACAAAACCCAAACCAACAACAACCACAAAACAAACCAACAAACAAAACAAAACAACCAACCAACCAAAAACCAAACAAACAAAAACGCAAACAAAACAAAACCAAAAAAACCAACCAACCAAAAACGCAAACCAAAACCAAAAAGGTAAAGTTGTATTTATTTAGAAACACTGCACAGTTGTCAACTGTCACAGTCGCATTTTCAGAACAGATTTGAGTTGAACTAGCTGCATTAAGTTGGTTTTACTGCCCTCCCTGTACAAATAACATTCAGATAGCAAAGGAAGTTAAAATCTAACCTATTTTTCCAACATATATACCATTAGGCTTGCTGAACTACACTCCACTTCATCGAAACAATTAGCCAGCTTCACCCTCAAACCACCAGAGCATCGCTACTTCATAAAAGTAGACGCCCTTCCTCTTATCTTCACAGATTCTTTAGAATATCACAGAAATGTTGTGTAATTACTGCATTATGGAGCTCTTATGCCCACCAGACATAAAGATATTGTCCTGATAAATAATTTTAAACTTTCATAGTTTACTTTAACTTCTAGATGGCATTTGTCCTCAAAGACCTTTTGTGTGGCTGAAATTAATAGCATGCTATTTCCAGTATTTTACAAAACCTAGTTTTTAAGCAGAAAAGCTCATGAGTCTACCAGTTATGTGAAAGAAGGTCTCTAGACCTTATGAAACATTAAGTATTTTTTTAATTAAAACACATGCACTGAAACAAAAGCACATGCCGCACATTATTAAAGTAAGCCTTCTTTAATGAGATTTTGCTGATCATGTATCAGCAGCACCACCATGTGTTAAGTGAACAAAACATTTCTTGCTGAGAGATTACTGGTATTGCAGAATATAGTTAGCCATTTACAATTTAAGTAATTGAAGTAGGCCTAAATAGTAACAATATTTTTGCACCATTTTTCCCATGCCAAACTTGCAAAGCCTTTAGCCTATCATACCATTTCAAGTAATATTACAATTTTCAAGAGTTAAAAAAACCCACCTTATTATTTTTCCACTGATAATAAAAGACAAGAGAAACTAATATCCCTGATAAGTATTAAATAAGATCTAATGCCAGATGCAGTGAATGGACTCACTATATCACTATGTACAAATCAGGAAGGATGGGCTTTGTTCACTAGTATGATACTAAGATTGGCATAAAATAAATACTTCAGAAATACTGTAAACTAATTGTAATATTGTTTAATGCTAAAGTTACAGTAGTATTACTGTACTTTATACTTATGTTTATACTTTACATAAATACTTCTTTAGAAGGTGCAGGTAACAATTTAATAAATATTCTCCTAATGATCTGAAATTTTGTAACATTACTTACACTAACACGGGTTTTCCTGATATCTTAGGGCTGTTTAAAACGTCTATCATGGCTTGCTTTGTTTCTTCCATTCTTGCAATGTCACTGGAATCCACAACAAATATTACACCATAGGACTCAGCATAGTAATTTTTCCAGATATTTCGAATTCGTTTTCCACCTCCTAAATCAAAGATGGTGACTTCAAAGCGTCCCTGTTTAAGGTCAATCTTGGAAAAACCAACTGTTGGAGCCACATCTTCAGGAGACTCTGTCAGAGTTCAAAGAAGAAAGACTTCAGTAAAATGTGTCCTCAGTTCTTTAAAGAGGATTTTACATTGTGATTTGTGTAGCAAAATGTTTATTTTAAAAACATGGAGCAAACTCTCCCTGTTAAGTGACACCATATTCCTAACCACATTTTTTTACGTTAAGATTTTCCCTCTCCTGACATAATTTCAAACTAATACACTTGTCTCTCAAACAGTTGCTTCACATAAATTTAGACAGGAGCACTGAGGCCAGGGGTGGGGGAGGGAAAAAAAAGAGCCAAAAATGCAATTTTTAATATTTAATACTACAGTTAAATTGCAGTGGTGTTCAGTGTATGGCAGTTTTAACTTTTCTCCTCAGCACCAATGCTCCCATCTAAACAGTTACACAGTATTTGCACGGTATTAGTCCAAGTTTGAGAAGAACAACAAACAAAACAGTTAATAAATTATGACCTGGGAAGCCTTGCACTCTGCCAAATTTATTCCTTATCCCTCAACGGTTGCCAAAATAGCTTCAAAACCTCAAACCAAAAGTTGAGATAAAGTGACTAAAACCATGTTCTGAGATCTAAACTACTTGATTCACTTTATTCAAAATCAGATTTTGGCCTTTGTTTTAGTTTTGTTTTCAGTTTGCTATACAATATGCTAAAAAAAAAATATATATACACATATATATATACACACATACAAAAAACCCCAAACCAAAACAAGCAACAAAAAAACCCCACAAGCAATCAAACAGGAAAAACGAAAACCAAAAAACCACAAACACACCTGTAGCTTTACATTTAATACTTTTGCTTCCTGTGTCCCTCTCTAGAGGGCAAAGAAAGCCTGTACTTGCCTCACATCACTAAGCTGCAGGGGATGTTACCTAGATCTCTGCAACCATTTTATGTAGGCTTGGTAGCACAAGGCAGGAGAAATAGATGTAAAATTCAGCTTGTTTAGAGGAAGAAATAAAGGCACAGTCAAAAGCACTGAGCTCTGAAGAGGAGTGCAGAAGCTAAATCATTATCAGACTTCTGCTACCACATTCCTTTTTTGAGAGAATCCTTCACACACACACAGCTGACATGGGGATTCATAGCAGACTGCCTGGCCAGAACAGCATAAGACAAGGCTCCACCAAGAGAGGGGTCCCAGGACACCACTTACGAAAAACTACAGCTTCAAAACTCGGCAGACTTTATTTTGAAGAATGTTTTGCACATGAGCTGGAAGTATGTGCTTTTACAAGAGAGAACAATGTGAACATAAAGTTTGGGTAAGGGTGAAAGCTACCAATGATGAGGGGATATTGCTGAAACATATGCTACTATTGTACAGTGAGGTCTCCAATAATGCACAGTCTTCAGTGCCATATAGTCTGCAGAGCCATTTTGGCAAATATCACTTCAGTGACAGGTTTAAGAGTCCTAAGAACTGAAATATACTTGGTTTCTGCTAAAACCCAGCAGTCATAACTGCAGTCTTCTCCTATAAGTTTTATGACTGGTACACAGCGAAAAATACCGGTTCTATCAACTCTAAAGACTAACTGAAGGTTATAAACTCTGCAAGCCCTGTTAAAGAAAAAAAAATGCTTTCTACAGCAGGTGCTATTTAAGCCCTGGGAAACAGTCATAGAAGTTAGAACTATCTTTTGCTGGAGTTTCCCTTTAGAAATACCCTCTTTAACCTTTTTTTTTTTTTTCCCCCTCAAAAAACAAAAGGACTTTGAGAAATAACTGTCATGTTTAGCTGATAAAGGTATTAAAGTTTGAGACAGAATGGAAGGCTAAATAATGAAGCTCTCATGTTTTCAGGACAAAGATTCAGGAATAAAAGTGAGAGAATATTAATAACTTTATTCCCACTTAGCAAGTTCGTGAACTTACATAACACATGTAAACAAAAAGCCAAGGTGGAGTCTCCAAGTCTGCCAAAACACTACTAAGTACACTCTTGTTATTACACAAGATGAAAGCTACTTAGAAAGACAATCCCACAAGTGGAAAAATAAAACCAAAACCATAAAGAAGTTTTGTTTCGATAAGTACAAGTTTTATCTCAAATTATATCTTGCTTGCATGTGTCACTGAATGGTGCAGAGCACCCTCCAAAAATCAAGTGGTCTCTTACTGAAGTAACTACCTAGAAAATTGTTACCTTCAAAAGGTAAGACCCCTAAGTATTTCTCCATCTGCATGTCTTCACACTATGGGGCCTGTGACATACCCACTTTGTCAACCGCATTTGTACCACTTTTGGTGGTACAATCACCAAAATTTTCTTTCAACAATATGGGAGGATGAGAAATTAAGAAACAAAGCAATATTTTTTAGATTAAATTTTTTTTAGATTAAAATTATTAATTATACTCTCTCTTTCAATGTTCTATTTAGACGAAAAACAAATTAATTGCTTACCTCCTTGAATTCCTCTGACTGTAGCAGTTTTACCAGCATTATCGAGACCCACCATTATTAGGGTCACCTTCCTACATAAGGAGGAAAAAAAAAAAAAAAAAAAGATATTTCAAGTATTTTTTCTTCTAGCTATACAACATTTATTCAATTCAGCTTTTTAATACATGCATAGCAAATTTACCACAAACTAGTAGAAATCATAGGTATCAAAATACCAAGTAACAGGCATTGTTACAATTGTATATCTGATGTTCAATATGTCAAATTATCTGATTAGACAGAATAGACAGCACAGCAGAACAAGGTATGAAATGAGAAGCCTAATATTGCACTACAAGTTTCACGAGACAATGATTTTGCTTTCAATTTATATTTGCTTGATGAAAATTAATTTCACGGTACTGTAAATTTTATCCTTTTTTGGGGGGGTGGTCATGGTCTCTAACTATTTCTGTAATTTAATTTCCATTCCCCTGTATTTTTACTGTCTCTCTGCCTCAAAGCTGTGTCTATACTAGAAATACATTTGTCTCAACCAATGCATCCGAACAATACTACAGTACACAACACTTGTGCAGACAACACCAGATGCTGTAAAAAAAGTGGCACTGGTACTCATTGTGCCTTTGCTTCAAGGAGGAGCAATCTAGACTGCCAATGTGCAAACCAGTGGTATTGAGTATGTACAATATACGAGCAAAGTGGCAGACAGGTTAGAATTTACACCAGGATAGGATTTTAAGCAAAGCAATAGGGAAAGTATGTACATATGTATCTCAATTGTTCCTCCTAGTCACAAAAACTCAGAGGAGTCAAAGAAATTTGCTCAATTTTATGCCCCTTTAAGTGAGGGAATACTAAAAACATCATTATTTCCAATCTTAAAACTATGATATCATCACACGCGGAGTATAATTCATGTGAGTTTCTTCAGAAGAGCCAAAAACCTCTGAGAAAAGTAGGATGTTCATAGTAAATTATACTTTAACAGTAAGCTAAAAATCAGAACAGCCACGAACATTTATAAACTCATAACTGTCCATAATACCTTGGTGGTATCAGAAAGCAATTCAATCCAATATAGTTCTTTGAACAACAGCACTTTCTATAAAACCTAAACTATGTAGCATTGAAGAGCAAATACTGTTACATGAGTGTCAAGTATAACTGTGTGGTGTACTATTTTTCCCTTTCCCTGTAGCTTGTAAATAGTTTGAAAAAAACAATGCACTACCCGGCCTCTCTGCTAACTTGAGGGAAAAGGATGCAGGATGTCAAAGTAACGGAAACAGATGAGAACAGTAGAATTCCATAAGTGAGAATGGATCACCAGGCTACTCTCAAAATGCAGTATTAAGAGACTTAGATAATAGTAAGAAAACTAGTATTACACTGGGGTTATAGTCTACTCTTGACAAAGTGTTTTGACACATTACATTTCAGAATCTCAAAATGCAGAAACTAAATCAATACGACAAAAAGCAAATAAACTTTACATCAACATTCTAGCATCACCCCATAATGCTAAACTTGAGGAAAGAGTATGCAAAGGACAATATTTTGAACATTATTCTTTCCTGAAGTCAGAAACAAAGGGCCTAAATTAGAGATCATTAACTTTTAACTTTTAAGTTCAGAAGATGTATTGATTCTCTCTTGGAGAAAAAATAAATGATGCATTTTATCTCAGAATTAAAAAACATGAGACAATGTTATATAGCAAATAAAGTAAAACATAGGTGAGAGGACATGAAATACAGTCTGAGAAGGTGAGTACAGAAATGTCAAATATTTTTACATGTTTACCTGACAGGTTCCTGCCATCGTTTTAACCAGCTGCAGCAATTGGCCATTAGACTGAACATCTCTCTTCACTAGCCATCTAGAGCCACAAAAATGACAGAAACTATGTGGACAGGCCAGCACAACCCAAGACGACTAGGAGAGAGATTGCAGATGCCAGATGGTGTCTTGTCACTGCTACCAAAGGAAAAAAAAAAAAAAAAAGCATAGTTAGCTCCTATGTATAACCAAGGCAAGGATTTGCCCTAGCAGCAGCCTGACCATTCAGAGTGTGCCATATTCAGTAAGCGCTGCAACAGTCTCTTTATATGTTTCAATTTTCCAACCTCTCACACACCATATGTCCCCACTTTACATACCTGGGCAGCAACAACACAGTACTCACACAAAATAATAATGCAAGACTACTGCATATAGAGAAACTTGCAAGTTACAGCAGTAAGACAAATCAAGCTATGAGATTTCAGTGCTTGCCTTGCTAACATAGCCCACAGTTCTGCTGACAGACAGAAAATAAGACCAAATTCAACCATAAGTAAGGCTTGCAAGAACAGAATAGGATAAGGTATTAAAAGCAAATAATGTCCTACCTGTTAAGTATATTCATTTAACTGTCAATTTATTTTACACAGAAAGATCCCACGACAAGGAAATAGGGTTCTCCAGGGAGTACTCTGAGGAACTGGCAACTTAATATCTAGTAATTTTCACTAAACAGAAGTATCATGTACTTCCATTATTTTATAATCCCACTTTCTACTCCTCGAGCAGGAGGAAGCAACAGAGAACAGTTCACTTTTTTATGTTCCTCTGTATAACAAAATGGAGAGTGTGATCATGTGCACATTTATTTCTTTGTATGCACACTTAGCAAAGAAACAGTAAAGCTTACACAAACCATGCAGTCAAGTGCACAAAGATGCAAAAGCTTAAAAATTCCCTTGGTTACAACAATCCTACTGCAAACAACAGTAGCTGCCCATATAAAGGCCTTTTGTAAGCAAGCTTTGGGCAATTTTAATTCATGAGTTCAAATCTACAACCTCCCTGGCAGGATGATGATGAGTCTGGCTGCTACTTTCTTCACAACAGCCTGTGGTGCTATGCTTTGTATTTTCAGCTAAAACACTGCTAACACATTAATATTTTGGCTACTACTGGACATGCTTGCACAGCATCAAGGCTTGCTTGCTTTCCCACTCTGCCCTGCCTCCCTCTCCCCTCAGCCAGTAGGCAAGAGGTTGGGAGGGGACACCATCAGCCCCAACTGATCAAAGGGGTATTCCACAGCATATGATAAGCTCAGCAAAAAACAGCTCAAGGAGGAAGAGAAAAATGTTCACGATTGTCTTCCTAAGCAGCCATTAAGCACGCTGAGTCCCTGCTTTCCAGAAAGGGGCTGAACATCTGCCCACTGATGGGAAGAAGTGATTTATTTCTCTTTTTGTTCTGATTAAGCATGTAGCTTTTGCTTTCCCCATTAAACTGTCATTACCTCTACCCACAATTCTTCTCATCTTCCTTCTATCTTCTCCCCATCCTGTGGGAGACAGGAGTGAGAAAGTCACTGGGGGCATGTTTAGTTGTTGGGCAAGGCCAACCCACCATTGACCTTCTCAATGGCAACATGTGGCTAAGGATAGTAACAACTTTGATCTGGGCATGTTATAGTTGATAATTGGCAGGCCCTCGTGCTGGTCACTGAGCTCGCTTACTTTACTGCACATTAGAGTCCAGTGCTTGTTAGTGGCTGGAAAAGGCTGTTCAGCTTACCTCTCCCTTGGGAAAGGGCAAAGCCATTTGTGGTATCATGCCTGCTCAAATGCACGTAGTGGGTAGTGTGGAAGCATAGGGAAATCCAGTGTGTATCTCAAGATTTAAACTTGGAGGAAAATAACACGTATTTGAGTTGTGCATTACAGGCAGAATACAGCAGGAACCACTTGAACTAAAGGATGATGAGCCTTGTTAGGAATCAACTGAGTGTGGTGGCGACCCAACCCAAGTGAGGCTTGGCACCCAATAGTCCAACATGCCACTTCCCCTACCCTGAGTGACCGCCTCCAGAGATGGAGCCCAAGTCATCAACTCTTCTTATTCAGGGAAGGGGCATGGCAGGGGCTCTGGAATACGGGAATAATATCAATGCAAGTGTCATGGGACATGGGATGTTGGTTAAGGACATAACCCATCTCTCCTCCAGAGATTATCACCACCTTTGCAGAAGGAATGTGCATTACCACCTCAGCTCGTAGGTTTGTATCATCTTAGCTCTCATTTTGATCAGCAGCTTAAGCTAAAGAAATAACTGGATTCATATCAGAGCAGCTGAGATGTAGACAGATATTCCCTACACTAACTTGCCTCCATGATCAGATTAACTGAGAGTTGTGACACTTTGAATTACCACAGCAAGTTTCCTAAAGCTTGTTTCTCAAAACTCCTTTTTTTTTTTTAAACAAATAAATTCCTTTTATATTTTAAATTATAACTAACCTCAAACCAAGGTAATTTCAAATGATGGAGAAAACTGAATAATTAAAGATTATAACAACTTTCCAAAGCTGTCATCTTCCCAATCTAGGCAAATAAAAGTAGAAAAAACATGAGGAACTATCCCTAACAAACATTTTGTCCCTTAAAAACAATGATGGTTTCGATGATTTATACAGGTAGGAACTGAGAACTCCTCCTGATCTTATGAAGTAACATATTCAAGGATGCCTTTGTGTGGATCTGTCATCAATCAATATCAGAAACTGGTCAGATATCTTCTACAGCAGAGACAACAGGTACTCTTTAAATATTTATAATCCATTATATAAGAGCACCTACTATTAGCTTCTCCACAGGAGAACTTAGAGTATGAAGATCAGAGAAGTTCCTAAAAAAGAGAGCAAGATGATTACAACCATGACAAGTATTACACTTGGGCTCTGCAGAATCCAAAAAAAAAGAAAAAAAAAAAAAAGCAACAACAGAAAATCAAACAAACAAAACAAAACAACAAATGAAAAACCCCAAGCAAACAACCAAACAAACAAAACCTCAAAAAACGTCACATGCAGTGGAATATGGTATCTCAACCCACAAGCAAGAATGAACAAAGCTAACTTCGAGAACATAGCTACACAGACTTTCAGCATTTGCCTGGAAAGCAGAATGTAACAGCTCAATGAACAATGCACTAACAAAAACTTAACATTTTCAGTGCCTGAGCATCATCACAGAACAATTCCCATCCCATATTATACAAATTGTCTAGCTTTACAAATTGTCACAAAATTGCTCTAAAGAGCAGATATGACTCATAGCATACAAAAGAGATTCCTGAAATGAAGAAAGTTTGTTAAAGCATGAAGAGCACAGGATGACCATATCATAGCAGAGGAATCTTGTTTAAACACAAAACTCTAAAGGGGGTGAGTGGGAGGTGACAAATAAGATAACTTTCCAAAACTTGCCACTATAGGAGGAAAGAGCACTTCAACATTGCTGAGAAAATTATGGTAGAGAGGCAATGTACAACATTGTGTGATGTTATTTTTAGAGACCTGATCTCTGAAATATGTATGGAACATGTTTTATGTATTTTATACATTGAGTTAAGAACATTCAGAACTTGCTTCAGATATTCTGTCAGCTTGCATTCTTTAAGCTCGTTAAGGTGAAGCAAAACCAACGTGCTCAGAAGTACATGAAACTGTTTAGTTAAGCCAGTATATCATTTATATAGCAGGTCAGCACAAGTGTCAAGGACTAATAATGTCAAAGAACGCAATTTTAGGTAAGAGAACAGAAAAAGGGTACTACAGGGACTAAGAAAAACATGAGAGATAACTGCGCTTAACACTCTAAATTAAGATCAATAGCTACTTAGCAGCCTGTATGTTATGTCATCCAAAGTACTGGATACCAGCAAGTCCAACACATAAAGTCATCTAATGAATAAGTTCACTTACTTTCATATCAAAATACAAACCACGCACCTTTACACATTTCACTGCCAGAGTTTATATGTTCTGCCTTTGGTAGATGCTTTTATGGTAGAGAATGTTTTCAGTCATATCAAGCTCTCACTTTCTTTAAAATAATTAAACAAACAATTTAAAGTTGATCCTCCTCAAAGTTTAATTATTTAACTTCCTTACCTGACTTGTTTTAATTATAAGAATACAGTATTTGAGTCGTATTACCGCTATATTCTGAACAGCAAACCAAGTGACTGAGCAGTGAAGGCATATTCAGCAGAAATCTGCTGCCAAAATTGCAGTGTAGTCAAGAGGTGCATGAAATGCAAGCAAAAACTATGATGCCTTGAAAAACTGAAGCACACAGTTGTTTGTAAGAAATAGCCCCAGGACCACAAGTTCTGTAAAGAAATGTTACTCCAAGAATAGCAGTTCAAGCGAGCTTCCACACTTTCCAGCCACGTTCCTACCACTCTTGTGTTTCCAAAAGAGAAGCAGCCCTAGCACCAGACCTTGGTTGAGGCACGTTTCGTTTGCTTGTCTCTTCCACTGTAGGAGTACTGGCTTTCGTTTTACAAAAATGAACATTTCAGAGAAAATCGACTCTCTGTTGCTTAAACACTTACACGCAGGCTGCCAAACAGCCACAGCCCAAGGCTGCCGCTGCGGACACACAACGATGTGTTTGATACGGCGAGACTGGAGCGGAGCTGGAAGACACTCGACACGAGCTCCGCCAGCCGGGAGCCGGGCAGGACGCTCGGCCCGAGCCTACCGGACGACCCCTCCACCGCGACGACCTCACCTAAAGCAGGCTCACCCCGGGCTCTCCCCGGAGGCGCAAGCACCTGAAGAGCTCCCGCCTCGTCCACTTTCCGCTGCGCCGCCGGCAGTCCGCCGCACACGCCGCTGCTGGAAGCACAGGCCCCGGGCGAGCCGCACAACCAGCTGCCTCACACCAGCAAACGCGGTGGCCGCCGCTGCCTGCGCGCCCTGTCTCCGACCGGCGACACTTACCGGTCGCTCAACGGAGGCGCGAGGCGATAACGCCCGAGCGCAAACGGCTCCGCGCCGGCAGGAGTGGCGTTGCTCCGGGCAACGGGAAGCTGCGGCCGAATGCGGGGAGGGGCAGGCAGCGGCAGTGGAACGCCGCTCAGCTCCTCCGCGCCGGGCCGACGCGCAGCGGCTCCGGGGACACGTGACCGGCGCCCCGCTCAAGCGAAGCCTGCCATTGGTGGAAGCCGAGATCTCCGAGGCAGTGGGGACGCTTAACCAGGCCGGTAACCCATGGTTACCGCTAACGGAAGACGGGAAGGGACAAACTTATTGGTATCAAAGGAGCGCGGAGACGGACAACACCAATGCTCGGACGGAGATGAGCGAGAAGTGCGAACTGCGGTTAACCAATAGGAACTGGGGGCTCCCTCGGTGCCTGAGGTGGATCAGCCAATCAGCAAGGACAGAGCACTTCCTCGGGTCTCCCCGGCCGAAAGTGAACAACTGCGCGACCCTACAGTAACGCCCGCCGCTGCGCTCGCTTTGCTCCTCTCCAGCTGGTGCGAGGCCCTCCTTGGTTTGCGCCCTCTCGCTCTCTGTCCGCGGCGCCCCGACAGCCGCTCCCCAGGAGGATGCCCGCGGAACCCCGTATGCCCGGCTGCCGCGGCCGCCGCCCCTCGGGGCGTCCCGGCTGCGGGTCAGGAGCGAACCCCTCGCGTCCCCGCAGCGCTGCCCCCGGCGCTATGCTGACGCTCTCGCAGGGCAAAGCTGACCGGACACAGCCCAGCCTACCCCCCGCCCCGCTGCCCCTCCCTCCCGCCCCCAGAGGCTCGCCCGGCCTTGCTGCCCCGGCCGCGGCGCAGACGAGCCGCCGCGCAGTCACGGCGCCGTGTTCGGTCCCAGCCGCCCCCCGGCAGCGATGAGGCCGCGGGGCAGGCGGTGCCTCCCGCTGCTGGTGGGCCTGGCGGTGGCCATCGCCCTCGCGGAGGCCGCGACCTGTGAGTAAGGGAAGGTGGGAGGGCTGGGGGGTGAGCAGGGCCGGGGCGTGTGGGCCATGTCTGTTAACGCCCCTCACGCTACCAACCGCCCACCCTTGAGGGCCGGGGGCGCCGGGATCCCCCGCGGCTAGCTGCTGAGCGGGGGGCCGGCGCCGTTCCCCGTGAAAATGGGGACGGGGGTGCGGCAGGCGGCCGCCTCAGCACCGGGGCGAGGGGCGGCCCTCCCCACCCGTCCGGCGCATCGCGTCGTCCCTTCCCGGGTAGGTGTCACTGAGCCACCGCCTTGGTGGAGCGCCTTGATCCCCGTCGGTTTTGGCCGGCTCTCTCCAAGCCAGTGGTTACTGTTAGGGCAGCTGAGCGGTAACTTGGAGGCTGGTCGCGGCTGGGAAGATGTTTGCGGCCGAAACGCAGCTCTGCAACTCAGGGGAAAGTGTTGCCTTCAAACGGCGCTTGACTCGCTTGGAAGCAAAACGCTCGAGAGATCATGAGCTCAAGAGAGTGGCATTATTGTGGAGTCCGGGCAAGCAGCCCTGACTTTCTTGATGAGTTCAGATGTAGGTAAGAACTACACGTTCTCTCATTTAAATTTAAAAAAAAATCAAAGCTTATGTCTTTGATGTGCGAGTCTTTTAGTTTAGTACTAAAGGAGACAATATGTACCTGGAAAAGCAGAATTGCGGCTCAAAGTAAGCCTGTTTCTGACGTGTTTTACTAATGATTAAACAGGCAGAAGAGCAACCTAATGTTTACTATTCAGACTTCTGTTTGAATGCTAGGGATTCAGACTATGAAGGGACCAGTACGGAAAGATGAAAGTTCATTTTTTAACTTACTTTTTAACAAATCATAAAAATAAAACTTCTGATGCATCTTTTGTATTGTTCTTTTCTCCTGTTTTAATCACATTTTATGTTCCATTTTTTTCCCCTCACTGCATACTTTGTCAGGTCTCTCTTTTATGAACAGTAGGAAGTCAGAAATTGTCCTACTCATGCAAAATTTCTGTGGTCCCTGTAGTCTGGTTACCTATCCCACGCTCTGAACAATGCTAGAGATTTCTGGGATGGGAAAAAAAAAAAAAAAAAAAAAAAAACAACCAAAAAGCAGGAAAGCAGAAAGATCTTAATAATGCAGATTATACCATTCAATAATCATAATGAAAAGGCGCCTCTTTGCAAGTCTTAGTGCAACTGTGTTTGGTCCAACATCCAGTAACGGACAAGTTTTGGAAAATATGGAGGAGGAACAGGCAAACATTAACAGGTGGTTGGCCTTATTTTGTTGGCAGCATAAAGCTTGTGTCAGTGATGGGCATTTCAGAAGTCACTGAAACTATGGAACTGATTGCAATATAGTAGCTGTACAGATAAGATGACTCCATGTTGTACGGTGTTATCACATTTCCTTTTTATTCAGTTCATTGAGTCTTACGAGTTTCTGGGAGAGAGCACTTGTAGGCTACAACTGGGTATTAGGTTAGCAGCTCTAAGCTATGTTTAACTAGCCCACTTAAGGCAGGTTTATAGTTGTATCTGCACTATAAAACAGCTGTAAAGCAACACTGAATCTCATCCTCTCCCCTCATTTTTTTTTTCTTTTTTAGTAGCATTACTTTTAAACAGGTACTTGACAAGTAATCACTACACTGTGTCTGTACAACATCTGTTGAAATCAGAAGGCTGTTTAATTCCATAAGGCTACAGTGATAATCAAATAAACACGGAGTTCATTAAGGGTTAACTATTGCTTTGGCAGGCTTAGAGGTGGGCTGGAGTTTCCTGTAATCAAACCAGCAGCAGTAGCAGTGAGGATTTTTTTTTTTTTTTTTTTAATATATAAAGGTCCTACCATAATCTTTGCAAGGAGAAACGGCTTGAATAGATACACTACTAATTCTGTGCATGAAAAAGGAAATATTTGAAATAAAAATATGGAATTTGTATTGAGTTACATGTTTTATTTAAAATCAAAATTCATAGGAAGTCAGCTTAGGAGAAGGCTGAATGTAGGGGATGTGATGTAGGGGAATAGACCTATTTCTATTATCCCAATGTACTGAAAACATGAGGTGGACAGAGTTATATATGGTGTAACGTCCTCAAGAACATTGCACACACTTGTTATTTTCTTGTGATTTGTTTACTGAAAAACTGTGTCAAAATGAGAGTGATGTTAAAACAAGATAGTCAGCTGTGAATTAGGCCCCATCTACACCACAAAGCCTCTGCCTCAAAGCTATGTCAGCATGTTTATGCTAGTAACCTTCAACATAAACAAAATTAGCAGGTGAAATGCAGTTTTACTATTTTGTTGTCACTCCAGTTGCCTCAGAACAGATAGAATTTCTCTGTCCTTCTTTATTAGTCTGCTTTTATGTAATGACAAATACAGTCATTTACCTAAATGAATTAAGATGACACTGCTAGCAACAGTTGGTGATAAATAATCAAAATGTTTTTTTGCTTTCCAGTGCAGCTGGGGCTCAGAAGAGCTCTCATGAGGCCCTTCTTGTTCTGTCATCTCATTGTGCTTTTTGCGCATCTCCCAGCAGATAATATCTTAATGGCCAGCTCATGGATTGAGACAAAAGGTCTATGAGATCTGCAGTTGGAGCAGTTCATTGCTCCTCCTAGCAGCAGTTTCCAATTTGTTTCAAAGTGCTGTATGAGAGATAAGCAACAAGAGGATCAAAATCCAGATCTTGAAATACATTGTTAGCAGCCCTGGAGTTGTACTTATGACATACCTAAGATTTGTAAAAGTGACAAAAAGTAGTAGAGGGAAGCAGACTTCGGTAATTTAATTTGTGCCAAGAATTTCTGGAAGTGGGCACCCAGAAAGTAGGATAAGACTTTTCTTTCTCTGAGCAGTTTTCTTGAGGATCAGTCTTCACCTTACAGAGTTTCCATTCTCCAGTAAGAGCACCACATAGATCAACATACAAAGAAGAAGAAACGAATCTTCAAATACCAGACTGTTGCCTGCTCAAATATTTAGTATATATACTTAGTGGTGAAGGGCTCAAGCTGACTGCTCCTTCCATTTCTAAGCAACTTGCTGGTTGCTCTCTGAGAGAAAGGTATGCTTCAAAACTTTGGAGATGTGTAGCATGTTCATCTTATGCTCAAGGAATAATGCCTATTGGCTTAGTCTTACCAGAATGAAAGCAAGTACATCAATTTGAAGTGACAGGCTTGTCCCACATCAAATTCATTTAGGATGCTGTAACAGAAAGATTTCTTTAGGTCATTACCCAATGTTGCAGCACTTCAGAGTGCTTTGGTTGTGTTTCCTGTCACAGTATCACAGTGTGTTTGGGATTTGAAGGGACCTCAAAAGATCATGTTGTCCAATCCCCCTGCTGGAGCAGGAACGCCTAGGTGAGGTTGCACAGGAATGTGTCCAGGCGGGCTTTGAATGTCTCCAGGGAAGGAGACTCCACAACCCCCCTGGGTAGCCTGTTCCAGTGCTCTGTCACCCTCACTGAGAAGAAGTTCTTTCTCAAATTTAAGTGGAACCTCTTGTGTTCCAGCTTGATCCCATTACCCCTTGTCCTGTCATTGTTTGCCACTGAGAAGAGCCTGGCTCCATCCTCGTGGCACTCACCCTTTATATATTTATAAACATTAATAAGGTCACCCCTCAGTCTCCTCCAAACTAAAGAGACCCAGCTCCCTCAGCCTTTCTTCATAAGGGAGGTGCTCCACTCCTGTCACTTGATAGAGACATTTAGTAATGTGTTTAGGATAGTATGGTTTTAGTTACATCTGTTACCTGAAAGCTATTCTCACTTCAAGTTCTGGGCCTCATTAGCTGCTCTTTCTGATACGCATTTTAAAGTTTTTTCTTTCCCATTAGTGCACAGGTGTTGGGTGGCTGTTCTCTGACACTTGGCTGCTGGCATGTCTCAGAAAGCTGCTCTGGGTTTGAGGTATTGCATGCTCATAAACAGTACTGCATTGACTAGGTCTGCTTAAATTAATCTTCGTAGTCTAGTGATGAATACATACGTACACCATCTCTGGTTGGCACTGTAGGAGTCATGACCCTCACGCAGTTGTGCTAGTCCTGAGAGGTTGTGCAAAGGCTGATAAAAGAAGGGCAGGTGTAGAACTGTGGTTCTCCCTAATTAACATATGTCAGCCATTCTCTTTAACCCTATGAGATGGACTTCTTCCAATCTCTTGTTTTCTCAGTCACAAGGTATGTCCAAAAATTGAACTAACGAGGCAGTCTAATTTAGTTGCTGTTCTGTGTTGTGTGCTTTTGTCCTGGTTTTGTTAAAAAAAAGACTAGTTCCCTTCTAGTGATTTTTCTTTCAGCTAAGTTCTTCTAGGTGGCTGTACTTTTTCTGAGATTTAGCCTGCATATTTTTCCTTGGATGCTGTACTCAGTGCTGATAAGAAGACCAACGAAATGCTGAAGAAGTTCATGTTTAGATTTATTACTATGGTAGCCAAGCTTTACACAGAAGCAAAGAGACATCTCTCATTTTTAATATAATTTCTCAACGCATTTGTTCACCATTTGTGTAAAGGTCAATAAAGTGACAATAACAAGACACATGAAAACTAAGTAATGACACAAAATGTGATGGATCTGAAATACAAAAGCTAGGATTGTATTTTATCTTGGTAAAAAGTGAATGCATTTGTAGGTTGTATGCCTTGATATTTCTCAGGACCTAGTTCTCACCTTTTGATTTGTCCTTTTATTTACAGTTCTGAAAAATAAAATAACATTAATGCTAATTACATTTATGTTAATTACACCTCCATCCCTTGAGGTGTTTAAAAGGTATATAGATTAGGTTCTTAGGGACATGGTTTAGTGCTAGAATTAGGTTATGGTTGGACTCGATGATCTTGAGGGTCTTTTCCAGCTGAAATGAGCCTATGATTTTATTATATAACAGCCTGATTATATAAGCACATTTTTGGTCTCATAAGTTAAATAGGATCAGAATATTTAGTTTTAGCTCACTGAAACATATAAAAGGATTCACAGCTTTTTTGCACTTACTGGTCACATATCTCGCTTTGTAATATCCATAGCTTAAAAAAAATCTTTCCTGAATATGACATTTGAATTACGTTTCAGGCATAGCTTTGCACAGACTTTTTTTGGGTGACTCAGGATTTTTTTGTCAGAAACAACTACTTCACAAACAGAAAACAGAATCCTAGGATTGTTTGCCCATTTGCCAAAATTATAGCAAACAGCAGCTCCTGAGTAAGCATTTAATTCAGATTTTTGTTTTAGATTCTCATATTTGTTCAGTGTTTACAGTGTTTTTCAGCTGTTAAAACTAAATAAATAACAACAGAGCTCCTTTGTTTCTACAAAGTTTTATCCCAGCAGTATGCCTCTCAATTCCTGGTGAGGAAACGTCGAGCAAATTCTTTTATGGAAGAAAGTAAGAAGGGAAATTTAGAAAGAGAGTGCATTGAAGAATTATGCAATAAGGAAGAAGCCAGGGAAATCTTTGAAAATAATCCTGAAACTGTAAGTATCTGATGAATATCTATGAGGTAGGTAGTAGTTCTTTGCAGAGGAAATGCTAAAAGTATGTGAAATTCACATTGCAAAGCTGAAAAAATCCCACCATGCAGACCAAGAACTGCTTTGAAATTCTTTTGTGTATAGAACCCACACAATTAATAATGAAGACTGTATAAGCAAAGAGAATAGTTGAGTAGATATTATTTTAATTTCAAGTACAGATCACCAGTTTTAGACCACAGTTGTCTGCAAGCATTCCATGTGGAGAAACCCTGTTGGCTTCAATTAAAATTTTACTCAGAGGATGCATGGTAGTGCAGCCCTTTTAATAAGGGGAGTGAGTTTTTTTCCCAGTTGGGAGAACTCTGTTCTTGCATTCAGTCCCAGTGCATATTGTTTAGTATTAGATAAATTTAATTCAGTTTTGTACTACAAAAGGGTCATTACAAAAAATATATGGTTAAATCAAGTTCTTGTTTTGCAAACTAAGAATCAGTTCCATATTCTGTCTTTGATAAAACTCCATGTATTTTGATATTCTGATTGTCAAGATTAAATTGTTACAGTAATCAATAATAATTTGTTTTTAACAATGTCTGGTTTAGTAATGCTTTTCACTTTATTTTGAATAAATTGCATGCAAGATGTTCAACGTTTGCAGGGGTTTTTGTTTATTTTAGGGTGACAAGGGTAAATAAGGGAGGTTGCTCTGCATCTAGTAACAACATTGGGCAATATATTCCCATTCAAAGAGACAGTTTTCAAAGTCATTTTGACACCAAATTAATTTTAATTTTCTTCATTTTGGAAGTGTCCAATTCAATGCAGTATCTTAATCTCTCCAGTGAGCCTTGTGTTTATTAAGTAATCTGCTGCCTTAGCCTAAACAGTTATAATACAGAAAACTTGTTCTACATTCTATGAGTCAAAATGACTTTTTCTTTTTTGCTTCTTTTACAGTTATATTTTACTGCAGTTCTATCTACCTTACATTTTTCTTACTCTTTATTTCTCTTTTGCAGGAGTATTTTTATCCTAAATATTTAAGTAAGTACAAAAAGCCTGAACAACCCTAGTATATAATTCACTGGTCTTCTTATTTAGGTAATACTAGTTTAGTTATTCTGCCCATAGCGCCTGAATGATTTCCTTGCTGATTATAATGCATAGTAGCTCCTAGGCAGTTCTGCCTGCTTAGATCCTAGCAGAGGCACTCAGAAGATTGGTCTGTGATCAGCTGTCCTTAATATGCCCAGGCAAGTTTTCTAATTCAGACTGTGAGAACAGACTCTTTGAAGATGCTATGCATAAGCTGTTGTAATTTCAGTCTAAATGAGTGTTTGTATCATAAGCAGATTTTGTGGGTTTGCATTTGCAGGCTGTCTTGCCTCTCATCGAGCAGGGGTTTTCAGGGTTACTGCAGTTACTCCAGATTCTCCAGATGACCTGAGGGTTTGTGTCAATGGTAAGTGCTGGTGTTAGATACTTTACCTGATGCACTCAGTACCTAATGCACACACGTACATGGCAAAAAAGTAGTTCACATAGGTAAAAAAAGGGATCGATCTCCATTTAACTCAGGCAAACTCAGTTATCTGGAGCAGCAATTGACAAAAAATATTAGGTGAGATGGAGATTTTTAGAGCAAGTGGTGTGACTCTTTTTAACTTTATAAAGCATGCTGTAAAATAAATGTAATTAACTGCAAAATGGAAGGCAGAATTCTGGAAACACAGAAGACTGTCCTACACCAACCCTACGATGTCCTCACGTCTTTAATAGTTATGCCTGACTCTTTGCATCTAGCAAGTGCTGTTCTGTCAGTTAAGGGAAGGGACCATCTGGTTAATTCTCCTTTCTACCACTCTTTGGCCCACTGTAGCCCTTCATGAAGTGTGCAACATTACCAGCTGAAAAATTCAAACATTAGCTGGAAAACATAGTCATTGACTACAGATGCAAGAAGGTCACAAAACATGAAGCTTGTGACTCTGCTCAAATATTTTATTTTTTATGCCTACACATTTATAAGTCCAGTGTGAATTCTTTTTTTTTTTCCTAGTAAAATCACAGGAAGCAATCTGTACCATATTTCTTATTTGTCACAGTTGAAACATCTCTCTAAACCTCTTAAACCATTATAGCCTGTTTACATCAAAGAAGCTTGTAGTTAGTTTGGATAGCAATACTTATCCTTAGCCATCTGACACTGTTTTTATCATTAAGAGCAACAGAAGACAAAAATATCTTTAATAATTACACTGCACATGGTCATGGATGAACATATTTTCCAGATCACTTGACCTACGCAACTGCTGTCCCAAACTAAAGTGTACTCCTATTCATATCAGTCTATCTCAGTCTCATTGGAGGTCCTAGAAGGAAAGGATTTTTCAGAATTGTGTAAATGTGCAGTTTTTGTGCATTACCCAGTGAAAAGAACTAGTTTACTTGATAGTCACTGTATTTCCTCATCTGGGTTGACATTACAAAATCAAATTAAATAGAAAAATAATTGCTGTTGCTCAGTCACTGGGATAAAGGAGAGGTAAAGAGAGTATACATAAAATTTGCAGGTGTTTCTAAGTCTTAGAAGTTCAAAGAAATTTATGCACATTTCTCGAAAGGAGATACTGCTGAGAAAATGGAATTTAAAATTCTCATTGAAACTATATAGCAATTTTTAAAAATGTTTTCGTTGAGACAAAGATTTTATGATATTGATATTAACAGATTTTTTAAATTATTATTTTTAAAATTATGTCTTTCTGAACATATTGATCCAAATTGTTTGGATATTGTCAAAATGGAAAATCCAAATTTCCTAATGATAAATAATTAAATTATAATAGGTACTATTTTATAATAATACAGTAACTAGTTTGAATCTCAAGCTAAAAACAATAATCAAGGAATAAAACTAACAATGCAAATAGAATTGAAAAATAATTTCATTGTTTTCAGACTTGCCCAAAAGACTTATTTCAGAACAGAAATGAACCTATTTCAGAACACACATTTTTGGATAAACAGTTACAAAAAATAATGAATATGTTGACTTTTTTTTCCCCATCAATAAAGGAAAAGGAAAATTTCCACAGGAAGAGAAGATTCTCTTTCATGCTTTTCTAATCCAAGCACATATCTAAGCTGCATGTTTAAGTCTCTAAGCATCTCTGTCCTTCAAATCTTTATACTTAATTGCTTTTTAAAATAAGCAGTTAAAAATCCCTGCATTTACAGCTATCCAGCTCACCATGACACATCTCATGAATACCAGACCCTCTGAGTGTCAGAGGTTACAAGTACCACAGCGCACTTCTTGCCACCTACCCTGTACATTGCAGGCTCAGTTCTGACATTTAGTTTTTGTCACAAATGTTTATCAAAAAGCATTGCTGGGTAGTAGATCAGAAGGCACCCTGAACAGGGAAAAGAAAAGAAACAGCTGCTACATTACTGCTCCTGCAGTGACATCTTAATCATTCGTCTGTGGACATAGCCTCTTTGTCTGTCCAGTCCTATCCATCCCATCTTGTCTTCTTCCTCTGGTGTATTTCACCAGTTCTTTTTTTAATTCATTGGTTTCCTCATTTTGCCTGTAGTATCTTTAATTTTCCTCATTCCATCTACTCAAGTTTCACACTGCCAACCAGACTCTGACAGCCATCGCTACCTTTTGCTCAGAAGCATTTGTAGTCAAGTTTGTTCCCCATTTGCACACTCTAAGGGTAATCAACTTCCACCTCTATCACTTACTAAATACTTTGCCCATACCAAGCTTGGTTCACATACTTGTTCCTGGACCTGCTAAAGTAGTAAATAATCAAAAAGGAGAAAAAAAATGTAGGGAGTTCCAGAACATACTTTTGGCCATTGCTGTGAAGGATCCATACAGAAACTGCATTTTTGTTATTTCTTCTGTGCAATTTCTTCTGTCAGTCTTCACCTGCAACATGTTCTATGACATGCAGCACCTAAGCTAGAGGTGCTCAAGTTTTGGAGTTCAGCTGACCCCTTGGCTTTTGTTTTACTTGCAGCAGAATTTAATTAGAAGTAGCTTTAATTGACAAATATACTAACGCAGATTTTTTAAAGCTTTCTTAAGTGACAGAAGGCTAAACTTAAAATTCTATGCTGCTCAGTTCTTTAGCTCTTTTGAGTGAAGAAACATTTAAGAAATCTAGTGAGGTCTTAGGTACAGAATTGTAGCAAGTTTCAGTCTGCAGGAACACATGCTTTTCATTCTGTTACCTGTTCTTTTAGGACACTAACTTTTTTTTTTTTAAAAAAAAACATGCCTCAGAATTACATTCCAGAGCTTTATAAAATACATAACTTTAAAGTAGAAACAATGTATTTGTAGTGTTTGGAGGCTTGCAGAAGAATAGTCCGTAAAGGTACGAGCATATTTGGAAAGCACAAATAGAATTATGCCTTATGTGGTATGCTGATGTAAAATTATGAAAATGGTGGGAAAAGTTAAAAAACTTCACGTATTTTGATTAGAGCAAAAAAGGCAGTGAATTCTGTGTTCTGTGCCCCAGTCTATGTATTTTGAACCTTGCTTTCTGAGGTCTTGCCAACATTTATAAAGAGTCTTCAATCATTCTTTACAATGCAAATTTGTCATTGAAGTTAATCTTTGTAAAAGGTAACAATATTAGACACTGAGGTATCCAGTCTATGCCCAGCACCTGGACAGCCAAGGCAACCCAAGGTGTTAGTGTCTCTGTAAATATGTCCCTTCTTGAACAGAGGAACTGATCTCTGTAATCTTGAGTGCTTGATATCCTTGAAACTTTGTTATTTCTAGTGAAATTTGTGGTAATATGATGTGGCAGAGCACTGTTATTAGTCAAGTGCATCCTTAAAATGTAATGAAAGTAGTATCAAGTCTGTGTTTGGTCACATCTTTCAGGGATTAACATGGCTTAGTGAGTCATTTGTTTTCTGTTTGTTTTCTATCTGACAGAGTACTGGTGGCTTTGTTTTTTCTCAGTCACTTGCAAATTCTTGCTAACTGAATTAGTAGCACAATGGTTGTAAGGTACTTGATGTTATGCATCAAGCCCTTTCCGATTTCATGAAAGGTGAAAGGTACCTGTGGGAAGAGAAGAAGAAAGACTAAACTGATCCTTGAGGAAAAATAACCCAAAATAACAAGTGTTTCCAATGTTTTCCATCCCACAGAAATTTCAAATCAGTGTAGCCCTCTACCGTGCCATAAAGATGGATATAAGGACTGCATAGATGGACAAGCCAAATATACATGTATCTGTAAACCAGGGTGGCAAGGAGAGAAATGTGAAGAAGGTATAGTCTCTAATCTCATTACCGTGTTAGTTCTCAGGAAGACTGTTCTAGTTCTGCTATTATTGAATAATATCAGATCTTTAAGCGTATGTACCCCACACAGTTGGTCAATTAATGCCTTCCCCTGAGCAGAGATTTTTATTTTATTTTCTTTGCAGATATAAATGAATGTGAAGACTCAAATGGGGGTTGTAGCCAACGCTGTTCCAATTTACCTGGAAGCTACCGTTGTTTATGTGAAGATGGCTACTTCATGCACTCAAATAAACGGGATTGTGGAGGTAGGAAGTGAGACTTAAGGAGAACATTACATGACAGTACATTGCCTGTTGACTAGAGAGGCAAGTATTTAGTCCAGTAGTTCCATAAATGCTCTAAGTCAGCAAAAGTTTGCATTGCCTCTGAAAGACGCAGTCCTGCTTCAACCTGGCTGCTCACTACCTGCAGCCTTACACCACTGCAAGCATTTGGGCAACCATATAGTGAACCAGGTCAAAGAGAAAGACTACATATTAGATTCTGCTTCTTTACTAGAACTCTGTAAACCTTGTTTTGGTCACTAACCAGTTTCCCATACCCCTTAAGCATGCTGAAACAAGAATCTAGAGTGGTGCGACCAGCTAACATTCTTGCCATGGAAATCCTGTCTGGTAAACACTGGTTTAGGCTGAATCACTCCTAATTAGTAATGATGCTCTTTTGGGAGTCCGAAGTTCACTGGAGAAGAAACTATTAATGAACCTGAAAATGCTCTTAATGGAGAGAAGGATTTGTCTTTAACTCACTCAGCATAATTTTTTTTCTGTACATGCTTGTATCTGTTATTACTTGCCATGACCTACGTGATTCATTCCATTCCAGATAAAGACTATGTCGTGACATAATTAGCAATTCTTACTGCATAGCTAGAAAACAACACAACCTCATTCCAGTTTAATGTCATATGTTTTATTGTTGAACTATGCCAACAGTTTTGAATAATGTTGAATACTATAAGAGGCCAGACTAGAAGGCCATCTCCTGTTGTTACTTCCTTTAGTCTTTTTCTTTCTTTCCTTTAGTCTTTTTTTTTTTTTTTTTTTTTTGCAAATGAATTATTTCCAAAGAAATTCCAGAAGGACAGAAGATTGCTGTTTTGTCAAAAAGGGCAAGAAGATAAGTTGGTTAGAATCTCTGTAATTCTTGGAAAGATACTGGAAAAGTTGGTTAAAAATAATCAAAGATAAAAATAAACTAATATACCTTAGTACCTAGAGCACTAGTTTTGTCATTTGATAAATGGGATTAAGTGTTTCATTACATCCAACTACAAAATTTTACACCTAGGAATTTGGAGTACACACAATAACTGTAGAAGAGTAGGTCAAATTCAGGACAACTTAGATTTAAAAAATGTTTTGGGAGTCCTTTCAAGTCAGTGGCAGAATCTGTTCTCCCTTTGCAGCACCATTTCCACAGCTACTCCAAAACCGCAGAGAAAACTAGAATGATCCCTGCTCATACAAGTAGGAATTGAAGTACTACCAGAGATCTGATATTTTTCTGTCTACAAGACATTTAATAAGATTGATACTGTATGCTGCATCCAGTTGTCACATCTGCATTTTGAAAATGACATTGGAAAATTGGAAACAACACAGAAGATAGTGGAATGGTTTGAGGGATAGAGAGACAGTGAGGGACCTGAACACCTGTCAACATAGCCAATTAAAAGACAGTTGTGACATGAATTGATTGTAGCATGTAAGAAACTCTGATGGGATTATCCGTTGTCTTTCTGGATGTCTTTTTCTACGATAGGATTTTATTATGCCGTCTGGTTTAGCTTATAGGAAATTTGCAGACTTTCTCTCTGCCTTCCTGAACATGCATCCTTTTTCCTGTTGTCCACAGAATACATGAGAGAATGAGAAATGTAGGCAGGCAGAAAATTTGTTTTTCACTGAGGGCATGCAGAAGTGCCTTTTAGAGACTGGAAATCTTTACGGCTATAGCTATAGTGTGCTAGAAACCATGGTAAACCTAGCAAGAACCAGTTTGGCAGCCTCATTCCATTTGCACAGTTTTGGATAGGGTCAGGAAAAAAATTATATGCAAGGGAGTAACTTGGTTTTAATAACTTATTTGTATTTCTAGATATAAATGAATGTGTGTTACATCCAAATATCTGTGGGACAGCCACCTGTAAAAACACCCTGGGGAAATATGAATGTGAATGTGCAGAAGGCTACATGTACAATCCAACTTCCAAGAAATGTGAAGGTAAGTCTTTCCCCCCCACCCCACCTTTTCTTTTTCTTTTATCTTCCACTTTTTTTGATTCCACTGCTATACCGAATTCCAACATGTCCTCTAGTGGTGTATTTATTAATCTTGATATTGTTTATTACAGTATGACCCCACTGTTTGTTCTTTCAGAGGTTCAATTAGGCTATATTGCATGTTGTGTATACAGTTGCCGTTACCCCCAGACATTTGAGGGTTTTACAGTACATTCCTGTGTCCTGCTGTATGCCAGATAACTTTCACAATCCATGGGAGCTCTCCTGTCCCACTGCAGAGAGCACTTTCATCTAAGCTCTCAAATCAGCTAGAATGTTTCTTTCAGATAACTTGGAGCAATATGTGGAGGATTTGGACATTACTAGTGTGTCATGTACCATTTTTAAGCATCCTTACAGTT
Organism: Patagioenas fasciata; assembly: GCF_037038585.1. Classification (NCBI taxonomy): domain Eukaryota; kingdom Metazoa; phylum Chordata; class Aves; order Columbiformes; family Columbidae; genus Patagioenas; species Patagioenas fasciata. The sequence goes on along the minus strand of NC_092520.1, from coordinate 123,736,775 downwards.
GTAAGGATGAAATATTTCATGTCAATTTCAACTTGAGACAAGTTATAGCAAAAGCCATTGAAAGTACCTATTTGGCAATTCTAAACTGGGCAAAACAGTTAGTAAGATTTATAGAGAATTGCCAGAAATGAAAACCATGCTTAATCTAGTTGCCTCAAAACCCTAAAAAGCTTCTCGTTATCCAACTGATAGGCTGTTTAGATGCTTGTTTAACCCTCACGGCCAGGGGCTCTGTCCTTTATATGTCCTTAGATCTCAGATATTGGAAAGAGCTTTTCACTGGCATCATTGAATTCTGTATAAAATAACATTTGTCTAGTCCTTCCTTGGGGTATCTAGTTATGCTAGAAAATGACAGCATTAGAGTGAACTGATCACCATTCTAGGCTGGATATGCCAGCATTGCAGTTGTATAAAAGAGTTTTTTATAAAGACCACACATTTAAAATAAAAATGTTATTAAAAATCCAGAAAGGGAGCAATGAAAAAAGGTGCTGCACCAAAAGAATCTTTCCTCAGGAGTATTCTGAAATTAAAATCTGGAAGAAAGAATTTCAAACCAATGTTCTATAACAGAGTAAAGTTGAAAAGTACTGATAGCTAGCATTCATAAACAGACCATCAAAAAATAACCTTTTCAAGTATTGAAAATATTTGCATAATTGTCCTAGAACATTTTTTTTCTCTACTCGTTAAAGTTGCTGTTTAGTCCACATGTCAGAAATTAAATTTCATTTGTAGAAGAGATATATATGCTCTTCGACTTGTACTCTGAAGAGGAATTTTCTATATTGCTCGTTTAAGAAAAATGCATCAGTGACTAATTTTTATTTTAAATGCTGCCTTTATGTTATTGCTCAAAAGGACACAAAAGTAACTTGTTGCTGGCTATGAATCTTTTATTCCATGGCTTTTCATGCAGCTTTCTTGTGACAAAGCTTTGCACAGCAGTCGTGATTACATATTCAGATGTCTGCTCTTTGTACTGTTACTATGGGATTAAAACATTACTGACAATTTTGTGTCCTGGCGTGCACTGAAATGAGAAAAAATTCACAGTAATTAATCTAATTCTCCCTCCTCTTCATACTTTCTGCAGATACACAGGTTGCATCAAATTGAACTTAGGTATTGTTTTTCTCCTGAAACATGGATTCCAGAAGGTTGCAAGATGAGGATGTTAAAATGTGCAAAGTCTTACGCCCCTAGAAGGAGGATTATGCTGCTAAGCTTTCAGGCCTTGTTGTAACCACATTAAATGAGTCACCAAATCCTGTCTAAGGACAGGATTGTGCAGAGTGACAGGAACGTAGCCTTACAGAAATACTAAATGACATTAGCTTTTCATTATCATATGGCATGCAGGTGGCCAAATTCTGCTGTGCTTATTTAAAAAAACAAGTTTAATACATTTATGCACAACTACCTCTATGATGATAAATACAATTAGAGTGGAATAGAAGATGGTTTGGACTTCTTTCCTCTCTCATTCCTAGGAGAATGTTGCTACAGTTCTTCATCCCCAGCATTTGGGAGGCACTATCAATGCAAAATATCTGTACAGTCCAGTCTTGTTTCATAGAAGCCATAAAATTTTAGATACATGATTTGATTGTCTGCTTTGCACCTTCACAATTTCAAACATCTTGCCAAAAAAAGGGGTAGTAGGAATGAGTAAGTACGCTTACTGTGCTAGAGGGGTCTGTCTTGCAGTCAGTATTGAGGAGACAAGCCAAGCTGAACCTGTATTTTAAAGAATGCTGTTTTAGCCTTCCACTGAAAGCAGCTTTATGAATGCAGGATGCCACTCAGATTCATTGGTTTGTGCAAATAGCTTTTACTGACTGTTTTATTATGTGGGACTGACATTTGGACAGATCTGTGGGAATAGGTCACCCCTCAGTCTCCTCTTCTCCAAGTTAAAGAGACCCAGCTCCCTCAGCCTTTCCTCATAAGGGAGATGCTCCAGTCCTTTAATCATCTTTTTGGCTCTGCGCTGGACTCTCTCCAGCAGTTCCCTGTCCTTCTCGAACTGAGGGGCCCAGAACTGGACACAGTATTCCAAATGTGGTCTCACCAGAGCAGAGTAGAGGAGGAGGAGAATGAGAACCTCTCTCGACCTGCTAACCACCCCTCTTCTAATACACCCCAGGATGCCATTGGCCTTCCTGTCCACAAGGGCACAGTGCTGGCTCATGGTCATCCTGCTGTCCACCAGGACCCCGAGGACCCCTTACACTGCTTTCTAATAGGTCATTCCCCAACTTATACTGGAACCTGAGGTTGTTCCTACCCAGATGCAAGACTCTACACTTGCCCTTGTTATATTTCATTAAATTTTTCCCCGCCCAACTTTCCAGTCTGTCCAGGTCTCACTGGATGGCAGCACAGCCTTCTGGTGTGTCAGCCACTCCTCCCAGCTTGGTGCCATCAGCAAACTTGCTGACAGTGCACTCTGTTTCCTCATCCAAGTCATTGATGAATATATTGAATAGTACTGGTCCCAGTACTGACCCCTGAGGCATTCCACTAGATACAGACCTCCAACTAGACTCTGCCCCATTGACCATGACTCTCTGGCTTCTTTCCTTCAGCCAGTTCACAGTCCACCTCACTCACTACCCGATCGTCCAGACCACACTTCCTCAGTTTAGCAGCAAGGATTCTGTGGGAGACTGTGTCAAATGCTTTACAGTTACATTTGTCTTCTACACAGCCTTTCATTTCTAAATTGTTTGTGTGCAGTCTACTGAATAGAAAATGAAGTTCCTTCAGTTGGTTTAGCTTATTTGCATATGAAATCAGATTGTTTTTCACGAACAGATGTTGTCTGAAATTTAGTTACTTATTATTGAGGGTATTTTGCCCTGAGATTATTGTGGTTTTATGTGAATGAAGCATGTCCTTTCTCCACATACTTGCAATATATACTCTTAATACTCTTAAGTTCTCATGAATTCTATAGGGAAAGGAAGATAACTGACCCAGAATGGCGTTTCTGCCATAAATGGTAGAGATTTACTGAAGTTTCTTTCACTAATTGAGCCACCTTACAGCTCAGCTCCTTACTGCTTCACAAATCAGACCAAGTTTTTCCCAGCTCTGCACACAAGGCTTCTATCAGATTATGAGGTCTTATACACCCAGCAGGTAATTCTGGATTGTAAATTTTGCATAGAAGACATCCATTAGCATTAGTTTAGCTTAGAAGCAGTCACCTACTGTATTCATGTTATGCCAGAGAACCCATCTTGTCCATTATTCCATTAATTTATCGCATTAGTTTTCAGCCTGTGCTATGAATAATCTGAATAAATCTTTCTGTATTCTTCCATTTCTCCTAGATATTGATGAATGTGCTGAAAATGTTTGTGCTCAACTTTGTGTAAACTCTCCAGGAAGTTATAGCTGCTATTGTGATGGCAGGAAAGGGTTCAAGCTTTCCAAGGACATGAAGAATTGTGAGGTAAAACTTTACTATGTAAAATCCCATGCAGAAAATCACAAAGTTGGGTGTTTCTTGATGACAGCATAAGTTAGATCGAGAAAATAGGAATCTATTTGAGAGCTGATTCTAAAATTGCCAGGAAAGTTCTGGGGACTCTGAGCTGTGGTTTGGCTCACAAAGCAGACCTGGTAGGGATCTGGATGCTATTCAGTTTGTGCATGCTTATTTACAGGAATCCTGTCAAGAGAAACTTGCCTTAACCAGTCATCTTTATTACCTGCTGCTTCCCAAATAAGTCCCAGTTTTCTCCTATCAAACAAATGATTCCTGCTCAGCTTATTCAGAGACAGAATATTCATTTGTCCATGTGTTCCCAGGTTTTCCTTAGACTGCACAAAAGTTTTCACTTGCTCTCTCAGAATTACTCTGTACTTTACTTGTTTGTGTAGAAAAATCTCGATTCTGTTCCACAGTTCTCATCTGCCATATTTTAAGAAAAAGCACTCAGTAATACTTGCCAATTGAAGTACACCTCGCAGCCAAATCATCTGTTCTTGCTCACTTTGCAAATTTACACTTCTTACTAACAGAAAGTTTGGAATTCTGGAGAATCCCAGTTCAAGGATTTTCCTGTGAGTGGTTCCCTGTCTACTTTGAAAAGCAGGCTGAGACTTGTTACATGAAGTGAGCTCAGATAACTGCCAACAAAAACCCCCCATCTCTAACACAATATAATAAAATTTGGCTTAAACTGTAGGAACAAGGTCTGATGCAAGTTCTAGCATGTATGTATTATATCTTGTTTATACTTGCTGAAATTTTTTATCTGAACAACACTTGCAGTTAGTTTCAGGCCTTTTAATTGAAAAAAAAATACTTTAATCAGCTGAAAATATTTGCAGTCCTAAGACTAGTGGCACTATCAAACATAAAATGAAGTAGCCGTAAAATTCAGGATGAATACCTATACATTTAGTGAAACTGCTACATTTTGAATACAGAAATCGAAGTTCGAGAACTGCATTGTTAACTTTTACCAAAGTACCGCATGTCTCGAGAACAGAAAAGCCCTTCACACCTATTTTTGATCATTCTCTTCTGTACAACTACTATACTTCCATCATATAGAAGTTATTCAAGGTGCATTTTGAGGGATAACTTCAAATCAAAGAGACTTTAAGGCTCCTACTAGTCAATGAGGCGGGTACATACTCTGGAAGAGTCTTCCCACCTCTCCTTATATGCAGAGTCTAGTTCCTTGTACCTAAAGGAAATCTGAGTGCTTTCCTTTTAAAACAAAACTGTAGATATTACTTAAATGATAACATTAGTTTCAGAAAACAAAGCATTCAACAGTGCTTTAGAATGGATACCTGACATTTGTTTACTGAATGTTTTACTAGTTTAAACTTGCACTACACATAAAATAGATACTATTCCTGTTTAAAACTTAGGTAGATTAATACCCGAAAGAATAAGTACCATTTTCCCCCTTCTCATTGCAGCTGCAGATGGCTGACTGTGATTACTCACACTGGGTTTGACTAGAACATTAGGATTAATCCCAGTTTTACATACTGCTGTAGGCCTTTCAGTTGCCACAAGCACTTAGAACTTCTTTTACAGTTTTCCTGAGAGAGTGTAGTCCTAAGAGCTTCATGTCCTCACTAACGGTTCTCAGAAATATTAATTCAGTGGTATTCCGGCAGGAGTTGTGGTGTTAATTTAATCAACAATCCTTTCCAGAGGTCAAACAGAACAACTACATTCAAGGAACAGACAGAAATTTTTTCTATTAATCTGTTACTTAATCCACTTGTAAATTGTTATTTTTTTATCTCACATAATTTATTCTAGTAGTGCTAGAGATTATTCAGCTATGCGTGGTTGTATATCAGTATTATTAAATAAAATAAAAAGTGATTTTTAAATTATTATTTTTTATTAAATCTTCTCAGGACAGAGCTCTGGCCCCATTCCCTTCAAATACCCAATCAGATTTAGATTCCATATAACTTTAATAATGGAACCTGGCAGGACCCCAGCAGGTGGGTGTCACAGATCCCCGGTGAAAGGAAGGTACCTGATGGAAGATTTTAATTCTTGATTCAAATACTAAATATTTAAATATTAGTTGCAATCCACCAGAACTGCGTTTAAACCTGAATTATCCTCCAACAGCTTAAATAAAAGGACATTTCAAGCAAAAAACCACAGGCCCTCATTTTTACATAGGTATTCAAGTTTAAAAAACAAAACAAAATACACAGAGGTAGGGCATTGCTTTAAAAAAAGAAAAGACAGGCTAGCAGCCAACAGCAGGAGTTACTTCATGAACTATCATGATGCATTAACAGCTTTTTTTATTCTCTACCATTTTCAGTCTGTCACTGCATGTACCCCACTGAACCTTGAAAAGAATTATGAACTGCTTTACCTGGCAGAGCAATTTATAGGAATTCCCGTTCTGTACTTAAAGTTCAAATTGCCAAATATCACGAGGTAAGAATTTGCTATTGATAAAAGTATGCATTGAAATTATGGACATTTGTTTTTGTTAGTTTCCTGAGGGTTTAGAAAGAGTACATTGCATGCATAAATTATATCACCATCTCCCCACTGGTTAAGATACCTTTATATGGAGAATGAATTTACTTGGGTTCCTGCATATACCAGCACTTAGAGGAAGCTGAAGTTATTTGAAAGTGTACAGGCAAGAGCAATGTGTCTAGAGTCAGTTTGCAGCATCTCTTATTGGTTGTACCGTGTCCTTGAGCCACCTCATCAGTATAGACAGCAGCTCTCTCACATAGCAAAACTCAAAGGTCAGCAAGTTTCTTCCAGATACCTCAGAAGCAGGTAGGAGACAGTAGCAGCCATGTCCCAGCCAGGAAACAGTGCACAGCTAGGGCAAGACTTGCTCTGTTGTTATTCAGATGCAATCATATCTATGAATAACAGAGTTGGAGTCTTCCAGCCATTACAGTCCTAGTTACCAGTGCTGTTGTCGGGAGAGGAGTACGGACTGGGAGAAAGAGTTCAAAGAGATCTGGACTTAAGTGGGCAAAAAAGGAGAAGGGCTGAGGGCTGTAAGTTTAATAGGCAGTAGGTCCCCGTGGTTTGTGAACGAAAGAGCAAAAAGCTTGGTGTTTCCTCATGATAGAAACTTACTCTTCCCCTGAAGGAGAGAGCAGGGGCTGGGGATGGTGGACAGCAGTGATACAGATGCAGGAGGGCATTTAGAATTCTCAACATAAAATTCAGATGTTATAGGATAATAATTACTGTACAGCTTTCAGTTATATATGGGAGTGGCTTTCGTTTGGATATTGCTGCTGTTTCGCTTCTGGGTAGAAGCTGTGACATACTACACACATACTACTGAGAAATGAAACCAGGCCAATGCTTCCCCCCACCTCTGTGCTTCATTTCACAGGGTGTTTCAAGGACACTGCCTGTCTAGAGTGCCATCTGTATGATTTTCTTCACAGCTGTAGGAACAATTGCTAATGGTAGTGACCTCTTTATTAATCTTTGATCTTTTCACTGCAGCAGCTGAAATTGCAGTGTTCTTTGACTTACTGACCAAGCAGTTTGAGGGTAAAAGCAGCAGCAGCTCTTGAGCTGGTGATCCCCAGAGCCTCTGAACCTTACAGAAAGACATAAATATTGAGAACTTTTTCTTCTACTGCTATTCTAAGTTGACCAGGCATTACATTAATGCTCTCCTGGAAGACCTTTCTAAGATGATAAATGTTTGAAGCTATCTTAATAGTCTCTGTGTAAATACAGAATGAGTTTTCTGTGGGTCTGCATGAGAAACAATGACATCTAGTGGACAAAGAACAAGACAGAGAGTGAAAGTGACTCAAGTTCTTAATTACAGCTCCCTTTTTCTTTTGTTGTCTTCAGCAAATCCTAACTTCCAAATGCTTTGTTTTGCCCTTTCATCCTTAATCTATTTTATCTAGTCCAAATGTTCTAGGAGACAAGGACTGTTTTTGGCTATACTTATACTCTCTCTTCCACCATACAGGTACTATAATACAAACCATAATTTTGCTACATATACACATTCAGCCAACTGCCAAGATCCAAACAACAAATTCTCAGATTAGAGAATGACATATAACAGGCAGCAGTAACCAAAGGAAATTGCTAGGTTATAGTTGTTGTAGGACAACACTTGGCAAACCTTTTGTATTTAAGCACATCATAGATCGTGTATTTTTTCTGCATTGCATCTCCATGAAATGCAACAGGAATATTACATCTGTCTTCTTACTCAAGGGAGTATGATATCCCTCACATGTAAAGGTCATCATGTATTTGGGAACTGAACCAAGGCTCTTTCAAATCCCAGCTCAAGGCATTGATCTCAGAACTTTTCACTGGATTCAGATGAACAAGGCTTATATTAGATTCTCCTTCTGACTAACTGTATGCAAATATCACAACGGCTCAGATACAGAGTTACCAAAAAGTTAATATCTATGAATTTTTTTTTTTTTTTACCCTATTAATGACTTATTGTAGGCTATACAGTATTTCACGTTTCCTATCTTATAAAGATTCCTTCTTCCCAAATCAGATTTATGGCAGAATTTGATTTCCGGACATACGATGCAGAGGGAGTTATACTATATGCAGAATCTCTTGACAATACAGCATGGATCTTACTTGCTCTTCGTGATGGGAAGATTGAAATTCAATACAAGAATGAATTTGGAACAAAAGTCACCAGTGGAGGCAAAGCCATTAATGATGGACTGTGGCATATAGTAAGATGGGTTTTCCTCTTCCCTTTTGTTCCTTTAACCCACTATGGGAAAAATTTTCTTGATAAGTAAAACTGGGAGAAACTAAGCAACTATTAAAAAGGCTTAAAATGATGCCTTCAAATCCTAGATTTAAAAATCAACCCAGAAATACACAAGAATGCCCTACATCTGGGAAATTGTGGCACCGGTTTACAATGAAGACAGAGGTAATTACCACCAGCTGACAATATAGGAATTATTCTTTGTAATCATAAAAAAAGGAAGCAGCAGAATATTAAAACGTGATTGCATGCTCAAGTGCATAGTTATTAGACAGTTTGTCTAGAAAGCAAGTTTTAAATTTGCTAGACCAGAAATCCATCTTGTTCTTCAAATCTGCATACCTGAAGTGAAGGGCCTTGCTCACTTACACCATCTATAAATCACACCAAATTATTAACACCAGGTAGGTTTTGGTTGCTTTTAAAGGGGGATGAGAGAAGCTAGGATTCTGCCTAGATCTCCTGTTTCAGTTCAGTACAACTTCCTTGAGGTTAAAAATCTTTTATGCCTAATAATTGTTGGAGGAACCATCGAGCCTATTTTGTCTACATCCCATCTAAAGATTCAGTGCCCTATAGCAGGTTGCAGTGACATAGAGAACTGTATGAATTGGATACAGAGCAGTTGTAGAAATCGACTTCTTGCAAACTCCATCACACATAAAGCAAACTAATCAGCTGCATGGGTTTTCCCAGGGGTAGGATAGGGGTGGAATAGAAGATCATCCTCCTGTGGATATCCGTGGATGTTGACAGTTGTCATGATTCAAGTTTAAATATGCTTTGAATATTGACTGTATTAAAACTGTTTTACAATTTGGTTGTTTAGAGAAACATTAGTAATGCTTCATAGAGGTATGTGTCATTAGTATTTAAAATATTCTACATGTTTTTGTGTGTATGTATGTAATTATTTGTATTTAATTTTAGATATCAGTTGAAGAACTGGAACACAGCATCAGTGTAAAAATAGCTAAAGAAGCCGTGATGAGTATTAACAGCCCAGGAACTCTTTTTAAACAATCACAGGGATTCTTGGAAACTAAGGTTTACATTGCTGGATTACCTCGCAAAGTGGGCAACACTCTTGTTAAACAGGTAACTAAAATAATAAGAGTAATGTTGATTCATACTGTTCTATTACTTTTTTTTGTTTTGTATTGTTTACTTAGTAGTCACAGAGGAAGAGTGGCCTGGAATCCATTTAGAAAACGAAAATCAGGTTTTTAAACGTCTATTTTGAAAGTAAACATATATGAAGCTGTGTAGTCTGTCTTCAGTTAGGTTTCTGTTGTAAAATCTCTGCACTTAACAGTCTAATCTTTCAGGATTCCATAGCCTGTTTTAATATAGCTTTAAGATTCTCTAAATCACCACCACTGCTGCTGCGAGAGCTGTTTCAAGGGATTCATGTTTCTGGTGCTGGCTTTTGCTAGGCTCTGAATAGGTACGGAATTCACTATGCAGGCAGCGCAATGAGTTTTCATTTGCAGTAGGTTTTGTATTAGCCCAGACTAGACAAGGCCCATGATTCTTTCAGTCTTATATCCTCAACAGCTCTATCTTATACTGGGGATAGGTATGCTCAAGTTGTTGCAATCATCAGAGAGGCAAAAATGTAACTGTACAGTAGAGGCTGCATTTTTTTTTTTAAGTGCATTTTTGCTCGAAAGTGAAGCAGAAAGAAAAAGTAGGAAGCAACACAACATCACCTTACCCAACAGAAAGTAATTCCAGAAATTTCTTTATACTTTAGTACAAGGAGAAGATGAAACCTTGAACAGGGAACGGTGGCAGTGATCATTGTCTTTCAGCTACAGAAAAGCTGTCATGACCTGAACAAAAAGCCAGCATGAGCTTTAAAAATTGATGTAATCTATTTTGTAGAGATCACTGGCATAAAAATGGGAAATGTTATTAAATCAGAAATACCTTTGAAGGCTGAGGTACTAAATTCATGCCATTTGTTTCCACCCAGAATCAGTGCTGTAACCTGTAGCATTGATAAGGCTATTATGGGCTATCCAGAAATAAGTTAGTATGTAAAGTAATGCCTTACTATTACAATTTTTAAAATACCTTTGAATGCAGACTTCTAGTGCTGTAATTCTTCAACAGATTAACCCTCGACTAGATGGGTGCATTCGTGCCTGGAACCTGATGAATCAGGGACACTCAGGTGTAAAAGAAGTTATTCAAGAAAAACAGAGCAAACATTGTTTAGTAGCAGTGGAGAGAGGATCGTTCTACCCTGGCACTGGAATGGCAAAGTTTCAGATAAACTATAGTAAGTATTTTGATGTCTATTCCTATATTACTTGCAGGACTCATGATAGAACTGATGAATTGTTAAAACAAATAAAACAAAAATAAAAGAGACACACAAATTAAGCTATACACCACTGCATCCAGCAATGATTCCTGTAACTTCTGTTAGAAGTTTGCTTGAATGAGAATTCTAGTCTCATTGGTGTCATCCATTTAATTCTGAAGTGCTTTACGTTAGGAAGCATATTCTTTATTTGCAAAAGATGGGCACTGTTGAACACACTCACTTACCAAAGATCTAATTCTGTCCCCTGTTCATCAATGGGGAAAGCTGTCATATTATTGGCAGAAAAATAAGGTTAGGGGTGGAGAAAAGGATCATGGATTGTTTTGTGTATACAATTCTGCTTCTAAATGGATATTATATCTAGAGGTTTTAGGTGCATCTCTTGCTCCTTCCTCAACCCAGAACTTTCTTGCCTGACCTCATGCCCCAATATAAAAATTTGCAAAGCAGGATCTCGTCGTGCACACCTGAGAGCCCAAATGAGATACCTCTTGAGCATCATCCCAAATCCTGTTGACATTATACTCTTCCCTATCCTAAATATTATGCTACCTTTCAACCCTGCTCTGATCCCCAGTCCTTTTCATCCCAGGGCTTCCTGTGCTTTTCCAGGCCTTTTCTTGAAATTCCCTAGTCCACTTCAAAAGATTTCTCCAGCTTTTTTTATTCTGTGCTTCCAACATACTTATATCAGTTTCCTACGCCCATCAAGTCTCCTCAACTTTCCTCCCATTCTTTCATTAACACCATGCTGCCATGACTCCTCCTGAATCTTGCATTTGGGGCTGCTGCCCTGACTTTAGCCACTTTCCTTTCTGTTCTCACTCTGCCACCCCTCAAATCCAAGAGGCTGCCCACACTTACTGCAGCCTTTCTACGAGCTATTATAGCCCACTGATTCCCTGCCCATTTGGCTTTGTGTAGGAACCTCATGTTCTAGGATTTCTGCTTCCTCAAGAACCTACTAGAAATCAGTAAACTACTAGATTTGACTGGGGGGTGGGCAAGAGACACTGGAAGAAAACATACAAAAGGTGACAAATATCTCTTTAAGTAGTAATTTTTATATTAGCTGCACTGTGAATGCATCATGTGAAATTATATTTGGACCATCTGCGTATTTACACACCTGCATATTCCCATTTAATAGTGGAACAGCTTTGGAATGTAAATGTGTATGAAAACTGCCAGTCTTCTACTCAGTGGCAGCAATTTATGAGTAGATTAGGTTTTTGGGTTTAATTTTGAGCTGACCTGTAATGAATATGGCACCTGCTCCAGTTTAAAATGGATAATGTAGCAAAACAAAACAAAATGTCCAATAAGCACAGATTAGGAAAGATGCAGGATTAAAGTTTTTATCTTCTTTTTTTTTTTTTTTAAAGTCGTAGTTCTTTCTAAAAGTTCCAAAAAGTTCACTTTTTTTTTTTTTTTTTCCCTGGAGATTAATACTAATTTTTCCACAGTGGGAGCAAATTAAATACTGATTTTTGACACCGTATAAATGTTTAATTAGCAGATGGATTTATTAATCTAATTATTCTTTTTAAAACAGATAATCTTGACAGTGCTGAAGACTGGTTAATAAATGTGACTATGACTATTCGCCCATCCACAGACACTGGTGTTATGTTTGCCTTGGTTTCTAATGAAACAGTGCCTCTTGCTTTGTCCATAGTGGACTCTAACTCCTCTGACTCACAGGTGATTTTACAATTATCGTACCAGCTGATGTGCATATAAGTGCAACCTTTTGTTTTTGTCTCACTTAACTTTCCATTTTTGAAAAATCAAAATTAAAAAAGGTACTTACACTTACTTACAGTGGAGCTGGTAGGCCGACTTAATATTTTGAAAAGCACTTAGATCGTACAGTGATATTCCAAAAATATATTACTATTCATGATTGCTACAGCAGTGACTAAGTGCTCTTATGTCAGGTACTATCCATTACATCATGTCATCTTTAACCTTTCCTTCCAAATGCACAAAGCAGAAAGGGGAATATGACAGAAGTAGAATGATGATATTATAGTAATGGCATCATGTTAGTTCCAATTTATAAACAGATCTTTTTGTCCTTAAGTTTCCATTTACATCTGTTGACATCAGGCATCCCTGAGTGTGATTATACACAATGGCTAATCCATGCTTTTGCCTAAAATAAGAACCTATAGCGAACACTTTGGTTACCTTTAAAGTTGTAGCAGTACTCCTTTTACCTTTAAGAGAAACACGACTTCACCTCAGAACCATAGCCAAAGATTGTTTACAGTGAACATTCTCACTTTCAAGAATACAAATGAATGGCATTCATCACCAAAGATGATGATTATACATCAAGTTTTGTAACTTTTGCAACTTAAGGTACCAGTTTTTAAAATGTGTATTTAACATTTCTTTCTCTTCTACTTTCAAATATAAAATGCATCAGAACTAAGTATAATTGTATGTTAAAGTCATATGTGACATCTTTTGTGACCTACCATTCTTCCACTTAGAAAATCATTGTGACCATTGGAAACACCACTGTTGCACATCTGGAATCAAAGAAGTTATGTACACCCAGAAAAGTGATGGTTGGACTTCTAGTAACCAAAGAGCAACTTGAACTGTCTGTTGATTCACACACAGACAGAACCAATTCAGAGAAACTGTCTGTCCTGCATCAAGCAATGATGGCAAATGTTGTTACCTATTTGGGCGGCTTGCCAGGTAAATCATATTTCTTTTCATTAATTGGATTATTTGGATAAGATTGATTATATTCAGCCTTACCCAATCTAGAAAAAACCCACAACTGCACAGAAAAAAACAGATTGTTTTCTCTTCAAGTGCTTCAATTGTCAGAAGTGCAGAAGGAGAAGTCAGGACTATAGTTTCAGTGATTAAACTCTAGGCAATAGATAACTGGCAATCTTTATGAGACAGAAAATGTGTTGAAACAGCAAATATTTTGTGCAAATCATGCTGCAAGTTTATCCCCAGTCTTAAGACATGTACAAGCATTATTTTGTACAGGAAGTGTACTCATGCTTATCTATAAAAAAGCTTCACTTCAGGGTGAATCATGAAGAAAAATAGCATTGCCACAGATGAGGAATTTTCCAAGTCTAAAATCCTCAAACTTGAAAACTGCTAGAGGAAAGACACCATAGTTACATTACTTCTGGTGGAGATTTTCTGTATCCTCAAAGTTATTTTAGGCAGAATAAGTCACAGTTTCTAAGGAAATTCTAAGAGTTAGACCAACACAGTCTTGACTTGCCATCCATTTTACAAGTAGGCTGCAGTGTCATAGCACTGCCCCAGATAGAGCTGGTCTTTATCCGCGGTGAGTTTCTTTTGCAGGAGACATGGGTGCGCAGGAGTAGAAAGAGGGGAGGAACTGTGTAACCATTGGACATGATCTCTTCAGGCATTTCTTCCAAGGTAGTCTACACAGGGGAATGCACTAGTGGTGCAACAGATAAGCATCAGTGTTTTTGTAATACTTGCTCACTTTTAAAAGAGAGATGAAGCCAGTCCTTACATAGAAGAAAAGAGTCAGTAGGTTAACTGAGCTACAGTAGCTTAACTAAGATTCCAGTCATTTTTAAACTTCTTCATCTTTCTAATATTTAAATGATTCTTTCTAGTACATTGCGAGCCACAGAGTAGTTGGCACCTTACGAGCTAAGACCTTGGCTTCTGTCAAGCATCCAAAATAGATAAGAAGCACATATTAGTTACTTGCTGTTCCTTAAAAGTAAGTGTAATCTCTCTGTTTTAAAAGGCATCTTCAACATGTAAATTAACTAAAAAAACTCTGTATGCATAAACAGTTCTACTTAGAGGTCTCAAAAAAAGCGACAAAAAATCCCATATTATCCAAAGGAGCCTCTTTCACAACAGCCACTGTTACCAAAGAGGGAAGTAGGAAAACTACTCTAGGTCCCCATGTACAACCAGTTTGGCTTACACTGATTCATTTACTCACTCTCACTCCTGAAAAGCCACTGGGATTACTGAGCAGTATAAACTGGTAGGTAAGGATCCCCATGCTGAACCAGAGTGTGCAGAACTGTATGTTTAAAAGATACGTAGCAAAAATATGCATTTCATTAAGACCAGAAGACCCCATTTTTGATACATATTTCTTCAAACTAGTAGCAATGTTGGGAGTATGCTTCTTTGATAATTAATTCAGCACAACCAGTGCAGACTAAATGAGACTTGCACAGTTCTATGACAGCAGTGTTATCATCACTAGGGTAGAAAGAGCAGAAGGGCATGATTCTACAGGACTGTGCAGTACCTCAGCTTACAGCAAAACAAAATCACAAGGAAGCAACATTGCTTGTTCCCCAGACAATCAAGTCTATCTTCTAGGAGAGATAGGGTGATTACCTTCTGAACAACAACAACAAAAAAAAAGATTACGCTCTTGAGATCAGCTCCTGGGCATCCTCATGCTACTTACTGAAGGTACTTGGATTGCCTACGTCTACCTTGTAAGAATCCAGTTGTACCCTAAGACCTCAGAGCAATGCCTGCTTGATTTTGTATTTAACATATTGTTTCCTGCAAGCCAGCTGATGTTGCTGTAATCCAAACAATACTTACATAAGCAACAGATAAAGTGAGTCTTTTACAGAGAATTCACTTTGAAGAAGCAGTAAGGAAGCAGTAAAATGTGTGGAGTTCCCAGGGGTCCCCTATCTGAGAACTTGCAGATTTTAATCCCAAGTAGCTTTCTGGCAAAAGCAAGCTGGTTCTTTCTGTGACCTCTAAACCCATAAACATCTGTTTGGAGATCAGGACAAGAACAGTGGACTCCAGGAAACAAACTATTGGGTTACTGTTGTTAATACAGGAAATGCTACTATGAAAAACATTCATGTGGTTAGGTTTCTGGATGGGAATAGACTTCTAACGCATATTTCAAATTTTACTGACCTTTCTCAGCTTTGCTGACTTTATCTCAATCTTAAAGAAAACTGAGAAGAAGTGTTTCCTGCCAAATTGCTCTTTTTTTTTCTCATAGCTGCCTAATGGATTGGGAATGGAGTATTCCCTATGTTTCTGGTAATCTGAAAAATACATAAGAATTTGCATGCTTTGGCCTAATAAATTGAACGTGTTTCTGTGCAGATGTTCCTTTGGGTGCTACGTTAGTAACCGCTTTTTATAATGGCTGCATGGAGGTGAAGGTCAACAACAGACAGCTGGATCTGGATGAAGCCATTTCTAAACACAATGACATTAGATCTCACTCGTGCCCACTGATTATGCAGTAACCATTCAATTCTTAATTTAACTTTTTCAGATATAATTTGTGTAATTAGTCTCATGCCATAATGAAGCCTGTGTTATTTTATTCAAGATGTGCCAGGAAAATAATCAACAGTATGTTTTTCCTCCCTTTTATATAGAATGGGGGAGAAAATCCCCTCTCTTTTGAGCTGGAAAGAGACAATCAAGATCGAAGTTCTGTAAAATATTCTTTTATTCATATCAGTGATAAATCTTTAAGCTAGATTTATCTTCCATGTTCATACTATTCCCTTGATATACTTTGTTTGGAGAGAAAGTTCAGAAAGTTCTGTTTAGAATAATGTTTTTTCTTATTATTTTTCATATATCAACACAAAGTTACAAGTTTCAAATTTTGTTAGTGTATTTGGATCTAAACAAAAGTGGTCTCGTCAAACTTTTCCAAGCATAGCATAGAAAGAGAAATGTCTACAGGTTTTGTAATATGTGCTTTTGGTAAAGAACAAAATACCCTAGAATCTGGAGCCCACGCTCTCTGTGAATATGTTTACAAGAAGTTATATCAATATTGTTAAAGCAACTTCAAAACTGAAATGTTTTCGTAAGTATCAATAGCTCATTTTTTGAAAATAGCTCTTGTTATACTGTACCAGCTTTAATTCTTCTACTGTAGGAACCCAGCTTTAGACTTTGCACAGAGTTCTGGATCAGGTCAGGTAATTTACTTTTAAAGTGGGTTAAAGTAGACCCCAGGCAATTTGGGAAAACAGAGGAGCTTGAAAGAGGGAGCTCTGGTCTTCATCATAGGACATCAAAATGGAGTTTGCTAGGTAAAGATGAGAAATTGTGGCAAACATTTTTTCCATTCATGACAAATCTAGCACTCCTCAATATGAGCACCCTCTAATGGTCCACCAAATACCCTTTATTTAGGTCACCCTTGCATTCACAGAGCACCAGAAGAGATTTATTTGTGAACCCTGTGTTTCCGATGTACTTGAAGGCCTAAATTTTGCTCATAACATCAGAATGTAGAACCATATGCTGCTCAGCCAACTTTAATGGAACAGGTAATTAGAAAAGTATTGTTTTCCCCAGGTGTGCTCATTTCAAGCATTTCTAATATTTCTTTAACATCCTTTGAGTGTTTTTTCTGCTGCCAACCTCGTTTTCACACAACCAGAAACCTCCCTGCACAGCTCACCTAGTGGTTTTGTGAAGCCCAAACCAAATAAGTAGCAAGATAATTGCTGTAAGAGATGAATATATACTGTCATCCATAAGCAGAGAGACATCTATCTGCCAGGATTATTGACCTGAGGTTTGCTTTCTTCACTTGAGACACTGAAGTGGAAATGTATGTACAGAAGAATGGATTGTGACAATATTCATTTTGAGGATTGGCTTTCTCCAGAGATATTCCCAAGATTCCCCGTGACATTAGTGAGGTTTCTTTCACCGTTGAGTACTAGCATTAGTACATCAGTATTGCAGAATCTGAGCCCATTTGTCAACATTATTACTTTATCTGAGGTTATTGTTAACTTCACTTCTCACTTCCGTAATGCAAACGAGGATTTGCTCTGACTTTCTCACCAGTCAGCCTCAGTATGGTGTCCAATTCTGTCCAGAACTTACACATCCTGGTTATCAGCAGGAGTACCATACAGCTGACACCCAGGGCCTTAGTTGCCAGTGAACTACTGCTTCTACTTTTCTAGGATGGCATGTAAAAAAAGCTTTGATTTCTCCAGCCTCCTTGGAGGGGAAGTAACTGCAGAAAAGCACCCCTACCTTGCTTTTCCATCCCAACACACACATTCTTCATTTGTGCCTAAGTTGAAGAATAACTTGACTGAAATAAGCATGTTTTTCATGCAAGGCAGAGCAAAATCAAAAATATAATTTCGATATCATATTCATGTGATTATGCCATTTATAGTATGTTAGCAGCACCCACTGAATTCTGGAAAGCCCTTGGGTCAGCCTCTTTGCCTTCTACAACAAACATAGAAAAGGTGAAATGAGGGACACAAAGTCAAGTGTTAGCAATAGTCTCAATGCTTATGTTGACCTGTGCAAACAGGCGAAAGTTTGTTTTGGTTTTTTTTTTGTTTGTTTGGTTTTTAGCTTTTGTTTATTTAAGTATAATAAAGAGTATAGAGGTGAAATTAAAGAAGACGAAAATCACTGATTTTTCCCATGCAGGAATAATTTCTTTTTATTTTCATGGAAGAATATTTTAGAGTATTGTACTTATAATGAAACCTCTGCACTTCTTTTTTTTTTTTAATGTAAAAGTGCCTCTCTCTTGTAAGAACTAAATAAAGCAGCATTTGCAAGTTTCTTTTCATTTTAAGTTGTATTTGCTTATTTTTTTTAATTGTTACTCTGAAGACTTGTTCTAGTGGTCAATGGCTTACTCAGGAGATTATCACAATCTTCAGCATCAAAGAATTGGCTCAAATAATATGCTATGCAAATAGGCATCCATATTCTCTAGATAAATTTTCAAGTTCATTAATTGCTTAATATTGCCTGAGGAAATTAAGCTTTGGTTAAAGCTATGTGTGGAAGAAAAAGATCAGGGAAAGTTATCGATTCCTATCTTTTCTTATTCATCAGATGTATTCCATTGTATTTTTAGGCATAATCATTTCAGTGAGTGCCATTCAGTGTTTATACAGAACAGCTGGACCCCCTCTGTGCTTTTGTTTCAGCTCCTGTGCACCAAGTGTTACAAATCAGTATGTCCTAATTTCCTTAAAAATTTAATCTAGTTTTGGAATTGGTTATACTAAAGCAGCTTCCTGCATATATATCTGATCTAAGCTTACTTTTTACATGCTTTAATGCTGGTATGTCTCCTAGTAGAGATAACTTGCTATATTGTGTGCAAATACCTTCACTATTGAAATTCAGGATTAGAGCTGTCAAAGAGAGGTCAAACCCATTTTCAGTCATTCTAGTCCCACTTATCACTGAACAATGCACTGATATTGGTCCTTGGATGTCATTAGTCATATGTACATGCTTAATATTTTGCTGCCTCAGCAATCTTGTTATATCAAAATAATCACCCTGATTTGGGAGCAATTTCATGTTTCATCTGCCAAAAAGAACAGTTATGCACCAAAAAAATCAGATAGAAAGGAAGCCATATTAGCTAATACTAAAGGGGTTAAGCAGACATTACTTGGTGAATAAAAAAGAACTTTGATACTCAGACTCTGGTTGTGTCCCACATTCTTTTCCTTGACCACAGTCCTGCAGCAGCAGTTCAGAGCTAAATGACCTTGGTTCCTGTCATTTTACATAGCTGATTACCTGACATGTTGGTGCAAATGTGCCAAGGTGATGGAAATACTGTTGCACTATTGTTGGAAATCTAATGAAGCATCAACAGAAAATCTAATGAAGTGTCAACAGAATCCCCTATCCATAGGTAGGTAGTTACCTACGGAAGATTCATAGTAACAGGGCTTACCGTTCCTGTTCTTTTAAAAAATGCTTCCTATCCACAAAATAACTGTGTCCCTGTTGTTACACCGGGCATACACTTTTGCTCTAAGGGTAGTTATATTTCAATAGGAATATGTGAATTAGCAGCTAAACAAATCATAAGCTGGTTCCGAGTAAGGGAGCTACTATGTTGCTTACAGACACCCATATTGAATCGATCGAGTGGTTGCAAATGAAACAACTGTATGTAATTCAGTATTTAATTATATTGCTTTTTTAAAAAAAAATTCCACCCCCTTGTCATTCAGGCTGAGGACCATGGGAGATGCAACGACACATAAAGCAAAAAACACACACCTCACCACACCCCATAAGCAGTTAGGTGCATTTTGGGAAAGTCAGATACATGCAAAAATACGTTAAAAAGTACAATTGGCCTAATTAACGTTTTCATATACAAAAATTAACATAAAATTGTCCTATGCAGCAACCTATGCCAGAAAATTTCTGAAGTAGCGTGGTGCTTTGTGTCTGCCTCTTGATTTTGGAAGCACCAAAAAGGCAGAAATGCAGTCCACCTTGGTGACAACATTGAAGCGAGCCAACCAACCAAACCGAACCAAACAAAAAAACCAGTAGATGTTTTCACCTCCTTTCCTCTTTTCCACTATACACCCCTCCAAGCACATAAACGCTTCTTTCAACAGTTTGCTCCCCCAAGCCCAGCTTTATAAATGCACATGTTTGAGCAGGCACACTTGCATGTAAACTGGAGCTCAAAGTCTTCAGGTTGCCGTTGAGTATCTGTCATTAGAGGAATAACTGAAGACACCAAAAGTATGACACTCTGGTTTGTGATGCCAGACCTGCTATAGATTGAGTCTCTTGCTCACCTTTCCTCATAAACAAAATAGGTCATCGAAGCACCTCTGAAAAATATTGTTTCAGTTTTCTAAGCCTCAACAGTCCCATGCAAAGCAGTACTTTTTTTCTTAATGCTCATTAAGAAAAGCTGTGTTTCCCTTCCCTCCCATCTCCCAGTTAAGAGGTAGACAAAAAACAAACACAAGACGCTACTCTGCAGTTACAAGAAGCCAGACAATTCGCTTTTCTAGATAGAGGGCCAGAATCGGCCTCATTCTTCTCTGAGCTAGCCAAGCTCCCTTTGCTGAAGGCCTACCACAGCACTGGGGGTGAAGGACAAGCACATGCTGACAGCAGTGCTGACACCCAGCATCAGTAAACAGAAGACAGCAATACTTCTAGAACATACTAGTGGTTTTATATATGATATCATAAATAGGATAGTAGTTTATAAAGGAAAGGTCTTAATACGATGTGAGAAGACCACTGTAAAACACATGTAGGTTATATGTGAATTGTTGCAAGCTTGGGCTGGCACAGAAAGTACAGAATAAAAATGTATTTTCTTAAACTCCAAGAAATAACAGTTTATGTATAAACCAGCCAATATTTCTGATTACCATTCAGCAGTAGCTTACCTTTCCAAGAAAGGTTTTTCCCTTTTTCAAGTCCTGGTGACATTCCCATCAACCAAAACTTTGTTGCTTGGGGGATTTTGTTTGTTTGTTTTGTGGTTGTTTTGTGGGTTTTTGTTTGTTTGTTTGTTTGTTTTGTTTTTGTTTTGTTTTGTTTTTAAAGAAGAAGAAAAAAAGCTGTCATTAGAGCAAGCCTTACTCTTTCATGTGTATGTTCATTCCCACCAGTTGGTCACAGGCTCCTGCTAACGCAGCCCATTGAAAAGCAATCATCTTCTCTTTTAAATCTGGGTGGAAGCCAGCCTGTTGTTTAAAGGGTTTGTTCTGGAACAGAAGGTCATGTAGATTTAACAAACCTGTTTGCTTGGAACAGAAAAACCCTATCACCTTGTAATTCATGACTTTATATTACCACACTGGGCAACAGAGGCAATAAGCAAGCAGCACAGATGAACTGAAGTTTGCGTCTCATTGAAGGTTTATACACGCTCTCACAGTATTTCAGAGGATTCGTAAGCAGTTCATTGGCAGCTTCACAAAATCCTCATAGTGAAGTCATTATGTTGTGTTTGCCATTTTCCAGATGTGAACCAGGATGACATCAGGATCTGCCCCAAACTGTCCTTCCGTCTGCTGGGGTGGGCCAAAAACCCCAGTCCCTGGGGTGCTCCACCCCATACGGGAAATGAGATTGGCCTGGGTCAAACAGTCAAGAGAAGGACTGGCGTCCTGTCTTCACAAGTGAAGGCTGCTTTTGTAGTCACTTAGCTTAGACAAAGACAAATGAACATTATTTCCAAGCATCCTCCATATATCAAAAGACTGTCCCTTGAATACATGATGGATAAGAATGAATCTTACTTTCAAATAAGATTAGCACAGTTACTCTAGGTCTTTTGAAAGCAAGATGAGCCTTGCATTATTATTTTCTGAACTTCAGTTGCACAGGGAAGACTTCAAAGAAAAAAAATGACAAAACATTAGAAATACAGGCTGAATGTTTTCCAAACAAGACAGAATGTAATCACAATAATTTTGGACAAGATGTGTTGGTATGTTCTTTACATGTTACTGAAAAGCCAGACCACTGATTTAAATGATGTGAATATTCTTTACATATTTATCTTCTGCAAAAAATAAACTGTTTTTTACTGTTATTGTAAAGTAGGTAACTGAAATGGTTACTCTCTCACCTGTTTTCACTTGGTAGCAACCTTTCTTCTGAAGCTGTTGTGGACTTTTATCAAAAGGTGAAGATACCAGGAGTCCCAGGTTCTCCACCACTAATGGTATTAGTAGTTGATAAATTCAGCAGTTCCTTGCTTTGTTTTGGCTGTCAGTGATGTCATCAGCTGAAACTGGTTAAGCAGAACTATAGCCTATGATCTGAAGGGCTGAAAATGTACTTTAGTTCATCTACAAGAAAGCAAGAACAAGCTTTGCTAATATTTTTAAAGTTTGGCTACTGCCAGAAGCGGGAAGAACCTGTGGCTAACCAAGGGTGAAATTGATTTAATCAGTCTTACTTCACAGCCTGTTGTAGGTCTTGATATAAAAAAACACTCTCCACCCCCACCTCCCAAAAAAAAAAATCCCCAACCCATGAAACTTTAGAAGTGAACATTAGTTCCTCAGGAATCTGCACAATGAATTTTAAACAGATCCTCAAAGCACTCCATGCCTTTGCCCAGAACCAATTGTTTTTTCTTCTTCATGTGCACTGATTTTTCTACTGCTAATGGTGGGTTTAACTCTAAACTTGCAGAGAAGGTGTGTGTAGGCAGATGACTAAAGAATACATGAACGAATGATCTCCAAGGGTGCAAAGGGACATTAAACATCCACCTGCTGTTGAAAAGTCAACAACGCAACTCCATGCCTCTGAAAAACTGTCTTGTTGCGTAGGTGGAAGAACCTGATCTACAGACAATATTACAAAGCACAAACTTAAGTTGTGTGCAATTCTTTATCAGAACAAAAATCTACATGAGTAAAAATACAGAAGTTTATGTTTGCAGTCAGAGCAGAAATGCAATAGGTCCAAAGATTCTCTGACTTCGAACAAAAATAAAACATGCTTGTGACAGTACTGTACTGGGAAACCAATTTTAACCTGTCCCTGCTAAGTATGATGTATACAGAGAGTGAGAATGTAATTTTCTGCACAATCCAGAAATCTGCTGACTTCCCATGTCTGCTGTACATTGTACAGTAAATGCATAGTATAATATATTTTTAAGTGTTGAACATCACCCATGTTGGCTTAGGGCAGCAGTGCCAAGTTTCAACTCCTGCTAGAAACTTTCTGTGCAGGCTTTCCCTTCCTAGATACAAAGATGGTTGCAGTGACACTAATGCCTTTTGCAAATTACAACTAGGTTTTTAAGCCACTGCCACAATCAGAGTGTTAGGGACTCCAGTGTGCTAACAAAATTCATCTCCACGTCTGCTCCACCAGAGTTCAAAGATCCAGTTGCTTGGCATGGCTATGTCTGAGCCTTGGAGGAGGGCTGGCTGGCTGTGTGAAACAAACAGAAGCAAAAGAACAGCTGTTATGTGTCTGGTTGTTTGGGGCTTCTTGTCAACTGCTGTTGTGAAGGCCTGCTGTCGTGAAGGCCTGCTGTCCCAAGGTACCACTGGATGCTCAACTGCTGCGCAGTGCGGAGAGCAGAGGACATGTAGCTTGTAGATGGTACTCTTACATTCCAAGAAGCAATGCCATGCTACAATAACCCAACTTGCCTTAAACAAGCTGTATTTGACACCAGTATGGCATATGGAGCAAGCCCATTTGTGCGTCTTCGTAAGGGAGAGAGAAGACCTAGGTGGCACCACAGATGTTCTGGCTACCTGTCGTCTCCACACACTGCAGTGTTTAAGGGCTGATTTGCATATACACTTAACAGCAATTCTGTGTCTCCACATTACCTACAAGGAGCAGTCTGCTCAAAGGCTTTGGTTTTGTGCTGCTGATCACAAGGTTGACATCTTACTAGAGTACAATGCCAGTTTTATTCCCTTGTCTTAGAGTGCAAAAGCCAATCCCCTGACCCTTTTATTTTGCCTTTATAGCAAGAAAAGGTGTGTCTAACCACTGTCCTGAAGGCAAATTGTCTATTGTTTGTTAGTCTCCTCCTTCTGTGTGTTAGGTTTCCCACCCATCATCCACATCAGTGAAAGCAGATCCATGGATGTGCTGCTACTCACTGAATGTTCACACAGAAGTGCATCTGTGTACAAACAAAGCATTTTGAGGTATCAGTGAACATACATGTCTGACCTGCTTAGCTTAGCAATAAAATAATGGCTTTGGTAGCTGCCAGTGCAACAGCTTCACTTGCAGTGTAATAGACATGCTGCGTTCTTCTAGGCTCAGGCACCACCCGGACTGTGGAGCCCACCACTGGTATGTAATTATCAATTCCCTTGCTGTTTCATAAAACAGAAAGGAATCTGGCAGACTCTCTTATGACTGGGTTGGTCATATAGGACTCTGCCTCTTTCTCTGCATTTGTAAAGCCTCCTCATTTCTAGCCCTTTCATTCAATTTTTCTCAGCTCCAAGATCTTCAAGTGTCCTCATGCTTCTAGATGAGGAAAAGCCTACCCGAGCCTTCTTTTCTGATTTGCATCACACTTATTTCCCTGCCTCTGTTGTTGATCACAAAGTGGGATTCAAAGCATCTGGTAGCATCCAACAATGTTTTAGTCTTGATACTTAAGGTTACAAAGCTCTGCAACCTGTATTTGCACTTGTGGGAGAACATGATCCCTTGCTGTTCCTCTAAACCAGCCTGTAGTCTATTGGAAGTGGATACCCTGCTTCTAGGGTTGCTCTGAGATATTGTATCCCTCTGTGATACGGTTTTGAAGGGAGAAGTGTTAGCTATCATGGAGAACCTGAATTTTGAGCACTCTCAGGGTAATGACAGTGCAGCCAGGATCCTGTCTACCCTCTGAGGTGACATAATCAACTGTTGTTGAATTCAGGTCTGACTTCAACAGCTGCACTTCCATCTAGCCCCTGTGCAAGGAGTTGATGGTGCTATGATTTCATGGGCACCAGGCTCTCTGACACTGTTTTGGAAAACTTCTGTGTCTTCACTGAGAACCTGAGCCCTTGTTTCAGAAAACACAGGTCTTGACCATACCAATACTCTACTACCCTGGCAAAAGGGTAGTAACATCAATGTTGATGTTAGGTTCCTGCATAGCACTGCAGGGGAAAACAGTTTATCCGCTGCTGACCCTTTGGAGCCCAATTCTTCAGGTACTGTTGTCTTAAATGCTGGTCTTTGACAAATACATGGAGAAATCCAGTGGTTTGGATCCATTACTGGAAACTGTGTAGATGGTTAGCTGGCTATGCAAATTGTATTGTTACTGCACACATTAAATATCTAATTATTTGTTTTGGAACATTATCACTAGACCTGCCCTCTGTTTCTCCTACCTGCTGAGGGCAAAGGAAGAGAATTAAACAAAATACTCTGATTCTTCCAGGAAATACACATCTGAAGTTGATGGTCTTACAGGGATGCTGACCAGCTGTTTATTTATTATTTCTCTGGAAATCTTTGTCTTGTTTCCAATAAAACACTTTCTGACATAGGTTCACTACGTTTCCCTAAGACTGGGGAACTGTTTCTCATTTGTGTTCTCTGTTTCCTGGCCAAACATTGCATTACAACCAGAGAAAGCTTGCAAGAATGTGGCAGCATATTGGGGTGGAAAATAAACATTCTAGGGGATATTGCAAGTATTTCCAAAGCAAGCAATACACCCTCAGCAAGGTCACAATTAAAGTTCATCTGAAAAAGAACACAAATACGTGACGTTTTGATATAGCGCTAATAAGATTTCTCATACAAAGCACTCTGCGTTGTGGGGCAGGGAAGCTTCTACTTACAACACGACAAGAGGGGATGGCCCATATCGACATATATCTGCCATGTAGCTCTTCTGTCTGCATGTATCAGTTGCAGGGACATGTCTACTCAGCCACTCTGCCCTTGTCTCATTGTTCAAATATGTTTAATTAAGATACTAAAACTAATGAGAAATAGATATTTCTCACCAGGTTTAACTACTGTTGTACTGTTAGTGGAACACGGATGTGTGGAGAATCAGATATTTTAAGAACAATATATCTCCCTCTCCTCCCCTGGAGAACTTTTACCTTAGCTGACAAAAATCCTTTCATGTCAAACTGCATTCTTTCGGATGACCTATTGCCAGTTTCTCACTCAATGCTTTGATATAATTTGATACACCAGATCTTAAAGAAATGCTCATATCCATTATATTTATGTAAGCTGTTAAAACCAACAAAGTTACCAGGGAACACACAAGCTAAGCTTATATAAAATGTTTGCTAATACAGTTATCAGTCTGACAACATCAACTTGGAATTTGGTGGTCTTTTCACATGCTTGTCAGTGATGACTTACATTTTTTCCCTGGGGATCAGCTATCCATCCATCTGCTGTTCCATAAATCAGGTTTCCAGAAATCAAGTCACTTTCTGACAGTTACACAAGATCCACTGTAGAGAAAATGCATGCACATGTACTGCTATCTATGAAAAACCTCTTTGATTTTCCTCCAATTTTTTTTTTTTTTTTTGTATTGCAAATGAAATCCACAAATGTGAGGGAATTAAAGTGGAAACTTTGTGAAATTTAGCTTTAGAAGAAATACTATGCTGTATTTAAAGATGACTCTCATAGGTGGAGAGCAGGGCACTGGGTTTCCTGGGTGGGCAAGGCAGGAGTTGCTCCTCAACTCCTCTCCCCTGGGCATGATGGCTCCCCGCGGTGTCCGCCTGGCTGCGGAGCTCTGAGGGCTCAGAGGCCTTAGCAACAGCTTGTTTCCTATTAAATCACAAGACACGGTGTTCAGTTCCTCAGCCAGGAAATTCCCAGTCAAGTCCAGGTACCAGAGACAAGCGTGCCAGTGGGGCAAACAGAAGCAAGACACGGCAGATCTTATGAATAATATGCTAATGGCTTGTTAAACCCAGCTCAAACACCCTGAAAGGACTCATTACGCATTTTAAAGATTTTTATTTCCCTGCTTCCTTTAGTTTGGGAACATTAAGGTAATACATGCAGCGGTTCTATTTTGGATACACCCGGGGTGCGAACACGGGTACTGTCGAGGGGCGCTGGCCGCCGGTGCCGCCGGAATCCGCGGGGTGGCGCTGCGGTACCGGGAGAGCCGGCAGGCTCCAGGGCCGGGCGGGAGGGGCGGCCTCCTCCTCCTCCTCCCTCTCTTGGGCAACTACGACCCTCGCAGTGTTTTAAGAAAGACGATAACTAAGACAAAATGGTAATTGTTTTGTGTTTTGTTGTTGTTTTTGTTGTGGGTTTGTTGTTGTTGTTGTTGTGTTGTTTTGTTTGTTGTTTGTTTTGGTTTGTTCTGTTTTCTAAGTCCTGACTTTTTGAGACTTGTGAAGTCCCACAAACTTTTTGACGGGCAAAGAGGATTTCTCTCCTCCACTGTAAAAGTTAAACGTTTAGTCTGGATGAACTTTTGAAATGGTACCTGAAGATTTCAGTGAGTAAGTGTAGTATATCTGAAGTGATCTGGGTAAATTTATCCCCCTTCCACTAACAGTATTGAATTAAGGGAATTAAGAAAGTTCTGTCTCAGAGTTTTAAAAGTTACAAATTATATATAAAATTAGAAAAAACTATAAATGGCAAATAAGGTTAAAAGCAAATAATTCATTAGTGTGGATAGCTATGATCTTCATAAATGAAAAAGAAAGAGGTGAAATGTATTGGGCAGAAACTATTTACTTGTCCTTTTTAACTCTTCCTAAATGTTTCATACAAAGTATGGGCAGTGTGCTCTGATGGTAATCTTAGACAAGCAGGTGATCCTCTCCAGTAAAAAAACAAAGGTTTTGTATGTGCCTGTAAAACAGGATGAAAGCGTTTGCTCAAGTTATAATAAAGGCAACAACCACTTATCTGAACCCGCCTGGAGAAGATCTGAAGTTGCATTTGCAGTTATGTGGCTCCACACTCTATTCATGACAAAAGAAAAAAAGGAAAAGGAAAAGGAAAAGGAAAAGGAAAAGGAAAGGAAAGGAAAGGAAAGGAAAGGAAAGGAAAGGAAAGGAAAGGAAAGGGAAAAGAGAAAAGCAAAGTGTGTTAAAGGATCAGAAGTCAATGTTTAAGATGTCATGTGCAGCTGGATTCCCAAACACCATTTCTCATAGAGATCTCCTATATGTTCAGATAGGTCTGTCAAAGCTTTCTAGCTATAATAGAAACAGCTACCCTGTATCTGAAAGTTAAACCAAGACCCTGCCATGGAAAGTAAAACTTAACCCTAAATCAAAACAAAAGGAGCAAGCCCACATATTATCACCAACAACCTTCTCTGTAGCCAAAATGTGCTGGGATGAAATTAACACGTCTGCTTTATGTCAATGGGCATTTTGGGCAGCACCTTCACAAGCAAAATGTCTCTGAAGCCATAGCCCTGTACCACACAGACAGTGAGAGTTTTATTGCACAGTAGTTGAAGCTTTGACCATGCTATTATTGACCAACATAAGTCTCACCTATCTACAGGTCACAGGATTGTTTATATATAGTCTGTTTATGCCACTGACTGTAAAAAAACAAGGGCAAAAAAATGGCCACATGAAATCATTTTCTATGCAGAAGGTTCTTAGGAGGCACTAGATGGGCAAAAAGGGTTTTTTCCTTCAGTCCTTCACGCAGGTGGCAGATTTTGCACCAAGGAACAGAAGAGGGAGTGCTGAAGAGGAGATGAAGTGCACAGCTCTAGGCTTTTTCATAGCTTTCCAGAGCTCCTAAGGGATCAGGGGAAACGGGATATAAACTGGCTGTTCTGACTTACGCTGGCAATCAGGCAGGGACCAGGTGGCCCTGGTATGTCTTAACCAAAAATATCACTTACAATAACCTTAATCCTTATTTTTCCCCTGAGTAGTATGGATAGGGAACAGAGCGGAGGCCAGTCTTTCACATCAGCCACACTAATGCTACGAGGAAGTGGGAACACCAGCTTTTCTCCCATACGTATGAACCACCAAACGTCTCACAGTCGATTCAATTTTTAGGTAGTATTACTTCTTCCTTTCCACTTTTTATACCAACTGTGCAGTGCTTGAATCTGATTTAGACTGAGTGAGCTGGTAAGGCTTCAAGGTAGAATAGAAGGTAGCCTCCTCTCCAAAGCCAAACAGTGATTAAAAAGACAGAATTACCTTTCAGGTGAATTTAGAACAATTACACAGGATTAGCCGTATTGCCATAAAAGTCTAGCCACAACACTAGCTTATTCTGGAGAAGACCAAGTTAGTGTTTGGACATTTTTGTTTCACCTTTAACTGAGAACTGTGTTCCATTAGTTTATCTTCTGTGAGAGTTTCATTTCCCTCATGACCTTGCATTTCAAGTTGAGAGTTTACTGCAGGTTATAAGCAGATAGCCTTGAAGTGTACAGGAAACATAACTGTGCCATAGCACACAACTGTGTATTACAAAGGACAAACATTTAAGTCAGTGACACCTAAGTAACCACTCAGATTAGAATATTCTAATAAAACTTTGGATTAAGTTCTTATAAATTAAATGAATATATAATACAACTAGCATCATAGCAAAAGGCAATAAAAGATCTCACAGGTCTCACTCAGTAATATTTGCCTTATTTATGTTATGAAGACAGGCTGGAAATTTTATCTGCATTGGTCTGTAATAAGTACGGGGTTTGTTTCCTTTTAGTTGTTTTGGTTTTGTTTTGGCTATAGTAAGGGAAGATTATACCAGTTTGGAAGTATGGAAGTCATACACAAGTTTGCAGTTTCCTGGTTGTCCTGAAGCCTTCTCAAAAAGCCGTATCACCTACAGAATGTCATGTATCTCTAAAAAAAAGGTTGACCTAAGTGCTAGGATGCAGGAAGAGAACTCCTCTTCGAGTTTCTGTAGAGCTTTTGGACGAGTTGCACATGTACAGCATGGCCCCTTGGCCCTGCTGTTGTGCTGATTTATTCTTATCCCCTTTACTATCAAACCATTCCAGTATCAGCAGTTCCTCAGGATGGTTCCCAACAAATAGCTCCAACAGGAAAACTTCCTCAAGCCCCTCCATAACGAGCATTTACAAATGTAATACTTTCAAGCTTTTCTGCTATAGACCTGTTCTTCTATAGTGGTCTTTTTATGTTTCAGTAATATATTGGTGCCATCAACTTGCTGGCAAACTTCCTGCTTCTGATGTATTTGAAAAAAAAAAAAAAAAAGGCTTTTATTGTTAGATTTTGCACCCTTGCTCCTCAGAACCCTTTTTTGGCCAGCTTTATTATAGTTTCACATTTAGCTTGCCAGAAAGTTTATTATCTTTTCTGTGTGCTTCATTTGGATTTCCACTTATTGAAGGATGTCTTTTTTACTTTGACTCCTAGTTTGCTTTTAGACATACTGGCTTCCCTTCTTGTCCCCAGTTCTCTTAGACTTTGGGAGTATTGGACCAGAGTCCAAACACTGCCTCTGAAAATACCAAGACAAAAATTACCCAATTTGTCAAAAGCTGTTAGAGGTTTTGTTGTTTGGTTTTTGTTTGTTTGTTTGTTTGTTTGTTTTTCTGTTTTTTTTTTTTTAATAAATTAAATTTGAAACCAAAAAGCCTGCCCACCTTCTAGCAGAAAACTAAGGTTCAAAGTAACTTGCTCCTTCTTAGATCCCCCCTAAAATCATCATAGTTTTCCAGGATGAAAATAGAAGCATCTGAAAAAGCTGATGGAGAATACCTTTCATGTGAGGAACCCCAGGAGGCAGAAAGATTTAGGTATGAGAACAAGTTCTTCAATATGCAAAACATCTACTTGCAGGTCTAAAAGGTTTAATCAGATCTCACAAAGTGACGCAAGTTCAAAGAATTTAACATAAGCGTGTACTGCAGCGCTTGGGAAAAAATACTGTGATGTTGATAAAGCAAAAAACTTTGAAGTGAATAATTCTCAAATCACGTGCATGGAACTGCCAAAGATTGTGCCCTTAAAACAGTGGTCGAGAGGGAATGTGTGATTTAGTAAAATCAGTCAAGCAGTGAGCTTTCATCTTTGGAGTCCTGGTTTATAACTTACTTAAGGCGTTAATTATAAGTGTCTTGGGTATCCATTCCTCACTTAATTAATCTCCACACTTATGTGAAGTATGAATCCAGATCATAACCAAAAGCTCTTCTAGCACAGACGGCCTCATCTGACTGGAAGAGAAGAAAAGCCACTTTGGGATCCAGACACAGTGGAAAGACAACTCACACCTAAAGGTTTACAAATACTTACACACTAGAGATAGTAAAAGATTTCACTTTTTCACCAGCAGTGATCTCCCAAATCTAAACAGGGATTATCAAAATTATCACACAGTGTAACTTCCCATCAAAGAAGGTCTTGTGGGATTTAGTGCATACTTATTCTGCAGACTTTTCTTAGTAGGTTAAACGAGCTCATGCTGATTCATATTGAGCATTGTTAACCAAGTGAGACAGTTTAAAGCTAGCATAGATGTCTACATTATTGTCCTATGACTGTAGAGTAGATGTGCCCATAATCTTATGATGTCTGATTCTTCAATGAGAATGACATTAAGTTTCTGATGTAAAGACTGTTGTCCATTGAAACTTCATTGATGAAAAGGAAGGTGAAAACAACAAGGAAGGTAATATGAAGATGAGAAAAAACAGAGATAGAGGAAGAACCAGTCTCCAAAAAGAGACACAGATCCTGGAGAAAAAAATACAAAAAGTAGCAGAAATGTCAAAGACAATTAGATTGATTTAAATACTTCAGAACCTGGACTTTTCTCATAAAGTACATTAAGTGGGGAAACACTGGCAAACATGGTTTGTTTCACTGAACTGCACAAAGCACTCACTAATTAAAAAAAAAAATCAAAACTTAGATTTCTGTGCACACCCAGGTCTTGTTACCAGTGTAACTTGATTTTTAAAGATTTTTGATGTCTTCTAGTGATGAGTATATACAAAATAAAGCAGAAGCGGATTACAAAAATAAGATAAAAAGCTTTTAAAATTACCATTGTTTTCAACCAGCTGCAGCATACACATTCTTCCTATAATTAGTTTTGCATATGAGTTAAAGATATAATTCCATAATGGATTCATCAGGTTATGGGAGCTTCTAAGTATATTGTTTATACAATCTGTTTATTATCAAAAAGGTAGAGATGCACTCATATTATTGCAAAGCATTATTAATCACTATAACAACATTTAAACATTAGATGGTAGTAGTTATTTCATGTTTTTAAGAATTTTCTGGTTGAGTTTTTCTGCACACAGTCAAGCTTCAATTGAGATTGCAGTTAACTGAGATACTACAGACTATGTCTGGGTCGCTGTTGCAGTTCGGAAGCTCACGTGTGTCTGACTTCTAGAGTAGTACAGAACAACGGTTTTAAGAACTTAGTATTTTGTAAATCGGGGATTATTATGTTGAATATCTGACTTTTCCCACTGCCCCCCACCCCCCTAAAGACAGACAGGCAGGCAATATTTCTCAGATAGTACAATCTTTGTTGGCAGAAACACTGAATTTGGCCATGCTATTCCAGATGAAAGTCATGTTTGATGAATAATAACAGACTTAACATCCTCAGCCCAGCTTCACTTCTGCTCAACTTTTGCACTGGATAAAGCATAGTTTAATAAGTGAGTTAGGTAGAAAAATACTGGTTTTGAATCAAACTATGAATAGTTTTATCATGAAGATTTTTTTTTTTTTTCTGGCAGTGACTGCATAGGTTTTACTATCTACAGTAAAACTATGGTTTTACTATTATTGTTCTGATAGGGGATAAAACCTCTTTTCCACTTTTTTGAGCAGAACCAAGTGTGTTACAGAGGCATCTGTTTATAATTGTCAAAGGTCTGGCTTCACAGCAAGTGAGAAATCACCAATAACTAACATACCTGCAAATTCCAGTCACCCTTTTTATATAGAAACAAGCTGGTCAATGAGGCAGAGGTCCAATGTAGAAAAAAGGCAAGTGGTTTGCCACCAGGGACCTGGCTAGAGTTCATCAGATAACCTGAAAGAAATATCTTTTGCAGAAATCCTATTTTTATTAAAACACAGTAAAATACATATTTACCGTATCACTCTCAAGGTTGTTGAAAAAAACTTGGAAATATACATCTTAACAGCTTAACACTTGAATCCAAATAGATAGCATCTTTTTTTATTTAGTTTAAAACTTCTGATTTGGGGTAGATTTCCTAACTTTTACGGACTAACTTTTGTGTAGGGAGCACTTGAGAATGCTGTTATTTTTATCTCTTTTGTTTTTTTTCCAGTCAAGGGTAACCAAAGCCTAGATTTCTATATCTAATTTCTTCTCAACACTGTAAGCTCCATGTGTGCACACACATACAGAGCATGATAGCTTCACCTGGCTCTTATGGACCCAAAGTGCTTCAGAGGAACAATTTGAAATGTCATTACCTTTAGGACTCTTTTTGACACAAAAATATAAAGCTCCAGCTGCATTGTAAAATTACAAAGCTAAAGTGAATCTCAATTTTATTTTGCTTGGAAATCAATGCACAGTCTTTGGTAGAGAAATCAGCTGGATGAAGGATCATGACCTCATGGTTCTTGAACCTCTTGTGGTTCACAAGTCAAGTGTGGCTCCAGGATGCAGGCAAAGTAATGTGATGACAGCTGTGGTGACAGCCCTATGGTAAGCCACATACCCAGAGACATGATGGACTGGCCTAATGGAAAGTGTTTACTCAGTTCATCAGTTCATCCCCACCCTTGGAAAGGGATGTGGCTCCTTCAGAGCTGGTACCTCCCACGTGGTAAAGCTTTCCTGGAGCTCTCCGCCCAGCTTTGGCTTTCTGGCTCTCAGTTCCTTCAAAATTTCCTTGTGGTATTCCTAACATCAAGAAAGTTGTTTGCTCCACCACTTGGTATATCTTCTGTTTTGTTTTTGACCCCTGAGTCAAGTAAAAATCACATGTCTGCAGGGATTTCACTTGATATGAAAAAGTGTTATGCCTGCAAAAAGCATTAGTTCCTTAAGAAAAAAAAAAGACACAGACTATACTAAGACTGTTTTATTTGTGCTCTGACTTAAAGTGTGAAGACTCTACCAGTCAGATTGCTACAGGGGCTTAGAAGACACTGTAGAAGGAGTGGGACACTCATATCAATGAGACAATACACTTTTCTCACTTAATCTGGAGAACTAATGCAACTTCCCATTCTACACAGGGAAAGCAATAAGGAACCACTCTTAAAAAAAAGAACAGCTTCGTGCAAATGAGTTGATGCTCAAAAAAAAAAAAAAAAAAAAAAAAATTTTTTTCTGCTTAAATGAATGACACTGAAGTGTCACACCAAAATGCTTTTCACATAGTTCATACAATCATACATCCAAAATGGACAAAAATCCCACAGTCTTCAAAACTTTTTAAAATTTTTTTGCTTTGAGTCTACACTTCTGCCTGTTTTGTAGGAGCACCATGAGGCAAGAAGAGGGGGGTAATACTTCAAGGAATTTGGTAGGGATGGCAGGCTAAATAAGAGCCATCACTGTGCAAATAGTTTGTCAGTCACTTCAATTGCATTGTTTTCCAGATGGGGACAGACGTCTGAAGGCCTTATTTCCATAGGAGAACAGCAGATATTTTGATAACCATGTAATTTCTCACCAGCAGGCTACAAATATTCGATTTTAAAATATTTCCTTAAGTATTTCTTATCCTGGACTTTTTTCCTTCCAAATTAAATTTAAAAGAAAATTACGGAAAATCATAACTGCTTGTTCTGCATTCCCATTTTCTAACTTCATTGCTGTTGTCTTGCGTAATACTACAGCTATTCAATAATCACAAGAAATCCTGGGTTGTAACTACCAGATTTCACAACTTTTGTTCTGCTCTAAATGCTTACTCTTAAGGACTTAAAAAGGCCCAGGAAGTAGTAACCACTGCTACTGTGTCTGTCACATTAACCTCTTCTTTGGGGCTTTTTGACAAAGTATACAAGATGGTGTAAATTAGTACTAGCCCGACACCATAAGAAGAAGCTTCAATAGAAAAAAAAAATAATCAGAAAAAATTAGTTTGGTCCCTTTATCAGACTTATAATCAGAGGAAGCAGTTATTGCAGGAGCACAGGAACTGAGTTCTGTGTTGATGCACAGGTTCTGTCCCTTAAGATTTATATTTGAGCAATGATGGCAGTCTTGTTTTACCTCTACTATGCCACCTGAATATATAAATAGATTAGGGCCATCATTATAGCATTTACCAGGAACTACAAATATTTAGGGTCTGAAGTTATTCCTACAGAAGTCAATGGGAGTGTTACTGACTATTTTAATGAACATTGGACCAGGTTCAAGGACAGGGAAAGATAAGATTTTGTTTCTGCAAGTACCTTAGGTCTGTTCTGGCTACCACTATAATGTTTTATTTTTTTCCAAGCATTTAACAGGAACAAGTATTTGTATAGGTGTTACACAATTGTGCTATGGGGAAATGCTGAATTACAAAATCAACTGCATTCCTGACAAATTGTAATTACTGCCCAGGAGAGTGAACACCAAGAAACTGCTTCCTCTCGGTTGTGGGAATCAGGCGTGTGCTGTGCACCTGACCAGAAAAAAAGAAATAAATCCCTCAAATTAAAAAAAAAAAAAAAAGAAATCCCAGAACCAGAGTGCTTGCACAGATTCACACCAACATGTTTGGGATTTCAGAGTTCTGCACAGATGTCAAATAGGAGACTGGGATAAGAGGGAACAGGGCCTGATAATTATGGTTACATGAGCTGACATAAGGAAATTGGAGAGTAGAAACTCTCCCCCAAATCCAGAGGCCAGAAGTAGACTTCCTGTTTGCCAGAAGTAATCCCTTTCACTTCTGTGATATGGCTCCAGATAGACATAACATGTGCAAAGGGCAGGATATGGCCTCTTCATGTCTTGCTTTTTCCATAGTGCTGTATCCAGAGATTCAGAAATGTGTTACCATCACCTCAAAGTGTTAAAAAAAAATCCCAATTAATTATCCAGCCTCAAAATTCTCGAGACATGCTAAAAAGTAGACTTAGAAATAATAAATGCTTAGCTCTTTTAGCTTGCCCACACTCTTTCACAATACGTAAAGTTCACGTATTTCAGATTTTTCTCTAAAGCCACAAGCACCAAAAATGTATTTCTTTTCCAATAAAAACTGAGATTATCAGGTGAAAACCAGATGGCAGTGAAATTCATGAGGGTGGGGGACTCAGTAGTGGCAAGGTGACAGAACTCCAGATGGATGAGAACACGCAGTGGGTGGCCACCTGGAGTTATCAGGGGCTGGTCCTTCTTAAAAGCCAGACAAAACTAAAGTGGAGCCAAGAGGTTCATTGGATGGAAGCATGACCCAAGATCACATTCATACTAGGTGTCCCTGTATCCAGCCATGCAGGTAAGATCACTGCTGCCATTGACCCCTCAGTGTGTGCCCCCACCTACTCCAACACACCTATTCACTCTCATCTGGGTGCTCATCAGGCTATGGGGACTGATGCACTCTTCCTGTGATGTCCATGGTCCTCCCAGCACCTGCCCACCTCTCTGGAGGATGTAGAGTCTCTTTTTGTGGAAATGTGAGCACAGAGTCACCATGTGGGGCCCCTAAGGCCTTGTGATGACTTATTCCCCTAGCCCACCAAGCACAGAGCCTAAACATCTCCTTTGCCAGAGTTCAAGCCTCTGTGTACCCCAGGGCTTACAAACAAACCTCTAGGGCAAAATGTGAATGGGTCTTTAACAGAAGACTCTTAGATACATACGAGATATAAGGCTGTGGATCAATAAAATCAGCACATCTTTTTATGTTTCCTCATTCAAGTGGAGCATCTTTGGTCTTAGGGGAAAGTCCTCAGAGATATCCTCAATCTTTATCTTGCAGTTTATAATTTTTCCCTGAATCATGGAATCATTCCTGTCTGTTTCTCCTGTGACTCAGCCAATTTCATTTAATCTTGCCTGGACACACAGTTAAACAAAATCAGGTTCCTCAGCCCCTCCTTCCTGACATACCTTTTCCCTTCAAAAATGGAAGGCTTTGCTTCTCCAGACACTCTTGATTTTTCGTTTCTATTATCTGTAGGGAAAGAGGGATACACTCTCCACCTGTCCACCTCTTGGAGAAGTTGCAGGAATCAGTTCTCATAACTTCAGCCAATGTCTTGTCCTTCATCCATATTTTCAGCTAACATGGGATTAGTAAGGCTCACTGATATACCATTACCTACATCTTCTCATGTGGGAGAAGATCAGAATGAAGACAAGTATGCTTTAGCAATAGGAAGCATGCTGAAAAACTGTATTGTAGGAATGTCAAAAGATTCCCAACAGGGAAAAGGTTGAGGCAATGACTTTTCTTCTGTGCTACTACAGCTGCCTACCAACTGAGCAGCTTTCACCTCTCTCTGTAATATCCCCATTCAGAAAGGCTGAGAAACTACAGAGATTTTTTGTATATCTGTCCTCATAGTTTTCCCAGAAGCATGGAAGCGCAACTTTAAAATAAATGGGAAAGTGAGGTGCAGA
Organism: Patagioenas fasciata; assembly: GCF_037038585.1. Lineage (NCBI taxonomy): Eukaryota > Metazoa > Chordata > Aves > Columbiformes > Columbidae > Patagioenas > Patagioenas fasciata. Next base: position 123,699,332 of record NC_092520.1, on the reverse strand, counting down.
GAGATTGAGTAGGACACCAAAAGTCACACAGGACATCTGTGGGGTAGCTGATCAGGGTCTCCAGTGCAACTCTCTAATGCTTCAAACACTCAATCACTTCATCTTCAGTCAGGTTTGGAGCCAGGAGATAATGTTTGAATACCCTTTTAATAAAGAGGAAACCAGGTAAAGCTTTCAGATATAGACTCAAGACTCAAGCCTTAGTTGTCCACAGAAGCTCAGTTTGCTCAAATTTCAGGCAAGGAGAGCTAAAGAAGGCCTTCTGGGTCACTATCCTCCACCCATTCAACCCTGCACAATATCACTCAAACCAAGGCAGCTTTACCAAAGTTGCCCATGGATCTTATTTACCTCTCAGTCCTTTGATGCAGCTCTCACAGAGATGAAACTGAATCATGTAAAGCAGGAAAAAACAGCAACAACAAAAAGACAATGCTTCTTTTGAAAAAGAGAGGAAGAGAGATAGAGTAGAGCAGCAAGACCATTCGCTGCCCACGCCCCAATTTTCCATAAAATCCTGCTTTTAGTAACATATTACTTTAGCAAATGAAGGAAGCATTGGTTACATTTAGCATGAGGTTCAGCCTCCACTCAGCCTTCCCCTGTAGTTGATAACTGAACCAATTCCTCAGTGCAGCCAGGTTGTTAACAGCCATAACTCTTCCTTCTAAGCAAACATACAAGGAAGACTATGAGGAATTCAAACTTTGGGCTGGATAACAACTACATAAATAGCTTTCCAACTCAACGAGGCATTTTAAACTATTCATTAGCAGTAATTATGCAAGAAGTAGAGGTCACCACCAGAAATTTTACAGAGATTAGAGAGTCAGGATTCAAAATGAATTTAAAGTCAGAAAAATACATTATACATTAACACAAAGGCAGATAGATGGAAGGTATTACTGCTGCAAATCATTGTCTTGAAAAATTGCCTTTTTTTTTTTCTCATGTTGATTTTTGCAACTTTTGCCTATTAAAGCATGAAAGTTTTAGGTCTGTGGTGTTATTAACAGGGTTCAGTGAGGTAAATGAAGAGAAAGATCACATCAAATTAGTCCCCTAAATTATCATGCAACTATTCATCTAGAATTTCAGACAGGAAACAACAGAAGTCCTGTCTTTTGGCAAACAAGACCTTTCCCTCATTCTTCTTATCTATTACAACACACCAAGCCAATCCAGAGAGTGCTAGAGATTTTGGTTACTGATATAGAAACCAAAGTTCTCTACCCTAAAAGTGCTTCCATGTAGGTGGATTCTGATTAGTGACATTTATAGGATCACAGCCTTTGTGTAAGATGCTGCCTTTTTCTCTGGTAATATTCCAGGAGCAGCAACAGAAGAGCTGTAACACAGCTGGAGGCCCTTGGAAACCATTCTGATTTACTGAAGTAGCTGCATGCAGGACTGTGAAGCTGTCCCTCATGCTCCATTCAAAAATTCATCTTTCATTTTCGCACCACATGAGTCAGAATCCCTGAGGGATCATGGACTTTCAAAATGTGATGTCCCTACTCTGCAAAACGTCACGGTGCACAAAGCCACCCTCAGTGCTTGGTGTGAGTGCTGATGCGAGGCTTTCCACCCAGCATGCTTCCTTGCTCCAGGTCAGCTATAGCCTCATTAGGAAAAAATGCTGATTGTGCCCATGCACAAACCTTGAGCAGGAGGATGAAAGCAAGCAAAGACATCTTGAGCCTTTGCTCTGTGGCTTGCATCTTGGTAAAGATAAGTTACATATCAGCTGCCCAGTTCAAATTCTTAAGAGGTATTTGAACCTTTAACTATGGAAAGTTTCACAGAGAGATTTAATCAAGGACCTGTACTGAGGTGGAAGTAGCTCAGTGATGGCAAACAGACTTCCTGACACATGGGAGCACTATTCCACACAAGGAGAAGCATAACCTGTTGGGTTTTACAAGCATACAGATTCTTTAGAGAGCAGCCAAGTCACCTGTGATGGGCTTGTTCTCTGAATGTCACTACTGTACATCCGGAAGAACTTCAATTAGTAATGTGATTATTCCAGGTTAGCAGTGCTGACCAAGTAAGTACAACCTGAAGCATCAGGTTTTTTTAACCATTTTTGATTCAGAAGAATTCTGCAGGAATGAGAAGAGGTCAAGTCCTCAGCAAACTCTGCTAACAAGTGAAGCTCTTTTGGCTTTGAGAGCTATACACTGATTTCTAGCAGCTGCTGAACTGTCCATAATGGCTTTAAAATACATTGTTACACAACAGAATGAAAGTCACAGTATGTTCTTATAGAGCTGCAGAAGCTGTAATTTCATGTTCAAGCTTGAAGACTGTGGATTCCTTGAGAAATGGATGTGAGTTCACTTCCTGGTCATGCTAGTAAAAGACCTTTGTGATTATAGGGCTCAGGAGAACCAGGGCTCTATGAATGTGAAGTAATAAACTTTCCTTACCTAAATAGTATAGGGGCTGTATGTTCCTGCTTGGACTACAAGCCCTGATGGTACAAGTTAAAGCAGAATATGAGCAAATTCATTCAGGAGTGGCTAATGAATAAATAATACATAATACTGGCAAACTGTACTTCACAAAAGGCACGCAGTGAGTTAAATAATGTAGACTTTCCTCAAATACAGGGAACTGCCTGCTTGTAAGAAGTGTTTAGTTTTGATTAATCATTTGTAATCTGATCAAATGAAAGAAAGCAAGCTGCCTGGTGCAAATGACTATTTTCCCTTTTTTAACAGCTGACCCAACAATTGGGCACCCTTCTGGGTAGTGGAACAAATTAATATTCCTGAACTGACTCGAATACATTTAAAGACTGAAACAGCCTGGTTATGGGGACGTAGCTAAAAGTGGGTTAAGTAGTAAGCAATTAGCTGCATATAAACCATGAATCAGTCTGTTCTGATGGTAAGACTTTGCCTTCTCAGTGTGTTTCAGAAACACAATAAGCAGACTTATACTGAAGTGTGAGCAAAATTCAACTTTTCTGTTAAGTGATCTTATTTATTCTTCTTTCCCCACGGCTCTCTAGGAACCAGGAAGAAGGTTCAATGCAGCACTACAGACACTTTCTAAATTTGTGTTTGTATGACCAAGACCTGAACAAAAGACAAGGAAAATACTCACATTAATGTTTGAGTGTCTAATTGGGAAATGAAATACATCACTAAACTGATCAGCAGATCAGACTTTCTGTGTGATACCATGCTTTTAAGTAGTTCAATATAACTGTACATAAAAAGTTGATGAGTTCTAGACAAATGGTTTCTTCTAACTAAAATTTTCTCCCTTCCTAAACCAAAGAAGGCTTGTATTTTATGTTTATTTATTTTATGTTTATTTATCAAGTTTGGTGTTTATTATTATTATTAAATAAATACTTAAATCTCTACCTGAATTCACAGAGTAATATTATTACTGATGTTTGAAAAGGAGAATAGAGGTAACAAAGAAGTTCAAGACAAACCAAACAAGGAATGCACTAATCTGGTGAATGGGGAAAAAAAAAAAAAAAAAAAAAGCAACCCTAAAACCCCCCTCAGATTCATCTTAGACTTTCTGTCCCAAACTATTTTAATTGGAGCCATTTTATGGTTCAACTCAATCCTTAATTTGAAAGGCAGTGTCAGAGGCTTGGTCTGTACTTTGATTAGTAATGTGAAGTCTGATAAAACTGACTGTGTCACTCAGGGACAAATGTTGAAAGAAAGTTATATGAAAAGAAGGTATAGCAATGATTGCTTTAACCACTAACCACAATATCAGTGTAATTTGAATCATGTTTTTATAAGGATTTTTTAATTATTATTATTATTTGGGCTTTCTCTAAAATTGCCTTCTACTCAGAGGATTTTAGGTTAAAAAGTATCCTCTGGCTGGCTGGAGAAAAAGGGTAGACAGAGGCACAGGAGTTCTAGGGGAACCATTCACTGAGGCCAGTTGCAGCACAGTAAATTGTGACAGAACCCCAGATTAATTTTGTCAGCACTTCATGCATGAAATATATTGTCAAATTGTGCATATTTCTTTCCTACTATGCACACACAGGAAAATGCCCTTTCTGCAAAGATGGAATCAAAGATACAAAAGGAAAAAATATCAGAGATGCAACCTTCACCTCTGCTTTTCTTTAGCCTCTCAAAATTTCATGACTCACTTTTGACCTCTAGCTTTCTTATTGCCCCTACCCCATTACATAGACATGCATCTCCAAACCACTAATGACAGTTATTTATATTTATAGTGCAGTTGTGAGCCTGGCCTTGGCAGTATCTCCCAAAAAGCCCGTGGCATTTCAGAGCATTAACCATGGTTAGGCTGAGCCCAAATGGTGCAAAATGAGAGCTCAAGCTCTTATGCAGTGCAGTAATGTGGGTTCTGGCTGTTGTTACAGACCTGAGTTTTGTTTTAAGAATAGGGTACAAAATCTACTTCCTTTTATCAGCAAAATCAATCTCACTACAATAACAATAAAACATGAGGGAGATTTTGCTTCTCAGCAATCATAGCACTAGGGTCTAGAGAATAGGAATACCTTTTCCTTCTCTTATTCGTTCATGTCCTTCTGGTCATAGCATGTTGGGACAGTGACACCAACGAAGAAGCACTGCAGTGATTTTTTGACAGTTTGGTAGGTAAGGGGTGAACAGTTGGTTAAGGGAACAAGTGTGTCTGAAGCAAAGAATAAAATGAAGACTTCCTGGCTGCAGTCCATTTCAAAGTGCTATAAATTAGTAACTTGGCTACTCAGTCATCTTCTGTTCCAAGAACGGTTTGCTCTACTTGAGTCAACTAACTGATCAGATCATTTAGTGGATGGCTACAGCAATTCCTGATCTCAGAGTTTTTCTCTGTGTGCTGTTGCATGGGTATGACCATGTGACTTGAAGCAGGCTCAAGATGGACCATCTATCCTATCTTCTCTTCTTTAATGACAGTACATGAACCTGTACTGCCCAGTATTTGTTTTAAAATCAATTTTATTATGACTAAAACAACCATGTTAAGCCTGAATGAGTTCTGGAACACACTCTGGTAATCAGATGGAGCCAGGAATGTTTTGAAGCTGGTCCTTCTCATTACCACATTTAGTCACAGAGAAGATAGCCAGCAGGAAAGTTAACTAGAAGTTTAGTACCTTAGTTCTGGTTTACTGATGGAGAACTGATCTTACTTTGATAGTATTTTAAGGAAACATTTACAAGAGAAATAGAATAAATACAACTGCTCTTTGGGTGTTCCTCTTGTAGAAAAATCTTGTGAAGTTTGATAGGAAATTAATACATAAATTTGTAGATGTTTACTATAGTCAAATAGAAGTGACTTATAAAAGCCTGCAGCTATTAAAGCACTCCTACCTCCAGTGGAGAAAGGCCAGCTAGGAGACTGCCAGCACAATACAGAAAGAAATAATTTCTCTTTTTAACTATCCTATAGAGTCCTATGCATGTGATGTAATTCTCTATTCAATTCCACAGAGAAGGTATAATTTCCTATTAGAGTCCATCGGGTGTTTGTATGTAGGTTTCCTTTCACAAACTCCTTAGCATAGCCAGAAAATTCATTTTCTATGTGTAAACTAAATGGTGTAGCTCTTTTTCCTCTGAAGTCATATGATGTCTGTCACCACAAAAACAGCCTACATGCAGCTGTATCTTGTTTTGGAGCCTATACTCTTGCATATGGTTTCTAGATGGAGGCAAGTATCACTGCAACAGAGCTATTTAACTAATATATTGTCACACAATGATTAATTTCTCTTTTATTTTCAGCATGAAAGTCTGTGGCATAGACCCCCATATGGTAAAATAATAGGCTGAAAGATTAGCCACCACCACCATCTGTTACTTGTCCCTGTTTTCATTCCCTCTTTCAAGGGCTGATTGCAATTTCAAAATCTTTCATTGAATGAGTCTATTTTCTTTCAAGTTATTACCTAGATGACTTCAGTAATTCTATATAGATAGGGCCTGAAAAAGAAACGCTGAGTGCAGTGAACACGCGTAATACATTTGCATAATGCAGTGGAAGAGAGGGTGCTGTGAGAGGAAATTCGCAGGGCTGGCGTCTTGCTTCACCCGTCAGTGTTTACAAGAGTGTAACTCCATTGCCTGCTTTGGAGTCACCCCAGGGAGCCACGGTACTGCATGAGAGAAATGAGGTGTTCCATGTCACATTTCTTGCCAAAGTAATCCATTGTGCCCAAGAGGTGAGAGATAACAAACCATTTCTTCTTTTAGTATGGCTATTTATTATGTGTTATTTTCTTTAGATGAGTATTTATGTCTATACAGGTGAAATTATTGTGTCCAAAGAACAAGAAAGTAAAAAGAGGGGAGGAAGGAAGGCTAAGGCAAGCCAAACAAAGAAATGCAAGCATATCTTAGGTAAGCACGAAGGGTGAATCAATAACAACAACAAAAAGTATTCTGTGATCAAGATCCCCACTAATTTGTATGACTGGCAGGCTCCAAATCAAATTAATATGCACTGTACCTTTGGCATTCAGCCCTTCAAACACATGCCAGTGCTTGAAGAAGAACCTTTGTTGTTTGAAGGCTTGACACTGCTGGCACAGTGGACACTGGTTGCATGACACTGCGCAGTGCTATGTGATGAGCATGAATCATAATCATTGGTCAAGGTAAGGCAGTCAAGCCTGGTGAGCAAACACACAGGTTTAGACTGTGGCAAATCCTACTGAAAGCAGGAAGAATCCACACTACCACTTTTTTTTTTTTTTTTTTTCTATGGGAGACACTATGAAGGCATAAGCTACATCTCCACATCCTACCAGCAGTTACATTGGAAACGCTACTGCTGTTTCTGAAACCAATATAGAAATAAGTAGCATTTCTGATAGTAGCCCTATTCATGTTTCCATTTGATCAGGAGAAAAAAAACCCCTCCTTTCTTCCTTTGCCAATGTTGTATTTAGAGGTGCCTTCTTCCTTCTCTGTTGTCTCTCTGCTAATTCCATCTGGGAACCCTTAAGATTGCAAAATTTTTGCTGTTTAAACTTTGAAACTATATGTACGACACAGCTTCAATGAAGAGTGGCATTTCTCCACAATATGGCTAAAAATGTTCAACCTCTTTAGCAACAAAATGAAATTTCAGTATCAAATTTTCACTTTCATGTAAGCAATTACTTTATTCCAGGCTATCACTAAAAACACTTAGACTGCAGAACTTGCCTGTGTTAATGCCCCCTTTTCTTTTTTTTTACACAAGCATAGAGAAAATATTTAACTTCTGTCAGCTAAATGAACGCTAAAGTGTCATGAATGACCTGCATTTGCTACACAGCTGATTCAAATCACACATTCTCTCAGCCACTGAGGTGTGGGTATCTCACAACTACAAAGTCCCACTCTTCTCCTTAGTCTGGTCTTTGGTCCTGTTGCCTGTAACATGGCCTGTCAGCTTTACTTTCTAAATTAGACTTCAGGCTTGTGAAAATGGGTTCCCTGCTTGTAGACTGCCTGGCATATCATCAGAAAGCAACAAACAAAACCACCAAAGAGGTACTTCATGCCACATGGAGTGAACTTTGTTTTCTAGATCCATCATTTCAATTGTTCAATATGGGACATCAGGCCAGATTCTCAGCGGGAGTAAATCAGTACAGCTTTGCTATGCGTGACAGAGCTGCCCCAAAACTATGCTACTAATGTTTACATGTGCAGGAACAGTCTAAATGTCACTCTTATGTCTGGCTCATGATTCAGAAGACCATAACTGTTTGACATAGCCCATGTATTTGTTATTTTAGGGGGCTGGTTGGAAGGAGATGGCAAAGGTTTAGGAGTCAATGATCTCCCATCAGCTCTACAAACAAGTCAAGACTGCTGGGCTTTGTTTTCTTTTGGGAACCTTCCAAGCATCAGTACTTTGCAAGTTACCCCCATAGGCAATTCAGTGTCTGTTTCAAGTTAATGCGCTTTGTTTTTCAGGCCACAAATAAAATCAGAACAAAGTAAAAGTTCAGATTTGTTTGAAAAGAACCCAAATTGTGTACCGTGTGAAAAGAAAGGTAAAAAGAGGGTCAGCGAAGCTGGGAGTAAAGAGGGCATGGGATAGGGAAAATCTCTCCAGAGGAAGCCAAGTGATTTTTAACACAGAGAAAAAAGAATAAACTGAAGAGAGGAGAAAAATATAATAGTTAGAAAGTCTAAGTGAAAATCACTTTCAAATAGTGTAGCTTCCTTTCTCCTGGTGAGGTTCTGGTCTCACTCATAAGAGGGTCAAAGGGATGGAAACTGCTAGCTCTCGTATTACCATTGTATTAGAAGCACGTGAAGCAAATGACAGAGATACAATCAAGATTCTGTCCCTGATTACAGTAATTGAACTAATTTGAGAACCTTGTTCAATGTGATCTTTTAATTCTCTGATTCCCAAAAAAGCTATAGCAACAACGGAGGACTTGTATTAATCAGATATCAAGCACACATATACCTTTGTTAAAACAAACATAACCATAGTAGGACTTAGAGGGAATTATTTTTCATAACAGCAAAAAGCTGTTAAGGGAGGTACCTTTTTTCTAAATCTGTAAATATGCTTTGTTATCTGATTTCAACCACAATTTATAATTGCTTTCACCCCACAGCTCTTTTCTCAAGGACAGCAGCGGAATTAGGCTGCTAACTTTGTGCTTAGGAGGCTCAGTTTTACAATTCTCCATCCCTTTAAAAATATCAGATGAATCTGGGGTCAGTGGTCCTCATCTGTCTGGCAGGCATTGCATTTTCCCTGCAACATAAATAGGGTAAAACAAAGAAAATGTATTCTTCAGTGACGTGCTCTGTTACTACCTTTTCAAGATTAACATATTTTCTCTCCTGTGTTGTATGTATTGCTTTGTGAAATCAGCCTCAAAAATTTCCATTGACTACCATGGAAACTGCATTGGGCCAGTAGTAGCCATAGAGATGCCAGATGGTAAGAAGCTATGCATATGACTGCGATAGAGAATTGCTCACTGAATACTCAGTTTGGATGAGTGCATTGGATCCAAAGTAAGCAGAGTTGAGCACAAATGCAGACAGAGAGCCATCCCCCAACAAAACATTATTAAAAACTATGTGAATACTTTGTGAGAAATTAAAACAGAGGAAAACTATCTTCCATGATACAAACACTTATCCTGTATCAGTGGAGTAGTTTCACCCTTTGATTCAATGGACAGGTTCACCTTTCCACGAAGATATGCAAAAGAAAGTAAGGCAAATAAAAGGCAAAAAAATCTCATCTGACTAATATGAATGCTGAGCAAATAAACTGTCAGGCTCAACAAACTGGAAATAAGAGATGAAACCTTTGAAATCCATGTTACCACTTCAAGACTGGCTCAAATCAGCAGTGAACCGTAGCCATTATAATACCTTGGTGAGATTTTGGTAGCCCCCATGAAATCAGATTTGGGTTCTTAAGACAGTTAAGTGCAGATGTTCACATCAAGCAATTCAAAACCCAAACCTGTACTCTCAGGCAGTTGGAAGAAATGAAAAAGATGAATCTCATTTGTGACATTTAAATGAATTGTGTCCTTGTCAAAGCCAGAAATCAACAGGGCCAAGACTTCCTTCCTACACTGTTCTGTTTAACAGTAAACTGCAGCACCTGGATATTACAATGAGGACAGCCAAAGAGAAATTCAAGACAGATGAATGTGTTAACTGTCACCTGGGATAAGAAAGTAGGTAGAAAGTAGAGAAATTTTTATTGCTCCTGTAAATTGTGTGACTACATTTTTTCACTATTTTCTTTATTTCTGCTTGTTTTTCTATGAAAAAAAAAAACCCTCAGAAAACCCTGTTTGTGCAGAAAACCAGCACACGAAATGTAAGCTTCAGCAGTCAGGGGAAAATTTGCAATGTCTAGATATCAACTTGCCCAAGCGCTTTATTTCTTTTGTAAGAGAGTGAGAAACTGGTCCTAACCTTTCAAAACATCTCTTGCTAACACCAACAAAGAGATGCAATTGACAAGCAAAGCAACATTTTACATAGTTTTCTTTCATGATGAAATTTCAATGTTTTCCCACATAAGTAAGAAGCAACATTAGACAAGGAGAGACGCATACAACAGTCTCCTCTTGGATGACTAAAAAGTGATAGAAAAAGCCATTTCAGTAAAGCTGCAATAAGAAAAAGAAAAAAGGAAGCTTTACACACCATGGGTACAGCTAGAGGAGCAGTCACAAGGTGTGATTAACAACATCTTGAAAATGTTTCTCGCCACACAAATTGAGCATGTGAAGGAATACATTTTCACTGTGACTCTTAAAATTAGCCTGAGGATGATCTTCCCAAATGAGTTATGCACCTACTCAATATCTAAATGTATTTATTTCAATGAGAAGGGACACTGATATAATGCCAATTTTGTGCAATGCAAATCACACTAAACCTTTTTTTTTTTATATATATATAATGTTCAGCAGCTGATCCTGCATGGTTGCTTACAAATGCAGGCTGAGAGACCACACTGATTGCAGCAGAAAACTGAACTCGTATCTCACATTGGCTTGAAGATGCAGTTTGACAAGTGCTGCTTAAACAAACCTGAGCATGTCAGTTATTTTCAAATGATTTACTCGTTACAGTCACTTACAACATAAAAGCCAGCAATCAGTCATTAGCACACAGCAGAGGAAATTTTCCCAGGGTATTATGTATCGTGTTTGGACAGTTAGAACTCATTGCTAATATTTATTCACACTGCTATAAATTATTCTTCTCAAAATGAACCCGAGTCACGTAAATGCTGACTTGGAAAGTACCAGAGGCCTCTATTTTCCTGCAGCATGTGTATTTCCTTTCTGATAAACTTCCTGCCTAAAACTGGAAATCCAAAGGCTAGTGGAGCTTAGATGTTTAAAATCAATGCCCTGGAGGCGTGGGGAAAGAAGTTTGGTTAACATTTGCTGCGTCCCTTTTAAGGGTCTAAATTTGTTGAGGGCTTAAATTGTTCCAGTGCTGCAAAACAGAGCACTGCTGAAATGCGTGAAGAAATTTCATACCAGTGTAAGCATCAGATTATTTGTCACAGGCTTTTTCCTTCCTCTTTTTTTTTGTTTTTTAATTTTTATTTTTTAATACATGTTTTGTCCTGTCAAACGATACCCAACTAGACACTCTAGATACACAGCAGTTTTGAGCAATTACAGGTGGGGTCACTTATAGCAAGGAAACCAGAAGCAGTCAACCAGATTGAGTCAGCCCTCCACACAGTGAAAAGGCTTTTGGGACACAGATTCTGTTCATATTCCCAGCGTGATGTGGTCTACTAGAAACTGTACTGTAACACCAGTTCATTTTACACGAGCTTCCTCATAGGTAACAGTATCATCTCATGGACATTGTTAACAGGGGTTGGATTAAAACCAGGGAAAATGAGGTCTGAAAATCTCCCTGGGAGTTGTCATAACCAGTCAGAATTTGGTACTGAACTATCATTAAATTGAAGCCCTTTCAAAGTGCCTCTGTGGTGGTTCATTCCTACAGACACATCCACAAATAGTGGATGAAAAAAAGTGTTTCCCTTGTCAAAAGTGAGGAAAAAACCCCCACAACAAAACAAAACACCTCCCCCCCAAAAAACCCCAAACAACAAACAAACAAACAAACCCCAAACAAACCACAGAAACCCACACAAAACAAAGCAACTGCCACCAAATCAGTGAAAACAAAAAAACTCCCCTCTGTTCCATTTGGAAGCACATGATTTTGAAAGATAGATAGACAGAGGTATCAAAGATGAACTCACAGGAAATAAACTGATCTGCACTCATGTGCCCAAGGGCTCTTTTTGGGCTCATCCTGTTCCCACTGAAAGAAACAAATAATGCAATGTTCTCTGAAGTTAACAATGTTGTTGCAGGGTTGAAGCCAAACCTTTTCAGTGGATGTCCCTTAAGCATAGACCATGTTATGTACTCAGCTTTCACAACAGGTCTAGTGGTACCCCAGTGCACTGTGGGGACCGAGTATCCTACTCACTGTGTTTAGTACTATCTCTAAATTCCAAAAAATGTAACTATAAGCAAAATTTTGCTCAGTCTTTGATGAACAGAGCAGACCATCTCAGCTCTAAGGTTCTCTGAGATATTTATCTACAACTTCTGTATCTGACTTGTACTAACACTGAGGTCAGAAGGACTGTGTTCTGGGGCTAACTGCCTGCTCAAATCTGTGACAGCTTTATTGTCATACCATGGGGGAAGTAGATACCTCCTTTGAAAATAACTTGAAAATTACTTTGTCATTTTTTTAGGCATCACTGGTGTTTCTTTGGGATTTTCTGTCTGCACCTCCACCAGATGCTGCTGAGAGAGAAGCAATTCTATTGACAAGTTGCCTCTGGAGCATGCTGTAAATGGCACATCATACCTCACTTGTACATTCTGGACATACTTCTTTCATTTATTTGGCAAAACTTATCTCACAGATGCAGGAAACATACATATTGAAGAATATTATTGTTACTTAACTCACATAAACACTGCTGAAGGTATTGGCAAATAAAAGAGTTGGCCTCCACTGATTGCTGGTGCTATATAATGTCTTTGGAGAATTGGTTCTCCAGAACCATCAGTGATAACAGACAAGCAGTTTTAAGTGAAGTTTTAAGTCATTAGAGCTTGAAGACAGAAGCTCCTACAGATTAAAATCAAACAAGATCAATTTTTGTAAGCTCAAGGAGACCAAATAATGTTGAACAAGCATCAAGAGGTAGGTCTTTGATGGATATAAGTTGTAACCAATGGTGTACATAAATTAAGGGCATGGCCCTTGAGTTTTAGTATTTCTTTTGCAGGACCTTATCTTTGAATTCCTGAGGTCCCTATTTAACCATTTCCTTGCAGAGAATGTTTCTCACTTAAGTAAACATTCTCAGGGCTCTTTGCATAGAACTGAAAGTCCAGGATTCAAATTCACTCGTGATCTTGCTGAAATAAGTAATTTATTATTTCAATTAATGATCCAACTATACTTATATGTTTGCTATCATTCTACTGTTTTTTGATTTATCTTTTTTTTTTTTTCATTCTCAGGGCACAATTCTTGCAGGGAAGGGCTACACAACCAAGACAGCTGCTAGAGAATGATGTCACTCATTAGTTTCATATTGGAAAAGTAAACATGCTAGCAAATGTCTTACACGTCTGTGTTTATTTGTGAGTAATAACTAGTTTGGAGAATGTCTACAGCTGTGATTTATGTGCAATAAACCAAAACAAGACAGATGTCAACACTTTTGTTGACAAACGCAAAGCAAAGCAAATGGCTTTATCCTAAATTGAAAGTCCCTTTTTGCATGTAGGAGAATGCCTGCAGTTTCACTTGTTGCAGAGGAAAGCCAGGAGAGCAGTAACTGAGGAGACCTTCAGCCATATCTCGTAGAACTAACAGTTTGTCCTCCCATCACCAACCTGGGTGGGATGCAGCTGCCTAGATGTTTGTTTATGAAACTCCCAAGCCTTATTCATCAGACTATGGCGCTTCTTGAGCTAACAGCCAAATCCTCCCCTGCAACCCATCTGAATGGCTTGTGGAGCCTGTAGTAAGCCAGGAGAAGGAAAACTTTCCCCCTCTATGCTGAATAACAGCTCCCATTTTCAGCACTTCGTTAACTATCACAGCTGCAGCAGAATCAGTTTAAGTAGGGAACAGGAAAAGCCAAACCCCAGCAGACCCCCAGACCGAACTATAGCTCTGCAGGGTGGTTTAAGCAGTGGCTCCCCTGCTTCTCCTGCTGAAGAGCTCTCAGGGACAAGGTGGAGAAGGGCTTGCCTGGAGCCACACAGAGCTCAGCTCCTGATGCTCACTCCTGTCACACAGGAGACCCTTCCCGGCCAAGATGCCAGCACGGATGGCTGATTTGGCAGAGAAGTTAGAAGCCACTTGGTAATATCCCTTGAAGCAGCACTCCTAGCTTTCTGCTGAAGCACTAGGAGACACTGCCGTGTAAGCCCAAAGTCATCTGAAATGTATTTGTTTACACAGCAGATACCATCAATGCTGCACCAGTTGTCTCAACCATCACTAAGGAGAGCCCAGTTTTTCCTAACATTTCCAAACTTCTAAAAAACATGCTTTTCATTCCAACGTTTATAGCTAATGGTCATAGTAGATCCAGCAAGACACCACTTTCCCTCTTCTCTGCAAGTTTCAGTATCAAATCAGTCACTGTGGTCTGGCTTTCTTGAAAATCTGAATTTTGGAATGGACCACAACCTTCTACTCTCTGCCTGTCCCATGGTCCATAATCAAAATCGACTCTTGGTGAACCTGTTAGCATATTTAGTTTGCTTCTCATCTGGTTTTGAATTTTGCCTAATTCCCTTGACCTTAGGCCATAAAATAACACTGATCACTATGGACAAAGGCAGTGCAACAGTGCGTACTTCTCTCATACCCTCCCTCAAAGGCAGCCCACCTTCGACTTGTGAACATTGTCTTTAAGGGATGCAAAAAATCAGGTTGTAGCTTGGTCCATGCAGCCATTCTGGCCATGGCTCCTCTGTTATTACTGTTAGTAAAATATTAATTCCAGAGTTCTAGTAAGAAAGTTTTGTGATTTCCTGGCTACTGTACAGTTGAGGTAGATTTGAGCTCTGAGTACATAACAGTTAAAAAAAATATAATAGATCAAATTATATCAATGAGGCTGGATGGTCAGAGCATGAACCATAGGCAAGTAGCCACTTCTGAGCATAATGAAACAAAGAGGTTTGTCTCAGAACAGACAATAGGTTGATGTGCATGTAAAAAAAACCAAATACAGGGCTGTGAATTTTCAACCATTTAACCATTCAGCTAAGAACCTGAGGTTTTCTGCAGGTGTGGTGTTTTTTGTTTTTTTTTGTTTTTTTTTTATAAGAGCTGTTGCCTGGACCTTTCCATTTGCATTAGTAAATTAATTATGCACACTAGCTGAGAATCACACTATGAAGCTATGCTTTGAACACAATACAGGATGTGTTGGATTAGGGAAAATTTAAACTACACAAAATCTCAGTTGCTTCTTTCAGTAAATTTGCTGCAACAGGACTTTTTGCCTGATCCTACCAGCTGAGACTTTGAGTCTGCATCCTTAAAGCTGTTTTTATTATTAGATAGGAATAATAAAAAACCTCCTAAACCTTGATTGAATACAGAACTAGGCAATTCAGGGATTTTCCTGTCACTTATGAGCACACCTTTTTAAATAATTTTTAAAGCATCCAGTCACGTATGGTGCCAGGACAGGAGCCTGCAGAGACACACAGCCGGTTACCACCAGCAGCGGCAATAAGAAAAAAAGGAAATGACCAAGATGATTCTCACAGGAAGTTTTAATTCGCTGCTCACCTTTGAGTGGTGCAAGTATGTAATCACAGTTGTATATACACACCTGCCAAATTAGAGCTGGATGAATGAATTTCTCCTATAGGGAGCCTTGCCATTTGGTGAATCTACCAGGATGAAAGATGAAGACAGTGATGATAATTACAGAAATAAACAGAACCAAATAAAATGTATGCTTGAATTTGAAATGGATCCAAATGGAGAGACTTCTGTTAACTGTTCTAAACTGTGGAAGCACCCCTTTAATTGAAACTGAATGAGTTCAAAAGGATATTCACTTTTACTCTCTCTCACACAAAAATCCCCAACAAACCAACCTGTGTTTATCTCTACTAACTTATTTTGGATTTTGACAGTGCCTTTTTTTAATTTGATTTTAATATTTGCTAAGAGCACCCAACTGGCAACTGCAAAAAGGCAAGTATCCCGATTACCAAGTAAATGGACTGCACCGTGTTGGCAATGGCTGTCTTTTCCACGCTGACCCTAGAAGGAAGAATTCTTAGGGGAAGAGGGTTGAAGAGAATGTCACACAAATACCGTATTTTTATTTTTGCAGCTGAACTGCACATCATTCTCTGCACACTATGTTTTTGCAGCTGGAATACTTAATTTGTCTTATTATCCACACCATATAGAATCTCATGCAGAATGCTGTTATGGATGTGTCAGAGCAATAGAAATGTACAGAAGATATTATAGTACATTTTGCCTTGTGGGGGGTGGAAATTGCCTTATTCAACCAAATGCAGGGGAGAGAATCATCTATTACAGACATGCCTCTGCTGTAGTGACACAAACAGCGTATTTTACTGCTGGGTAACTCAGGTACTGGTAGCTGTGCTAGATATGCAGGAATCCAACACATGCACTGACTTGGCTTAATGGGGGCCAAAATCCCGATGAGGGGCTCTAAACACATGGTTTGACACTCAGCTAAACAGCAATAGGGAACAGGACAGTTGGCAGAGAAGAAGAATCTTCCTCTGTGCTCAGACCCTTTGGCTTTAAGCACAAGGTAATGTGGAGGAACCCGCTGCAGGCAATGCACACCAGCAACTGTAAATTTTGCGGATTGGAAGGCCATGATTTGGAAATTTCTTCTTCCCTCTAACTCCCGTTTTAAAACAAAGCACTTTAGAAAGGATGAGAAATACCAGTCTTAAGGGCTAGGAAATTTCTACAGCCAGTTCAGGGTTTTCTTGCGACTGAGAAACGTCTCGTGTATCATGAGCTTGTACTGAGCCTCAAGGGCACCACCCTAAGAAAGGGAAGCATGATGCAAGTGTTTTTGGAGAAATTTCTCTAAGCTCAGGTTTATATCTGTGGTTGACCTTCACAAAAACAATAGAGAACATGTACGTTTTGTCTCGCTGATGCTCCATCTGCACAAACAACCAAATGTTAGTAATGATTTTCCAATTTCTAAAGGGAAATCAATTGATCTGAGCCCTGCACAAACATGTTATAGACTGCAAATTAAATGTCACATTGCATAAAACCATCTGCTTACCTACCAAAACTCAGCACTCCTTGCCCACCCCAAATGTCTAGGCATACTCTCCCAGTCCCTAATTAAAACAAACAGACAAACAAAAACCAACCAAACAAAACATGATGATGACTATATCTGCTTATCGTTACCTAAACAAAATCCTGTTTAAAAGCAGAGCTCAAGGAACTTTGTGAAAGAACATTATTTTGTGCTGGATGTTTTTTTCTGTAGTAAAACCAGCATCTCCTGCTGTGGTGGACTCATTGCAGGGAGCCTCATTTGTCATTCAAATTTCAGAGAAAGATACAGATCGTAGAAATGCATCTGTTTAAGCTGTGATGCCATAAGGAAAAAGAGCTGGTGAAGCTACATGGATAGCCGATAACAAAGAACATACTTTCCTGGCCATTTACTACTCTGAAACATTAACAGAGAACACTGAAGAGCACCCAAACCAGTTTCACATCAGGATCGATCTGGCCTAACACTGTCAGAGATCTTTTGAGTCAGGATTGCAGTTTGCTGCTCAAAATACTCCTTGGGAGAATCAACAAATGAACAAAAATACCCCCTAAACTAATTTAAAATATTTACATTGCTCTCTGCCTGTCTTAACTTATGTCAGCAACTCTTCACTCAGATTCTCATCTTGTTTAGGTCACTATGGAAACTGCATAGTTTTTAATTTGCAAAGAGAAGACTGTAGTACTAAATGCTAATTGAATACCGATAGCCTGGGAGCCTCCCACATGTCTTTTTACAGACTTGCAGAAACATTTACCAGACATGGGAAGAGACTGAAACTTGTGGAAAATTGGGGGAAAATATGTCACCTTCTCTACTCCCTTGGTTTCTACTGGGGAAGACGAAATACATTTTACTTTAGAAATAACTAATTTGAGAAACTTAATCAGGTTTTTTGTTCCTGGTTTGGTGTTTTTTTTCCCCCGCCTCTTCCCTGACCCCCCTGCCCCATTTCCATTGTTTCCCATCTAGAAAACAGAAGAGTCTCACAGACCTTTGTAAAAAACTCCTTGAAGACAGAAAAGATAGTTCTTTTTTTTTTCTTTGCTCCAACCTGACAGTGAATTTCTGTAAGGTCTTCTAGATTCAGCCTCACACACCACTCCTTTCCCCTGGATGCTCTCTACGCTTCTGTCTGATGCAAATTCAGAAGCTGCATTAATTTTAGATGTAAGAAGAAGAGACTGAAAAAAGGGTTATATAAAAAAGAGTAAACTCCTTTAGCCTCCAAAAACCAGATGACAGCTCTTACACTGTCACATGGAAGACTGAGGGGTGCAACACACAGGCAAACCAGGAGATGTAACAGCAGGTTTTCACTTTCTATACTGCGACTATTAATCTCCTTAATAGAGGCAAAACTCTTTCAGAGCTGACATCAATATGAATTTTGCAGGACTCTCTGCTGTTCCTGGCTTAGCATCACTAATTAATAGGTCTTCGGCTAAGTGGCAGGCTGAGCCCCTGTGGTTATTAGCATGACAGCTCTTGCTTGAGGAGGCGATGCCAAGTCATTAGGTACTGTGATATTACAGGCTCAGTGTCTCCAGTGCACTGGCCCAATGGCCAGGAGCCGAAATCTGAGAATGCCAGCATCAGCACGTCTGGTTTGTTAGTCTGATGCCAAAGTCATCGCGTCGTTATTGGCTCAGCGCTTCTGCTTGCTGAGATAAGGTCCGTGCACGCATCTCACCAATGTCCCTTGCTCAGCACACTCATCCCGCTGAGTTAAGGCAAAGTGCTTGCGGTTTCTTGCTGAACACGTGTAGTTTACTGTTTTGATGCCAAGAGGTTAACAAACCTCGACAGCTCAGCTGCTCCATCCTGAAACCTGACAAGCCCGTGGACATGACTGGCACACACCTTCTTTAGCATCTGAGGGCAGGACTTACTGACAATGGATATGCTTTCAAGCAGGTAAACCTCCTTGCTTCTAAGGGATTTAGCTCTTAGGGTGGTTTAGATAGAAAAACAAACCGTGAGTATGAACTGCAACCTGCACGGCACTCTCTGCCAGGTGGTTACATCATGGGATTACCTGACAGCTGTGAGTCGCTCCGAAAATAGTTTCTCAAACTGCAATTTTACGCCACTTGAGACTGAGCAGACAGACCTCTATATACCTGATGCAAGTACAATACTGTATCCGAATGGCCCAACCCCCATCGAGTCTAGACACGTAGAGCCCTCTGTATACCTTGCCCAGGGTTACTTCCAAGTGTCCCTCATATCCATTTTTCAGGGCAGCTAGCCTTGCCAACAGATCTTCTTTGTTCTGTATGTCTGCCTTTACATGTGCTGCAAGGTGTAATAGTTTAGATGCAACTTGTATTTTCAAAGCAAAGCAAAACAAATCATTTGCTATGCTTACATGTTAGCTTTCAGAAAAAGAAACAAGTGTCATTTCTCCCTTGAGCATTTTAAGAAATCAACAATTCCAAGCACTTTTCCTGTGACAGCAGGGAAAACAAAAACCTGGAGCATCTTTCTTCTTATTTGCTTGCTTCTGATGTTTAATACAATGGCTAATTATCTGCATTGATTTATTCAGTCTATAGCAGTAGGATGGCTTTGGAGCACATTAGGACATGTCCTGCAGGTCTGAAGCCTGCTGGGGCTGACCACTGAACATACCCTCTTCTGCTGATCACCACCAGAGAGACCTCTTTGTTCGCTTCAATGAAGAGCTGTTACCACCCCCAGCTAGAGGCAGCTTTTCACCTAGTGAGAATGACTGGATGGAAATATGCCTCGCCATTTCAAGGCCAGGACAGACTGTTATGGTTGTCTAATGTAACTGCGAATACCACCTCAGGCACAGATGACCCACCAGAAAGTCTTGTTTCAATATGATAATTCTAGTTAGACTATAGAAAATCTGTTAGGAAATTATGAAGTCAAGCTAAACTGGATAAACCAAGCATACAGGAAGATTCTTTTGGTAGTTACTTATATGCAGCATCAAAAATTCTCACCGTATTTCAAGTTTGAACTTGCATTTCCTAAGCTTCCAGACACTGCATCTAGAAGTACCTCTACTAAATTGGACAGCTTGTTAGGATCAGAGATATCCTCTACCAGGATCACATTATCTGCCATTTGCTGTAGAAGAGGTAGGTCAGGCTTTTTGTGAGCGTTCTCCTGATTCAGGAAATCATTTCTGAAGAAGATAGCTGTGTACAAGCAAGCAATCATCAGGTGAGAGGGTTATTCACAAGCATGACAAAAAGAAGACATTACAAAAAAACTGTAATATTTCATGGGGAAGCCATTTCAAGACACAAAGAGCCTTACATGTTTTGTTTTGTTTTGTTTTGTTTTGTTCTGGTTTTTTTGGAGCATAAAAGATTTGCATTTCACCTATAAACATTTTTGAGGCAACAATGTGAGATTTCCCATCCTCACTGCTGGTCCACTCTTCACAGGACCTTTCCAAATATTCTAGATCAAGTGTTCCCCACTGAATGACTGTGTGGTCCAAGCACAAACCTGGAACAATCCCGAAGATGTGAAACAGAGATGGGTCCCCACCTCCTTTCCTGTTCATCTGGTAGTGCAGCGCATTTTGGAGGGGAAGGGGAAAGAAGAAGGTGGTTTGAAACTCAAAAGTAAAATATAGTAATGGAAAATATTTAATGAATTCCAGATGATTCACCAGCCACACAGATAGAAATGCAAAGGGGAACTGACAGAAAGAGAAGGAAATGCAAATTACATAAGCAATAAAGCAGCAGAGCGGCCACAAATTCTTTTCAGATTTCTCAGAAGTCAGCGTGTTTAGACTTGACTTTGAATTGACATAATGGGCACATTTTACTTGATGTCTTACTAGCAACCGAGCCAAATCACAGTGCACTTTAGCTCTCCAGTGTTCTAATAAGCATTTGCTTCAAAGCAGCAGTTCAGATCGCCCTGTGAATTTTGTCAAGTACATATCATATCAAAGGATAAGCATTTGCCAAAGCCTTTCTTCAGCCACAAAGCAGGGGGAAGGTTTGTTTAAAGAATGTCAAGTTGCACCTGCTGGCTCACACTGGGAAGATGAAAGGAATTACTGGAATTTCTGTCACTGTTGAATTTTATTTTTAATTTCTTAAAGTATTTTTGTCAATGTGAAAAGACTTGTTGTATTACAAAAGCAGAATGTTGCTGTAAGCCTATTCAGAGCCCTTCAAATGGGAAGATAATAGATTTGTGACTAATAAAGTGGTACTTGTCTGTGAAGCAAAAGAGTGAAATTAGGTTGGCATGTTAACAAGATGTGGATGCCCTGCATGCTAAAGCGCCTAAAGTATCACATGGCCTTTGCTATGTCTAAGCTCAGACTTGAAATACATTAGCCCAGAAACATACAGTGAACATGAGATTGTCCTTTTGCCTTCATAGACAGAGTAATCAGGGCCCACAGCCTTTGTGGGTCTTCCCACTAGATATGATGGAAGTGAGAAAGTTTTGTTTGTACCCTTTATCTTGACCCAGAGTGGTTTTACCAGCACAGAGAAGGAGGTAGCAGGGAGAGGTTGCAGAGAGCGTCCTCCCACCCCGAGCATGGATCTGTGATAGAGCATGGCTGAGATCTGCCCTTTCCACAAGGTGAATTCGAAGGCGTGTAGCATATACCAATATATATGTCCACGTATATAAGCCATAGATGCCTGTGTTCCCTGAGCTCCGTTTCTCTTTGTGGTATAAATTATGAGCATCTGCACAGAATAAAACAGTTGTTTCTATAAAACAACAATTTCCAGATGAAAAAATAAAGAAAGGACCTACACAAGAGTAGATTAATGCGAGCACAAGTTTCCTGATGGGCTCAGTCCTTCTGTGCCTGTTTCCATTTTGGTAGCTGGGAGAGCATCACTTCTGTTGCTAGTGTGGGGGTTTGGCAATGCAAACTCTAAAAGGAAGGAGGGGCTGAGAACCATTTGCAGATGAGTCCAGCTCTGCATTGAAGAGTCACATTAATTAGGATAGCCTATAGTGAGATGTAGATGCTAGACCTGTTTAATAAACCTAATCTATTATCACAAAAGCACATGGAAAGTCAGGGAGTTGAAAACAGAGCTACCTTTCCTGCGGTGCCGCTACACTTTCCCCTTCACTGTGCCGCAAGGGATTAGAAAGAGTGGATCGTAACATTAGGCAGCACAACTCCAATCAGCTACTCTGAGAACAAGGGGCTTGGAAAACCAATTAGAGAGGCTTCTCTGTTTTTTGTCATCTATGTTAACAATTGTCCTCAAAATTATTTCCCAGATTTTGTCCTTTTGTTGTTATGAAGTCTATTTTCAAATTTTTGCCCCTTTTTAACTATGCATTACGTTGGGAAAGAAAAAGTTGTTCCTGATTTGCAAACAACTACTTAATAGCTATTGACTACTTCAAAGATTACCTTGTTTTCACTTATCAGGAGATAAGTTTCACTCATCATAGTGTGTCCTGATTCCAGCTATATCAAATTGGATTTTTTCCTTTTCATGTGTTAAAAGGGAGTGCTGTAAGCAGCCCTCAGAAACCAGCTGTGCCCTAGAGACAGTTTATCTTTCCTAAAATGTCATCAGAGGAGACAGGTAACACAGAGCTACTGATGGCAACACATAGAGCATTTCTCTGTTAAGTTACTAGCCCTAATTAGAATTCGGCTTAAGCTGAGCCCTTGGATCAGGTACAGCAAAACTCTGCTGCATTTTGAGTCCAGACACAATGTTTAGACATGATCCAATTCCCAGTCCAGTCTAGTATTGTACTCACTTGGAAGGGGATGAGACTCATCTCTAATTCAAGCCAGCCTAATCAGAGGCTATCCAAAGTTGCCATCTGCTGCTTGATCTGTGGCCTGAGTTTGCTGTTCTGTCTTGTTTTTCCAGAAGGAGAGGGAAGTACCTGCAATTTCTGTAGTTGTTAAAATAAGAAAAGAAGTAACCGGTAACCCTTTACATATTAGTTCACTACACTTTACCCTATGGGTCTGCCAGAGGGCACAGCTTTACCCCAAATAATGAGCTTCTGCTGCTTTTTCAGTCTTGGGTTTTGGAGACCCAGAAACCCCTGTGTACGCCATAAACCTGGCAGTCTGCACCCAGAAGTACCAGGCTAATGGCAACAGGATAGGGGCTTCTAAAAAGGTATTGTTTAAATCAGTAATACTTGTAGCAGAAAATAAGGATAACAGAAGTGGAGGGGGGAAGGAAGGAATTTGAAAACAGAAAAAATATACCAGAAACAAGTCACTCTTCTTGCCATGTTATTCCTGGCTGCACTGAAAAGCAAGAAGTGAAAAAATAAACTCCCCTGCAGCTTATGTGTTGTGTGTTGGTGTGCATGTACAATTTTAGAGGGTTTTTCTAAAGTGGGCTATTTCCGGCATTCTGGTTTGCAGCATCATAGAACAGCACATCACAGTCCTGACATAGTTTAAAAGGCAGCAAACAGCACCATGGGATTTGACATCCATGAGCCAACTTCTTTAATAAAGAAAATTCCCATAGAAGCACATCCTGTGACAAATCAATCTGCCTAAGCCATTCCCAGCTTGTATGAATTACTCCACATTTAATTCTTTTTAAAACTACTATAGCTCCTTTCTTCTTATACATTCCTGGGCTTAGGACCTTCATGGCACAACTGATTTTGCTGACAAGTTAGGGAAGCAGGTAAAATATCATGATGTTATAGCATTATTTTTAACAGTCTCCGAGCATTTATGGGAAAAAAAATTCTTCTCATAATGACATCCTTTTAATCCTGTTTGTTTTTCCTTAAAAGTCTCTAAATTAAAACAAACAACCCCCAAGAAACAAACAAACAAAAACTCCAAACAAACAAACAAAAATATTTAGCTGGGTCATCCAAAAAACTTTTTCTGAATTGTCAGAGTAAATCTACTTCAGTTGCAACTCTTTCAAGGACCTTATTGTCATGTACTTTACACTGGGTTCCTAGATAGCTCTTTACAAATTTTGACTCTTGTTTGTGGCAAAGTCAACTTATATATTCAGACAGACCATGGACCCAACATTTCTGTGTGTCTGGCAAATGGGCCACGGTAAATAACGAAATACCTCAGCCTAGACAAAATTTACATCTGGTTTCTTAAGTAAGGAAGCCCTAAAATAAGGATTGCCATATTTATGTACATTTCATGGCATATACTGGAATGTGCCTATTTATAGAGAAGAATGCCTGATTGTGTACATAAATCAGATCTATACACCTACACAACTAGCACGACTCCCATATGTCCAACTGGAAGATACTCAGATAATTGCTTATATGTGTTAAGAGGATGCAAAGTGAAAATGAAAATTAAATGGCTTGTCTCAGAAAATGTGGTTTCTATTATTCACCCTACAGAATTTCATTATATATGTATATCAATTAGAAAATACATTGCTTTAAGAGTATCACTTTTGATAGGAAGCATTTGTGCTTTTTTGGTCTGGGATAATTTACCCATGCTGAGATTAAAACTGAAAAGTCAAGGGACAGAATTTTTTTTTAAATTTTAAGCATTTTAATTAGAAGAGTTGCCAAGCTCACATTGCAATGAAAAAAAAAAAGTAATTTGTGGCAAAACAGAGAAGGCATTGCTAAATTAATTTTTATGATGTAAAAAACTAGGGACACCAGGGGGATCAATCAAGGGACACCAGTTTGTTCATGACATTTACATAGATTTTAAGACAAAATTATGTCCCTCAAAATTACTGAGAAACTGATGATTTCGTGAAGTTGTCAATGAGTTGAATAAACAACATTTCTCTGATTCATCTGCGCCCATAGTCTGATTACAGTTATTTCCAACATGTGTGAAGAGCTCTCTTCAGAGATTTGTTTTGTTTGCTTTCCAAGAAAAAAATAAACTCAAAGTTTTTGACAGAAAGGTGAAATTTTCTTGTTTTTAATTACAAGACATCCTTCAGGGAGTTTCTATCCGATGAGACTATGAGCAACTTTTAAAGTCCAAGCAAAAACAGTGTGGTAAGGTGACAACTTGGAAATCTAATAGTGGTCAACATAATCTCCAAATACTTTCAGTATTTGTAGGAATTTTTATGAAAGCAGTACTGAAAAAAAGACACTACAACCCACACTAAGTATTACCACATGTATGAGAAAACATGATAGATGCATTGTGTTTATGATTTCTGAGGCTCATATTTCCTCTAATTTATTTTTGTTGACTTAATGGGAGACAAGTGCTTACTGATTATTTATCCTATTTGAGATTTACTGAAGATGACTGTGCTGCAGCTAAGTTTCTACCAGTGACTGGCTACATAATCATCAACATCTATATTAGGCTAAGTTACAGAAATTGATGTTAATCCTTTCTTTGCCGAGCATTTCTTGCCTAGTTGTTCTTCAAAATCTGTAACACAAAAACATATAGTTTTTTCCTAATTTAGAATCGGATATTTTCTGCATCCTTCCTAAGGATTTAAAAACTTTTACTGACAGTTTGGCCTTTAAAGGGGGCTTTAATTTTTACACTGATGGCATATTTGCTGTAGACAATTTATAGACAAATATCCTTCTGTGCTACTTAAAAGGATTTCAACATTTTCAAAATGTTACTAGCATCTGTATCAGCCTTTCTGCTTCTTGGAGTTCTCTGAGTGTGGACAGATAAGGAGATGCTTGGAAACTTGCTTGGTGAGTTTTGATTCAGAAAGCATTATTTGCCAGGTTGGGAAAAGAAGAAGAAGAAAAAAAAAAAAAAGGTGAAATTTATAGCAGTTTTACTGTTTCGGCTGGATAATCCTGGAATGAATACTTTCAACTTGTAGTAATTATTTAGTGTTTGATCGAAATATATGCTTGGTGTTCTGTCTTAATGTTACTAGGAATTATAAACGCACACACGGATGTAACAAAATGCAATGCAAACCCACTACTACAGCATTAAAACTAAAAGTGAAAAATCTGAATTACAATTGCCATTTGCAATATTGACTCAGCCCCACTGATAATATTTGCATTATGATTCATTCTGTAATTACATACTCTCTTTTCTCCTCTAATAGGATACCAGCCATATTCATTACACAGGACAGAGGTGTCAGTGAGGATTGAATATTTGACATTTTCGTGTAGCCTTGCTGTTTGGAATGTGGCCCTGTGTTGCTTTCATTGCATATGGTTTAAATTTTCCTTTCAGTCTATTTATATTAAAAAAACCCAAAAAACCAAACCAATTATGTACTTCATTAAAACAAATTACCAGATAGAGATTAAAAGATCATCAAGGCTAGTTCACTATTGATGCAGGCATTTATTTATTTTAGCAGTAACGTGTCTCTGTTTTGGTCTTATTACTTCTGCTAAAGGGTATTGCTATTCTAGTTTTCAGTAAAAATATAATTATGGACAGTTTATGTCCATTCCTTTTCGTGAATTGATCTTTCACCCTAAAGAAGCTTTTCCCCCTCCTAGATTTAAAGCAAATAAAGATAAAGACAGCAAGAATAGCTCCTGTCAAAACAGTAAATAAGATTAATCCCAAAATTAATCTAGAGAGCTTCACCTCTAATCTGCACTGTAATCCAGCTTTCAACAATGCCTGTCATTATTTCATCTGTTTCTGATTAATTTACATTATAATTAATTTCACAATTCTCCTATTATGCATGCCTTTTCCAGTTTTTTAATAGTTCTTTCATAACTAAACTTCATGAATGTCAGGCTGATGCATTATACTAGACAAAGGATCTATAGTACCTGTAGAAATTTGTCAAAGTGATGAACCTGGTTTGATCTATATCTTAAAGCCTCTGCTATAATGAAATATGTTTTCTATATATTTCAATGTATTTAATTGTGCTTTCAGTATTTTTTTAATCCCTTGATACTACAGATGCATGTAGATACAAAGATGATCTTTTTCTCCCCATTTTAAATATAGGTATTATATTTGCTATATTCCAAATGTATCTGGCTGGCTGTCATAACGTAGTCCTGGCTACTGGGTTGACATCTTCCTTTTCTAATTGTTTCACACCTCTGCGACAGAGGTGGTTCAATTTACCTAAGATGATTACCTCCTTTAGTTTTGAGGACTGGGGGAAGTCAAGGCAAAATAGCTTCTTCTAATACCACATCCAAAACAATACCTGTGCTGTCACTGCATCATGAAAGTAGCTCCATTTATTTCTATATTTATATAGCTGAAAAGCCTTTTCTTACCTGTTTTCATGCACAAATTCTAGCTATATTAGACTTCGACAACTCTTCCTTTACCTTTACATTTTGCAATAACATCAACAAAGATTTTGGAGATTAGAGTTCCCTCTGATCCCCACAGCCTCCTGTGGATCACAACACTGGGGTAATTACAAACGTTCTGGGTCTGCCCAATGTTAGAACACCAAATATTAGTTTAAATTTCAGATCCTTTAGTCTACTAAAATTCGCTTTTCTCAAAACAGTGCTCTGCTATGAATTTTTCAATTTAAATTAAGGAAAAGTCAACCATCAATCATTTATTCCTAAGTTATTTTGTGCATTCAACTCTTTTAATGCCCTCATTACTGTATGGCAAACAACTATGAAGGTTGCAGGCAGAAGAGCTTTCTCTAGACACCAACGAAATATAGATTATCCCGATTTTTAAACTCAAAGATACTATTCATTCATAAGACTACTTCATACCTTGTGTTTAATACAAGAAAAACAATGCTCTTGCAGTTTAATTCCACCTACAGGAAAGGAATGAAGTGCGAATAGGTGAGTAAATTTTCTCTGAGAGGAAGAGTTATGAAAGTTACAGGTAGGTTCCTCAAAGGAGTATCACACATCTTTACACGTAGGTGATAGCAGAGACTTAGCCTGTGACAAGCATGTAAAGAATACAAGAGAACTGTAAAAGACCAATATAAATTGCATACAACACACACTGTTACCTCAAAGTACAGAATAAAAAAAAGATTATTTAGATAATTTTTATGTACAACCCAGGGGTTGTAATTTAAATAAGCATTTTGTTGTGATTAACTTCATGTAAACATACAGTGAGACATAATTTCCTCCTCAGTGAGATCTCGCCTCAAATGAGGCGAAAGACAAAGAGCTGGAGGTCAGGCAGGTTGGAAAGGCCCCAAGCAGCTGGACAGCATCAGGGTGGTAAAACCTGAATTCCCAGCTTGACCCACCACTTTGGTGCCCTGCTCTACACACATCCACGAAATGTGCAAGAAGTGGTCGGTATTATAGCAAGCAGAATGCACGTGCATTTCATGTGTTTTCTCACTGGAAAATTTGTAGATTCTGCTGGCATGTAGTTTAAGGTTTTTATGCGTTGGCAATAGCATTGCTCAAAGATGTTTGTAAAAGCAGTTGACGCACAGTACCTACTTTATGTGTTTCTCCCCTCCTCAGTGAAGTTTATTTACTTGGGGGAAAGTTAAGTCAATCAAAGGAAACCATTTTCTTTTCCAGCGGAACTGATGGTATCCCTAATACACTCTAGGAGTAAAAACCACGCCTCAAAGCATCTGTGAGAATGTTCTGTTCCTGCTGCCTGTTAGTTTCCATTTCATAGCTGGTATTTCTATTATTCCACAGCTGTCATGGTCAGGCATGGTCCTGTAGAGGGAGGCAGCTCCTCATGTATCTAGAAACAGTCTCCAGAAGAATTTGGAACAGGACCCCATTCTTAATTTTATTTTTTCACTCAGATTTTATCTGGTGCTGAATAAGATGTCTGCTGTGATTTTTGCATTCTAAATCTCATATTATTTGATATACTACTGTGACTTGACTGTCTTCCTTTTCAGGATATAGGCACAGGCAGAACAATTTTTTATAAGGCTATAGTTTGACTCTCTAGAGACATTATTTGTCCCAACCTTAAAAATCTGTGCATCATTCAGATTCGGTGATTAACCTAATAAAATAAATGTGTGGAGAATTAACTAGCTCTACAGACAATAACTTCATGGGACAAGTGGAATACTGTTTTCGCTTTCCAGTAGAGAATATTACTTCCTATACTCTGGTATAAGAAAACAATTATATCTCTATGTGTATGTGTGGGGAGGCAGGGCAGATTTGCAGTCAGAGGACTGTATAATGCCAGAGTACATGGAAAATAATGCTATTCACATGCTAGACCATAACTTTGGCCAATAGTCCTTGGCAGTGTAAAGATAAACAAGAAGTCATACATGAAAAAGCATGAGAAACTCCAGTGAACAGATTGTCTTCTGGCCCAGTACCTAGTAAATGAGCTTGGCTGCATTTCTCTGTTCCTTGCTATATTCAGTAGTCCCTGTATGGGACAATAGGAGGGATCTAAAATCACCTTCAGGATGAACACACAAAGTTTCCACCGATGCTTCAGTTCACAAAGAACATTTTATGCAAGGAAGTAAATAGATCGGTAAGCATATGATAAACAATTGTAGCACTGTGTACTAGTCTGTCACATCTTATCATTGTTATAAACCATATTCAATGGATGGTTAAAATAGTTAATGATTATTCCCATTTCAGACTTCTAATTCATACTTAGTTATAGCTGACACAATCAAGTGTTTGCACCTGTGAACTTCAGACCACCACATATCTCAAGACAGAACAAGAACTTGAGTAACAGCTACTGCCTCTTCTTCATAATATACCAGTGTTTCTGGTTAAGAGTAACTGAAGCTAATAATAATAAATACATAAAGAAGTAGGAAAAAGACCCTCACACAAAAAAATCTCCAATTATCCCAATAAACCTTATATTACAAAGAGAAGAATGACTGATTGGAATTGGCCTTCAGAATGAAAACTGAAGAGCTGGTTACTCAAGACTGAGTACAAAAAAATTATCTTAATTTAATTTCTTTTACCCTTCCATTAAACTTCCAAAGTAATTTTTCCCAGTGAGGTCTAGGAAGCAAAAAGCTCAATGATGAGCTCAGTTGCAACTGAGCAAAAGAAACTACTTAGCTTCACACACACATATACATATTTTCACATGTACATATTTTATGTCATTCTTTTTCTCCACCACCTTTGCTTTTCCTGACATTTAATTAACAGCATGTCTCTGATGTCAAAACAAACATAAAATATAGCTGCTTGTAGGGAATGCAAATCCTAATTAAGATGAAATTTTGGACATAATATAAGACAAGCTTTGCATTTTCATTGGGAAAATACTCCAGTTTATAAAATATTCCCAGATGTGCTTTTGACTTTCTAAATCTCTGTCTTGAAAAACTATAACTTAAATTAAAAAGTGCAATATTAATCTTCTGTGAAGGAAGTTTCCTT
Organism: Patagioenas fasciata; assembly: GCF_037038585.1. NCBI lineage: Eukaryota > Metazoa > Chordata > Aves > Columbiformes > Columbidae > Patagioenas > Patagioenas fasciata. The sequence continues at coordinate 123,669,203 of NC_092520.1, read as the reverse complement.
CTTGGAATTTTAGACAATATTTACCACTGGTCTAATTCCACTGACTGGTAAAGTTCGGGGTGAGATGGAGCACAGCATCTTCACATTAAACATGTAGGAAATAAATTCAGACAAAATTAACTTTTCTTTTAATTTACACTAAGGAGCAATGATTTTAATTTTAGACATCTTGAATCTACCCCAAGAAAATTCAGAGATAAGAAATCTGAAACAATAAAAAAACCACCAACATCTATTTATGCTCAGATTCTAAAACCCAATATTGAAATCTACTTCCTACCAGTTCATTAGGACTATTTGTCAAATAAAATGTTACTTAGCACAAGTACATCAGAAGTTAGTCTGTGTCAGTTTACCACCAAAAAATATAAAGAGATCTGTGCAAATACTGCATGTTATTTGTATATAAGTGGTTGCAAGCACAAGGTAAAAAGCAAACCTGACCTCTCTACCCATAATGAAAACATGGAAATGGACTTTCAAATTTTCCTCAAGACTCCAGATTAAATCTCTTCTTCTCCAAAATGTGACAAAATCTTTTATTTAGATTCCTTGTATTTTTCTTTTGTCATGACGCTGTAGCAAATCTGAAAGTCTGCAGGGTTCTGTCCAAAGATCCCTTATACATATCAAAAAGCACCTGTATGGGTACTCATCTTGAAATGCTTACTAATGGAAAACACTTGTGGTAAGCATACTACATATCCCAAAGGAGGAATAACTAAAACCAGTTCCTCACTAAAGGTAAATGGAAAATTTTAAGGCAGAGCATCCTGAAGACAGTGTGCAGCCTTTGTTTTCATTTATTCACATGGGTATGAAGCAGTGATGCTATGTCTCCTTTAATATGCCAAGACCACAATCCAAACTTTAAGAAAGTCCTGAGCCCAGAGAAGGTAGAAGGCCAACATACTAACTGCTTTTGTTTCCTCTATATGAACTAAAGGGAGTTCAAAAATTTCACTAAGACAAAGGTAGTAATACCTCTGCATTTCTGTTGAAATGTTTGTGCTGAAATGTCAAGTAGCAAATATACTGAGATTTATTAATGCGTTCTGCCTTCTCTTGCCCTTCGGATGGAAAAGTCAAAGACTCCATGGGGACAAGATAGTGCCATCAGCAAACACAGTCTGAGCGCTCCACGTATGCTTCGGGACACCCAGTCAATCCAGCAACGCAATTGCCTGAGCATCCCCAAGGGAGCCTAATAATTTGACTTGTGCCCTATGTTCTCTTTGTGAAAATAACTCATGCAAAGCTCTGTTTTTCATCAAACCTAACAGGAAATTTTCCAAATCTTCAAAGAGATCTTGGTTCTGATGTGAACCCTTGTTGAGAGTAAGAGTTTAAGAACAAGGCATGGGTTATTAAGCTGTGTGTCCTAGCCAGGCTTTGCATGTGCTTGCTCTTTTACCTGGTATTTTATAATTGGAAATGGAAATCTGTTTTTCCCCATTGGTGTACACCACAGTATGGCAACTGCATAACATTTAGAAGAGCTGAACTAAAGGGACCTTTTGGTCCCAGCTCATACATATAGACTTCATCTAAGCTGGAAACCAGAGACAAATATGTTTGTCATATTATCTTGAGCTGTTGCTGCTCCTCTCGGTCAGAGTAAAGCATGTATTTGCTTCAGTCTTGTCTTTGTAAATTGTCCACCTTATTGTTCATGCAAATTATGGAAAGGCTCTTCCCAAAATGCTGATATTTTCATAATTTCATGGGATTTTAAACATCTGTGAATCACTTATACTATCTCTGAACAATGACAAAGAGGTAAGAGAAATTTAAATGCAAATCTACTGGGCATTTTCAATATTGAACATTTGGCTTTGTGTAATTGATAACTTCAGGGATTCTAGAATTAATGAAGGAAATATCATTTGCAGTTAGAAAAGATTTGATGTTCACAATCCAAGATTGCCTAAGGATACAGTTTAGTTTTGGGTCAGATTTGTAGGTGCTAGATCTGACTACTATTGTCACAAAGACAATAACCTAAAATACGATAATCCTGATGAGATCAGGCCACACAGACAGAATTCAATGATCTTGAACTGAATAAACTAGTTGTAAACCCAGCTTCTTTTGTAAGGCTTTGAGCACACACAGACAGGATTTAATATTCTCAGGCTTTTAAATTCAAAAAATGTTAAAACCAGACTCGACTTCTAGCCTCACTGTATTAAAAAAAAGTTTCAATTTCAGATTCTGGTTTTGATCCATCAACCAACTGATGTTAATCAAACTTAGTAGAATAGTTCTTTTTCCAAGGCCAGGTTTTCAGCCTGCTCTGTCCCTTTTAAATACATACTGGAAGACTGCAGGAGAAAAAATATTTACCTATCCAAATTGACTCTTGACAGCAATATTTTATGCCAGCTATGAAGAACAGAAATACTAACCCTCTGCTGAATAACCTTCTGTTCAAAACTATTCTGAATAGAACTGGGAAAATCAACCAATAGGGAATTTTCTAACAATTGCTCTTCTACAAATTCAAAGATTAATGTCAGGCCTCAAATTATTTTTTGACTCAGTCCTCTCTGAGTTAATACCAAAGGCACTTGAGAATATCTTCTACAACTACTTCTGTAATCTTTGTATAATTGAACTTCTCAAAGGAATGGTGAAAATTCTCCCCACAAACTAGAGATGATTATAAGAATTGATTTAGAAAGGCCAACCTCTCTCTGTCCCTCAAAGCACTGCAGATAAATTTTGTGATAGACAGTCCTTAGTATGGGGTCAAGAGTAGCCCAATAAAATTTATTTGAAGATCCGTTTTTTCAACCAGGTTCATACGTATCTAAACTCCTAATGTAGAGTGCCTAATCCCTCGAATCACTGTTACTCTTCATGCTCATCACCTGCCTGATGACTGTTTTTTGCTGAGAATGCTGTAGAGGAATAAAGAACAAATTGTTCCTTGAGGCATAGAGCTGGTTACTTTGCTACATTCAAAGGCAAGATATTATCATCTGTTGAAATATAGCAGCCACTACTTGTATCAGAAAAAACTCAGTAGCTGAGCTACAAAATCCATACTCTAGAGAAAGAGAGACACCTAATCCAAAGCTTCTCAGAGAAATTTATTAGCAAAGATCCAGCATGTCACTAGTGTGGCTACCTGCCTGTTTTTTGGAGTTATGGCTTATGGGCCCAATGAAGGCAATTGTTACAAATATTCCTGCCTTGTATTTTTAGGATATTTTCTAATTTGGGTGTCTCAAAGTTTAAATAATTTCTATGATATTTACACCATCTGTCTTTTTAGTAATGAAATTACAAGAAGACATCTTGTAATACTGCAGGACAATTTCAGTTAGGTGTTGATCTGAGATTTAAACTCATTGTACAGCCAATCATTATACACTCAACCATTGGTTTTTTGAAAATTGACTTTTATAGATCTCTTCTCTGTTTCTCAGGAGCATCAGCATCTTGCTACTGATCTCAGTTGTTTCCTGTCCTGGCACAATCCAAGCTCAGAAAAATAATTAAATCTGTATGGTTTATCAATGAATTTGAGGTACAGAGATGCACTTGGTGGGGGTTAAAGGATGCAGGCAGTGACATGAAAAATTCTACTTGTTTAATTAGCTTATTGTTTGGAAGTGAGACACGCAATACTGATGATTTCACTCATTCAGCTACTTCCTCCCCCTTCACTTCTGGACAAAAAGAAAGATCTTTTTCAAGAACAGAAGAGATGCCTAGAACAACATATTTAATTACTCCTAGGACATAAAGAGTAGGTTTAAAAAAATAGCTCTGTTCATTATTGAACCTTAGCGGCTGAAGTTGATTATTTTAAAAATTCTGATATTTCACCTATGGATTAATTTTAACTTCAAACAATAAAAAAAATCCTCTCCCTAATTACAGAGAAAAGATTTAAACTAAGTCTTTATTAAAATGACAAGATGGTCAATGAGATAAAATTTTTTGTTAGATATAGTATCTTTTATTGTATTAGCTAATAGGTCAAAAATTTGAGGCTAGCAAAGAATTCTTCAGATCCAACTATACAAGTAGCCCAGGTAAAAAATCATAACCTTTACTTGAAATTTTGTGGATCTTCTATCTATTTCAGCTATAACAACTCAGTTAACACATACTGGGAAATATTTGACAGAGAAACTACTGACTAGTGATTGTAGTATTTTTTGGGTAAGGGTCAGTCAAGACACGCAACTTCAATCAATTTACAGACTCCTATGATCCATATGGCAAATGGAGAAGTGTAAGTTTTCAGATACAATTTAGCTACTGAGAAATAGATTTAGAGAGGAAAAAAGTAATTTTTCAACACCCAAAATAAGAAATTAATGTATCATATGAATATCTATAATTTGGCTGATGGTAGAGATAAAATCGTCCCAGGTGGAATAAACAATTTCATTGTTTGGCTATATCTGTGGAAGAAGTACCACATACATTTTTCCTTTTGGTTAGAAGGAAAATTAGTAGAAGTTATTTTCCAACATGAAATTCAGGATCATCATTTCTTAGGTACGCAGATCTTGTCTGCCTCAAGATCATGTATAGATTTTACCTTTGGCTACAGAGAAGAAACATCTAAACCAGACCTATTTATTCCTCGATCTTTATTTTGTTCAATTGTTTGAGAAATCATCAGTTAAAACAAGGATTATATTTGCTTATAAGTAAGTACAGGGCAGTTTCCTTTGGAAGGAAAATGGGATGGCATACACATCACCTTTTCAGGTATCCTCTGTGGAGGTTATAACAGGATTAAACCAGTGCTAACTAACTGCCACTGCTGAAAAAGTCAAAAGTAGAGGAGGCAAATGTTTTTGTAAAATGGTCTGGATAAGAAGAAGAGGAAGAAAGCACTATGTTCTAAAGGACAGCTCTTTGCAGTATGTCTTCTGTCTTCTTCTAGAAGATGTGCCAGTCACCTTACCCCCAGTAAATTATTTCTTAACAATTGTATGTGGGATTACAATAAATTGCTTTTCCATTGGTGAGGTCTACCAGATTTGACTATGAAGACATCACGGTGCATCAGCTATAGAGTCAGGCCAAGACATCCAACACAGAGCCCAATATCTTGTGTCTCAGGATGATCAACAGTGGATACTTAAGAGAAATACTGAAAAATCAAAGCAAATGTACAGTGTTCCTTATCACTGAACAGCATATTTGGGACTCCACTCAATGAACTAGTGAACCATTGTGTTTAACAGTTCATTACTCCTTTGTTAGTTTGCCTAATCCTTTTTTGATCCCATTTATGCTTTTGGTCTCTAAAACATCCTCGTGTGATGAAGTTAATTTGCATTCAGCAAACTTACATTTGTTTAGTGACAGTAAAACTTGGAGGTAACCAATGCTATCAAAAGCGCTCTATTACAGTAATTTAGTGGATGCCTCTATACGCAACCCAAACTACTTATCAGAAAAATAAACAATATACCACAACATTTACCCTTGAAAAAGGTCAGCGTAAGAACTCAGGAAACTCTAGAACAGCACTCTGCTTTCTTTTTGCCCCATGGCTTCATCATCCTCCACACAGGTATATACATGACAGTATTAAGACAAAAAATACGAACTGCATAGCTGATCCACGTCAACTTTAACAGGGGGGCTTTGCCCATTTTATCTGTTGCCTGCAGTGCTATTCATTACATCAGTTAAAATTTTACCAGAGATGGAAATTTCACGACTTCTGCCACTGTTCCCCATTCAGTTGTGATTCCTTGTGATCGTGTAACTTCACAGGTTAGAGCAAAGGTTGCAATCAACACAAAAGCAAATCCATCTCCTGATGCCAAGGAAAGAGTAAATTTATGCATGAGTGGACTGGGACAAATGAGACTAAGTTTATTCAGTAAAAATCCATAACAGATTTAGCAACAGAGTTCAGGTGACACAGGGAGTGTACCATATTACTTTGCACATTCTTGGGTGTTTTACTGGATCAAGCAAGATTGCTCAACAGCTTGTTGAATTAATTTTCAAATAGTACTATTGGGAGCACTCAAGGAGATGCCTCAGTGCTTTCCTACTCAGATTATAAAATGTAGCACATGTCTAAGTGGTTTGTTGTATAAAAAAAAATAAAATTGTTTTGTTTTCCATAGTGCACCTTCTCTCCATATGATTACTTACTAGCACTTGCCCGCTTTGTAAATACATCAAGGACTTGAACAGTTGTTGGAAGTATTTCTGAATAATCACAAATAAAAAGTTTGGCACTGGCTGCTGCTTCTTATTTTGACTTATCTACATATTCTTATAATGCAAAATCTGATCTTTTTTTGCTCACGTTCTTTGGGCAGCTTCATTGGCAGCTTTTGATTATAACCACCTCGTTGCTTTGGGAGTAAAATGATCCAGAAGGTGGCAACAGAATTGGTTGAGATCTTCCGCTATCTATTGCCTTTCCCTTTTCTGCTAACTTGGTAAATTATGTGTTCAATGATATTTATATAATATAAAAATGTACAGTTTGTTATTTATTACACAGATTTGATTTGGGTCTGATTTTAGAAATGTCAGAAATGGATAGGAAAATCTGTTTTGAAGCTGCATATCTGTTCAGTTAGACCTTTTGGGGTTCTTGGATTGCAAAAGAAAATTAGCAGAAAGCATGTAAGGTTACTATTTACATTTAAATAAGCTTTGACGGATGAAGACTAGAAGCAGAGAATCCCCCTCCAGCCCCCACCCAATTTTCAATTCCAGTGAAAAAAGTAGGATATGGGATAGACAGCATAAAAATTTCAGCAAATCATGCTTAGAAATAGTGAATGCTTATATAACAGTTAGCTTATAAACAATTAACCGTTATCATTGTTTTACTCATCATCACCCTGAAAAATGTAACTAGCAACTTCGAGCATGCTACCACTGTATGGCCGGTGGCTATCAACACTGGCAATGCGCAAGTGGGGAACTGAGCAGAAGACAGAAGGACCATGCATGTGGATGCCCTTTTCCTCTTCCTTTTCAGTATAATGAAGCTGTTGTTTTGAGCCTGACAGTATTTTCCTTTGAAAATTTTAGAGTGTTTTCAAGAAATGTAGGGGTTGGCTTTCTTTATATCTGATCTCAGTTTCCTGATACTGTTTTATTGGCTGTAAAATACTAACCATCTAATAAAAAATATTCTCTTTTCCTTTTATCTGTTCGAATAAATGTTTCACACACACCATGGGTTTTTTGGTCCTGTATCCAGGTTCTCTTTTCTTCACAAAATCCTTCACATTTCAACGTGTTATTCAAGACTGTTTTCTTCATTATTTTCCCTTTCTTGCCTACTTCACCTATCAGGAGGCACGAGTGAATCTGTCAGATGGTCTTTGTTCTCTCAAAAGACAGGAATGATATTTCTTTTGCTTTCCATTTCACAGTCTCTCATATTTATTGTTTATTGAGAAAATACACTAGTCAGCTCCCATTGTTAAACAGCACAAACAGATCTATTCTCCAGGAAAAGACTGCAGTTGCTGAAATCCAATATCTTTGACTACTTTAGATCAAAGGCAATCAGTTTCTATTGTATATGTTGGCTCCAAAATACAGACTTTCAAAACCAATAAAAGTAACAAGCAAAAAGGCGCAAACAAATGAAGAGACAACCCCCAAGAAAACAAATCTAATAATATTCAACTTTTTAGGAAAAGCAGTTTCTGAATCCAGTACTCTGGTGTTGGAGGGAATTTGAATAACCATGTTAACAAACAATGCTCTTTGGCAGTACTGCTGCCCATGAATATGACAACTGTCAGAGCCTGGAAAGTCACTCGCTCACTACTGTCACAAATCTGCCTAAAAACAAAGCTGCCATATGTTTATGCAAAGAGATAAGTTACTCTCTTGGCTCAAGTACATAAAGATGAAATACAGAACATTCATCAAAAGCCTATAACATAATGCTTGGCTCTCTCCCTTCTTCCTCTATTAAGTTAACTTTTTTTTTTTTTAAAGATTAATATTTTCATCTATTTTGCGGCATGTCATAAAATATGGAGTAGTGTGTACTTCTAGAGAAACAAAGATCAGGGGTCACATCATGCAACAATTGTTCAAAAGACAACAAAATCCAGATAGTGCACGACTAAGAGTGCTCTGTACAGCTGCAATTCACTTCTGCAGACATAATGCCTGAACACCCTTCTACATGGATTTTAGGTGGCCTATTGACTTTTTTATTTAAACAAACATTTGGCCCACTTCAATTCAGCAACTCAAAGCTTACCAAAGGGAAGCACAAAAATAATGGAGAAAAGCCTCATGCGATTTTTATTATTACTATTAATGAAAAATTACTTTCTATCACTGTCTTTGCTTTAATGATCATAAACATAAATATATGCTCAGAACAGGCTTGCATTGCTTTGTTGCAGCTACTTGTTTCCATCAATCCACAGGAACTAACACAATAATAATACGCTGTCCAAAATGATTTATGATCTCACTCCACTTATGCAAATGCCTGACATTCAAATGTGAATCAAACTACTGTGGTAAAGTGTCAAACAACTTGCGAAGTATTTAAACAGCTGACTACACCTGTTTCCACTTTATGAACGCTTTCAAGTTTGGGCTACTTTGATTCAAAGCAATATGTTTAGTTTAGAGCATTACTATTCAATATGAAAATTAAAGTTGCCTTCTCCCAAGTATAACAATGTGCTGAGGTCTAACAGCACACAGATCTATTAGAACACTGAGGCTCAGCTGTCTCAGACTAACTGGGTGGTTCTCATCAGAGTTCATGAAAGCTGTGCAGCTTGCACCGAGCACAAGGCTTCCAGAAGCACCCGCTGGCATATGTGCAAAATAAGCATCAGAGGAAGACACATCTATGGGCCCAATTTGGCAGGCAACTTGCAGTTAGCTTGAAATCTTACAGCATTAGAACAGGAATGAAGACTAAGTCCCAATTCACAATCTATCTGTAGCTGAATTGCATTAATTTGATAATTAAGGCTAATGCCCAACATAGGTAGGAATAATCTGCCATGACTGTCTGGGTAACCACTCGCATGACAGCCCCTGGAGTGCCTGTTTCTTGTGTGGAGAAGGGGCATAACCCCCACAGAAAGTGACATTTGGGTAAGTGTTTGCTGCCTTAGCTTATGCTATAAGTCACTACTCTAGATGCTGCAGCTTGAAAAACGAGCATGTCAATGCCCATAACTGTATATACTCAGAAGAGGAAACTTGAGGTAAATTGCATTGCATACGTAAACTTCAGCTCAGATTTAATGGTGATAAATAAATAATAGGGATTTGGCACTAACTGTGGCATACTCCTCATGTATGCTTTTGCTGCGTTCAGCTCTGGGAGGTCCTGTGTACCTCCCAATTTTGCACACATGTAGGGACAGATTTTCAAAGTTGACTACTTGATCATGCTAAATCCTGAAGATGTAAGCAGGGCAGACTGGACACAAAATACACAGGGAGGTAAAATACATGCCAGTTAGACAAGTCATGGTAAATTCTAAGTCACCCATCACCTTGCTTAACAGTGCTGCTATGTCCAATGTCAGTTATTTGAAAGGTTTTATGTGCAGGGACATTGTCCAAATGTAGTCTAAAAGTCTCAGATAATAGAAGGCAAGAAAATAAGTACCAATGTTTTCCAGAACAACAAATAATCTAGTGTTTAAATCTCATTTATGTTTTTGAAATACTTCACTGGACAATGCTGGAGTAACTTGGATCACTCATGGAAATTTCATCAGTTATTTTCCAGTTATTCTAGGCTAGATGAATATAATTCTCATACAAGACAACCTGAAATCTGTAGCCAAATTCTATGTCCCACATAAGCCCTTTTAATTAACCTTCCCTGAGGCAGGTTGGGGAGAGCAAGATCCATGAAGACATTGGAGAAGAACACAAGAAAATCAGATGTGAGAGGAAAAAAGAAAATACTCTGTAGTATACAAGACAGATAAAGACTTAATTTTGATTCACAGGTAATAACATCAAGTTTTCCCAGATTATTAGATTGTTACTTCTTGTTTGGTAACAACTTGTTAGGCTAAAACTGGTACCCCACACCAAACTTTGTTGGGACACTCTACTTCCCACCAAGGTTTAAAATTATTAGTTTTCATGTTTTTCCTTATTGGGCTTGGTCCACAAAGTTATTCACAGTATCACAGAATGGCTGTGGTTGGAAGGGACCTCTGGAGATCATATAGTCCAATCCACCTGCTAAAGCAGGTTCACCCAGAGCAGATCACACAGGAATGTGTCCAGGCAGGTCTTGAATGTCTACAGAGAAAAAGACTCCACAACCTCTCTGGGCAGCCTGTTCCAGGGCTCTGGCACCCTCAAAGTAAAGTTTCTCCTCATATTCAGATGGAACCTTCTATGCTTCAGCCTGTGCCCATTATTCAGTATTTAGTCAGGAAACTTCAGTATCTTCTCCCTTGTGGGCATTTGGAGGGATTTATCCATTTGTCTTTCAGCTGCCACTTGGGTTCAAACTCATCCACTGAACAGCCAGCTCAAGCCTCCTGTACTTACCCCAAGCAGTTTACAACACTGAACACAACAGCTACAACACAGGCCAAAGCATCAGATCTCCCACAGAACAGACAAGGCAGGAAACATAGCTCAGAATAACCAGTCTCCTTAGTCTGGCTAGCAAACCCTCCTGAGCAGCTGAGCCCAGACTTTATATAAGAGAGGGGAGTGACAAATCCAAACATCTGACTCAACTAGCTTTAGTGGGCCAAATGTGTATATTTCTTCCAAACTTATTTCTTGAAGACTGCCTCTGGGGGTCAAGTGGTTCCAAGAGAAACATTTAAGCTAAGGCAAAGGATTTCCACATAAACACGGTCATTGTAAACATGCACTTATTTTCCATAACAACTTGGAATTTCATCTCATAGCCTATTTGTAAGCCCCATGACTCTGAATGACCTCATCATTCTCTCACGAGCTCTTGGGCAAAATTCTCCCTCATCACAGAGGGTGTCCAACTTTCATTGATTTTTAAGAGCCTAAAGGACTGAAAATGATCCCTCTGTAATCCCACCCCTTCTGAATACAAGGCATACCATTTCATACAGCAGTTTCTGCTTCCAGTCCATAAAATTATGATTGAATTAGAAGTTGTTCTCCTTCCCCTGCTTCCTCACAGAACACCCGGACTTGGTCTAGATACTACAAACAGTATACATTTCACCACTGCTTGTTCATAGCAAGGGTGATTTTTTAGGGCTATAAGCGGACCCCTTTAAGTATGTGCCCTTTGTTTCCAGCCCTGTTTCAGAGAGCTGAGGCAAGCACTGGTGAGGACACACCATTCACTGTATGACTGTAATCCAGAAGCAGCTTTCTAGGTGTTACAGTCATATAAGCAGATAAGGATTCTACCAGTCTTTTATGTGAAGAAAAGCTTCAGCTCTCTGCTACCATAATGAAGCAAGTATAGCAGAACTCGCCCTTATTTAATTGAAGTAACTGAGAGAAAATTATGATCTATAACCTACATTTTTCCATCTCTGATTTAATGACTATTATAACCATATAGGTATAACATACATAAAACTTAGTGAAACAAATAGTGGGAATACATATTTTATCATAATTTAGTCACAAAACTCAGAGAGTGGAAAAAGGAATAAAAAGGTCATGGGTTTGATGTAGTATTAGGCTGACACCCACGTCCAGAGCCAGTCCCCAAGTCCTCTATAAACATACAGTTTCTAAGAAAGAAAAGTCAACGTTCCCCTAAACCTGGAATTTAAGTGGCTTTAGCTTTTTAACGCAGAATCTTTTAAATTGTAGACTAGGTAGATTCTTTTTCATTCCATTACAACTATCTGCCTATCATACTTCCTTTCCTCTTCAGAATGAGACCTGAGCAGCTGTGATTGGTGAAAGAAATAGTGTATTTCAATATAAAATTAATTGCTTTTACCTACATTGTTCTCCCCAAGTTTATAGCTCATTTGCTGCTGAGTCCTGCACCACCTGCTCCCTCTTGTACGAAATTTTCCCTCCTACATGGCCCGGAAGGCAGAACACAAAAGGGAATCAGAGCCTGGGACTTTGCTCAAGAGTCATTAAATAGAGTCTAACAGATCTAGGAGGGTATGAAAACGTGTTATTGTGGGGGGGTTCACAAACATAACAGGAAATATCTGTCATTAAAGTGAATGTACTTCAGAGCCTAGCTTCACTCTAAATCAAACTCATACAATCCTTTCTCATAAATCATCCTACTACAGACAGCTGGGAGAAGTACAGAGTGGTAAATTAATTTCTTGAAAAAAAAAAAAAACAAGCTCTAAAACCAAAAATTTCTTCCATCTTACCAATTCCTACATGCGTGGGTTCATATTTCAGGTATAAGTCACACACTCACACACAAACACATCCACCTGATACTTTCATAATTCAAAAAACTAGTTGTTCTTTAAAATTCCCCCATCTGTACTTCTATGGAAGTAGGAGGACAGGCTCACACTTGTCAAAACCAATTAGAACCAAGTGGGAGCATTTTAACACTTTGAGTAACATAGGAATCCCCCTTTACACATAGGAGTCAATGTCGTATTCAGAGAGGTATATCCACCCACCTGGAGCCAACGCTTCATTTGCTCTGTTGCATCCTCGTTTTTATACGGAGAACTAACTGAATGCAGAAGTTATTCACCAGTTGCTCACTAGTCATTGAATTAAGCTCACTATTTGTGAATTTATTAAATATCCCATATAACCAGCTATTTAATACCATATTAAAAATTACTGAAGTTAAGCTTCAAAAGTAAAACATACTCTGGTATTTTCAAATAATAATACCCTATTTATTTACCATTTTATGAAGACTTCACCATTTGCATTATGTAGCTCTTGTTAAACACGAAGAATATAAAACTCAGTGACACCTAATTTATTCTCAATATATGCAGTATAAGAATACTATATTTGATTCAAGCAGCTGTCAAAAACTATCCCACCTGGCAGCATCAACCATCCCTCTTATTTGACATATGCAGACAAGTAGACTATTTAAAGGACAAAGAAAAAGTAACATTTAAAACGAAAGAATAGACACCGTGAAGTAAAAATAATTTTAACTAAAATATGAGCAAGTTCACTGCATTTCCTCTTCAACTTTTATTGTTGTTGAAGAGTACTTACTTGAAACATCAACACAAAAGATGCCTGGATCATAGAACTCTACAACCACCTAACACCTGATCAAATGCCAATTAACTCCTTGGCAATGGCCAAATCCATTTCTACTTGTTTCTAACAAAGGTACAACTACAGTCTTTGCTATTCAATACTTTTATATGTTACTGGGAAGTATTCCAAATTTCTACTGCATGAAACAATACCTGCAATACCTAAAGAAAGAGAGGAAAACCATCCTCCAAGTAGGGCTGAGCAGGTGTGTGACACTTGCAGAACAATATTTCTTGTCATAACACCAAGACCTTGGTCAGTTCTAACTCCCTTGGGCAGATGGGGTGATGTTTAATAGGAACAACACCAGGGCTGATAATGGCAGCATTACTTTCAGTTTCTGACCCAAAATTTCAGCTGCAGGGGAGGATCACTAAGCATAGCAGAAAGTGGAAATTAAATGGATTTACTGGAGTGAGTCCAGCAAAGAGTTGTGAAGATATTTAAGGGACTGGAGCATCTGACATACAAGGAGAGGCTGAGACAGTTGGGACCATTAAACTCTGAAAAGACTCCAGGGAATCTTATCACTATACATAGATGTCTAATGGGAGAGTCAAATAAAATGGAGGCAGGCCCTTTTCAGTGGTGCCTAGTGACAATACAAGGGGCAATGGACACAAGTTGAAACACAAGAAATCGTTTAAATACAAAAAAAACCTGGGCAACGTGCTCCAGCTGACACTGCTTTGAGTGTTGAGCTTGAGCATCTCTAGAGGTCCTTTCATGACTCCATAATTTTGCAATTCTGTGAACTACCCTCCAACACCAAGGTATTTGAATTTTTCTCTCATTACTAATTCTGCTGTACTTGTTCCACATAAACAAAACTATCATGCACTGAATCAACCAAGCTGGCATCTTTTCTTGGTGCTGCATCTGAAAGCAACCCTAACAAACACCCATTTGCGGAGGTATATTTATGTCATCCCAGTACTTAAGAAGGATACATGGGAGAATAAAGCTGAAAAGCTTGCTCTTATCGTAAGTAATACCATGAAGTGGTAAAAAACCTAGCAAAAAGGGAAAATGTGCAAAGGAGTGACTGTTGTAGAAAAGGTTTGTCTAAAAATCTCGAAATAACCTTTTTGAAGTAGTAGAAATGAAGGCACAATCCTTACAGGTATGTATTTTTTGACCTGCTTCAATAGGACAACTCTCTCATGCTGGCTTCTACTGCAGAAGGCTTTGCTCTCTTTTTAAATCAGTTCCACTGAATTGCAGTTATCCTATCTGTTTAAACCTGTGTCAGATGCCACTGTACATTAATGACAAAACCAAGTTAGATGTCCTGACTTCTTACATGGTCTAATGAAAAATAAAAAAACACCAAACAAATACAACCTTACCGAAAAATGTGGAACAGTACTTCCATAAATGATTTCACTTATGTTTTGAAAAGTACTGGCTTTGCATATCTCCGTGCATTTTCTTCTCCTTTTCTTCAGGGAGAAAAAAAACAGGTAAAGGAGCGAATCACATAAAATCTAAACAATTTTTAAACTGAAATTTTATTAGCTTTCAAAAACCGTTGCTTCAATTATGGAAGCAAACACATTGAATTGTGCAATTCTGCCCACTCCAGGCACATCCATGCCAAACTAGAGCCTGTCAGATTTCTTGATTAGGAACTACAATCCTGCTTACCCTTACTGAAACTCTGTGCAAGCTGCATTTTACCTGACAAACAGAAACTGGAGAAAAGCAAAGTTACCAAAATTAAAAAACAAAACAAAACAAACAAACAAACAAAACAAAACAACAACAACAACAACAAAAAACCAAACAAACCTTGTAGCTACAAAGATGACAGGTTTTTTCTATTTAATCTTAAAACCCATCCTGTAAAAACTTAGGGTCAGACAACGAATTCTGAAGTAAAGCTTAATAACCACAAAGGCACTTGCAGCTCTTACCTCGTACTACTTCTCCAAGGCAGAATATGAACACAAATTGTACCTTAACACAGCTCAGCAGCTGTAAGATTTCTAGGTTAGGTTTCTGCTTTTTTCATAGTGGTCTGCCCACGTTCCCAAACACTCACTTTCTCTGTGGCTGTCCCAGACCTCTGGCTTCCTCTTTCACATCTGGTCTCCTTAGATAACCTTTTCCTGAAAGGACCATTATCGCTGGTTGCTGAACTTCCCACCTACACAAAGGGAACCTTAACACTTCCCAGCAGCCTGGCCTCGTGTTCCAACACTCAGTGAAAGAGAAAAGTGTCCATGATAGAACTGATGCACTGATGACAAAATATCCTTTGGTTTGAGGCAGCTCATTGTTATGCAAGATGGGAAAGAGGCCTTGCCCTGGTAGCCCACTATGTCATACCTCATCCTCTGGTGGCCCTGAAAAACACCCATATCTTTATGTGGCTTCTGCAAAGAGAGAACTTCTGGTTAAGGGGATGCAAAGGCTAGGCTGAGTTTTCCTAGGATTTCTTGTGAATCCTCCTCCCCTCCCAGTGTGACACCCTCCCTTTTCAAAAATATCTTACAGCGTCTCAAAACTTCATTTACAGAAGCATCATAAACAAAGGCTTCCTATTCAATAAGAACTGAGCTGAACCTCTTAATGAGTAAAGGGTGCCGCTTGCACAGGTGACTTGGGCAAGACAGGAAATGTCTTTACAGCAAAACACTGCTGCTGAACACCAGCAACCAGTTGATAGCGGCAAGGCTGGACTGACAGAGAGTCCAGGCATTGGCTGCCTGCTCAGTACAGCAGGTAGAGGTAGGGCAACAGACGGGGGGTCAGGACCCAGCTCTTAAATAAACTGCAATGCTCCAACCATACCATGTCTTTGCCTATGGGTGTTCTGCCTCCACCCGCTCCTTGAATTTTTCTCTTGCGTTTGGCAAAAGGTTTAATTATTTTGCTGACAGACACACACGGCTATTCCAGTTTACATGATCTTCCTGTTGTAGCACAGGTGACACTGAGTTCCATTTGAAGTCATATGCACTTGGCTTTACAGTACTCAAAATCCTGTAAACCATAGTGATTCTTCTTACTGGGGTTATGCTCAAATACCCAAGCACATCTCTGGTTGCTTCTTTCTGTTGTTCCTTTCCAATTCTGTACTTACTGAAATAAAAGATAAATAAATAGAGTTCTGGATATCCTTTTAAGACAACACAGGTTACATACAGTCAGTTTTTCCTCATGGTAAAACAAACCAAGATTTTATTAGAATTGCCAAAATTAGAAAAAAGGTTTTTAGAGATGTTATTTATAACTCATTCTGGGAGAGTGCAAAATTTCTTCCTCAGCATTTATTTGAGCAAAAATCTGTTTTCAATGGAGTCACAGATTCAGATGTCTAATTCATGTAGCCTGAGTAATATCATGGAAGACAGGCATTTTTTACCCTTTGTGGCTTTTTTTAAAAAAGTAATGATAATAATAATAAAAGCTTTGCTTTAAGACCTGGCCATGAACCAAACTGTATCAA
The DNA here is from genome assembly GCF_037038585.1 of Patagioenas fasciata. Taxonomy (NCBI): domain Eukaryota; kingdom Metazoa; phylum Chordata; class Aves; order Columbiformes; family Columbidae; genus Patagioenas; species Patagioenas fasciata. Next base: position 123,652,546 of record NC_092520.1, on the reverse strand, counting down.
AGTTTGTGGAAAAAATCATGAATATACACAGTCCAGACACACAGTATCTTTCATTGATTTAAGCTGTAAATTTCGTTTTGTACATTTAGGAAATGTGGAAAGGAGCTCAGATAATAAGCATAAGAATGAACAGCAATTTTATAAACTTTTAGCCAACAGTTTGAGACTTTCTTAGTTAGGATCATTCCTTTGCACATCATAAGGGATACAATTAAGTTGAATGTGCTGCATGATTTTTCCCATGAGTTCAGTCTTTCTCATGGCTCAGTAAAACATTCTTTCTAGCTAGACCTGTATATGTAGCACTAAAGTTCTTACACACATTGTTCTTTATTTCTAGAAGTGTCAACCATCCTCAGTCCCTGACTTTTCCTCTCTGGTTCACACAGATGAACTATGATCACATTTATTTTCTCCTGTTGCCAAAACTGTCAGGAGTAAAGTTTTAAACCCTGAACAAGCAAGTATACATAAGCAAATGTTTAATTTTAAGGAGTCACAGTGAATCAGTGGGACTAGTCACATATCTATACACCAGTCGCAGCTTTGTATGACCATAGGCCTTTTTGCTTGGGATATTCTATCTGGTGTACCTATGCATTCAGAGGTGCTCAGTTAATAAACAGCATTAGTTCCATGGACTTCAGTAGGATTTCGTTTATAGAGCTGTGAGCCTTCAGAGCCACGTGCCAAATTCTGATGTTTGAAATATTCCATCCTGTTAAAAGATATGTATGCTTTCCTCCAAAGTTTTTCTTTGCTGGGATGGAGATGCAGCTGGAAACAGAGAATCTGTTCCTGATGTAGGATCTCAGGCAACAACTAACTGTGGTCAAACAATGTGTATTTATACATTTTAGGATGTCAGAAATAGACAAAATTTTCACTCAGAAGTAACAGATACAAAAACCAAAATTCTTAATCATCACCAAAGAAATATTTTTTTATCAGTCTGGTCATATGTACATCATCTAAGCCACTGACAAAAGATTAAAAAAATAGCTGCAGTAATGTACAAGAGATTTTGATTCAAAGGCCAAATCCTTTTCATGGACTGTCAGAGGCATATTGCTTTTCTTTCTGCAAGGAAATATACCACTCGAGTGATGCATGCCATGCATCCAATTTTGGCTAAAAACTTCAGCAGTGCTCTGAAGAGGCTTTGTTTACTTCTTACCTATAGGGATACCCCTGCTAAAAACTAATGTGCAAAAAGATTGTCCTTGGACAGAGATGTCCTCACTCTTTGTTCTACTCGTTTGTACTTACTCACACTCACTCCTCTCTTATGGTTTCTTGCCATTAAGGCCACATACCCTTGTTCTTGACAAACAACAGGGAGGAATCTCCTCCCTGGTGCAAGGCAGGCCACCAGAAGAAGCAGGTGGCAGTTGTGAGCAGAGGGTGATAGAAACCCAGAAGAGAAAGCTGTTTGGGAAGTAATGAGTACAAGAGCTAATTTATATTTTAATGATTAAAGAGAGATTAAAGCCAACAGCATCATGATTTTAACTCTGCAGCTGGTGGATTTCTTTGTCTTCTGGTCAATGAAGCTGAATTATGAGACAGAGGGAACTTCAAAAGTGTTGAAAGATGTTATAATAATAATGTGAGGTCTATAATTATAGAGAGATTATTGCATATAATATGTAAGTGGATTGCACTTAAAGAGCCTCATCAAACCAATTTCCACTGCAACTCATTGATGCCACAGATGAGGACTTCAGGTGGGAGTATAAACTAGAGGAATGGATGAACACTTAAGAAACAAAGTCCTCGTTTTCATGCTAATGTCCTTATGCAGTTCAGAAGAAGGAGAGAGAAACAGGCTTTGTAGAACATTGTGACAGGAATGCAGCATCACAGGGGAGGAGGAACCTCCTCTGGTGTTGTGATGAACTGCTTTAAACAAACACTCAACAAAGTTGTTCATGAGACAGCAGCAGCTGTAAGCCTTCTGCAATCCCAGCACATTTTACTACGATTGTTAGATAAAAAAGTCAGCATCTGTCTAGTATATCCAGAATGACAGAGATTCATCAGGGATTGGGATATTTTGATGTTACTGTCTTTTCATCTTCTCTTGTTAGACAGCAAAACCAAGTTATATTCTCATGGGATTGTTCAAAAAGACTTGTTTTTGCTCATGGGGAATAGCTAGTTGAACTCTCTATAATATTAAGAAGTGTTATTTAAGTTAACATTTTATGGAAAAATATGAAAGAAATCCTCTCCCAAACAGCCCTCTAGTTCTGCTTCAGACATTCTTCACCATTGTGACTCCTCTTGGAGCCTTCCTATGCATCCTGCCCAAATGGGACTGCTCTGGCTGGCAAATGCAGAAAGGCAGGCACAGTCTTCACTCCTGTTCTAATTGCCTGCATAGACTTAATAACCATTGTATAAAAGACTAAATCACTACAACAAAATGCTGTTCCTTCTGTCCTCTGTGGTATCTTGTACAGAAGGGGAAAGAGAACAGAGGGCTTCAACATCTTTACCTCCCCTTCTTTCCTGCTCCTTGATCACAGTGATATACCTGGGGCAAATGCTTCATCTTTCTTACGGACAGAAGATAGTGCTGTAGTTCGTGACACTCTTTTTTTTGCTGCAGTGTGGTGGGTTGTTCTGAGGACAGAGGTACACAAGCCCTAGAGACGACACCAAAGCAAGAGTGGTACTCATCACATGACCCTTGTTTCAAAGATCAAAACTTCTGTTTAAGGCCTGGATTCAATCTAAGGAATCTAATTTCCACTGACTTCAGATAATTACTGGTAAAAGAAGGTGGTATCCAACTTTCAAGCTCCTACAAAACACATAGGAGGAAGCAGGTGCCATAATTACAATCTAAAGCAACCATATTAAGAGTTGTCTTTTACTGTACTGCACAAGTTCTTAATGCTACAGTTTACTCTTTCTATGACTTCAGACATCAAGAATCCAGAAAAATAAGGTCTTTTGTTCTTCAGGAAAAAAGAAAAAAATAGCATTTATGATCCTATTGAAATGATTTCTTGTTGTTTTACACAATCTTTAATTATAGTAGGGATGACTATAACTAATCAGGCTCCATAACATGTCTGAGGCTGCACAAATTTTATATGTTCACAAAGTTCTTCTTTCTGAAGTCAAAGGCCTCAGCCCCATTCAGCAATTAAGCTAGACAGTGTCCATCACCACCACTTAGGGTTCTCCTGACTCTAGTGGTATTTGACCTGGAGTTATGTGCATTCCAGTAATAAATTTTAACCACTGGGGTAAATTCTGCTATTAGCCTTAGTCAAAATATTTGTTAAGTATGTATTCTGTCATGTGTAAAATGAACAGTGGTAACGTGACTCTCCTTCTGTACAAGATGCAGCACATGTTCCTTCCCATCATGACACATTGGATTACCTTTATGTTTTATACACAAGGGATTTAGTCCACCTTGCTGTCTAGATTTTGGATTTTTCTTCTGTCTCGTACACAGAGTAATGTTGTTTGTTCTTTTGAGAAAGATTATATAACTTCAACAAGGGTTTGAATTCTCAGCTGCCATAAACTGATATTATACCAAGGTCAGCAGAACAGAACAGATTTACAGCGTTATAATAATTCAGACATAGGACTCAATCCCATCCATTGGTGTTTCATATCTTGCATCATTATGTGACACTCACATCTAAAGAAAAAATACAAAGATGAATTGAGACCTCTGGGTTTTTTAGCTACTAGAAGTTGTACAATGTACAATGTAATTAATCATTCCTAGGGGCTGTTTTTTCAAACTAAAAGAGGAGTTGTCAAAGCATCAATTTCTGCTATTTTTTTTTTTTCACATAGGTCTGTCCTTTGTGCATATTTGATAATTTACACTTAACGTTAATTCCTCTCATTAATTTCTTCCATGCTTTTGTTAGTTTGCTTCCTAAAGATAAGCTTCAAATAGATAGCTGTATTGAGACAGTGAGTTTAGTAGGGTGAAAGTTGCATTTTATAGTGAAGAATTGACAATTACACAGTAAAATAACCACATGGTGTCTAACACGATGGATCTGACTCTTGGCAAATTGTTCTTAAAGACCACAAGGATAGTCTGCACACTGGATCCAAATATAACCATGTTAATTCAAATATCTGCAGACCTTGCTTTTCCTCAAAGATCATAAGAAATTGCTAGTTATAAAAAGTCCTTTTACTTGGAGAGGGGTGGGGATAAGGAGGAAGAGGGTTTGGGGGGAAATCAATTATTGTTATAGTCCCAAACAATTCTTTCAACCACTCCATCTGATGATAACTCACCAGGCAACAACACGGGTAAAATAAGAAATTAACACAGTGAAGATCGGTTTGGATTTACTTTTGGCACCTTTTGATCTTTAGACAGCTTTTGCAACCTCATTTCCACCTCTCCCAGTTTCTCCAATTCAAAGACTGATTCCAGATTTCACTCAAAAGAAGAAAACAATCTAAACCAAACTCCATCCAACAATTTTGAGGGTCACGTTCTTTTGTATATGATCAGGTTTACCTGATTTACATTGATGTTCAGACACAAACCTGTCGGAAAGATTTACTAATTCTTTCACTTCCATGGATGCTAACACATCTATTAAACTCGCAGTAATGCGGATCACACATACAGAATTAAGCCCTTACTTAAGTATTTGCAGCAGCTGGGTCTTAGAGCTAATTTTTTTCCCCCAAGGTATTCAAGCATCTCTGTTCCTTAATCATTTTTGGCAGCATACAAATAGATACAGATTTGCATATATTTACCAAAAACATACTGCAGCCTTCAGCTACTGTAACTTTATGTGTAGAAAAAGTATACTATTTCTTTCGGAATTGCAAAACATCTCAGCTACCAGGTGCATTTGTGTATTTAACAAACGCTAAGCTTAACTGAAGTATAGAAAGATCCGCAGTGTCTCACTTGACATATGTACTGATGTATCTCCAATCAAAGCTATCTGTAACACCAGTTTAATCAGTCCCCAACCTTGGAGAATAACTCATTAAAGAGAAGCACAAAAGAGAAGGTAGCTCAATAGCATTTTCAATGATACATAAATAAAGCTGCCTTGTCACAGTAAATTCTGTGTAACTGGGAAAACAGAATAAAACCTGACATTGATCTAGAAGCTTGGTATCTCTGGGCGTAGAAAGGGGAAAAGCCATTTAATCACTGACACTGACTGTCTCCATGATCTGGTAAGAAGCTCATGCCAGTAGCTGTGACCCATTGGGTGACCCTAAGTCAAAGTGAATGAGCTCTGTACTCCAATGAGCATGGCTGAGTGATAATCAATCTGGTTTGATGAGAAATGGGAAATAAGACCTAAGGAGATTTAATCCACATTCAAATGCAAAGAAATACATTCTCTACCTAATCTATCCTACCCTGTGGTTACAAACATTTCTTGAAAGAAAAAAAAAGAAAAAAGTAATTAAGTTCCTGTTTGGAATAACAGCCTTACAAGGAAGGCTCTTTGCAGATGACCTATGTTGGAAGATGACTTTAAGCTAACAGTAAAATCATTATAACATTTACTGAACATTTGCATGCACAATACCTTCAATTTTCAAACAGTATTGATTTCCCAGACATCTTCAAAACTTGGACAAAAGACAGGCTTTGAAATATCACCATCCTGAGAGACTTCTCTTCTATCCTAGAAACTCCCTAACTAGTTGCTAAGGACTTACTGTTGAAAACAGTAGATAACTGAAAAATTTAAAGTCAGTCCAGATTAATAAGGCTCAGTTTTGTTTTGTTTGGTTGTTTTTTTTCCCCACTTATTTAATGTTATATTTATGCGTTTCTGCCCATTATCGTATTTGTTGGTTAGTATTTTGTTTCCTTTACCTCAAGTGGTTTGTAAAGTACAAAGCAATAATGTTATTCCATTCTGGTGACTAGCCACAGAAAGGATAATAACTAGGAAACTATGAGGTAACTAGAAGCAGGGTAACTTCTTGTTCCAAGATGAAGAATAAACAAAATAATCCTCTATTTGATGGAAAGAGCCATTAATCCTAAACCAACTGTATTGAGTAAATTTTGGTGTGTTGTTTTTTTGTCCCCGTTTTTTTTTTACCCCTCCTAAAATAAACAAGGAAACAATCAGAGTCACCACCTCCCCCCCTAAAAAACCAACCAAACAAAGAAAAATACCCAGAACAACAACCAACCAAATCCCAAACAAGCCTCCAAAGTAACTTTGTTTACCAAAAATCATGTCATTCAACCAGAACAGTTGTAAGACTGCTCTAAAAGACTGGTCAATCAGAAACTGGATAAGAAGAGCTAATGCAACCTCTATGTATCTAGAAAAGCACAGAGAAGCAAGGAAACGATCTTGCCTCTACACACAGTATCGGGTCTTTACAAAAGCACTGCATACAGCATTGACAGCTGCAGGTCAAGAAAAATATGGGTTTACAAGAACATTAAAACGAGGTCCTACAAAATAAACTTTATAATGTAAGGCTCAAAGAACTCAATCCATGCAGTTTATTGAAGAGAAGGCTAAAACGTTGACTCAATCAGAGTATGTTGTTACCAATACACAGAAGAGGAACAACAGCAAGGCACAGTGGTTGGATTTCAGAGAGATATATAGCAAGTATAATGACAGAAATTGAAGATTGACAAATCTAATCTCAACATGAAAAGTAAGTTACTTTTTGCAGGGAAGACAAGTAAACTGCCTTCCTTTTATCAGAAGATTTGTTAAACTTTCACCTTCGCTTAGAAAAGAAAGCAGGTATACTTCAGTTCATGTTCCCAGGAAAGGCTAGATGATGGGATAAGCAAAGATCAGCTACCTGCTGCAACTTCTGAGCACAAGCTGCACCAGTGGGCAGCTACCCTATCTCAGTCCCAGGCCTTAAATCACCAAGTATCTCAGTAGTCCTCAAATTACAAGTCATAAATGCACTTGAACAGATGTCATGTGGACAAGAAGCAAAATATTTTCCTCATTGCTGTGAACAAGGAAAGCATTAATTACAGGAGAGCCACTGCATTCCTGTTTGAGTGAAGATCAGACTGGAAACCATGGGAGAAATTAAGTCGAGGTACTCAATCCAGCAACAGGAACTTTTAGCTCTGGACATTTGTTATTGCCTTAGAAGTTTATTGTCCTGCAGAATATTCCTGTCCACAGAAAAAACTGAAGGCTTTAAAAATACCAGTGGCTTCCTCAGCTGAAGAAGAGGAGGATACTTCCTTCCACCCATCCCCCAGTAAAAAATCTCCTTATTCAAACAGGACACCGAAGCAAAGGTTTACATTTGGATTGTTAACATGATATGAAAAATGTCATGGGCTGTAGTTCATTAAGGTGAGACCTAAAGGACAGATACCACCTAAGCACTTAAAATAGAGTTGCAAGTGTCTATGGAGAGTCCAGGGGTTGTAGAAAAGATAATAGGAAATATTCTCATTTATTTTGTTCAAAACAGAGCTGATTAACTAAATTTAGTCTTGAAAACATCTAGCTTTATAGGCTACATCTATCTGCCTTAATATTTCAGTTGACTTAGAAGTACACTTTTAAATCAAATCTGTCAGTCTTCTGCACTTACTGAATTTTGATTCTACTTTTGCAGCTAACTCGGAGCACATAAACCGGATCCATTTTGGATCAAGCTAACCAAAAGGTCCATTTCAGTTCCACATCCAATACAATCCAACTGCAAATGGACAATTAGTCCACAAGACGTAATTGCAGCTAGCCTGAAGTAGCCCTGTGAAATAGGTAAAGACTGACATTATGTCACCACCACCAAGTGTTTGTTATACTCTCCAGTGCTGACCTTACTGAGCTGCACTACTTCCTAAAGTACTTAAAGGCATGGAGATCTGCACATTTCTACAGAAGAAGCACGACATAAGCCAAAGTTTCAGCAGTGTAAAATGCCTTGTACATGTGCTTCACTGAGGTAAAAGCTTCATCTAAAGGCTCCAAACCACCAAACTATTGCAATATCTCTCTTGTCTACATGCAGAATATCACAAGCAGCCAGACCCCTGAATTGCTTTAGAGTGAACCCTGAAGACTACATGATTCTGTGCTTAAGGTTCATTTTAAATTGTGAGAGAGTATTGCTAATGAGAAAGTCTACCATGCTGGTTTTTTCATTGTGTTTTGTTTGTTTGGTTTTGGTTTTTTGGTGGTGACAAAATTATCTTACAACAAAAGACAAATTACAGAACTTCAAAACACTGTAACTGATTGAAGGCTTTAACTATGAGACTTAAAGCATCCTATTCCAAGCCCCATGTTGACTTAAGGAGGGGGGAGCTATTTTTTCCATATTAGTGTTTTGATTGTGCCATGAACATTGTACAGAAGTCCCACATAGCAGCCCTGTCTGAGGATGCACAAAAATAAATCACCGAATCACCATCATCTAAATTTATCATTACCTATTTTGAAATATATAGCACCTCAGCTTTCCTTTCAAATTTATCTTCAAGTTGGCTCTTTCACTTCAAGAAGAGCACAATATAATGCCAGATCTTTTTGAAAAGTCATTTCAGTGGATTATTTTCAGTATACATCATGCTGGATTGCTTAAACGTCTAGTCAGATATCAGTCTCACCTAAGCCCTGCATGATACTGATTTGCTTTCTGATATTACCTAGATCCCCAAGGTTTCTAGCAACAAAACACAGGATACCGCATATATGGGAGAAAGTGGCAGCCTAAGGATTAACCTGCTTATTGATATTCATGTTCCAGCACATCCCTCGACAAACAGAATACTCCAGGGTTCAGGCTTCATCCTAATCAGAAAAGAGAGAATACAGATTGTTTTGATCAGAACTACATGTGTCTGGAAGGCTAATCCAAAATTAATTAGATCTGGGCAGCATAATATTCATTTGGATTTGTAAACATGGTGATGGGGTGTGAGGATTATGCAGATAGAGAACAGATAAGGTAACTAATTTGTAGGTTGATGATGCTTTAATAATGTCACAAATGTATTCCTTTGTCTTAATAATTTCTAAAAATCAAGAATATTTTGTTGTAAATTAGTGTGCAGAGACAGTATTTCATTGAAAAATGAAGACATTTTAGCAGTAAGAATGACATACAGATAGAAATGGTTTTAGCAACCATTATTTAAACAATATTAAAATGAATGTTTGCATTCTGTACCACAGTAATCAGTTCAGAACAATACAACCTTTTTAAAACATACAACTACTTTGTTAACTGGAAACAGATACTGAAGTATTTTGAAATAATTATTTTTAAATCATGAGGCAGACTTTCACGTGTTGCAAGCTGACATAGTACTATTGATTTCAACAGTGATAAAATAGTCATCTAATTTTTAAGCAGCTTCCCTTGCAATCAACTGAGCATCAACCTTCATGTGCCAGGAAGATAAAAACAAGTAGTGTATAATAATGAAAGAAAACCCTACCTAACAAAAAACCCCAACCAAACACTAAGTTAGAAGAACATCAGGACAGCTGATAATACTGTCCTGAGAAAGAGACAGATTATCTGCCTAATTTCATGTGGCCTTGGAGCGGTGTTGAGGAAAAAAGGTCCCCTGCAGGATTTACCTGAGAGGATGGAGACACGTACTGCTGACAGATTCACAGGTTGCCTGACACAAAGTGTTGATCAATTTAGAGGGATGGAACAGGAATGAGAAAGCATGAAAATGGAAACTGCAAGCACTTACAAATTTGTTAACACAAGTGCCTTTTAGCAGACCAAGGTCATCCTTATTCAGCTGCTAGATTACACATCCCCCCCAACCCCCGCCTCACAACAATGCGAGCTGAGCAGGATAACAATCTTCACTTGTGTTATGAGAGTGTCACAAACAGACCATTTCTCATTTTCGTTTTACAAATGGATTAGTGCTGTGCCAATTCATGACTCCATTTCAATCCATGTTCTGAGTGAAGACTTGTGTTATTAAAACTATACTGAGATGTTATCCTGTTTCATATATATATATATATATATATATATTAAAGTTCAATTTCTCTACATAGAGAGTTTTCCAATATAACTCTAAGATTAATATTTCAAAGAGGACTGGCTGGAAACATCTTCAGAGAACTGCATGTTTAACAAAATGTCAGACAACGGCCACAAATGCTGAGAGAGAAGATGAGAAAGATAAAAATACTTGTTTAATGAGTAAACCCTTTGGGACAGATTTTGTGCTGTATCTGTACAATCCTAGTGCCTCTGTGACTTGACTCGTGACTGGTTTTCATCAGTACTATTGCAATAAATAAGTATGTCACATCAGGGAAATTGTATCAGAAGAACAAGCAAGAGAGAAAGTGAAGATGTGGAGGGGCTCCTTCCTCATTCTCCCCAAGAGAGTAAAACTGTATAATTCAGTAAACATTTTCGACACCTGACCACAGTGCCCCTGAAGAATTTGCTTTTTGGGAAAATACATTCCTCAGCATTGTTATACACATTGTCAAGAGGCTTCTTCCTTCCTCATCGGTTTACTGGAGCTTACTTCAGACCTCACTGCCTTTGTAACCAATCAGTTAACAGCCGACCTCTGAAATACCTGCTCTGGTTCTGGGCAGAAATTGTGCAAGGTATGCTTAAAGCAGACTATTCAAAGAAATAAATAGAAAAAAAGAAGTAGTATAAACATTTTCTTTTTTAACATCAGAAAAGTCAAGTGAGTATGCTGCTGTGATACTTAATACTGCTAAACACAATTCAAAGGGGATTATACAGCATCTGAACAGACTGCTAACAATAAAAGGGGTATTTGCAAAGGAGAAGAAACAGCAGTGACATAGTAAAGTTTACTGTATTATAACACAAGCTAAAAAGAACTAAAAAAAAATAAAAAGGGTGCTAGTCATGAGTTCTTTCAGAAAGAACAACTTTAGAATATTTTTACATTAACATATTTTAATCTCAAGAAGCTAGCAGATATCAAGTCCTAATTTTCTTACAGCTCACTATCTGTCTACGTAAAGTGTTTTACACCAAAGATGCTTACTTCAGCGTGAAACTGAAAACAAATACTGGTACAAAGCATTTCTGACAATGACATATGCTGTTAAACACAGAAGCTTAGATTTGTGCATTTATTCCATATAGCTACACTAGATAAAATTAATCCAGTAAATATCCATATAGTTGGGAATAAAATATTCAGACAAGAACCTCAAAGCCCATCGGAAAAGTCAAAACCTTGGGGAGCAAAATATACTCAAAGTATTTAAAAATATTTTGATTCCTTGGCCTAGAAAAATGTCAAATCAACATGAAGCCGGGAAAAAGCAGGAAATAATGTGATGGGGATTAAATATCACATATCTTCACTTAAAATAGCCCCAAATGGAGAGACAGGTTTCTGCTCTGAAACTGTGAACTTGTTCTGGGAAATACAAAATTTCTCATTACAAAGACTTTTACATTACTCTAACTTGAAAGCTATGACCTTCCTGTGGAAATGACAAGTAATAGGGAATAAGAGCTTTAAAAGGACGAGCCCTGACAGCAGGTAGCACAAGCAGTTTAGAAGGGTAAGGAATCAGGATTCACTTGATAATTGGTGTTAGGCAAGATGTACCTTACTGGGTCCTTTATCCTACCTTTCGAGCAATAAGATTAAAAAAACAAAACCAAAAATCCCACTACTGCAGACTTTGGATCCTGGGAAATACTGACAGAAAGGAGAAGCTGAGATAGTACAAGCTTCCGGTCATCTTTGAGGAAGGTGCTGTTGGGTGAACATCTGTCACACCCACCTGCACCAAACCAGACACCAGAAGTCAACCAAAGCACCACTGATGCAGGCCAAGCACTGCTTAGCCTTAGCTCAAGTACTGGCTTTAAACATCTTCACTTCCAAATTATTATGTGCCTCAGGCTTGGCAGCAAGCATAGGTTTACAAAGCATCTACTTTAGGGTACAGAGACTGCCTGACAAAAAAGAAAAAAAAATCCCTCGCTTTTCAGTTACGTCAAAAACTTGTACTTCTGGAATATCGCTTCCTAAACATGCTACATTTACAGCAATCAGTGGGAGCACAGATGTAGTTTGGGGAGACAAATTACTTTCCATCAACAAAACACGATTTTCATTAAGATCAAGAATATGTCAACGCCAGTTGTTACTCGAACTTATACAAAAGATGGCAAACATCATTGGTTGCCACAGTATCATAATGTTCATCTATTTAGGTAGAACATGTAAGTAACCCGACTGAGAAAAGTTCAAGGTTTTATTTGGGAAAGTCATGTAAGCATAATGAGGGACATAAGGCAAAACACAAGGATTAGACAGAAAAAAAAGTACATGGATCAGAAAGTGATCAAGTAACCGGAGGAGTATGCCTCGGTTGATGAGGACTGGGTTAGGGAGCAGTTAGGCAATCCGGACATCCATAAATCCATGGGTCCAGATGGGATGCACCCGCAGGTGCTGAGGGAGCTGGCTGAGGTCATTGGTGGACCACTCTCCATCATCTTTACCAAGTCCTGGGAAACGGGAGAGGTGCCTAAGGACTGGAGGAAAGCAAATGTCACTCCAGTTTTCAAAAAGGGCAAGAAGGAAGACCCGGGTAACTATAGACAGGTCAGCCTCACCTCCATCCCTGGGAAATTGATGGAATGACTTATCCTTGGTGCCATCTCAAGGCATATCAGGCATAAGAGGGTCATTAGGGGCAGTCAACATGGCTTCACCAAGGGGAAGTCATGCTTGACCAACCTCATTGACTTTTATGAGAATGTAACAAGGTGGATGGATGATGGCAGAGCGGTGGATGTGGTCTACCTTGACTTCAGTAAGGCATTTGACACAGTCTCCCACAGCATCCTTACAGCTAAACTGAGTGAGTGTGGTCTGGATGATCGGGTAGTGAGGTGGACTGCGAAATGGCTGAAGGGAAGAAGCCAGAGAATCATGGTCAATGGGGTGGAGTCTAGTTAGAAGCCTGTATCTAGTGGAGTGCCTCAGGGGTCAGTACTGGGGCCTATATTATTCAAAATATTCATCAACTATTTGGATGAGGGAATAGAGTGTACTATCAGCAAGTTTGCTGATGACACCACGCTGGGAGGAGTGGCTGACACGCCAGAAGGCTGTGCTGCCATCCAGCAAGATCTGAACAGGCTGGAGAATTGGGAAGGGAAAACTGTAATGAAATATAACAAAGGCAAGTGTAGAGTCTTGCATCTGGGCAGGAACAAACTCAGGTTCCAGTATAAGTTGGGGAATGACCTATTAGAGAGCAGTGTAGGAGAAAGGGACCTGGGGGTCCTGGTGGACAGCCAATGGCATCCTGGGGTGTATTACAAGGGGAGTGGTTAGTAGGTCGAGAGAGGTTCTCCTTCCCCTCTACTCTGCCCTGGTGAGACCCCATCTGGAATATTGTGTCCAGTTCTGAGCCCTCAGTTCAAGAAGGACAGGGAACTGCTGGAGAGAGTCCAGCATAAGGCAATAAAGATGATGAAGGGAGTGGAGCATCTCCCTTATGAGGAAAGGCTGAGGGAGCTGGGTCTCTTTAGCTTGGAGAAGAAGAGACTGAAGGGTGACCTTATTAATGTTTACAGATATATAAAGGGTGAGTGTCACAAGGATGGAGCCAGGCTCTTCTCAGTGACAACCAATGATAGGACAAGGTGTAATGGAACTGGTCAAGGCGTAAACTGGAACACAAGAGGTTCTCCTTAAATTTGAGAAGAAAATTCTTCTCAGTAAGGGTAACAGAACACTGGAACAGGTTGCCCAGGGAGGTTGTGGAGTCTCCTACTCTGGAGACATTCAAGACCTGCCTGGATGCCTTCCTGTGTAACCTTATCTAGGTGTTCCTGCTCCAGCAGGGGGATTGGGCTAGATGATCTTTCAAGGTCCCTTCCAATCCCTAACATTCTGTGAATCTGTGAACAGAAACTATCCAGCTAAAAACATGTAAGCTTAGATAGGATAAAGAAAATCTATTCCATTGGAAAGATGTCAGTGGTTAGAGGAGAAGATTTAACACTAGAATTCACTTCACAAGCACATATGTTAATATAAAATTTGCATCAAATGGAGAGTAACAGTCCTAAGATGGATATAGAGACATTTAGCATGATTGTTCTTTTACAAGCATGGGAGCAGACTGTACAGTATATGGATCTTGATAACACATATCTAGTGAAAGAGAACACTGTACTTTTGATTTATCTTTTTCCAATCCAACATGGTCATAACAGCAAAAAATACTAATAAAGTATTTTGTATTCATAAATAAGCCCAGAGTGCTGCTCATCTGGTAACGCCCTTTCTCTTCAGCCACAGATGTCAAAGCAGTATTTTTAACGTACCTGTTATAGCACTCATTTTTTTTCTGTCTATATACGGAAACTGAATGATATGAAAATAAATTCATTACTGTTCGGGAAATACTAGGATCCTAGATTAACAAACCCCACTGAACATACAATAGATACAGAAGATTCATCTTCTGAGATGAATAGCATGAACATCAGAGAAACAAAAGAGAGAGAAACTGCTCAAACATCAAAGATACTCAAATACTAAAAAGCTTCTGACTGAGCACTATCTACAGCAAGGAAGGCATTAATATGAAAACATGCAACAGAACACCCTCATTCTGTATAGGCACATTATCAAGTTTTACCTTTTTTGTGTGTGAGCTCAAAGTTTTGCACACAAGAGCAAAAAGGAGACAATGCAAAAGAATTTTGAAGAGTTGTGTGGTGTCATATTCTGTAAATACATACTGCTTTTTATTTTCCTCTTACCGAAAACAGAAAATCCAGTTTACCAGAAGAAATAAGTTGAAGAGAGGATTGTTTAAAAGAGAATATCAAGTCTTAACAGGTTAATACAATTACATTTTACTCCTGAAACACATCACAGGGTCCTCTGTCATCCATTTATGGAAAAATAATAACCAAAAAAAACCCAACCAACCAAACACAACAAAAACCCTCACACCAAGAAATAAAAAAGACATACCCAACTATAACCAAGAAACAAAAACTTTCTCAGAACAGATCTAGCTGGCGTTACTTTTAATACCATCGTAATCACCTTAGAAACTTGCTCCATTTTTCCTATGATATTTGTATTATCTCAGTTGCTGACTGTTCCAAGAGAAAAAGATAAAATATATTTCATATGTTAGTCTCAGTCTATCATTCTTCCTTTATAAAAGTTTGTGTTTACATATATGTTTGTATAATTAAATGGAAGAAAAAAAATGCAAAAGAGCCTGAATAGATGAAGCTATTTTATACAGAACATTTTTTTCTCCTAAGAAGATTTTTGACATTTCATAATCTGCTTATTTTACACTATTGCACTGAGTCAAGTTAAGTACATTTTGCAGATAATGAACTTGAGACATCCAGTTACTTTGCTGTCACCAAAAAATCCCAGAAGAGGAAAGATAAATGCATTTCCTAGCTTCAAACCATCTTTCCTCCACATGCTTTGGAGCGCAGAAACACAGAGATCATTTACAGTCCTTGCAGGAATATAATAACCCCATCAATGCAGGAAAAGCCAGGATCTTGGAGAAGCTGCTCCTTGCACAACATTGAGCTCAGCAGCTTTCAGTGAATTTGCCCTTATTAGAAAAAAATTCTCTCAGAGTGTTTGCAGTGGTGTCTCTGCAACCAGTTTGCCCAGGAACCTGGGTAACTCCTGCTGGGTCATCCAAGTCGCACAGGTTAAGGCACTCGGATGAGATGCAGAAAACTTGAGTACAGTTTCCCTCCTGCAGCTGTGGCAGGGCAGGTGTACCTCAGTCCAAGTTGTCCTACACTTGGGTGGGTATTCATAGTCACCTTGTGTGTCATCACAGAAAAGCATGCCGGCTTCTCTCATTTTGATCAGAAATACCTCTGGAAACTATATTCTCAAGAAAGGATCTCATATTTCTGTGGACACTTCCCATTTTTAAAACTCATCTTACTCCTCCCAGCAAAAAACCCTCAACTGTTTTGCTGAAACGCCTTCAGCCATCTAATTATTTGCCTAGAGATTCCTCTCAAATGAAGCAACTCTCCTGCAATATGCTATAAAAGGCACAAGGTAGTCAAAGCTCTGAAGGACTCATGACAGGCAGCTGGGGACTGCAGGATGAGGATACTTGAGATCTGGGAAGGTAGTCCTGGGGCAGTGCATGCGCATTGCTCAGCTTGAAGGAGTCCACCATGAGAAATCCATCCAGAAGTCACTGTAAGTCACACTGCAGCAGTAAATACAGCATTTCCAGCTATAATGGTTAATATGAAAAGGCTAGGTGATTCTCAGGAAAGGTTAGACCACAATTTTCTAATTTCAACAGAGATGAATAGTGTATTAGCAGATCAGGCTGTTTGCTTCCTGTAGGCTAATTAACAGATGCTAAAGAGCTTGCTGTTCTTTATTTGGTAATTAATAAATTATAAATTTATAGATGACATGTGATACTATTAACTGAGACCAGTAATGCCTACGTGTTTGTTATTTTATAATATAGTAACGTTAGACTTTCAATGCCACATAAAGCAACTTATTTCACTTCCACTGGTTATTTTTTCACTTCTTCTACAGATATAAAACACAGTCTGTGAGAAAAGGTCTCTTTGATGAATCGTTATCCTTACCATTATAAATAAACTTGATAACTACTTTCAGTCCATACAGGCAAATTAAATGTAGTCCTACATCAGTGAAAGCAAAGGTTTGTCTTCCAAGAGCTCATTTGTACTTTCTCTCATCCTGTCCCCACCTTGGCCTATCCTTTGGCCTCAGCTGGTGTCAATCAGTGCTGCTCCTTTGACATGAGCCTGGCAGTGATGACTTCCACCAGCTGAAGATCTCTGGGCCCTCATGTGCTGTTCTATTAGTAGCAGTCTTTCCAGAAACAGGCAAATAATTCCTTGCACTGACTTTCCTCATCTGAGGCTGTAACCCCCAGACTGCATAGGGAAATCCACCAGTGCTCTCAAAAGAAAGCAGGGGTCTTCCCCTTCTCCCAGCCTCCTTCCTCTCCCCCAGTAATGATACTGGGAGCCAGTTACTTTGCATGAGGGAGGTTCAGCATCATGACACCCACATGGGATGATTGCCTGAAGAGTTGAGCTGGAGGGAAGGGGGTTTGCAGCCAGGCTTCCATCCAAGCAAAGCACTGCAGCTCGGTTGCACCACAAGGCTCACAGAGGGCAGGGTCTGTGGCTGTTTGCTTCTACATGCTGAATGATTTCCAAAATCAGGCTCATATGTAGGGTCTGGTCCAGCCCCTACATCCCCTGAGCATGTAATGATGTCTTCAGGCGCTTCTCTGAGTGAGAATGCTCCAGGGTGCTGATGGGTAAAGGAGCTGCGTGCTGAGCTGGAAGGCAGCAAGGACCCACTTCCAGAAGAGACAATTGTTTCTGCCATGTACGCTTCTCAAATCATGCAGTAATTGATCACAGAAAGAACAATACATAAAATTGGTTTTTAAATGAACTGCTTCAGGCTCAATTCCTTTTATAAACTATGGCCACAGTGAAATTAACTACTCCTCATGAATCACAGGATAGTTAACACAATATAAATGAATCTTTTCTAATTAATATTTGATTTGTTTATCTATTTCAAAGTCTCTGTATGTGACTAGTAACTGTTCTAAGAGGTTTCATATTTTCATCACATGATTTCACATAAAATAAGGAAAGAAAAGAAGAAAAACAAAAAGTAGAAAAGAGAACCAGCTGTTTTCTTTTTAAATAGACTGCAATTTCATCATCACAGAAGCCCAGGACTCATAATTATTGCTTTGCTACATGGTACTTGTGTCACCAGAGTGAAATCAAAACCTTTCTCTGTCCATGTCCAACCATTCATCAAACCAATTTTATTCTACTTAATAACAACTGAAACAGTCAAATACTGTCTAGCAGGATATATTTCTGATAAAACGCTAATCTGGTTAAAATCACAACTTCCTGTGGTAGCTGTGAATTTCAAATTATTTATTTATAGATAAGAGGTTTGTTTTTCAACGCTATTGAAATATTTGATATATATGATACCTCATAATTAAAAATGAAAAGAGAAAATGTTTGCTTTGTTTGAGTACAGTTATTTATCAAAAAATATTTTTTTCAAACATTTTATTTTATGAAAAATAGAAGTTTTAGTTTAAGTTCAGAGTAACTTCCTGTGCTGAAATTGTGCATTTCCTGTGAAGTGAAAATTTCTAATTTTTATCTTCTTCAATAACCAGATGGTGGGCTCTAATAGCAAGATGAAATAGTGATTAGGCCGTATTAAAAAAAATATTAAATCTTCTGTGTTAAAAGAACACATGGTCTAAACACTCCTTAGGTGCCTGGTCCTCACTTGTAGAACAATTAATTATTTGTATGCTAAACTCTTTGCCTCATCTTTGTACTCAATATAAGTACATCACAAAATCCAGAACAATATATGTCTTCTCACTCTTTTAACTACACCCATTGCCATTCCTCCCATTGGCCACACAGTGTGAATCTCCAGACTGCTTCAAGCACTCGATTTTTCTTCAAGGTTCTTCTATTTGCAACACAATGATAAGAAGTGATCAGTTTCAGAGATGGCAGAACAATCTTTCTTCCCTACTTTTCATGCATGGAAAACAAAGAACCAGAAATTCATATTCAAGGTCAGAGGAGTGGTTGAGGATTGCATGTCAAATCCAAGATGTTCGAGTCTAGAGAACACTGAGAAAACCATCTTGACTTCTCTAATTAAATCCAGCATTCACTGATGGATGATTCACTGCCAGGTTAAAGATTTTCCACAGTCAGTAGGTACCTTCTACATGTATCTCAGCAGAGTTAGCAAGGGCATTCAGTTTACAAAGTAGACTCACTTTTGTCCGGGTAGCTGAAACAATCCATTCATCTCCATCACAGCTCTGCCTTTTAAATATTATCTATAGGGGCACCGACCTGGCAGTGGACTCCTGCATCACTGCAACTAGGTCCTGATTATGAAGTGCTGTATTATTGAACCTCTTCCACAAACTATCACAATCTTAAAAAAGAATAAGGGATTTTGCTCTTACTAACACTATACAGAATTTTAATTTAGCAGTCTGCTATGAATAAAATAAAAACTGATGATTTAAGCTGCTTCTCCTTTTCCTAATACTTTGACTTTTTATCTCCTTGATCCTCTGTTAGCAACTTAAAACATATGCTCTTTTCTCGGTTGTACATATTCATGCTGTTATATTAATCTATTAAAAGTATTTCTAAAATCCTTCCAAAATCAATACTTATTAACAAATTCCATTAACTATGCTAAAATCGGTTTTCTTTCTGTTTGCTATCATGGAAAGGGAATGAAAAAATACAGATCCATATTGCTGGCAGGTTTCTAAGTCGAATGCTCATTTACGGACAATAGCCAATTGTAGCCTACAAAATGAATTTAACTTTTTTTCAGTCCGCCTATAGTCCTTCTACCTGGCAGTAGCTTTACAACAAAGATTACTCCACGTGGATTAACTGTAGATTTGATTTTGCTCCACAGTGGGAACACAGGCAGGTGGATTACATTTACAGACCCTGTAATCCTTTACCCTGAAGCCACTGCAGGGCTGGAAGCCTTATTCCAGCTGGTGGCTGATCTCTATCTCCTCCTGCAACAAGGAGCTGCCAAGCAGTTTCACAAGCACAGCAATATCACAGTCCATGCTTGCGTAATGTATGGTTTGGATAATCTTCTTCCCATTTTCTCAGGATGTGTGGAAATGTTCCTGCTAGGGAGTCTTCAGTCAGCTTTCTGAACAACATCTAAGTGAGGTGATGGCAAATTTTGAAAAGTATGCTTGCAATGCAAAATTTGCAAAAAGAGCTTCTAGCTCTCACATGATGGACATCTATAGTAGAGCTTTTCAACCTAGGCAGAAAAAAACTTGAGTTATTAAAAGTGAGCAGCCACTTTGGGAAGTATAGCAACAATCAAACACCATCTGCCAATTTATTTTCATTCTTCTCTATCGGAGAATGTGAAAAACAAAACAGGTCAGGGATCACATTCTTTACACTTAGAAGACTGAAAAAGCAGAACAAAATCTTGGATGGACTACTGTCTTAAAAGTCAGAGAATAAGAAAAAGCTCATTTTAGTGGTTTTGGACACGTCACATTCTCATTTCTTGCAATTAAAGATAGATACCAAGAATTTTAAAGCCAGCTCCTAGGTATCACTCCGAAGAATAATGTGTCTGGTTACTTGAGTCAGAAGCTTCAAGACAACCTTCCACATAATTTTTGAGCACTTTCCTTGCTTATCCCAGGCAATCCAACACGTGAACTTGAGAATGAAGTGCAAGACAATATTTATGGCATGAGACCATACACCCTTCAGGCAGTCATGCACAGAAGCACTGCATTCTAACGGGCCAGACCAGAGAGGTGTGTGTTTACATAAAACAGAAGAGCTAAGCGAATAACTCACACCATTTTAAGATTCCAACTAATTACGTCCTTATTATATGTAACTTCCACTGCTACGATCTTGACAATTTTTCCTTACTTCATAACTAAAGAGTTCCAGCAACTATTCCTGTATTCTTTTCAGCTCCCTCAAATCTCCAGGGATCTCTTCTTTCTCTCATGCTGGACAAGACCACTCTGCATATCCAGGCAGACCCTCCAGTACCTCTAATTGTAACTGGAGTTGCAAGTGTAGTTTTTATATCCGGGTAGAAGTAACGACTCCTTAATTTCCTAGGTTCTGTTTGGCCTTTGTTGTAGAAGGCCTGGTAGGTCCTTTTAGAAGAAAGACCTTTGCTAAGCAGTTCAGCACCTCAACACCTGGAGCGCTGGCACTGCAGCTGCATCTAGACAAAACTTTTTCTAGTTCTTATGATTTATACAAGTAGTATACAGAGACCATTTCAGTTAGTTGCATAAGTTAATTCATGAAAAAAGAAATTTCAATAAACAATACGCATTCCTGGTAGATACACTTCGATTAAATTCATTTTTTTGAGGTTAGAAATTTGGTTTGGGTCTATACAAATCCAAAATGTTCTGAAAACTTTCTTGCTTTGGAATTTTCTTGGTATGTCAACATAACCTTTATCAAATTAAAAATCTTATGCTTTTTATCAGTTCCTTTCTGCCTATTTATTGTGCTTGAGTCTCTCCTGTAGAAATCAAGTAGGATCCTCCCCTTCAAAAAATACTAAGCTGACAACTGCTTTGACCTGGGAAAGATTTTTAATATGATTAAATAGTATAACAGGAGTATAGTTTATCTATTTGATAGTGTTCCAAATCTGCCTACAATTTCCCAACAACAGTAGCTTCAAAATGACTGAAGATTCTTCTTCTTGAGAAATCTTCTCATGGTAACAGCTACCTACTTTCCCAGTTATTTCAGCCATCCACCTCAAGATATGCAGGTTGCCTTATTTCAGATTTAAAACCACTTTAACCTATCACTATAAATCTAAATGAATCAATCTACAATGTTATTTTTATAAAGGAAATATGCAGTTCTAATATGCAGTTACACTACTGTTTGGGTAAACAAGATGCAAGCAATACTCCAAAAACTGATTAAACATTAAGTTCAAATTATGGGATGTCCTCAGGAAAGGAATGTCTATATTACATACATACACACAGCACAGCAGGTCTTTGATTCTCCAGGAGCACCTAGCAGAAATTAGGTATAATACATGAAACTGAAAGACAACATTTCTACTTACTTCTAAATTCCAATTACTTTTGAATTTTAATCCTTATTATTTACATATTCAGTATTAAAGTAGTTTTGCTGGAAAAGACACATTTGGCCCCAGAATCACAAACTAATTTTTAATGGAGCTTCTTCAGAATCCTTCAGTCACAATTTTAATCCAGGGCGGTTTCAGTGCCTGCATCTGCTATATCTCTGAATCTTCTATTAAGAAGCCCTCTGCAAAGGGCTGAATGCTGAGACTTTGACCCCTCACCCTCACAGTTCCCCAGGATTTGGTTTGATAAAGGAGGTTGTTAGAGGTGTCAGCATCTGATGGTCAATCAATGTGTTTCCTATCTCTTAAGTGTCATCTTCTTGAAAATAGTCACATTTTCTCCTTAAAATTCTTACTTTTTTATGTGGTTAAATATGTGTCTTTTTAAAAATGAAACTAATGGTTCAGGCAAAGCAGAATGGACCAGTCCTATTCAATGTTACTACAGAAAAGGGTTTTACTTCCTGCACCTGAAGTTAGGGAGAGATAAAAAGATTTATTCCCTTGGTATTCAAATGGTAAATGAACATATCTTGTTCTTGTTTAGCCTTAAAGCTGGGCTTCTAACATCACTAAAGAACAAAAAGAAAAAAATGAAACCAGGATTACAGCCAGCTCATAGGACTACGGCAAATCTGTTTTAGGGTGAAAAGAGTACTTTTCCATTCTTTCTTTTGTCCTGGTGAATCAAAGGCACCCTGATTGCTGGTGTCATGTAATGCTGATCAGAAAGGAATTAAGTGGCCAGTAAGAATGTGCTTTCTATCAAAGAGCTGGCAAATTGCAAGATGTAAAAGCCCAGAGGTCAGTGTAAATCTCCATATCAGAGGCAGCAGAATGGAAAGCAGGGGGAAAGGGGGTGGGTGGAATCTATTACAGTCTGCCCAATCCCTCACATCCAGATTTCTGTGAAAACAGACATTCATGATCCCCTCTCAATCAAGTTGTGTCCTCTATTTACTTTTTTTTACTTTTTTTAAAGACTTCAAATGGACTTTTTTGTTGTTTTTCCTAATTCAGTGATTTTTTTTTTTTAAATACATGATACTCAGTCCAGCCTGAAGATGAACTGAATCCAGTATAACAGCTATCTCAGCTGCTGCCACCCCCATTAAAAGATGAATCACAAAACCCTCCTAAAGCAAGATGTCTGTCATCCCCAGAGTTCACCAGCAATCCACTCTGCTTCAGATGAAAGATTTGCTGGGTGGGGTAGGGAAAGGGTGGGTGAAGGTATGACCATGAGAGGGCTGGATCTAGGAGACTGCTATTCCTGTGTTTCTCTTCCAGAACTACAAAGCAGAGTCAGAAGAGTCACAGTGCAGGTCACCTTACTCAACTACATGTATCTGTGCCTTTAGTTGTCAATCTCCATCCTTTTTCCACATGCAAGCATATAGAAAATTTTCTTTTGGTTCACCTGGAATTTGGCTTTTTAAACAAAGGAGTTCCACATACTGTCTGGAAATCCAAAGTTTTTCAAGTACTTACAATTCAGGGGAAGCACCAGCTAAGTGTAGCTCAGGTCCTGGGGAATGTCATGCCCTAGAGTTTTTTCCAGCAAAACTAACCACTAATACCAGATGAAAAGTAAGCATTCCCCTGCTAAACCCCTTCTCAGTTACAGACTGCGTTTAATGCTCCTTGAAGAAACAGCAAAACAATTCCTCTTGTTGCAGAGCACTGAAGAACCCCCTTATGAGTACAAAATTTGGATGTTGTGTTGTGTCCTGGGTGTCTAGGTCTGTTTGGCTCAATGAACCTTCCTTTTCCAAAAAAAAGATTAGTTTTGTTATTCTTCATGAAACTGAAGTCCACAGATCCCTTATGCTGAAATTTGCATAGCAGTGTGCTGTGCCAATGGCAAAAGGATTTGGTTTCAAATATAGCCATCTAAAATTACATACTGTCTGTCCAGATTGCCTAGGGGAAGGAAATGTGAAGTTTTCTGGCAACGCAGCCACAAACAAACAAACAAAACCCACAAACAAACAAACATACCAACCCCACTTGCATTGGTTAAGACTGGATAACCAATATGCTGAATTTGGCAAATGCCCCTCTCAATAGGAAAATCAATTTTGTCCTGGGTTGTTTGCTGCTTCTGGTTTTGGGTTTGGTCAGTGAAGGCGGAAGGGGCACCATAAACATTTCCAGTTCCTCTCACGAAGCCTGCCGAAATATCTTTAAATTCTACATGTTGGTATCTATTTTACACGTGTTACTAACAAATACAGGCAGCCAAGTTAGATCATACCCGTACATACGGAGCTTTATTAAATGCAGATGGTGTAGTTTAAGTTGTTCATAATTGGGACCCGTGTCACTGTAACTTGCATGCCTTTCATAATGGGCTATAAAGCTCTCCATCTGCTTTGAAGCACACTAATGTAAATAACTTACTGGAGCACCCGTTTTGTTTGTTTTACTTTTGGAAATAGTAAGAAATTAGCATAGCTGCTTTGAAAGGTTTTCTTCATACATTCAGTACACTGCACTCCAGCCTCTGCTCCACTGCTGTTGCTCAGTGAGGGCAGAGCTCATCCTCAAGAGAAAAACCTCATAGGGAGCACACAGTAATGATAGCCCACTGGGAGCAGCACTGAACCAATGTAGGCTACAAGCGTTTTTCAGAACTGCAGCAAGCACTGAGAGAACAACGTTCTCACTGTAAATTAGAGAAGCATCTGATATCCTCTTTGGAGATGACATCATTCCCTCTATGAGAGTGACTGCTCAACTGGATTGTGTTCCTGCATTGTGTTTATACTCACATCATTCCATTAACTTTAGTGGAGGCAATTATTATACTCATTTAATTACACATAACATCCTGTTGTAGACCCAACCACTTGTGAAAAGACTAAAATATTCAGATTTCTTTTACACTGTTCAGGTGTTTCACTTCATTACTCTGTGACTTCTCAAGAGTTTTAAACTTCTGCCAAACAGCTGGCATTACTGCTATGGCTGCAGTGTGGAAACTGAGAGATCAGGCACTTTGCTGTGTTAAGTCTTGTGAACACTGCAATGGGGGAATGAAAAAGAGAGAAGAGTTAGGGGGAAGCACCTTAGCAATCAATATAATCTGTCTCTTTACATTTTCAGTATCAGCTCTTTCTGTCCAGTCTTCAGCCTTTTTTTTCTTCACTTTTTTTTTTTGTTTGTTTTTGGTAAAAAGTCTCCTTGTAGAGCAGTCCATACATTCTGCATAACGCTGAAATAGCTTTTACCTCAGTGAAACAATCACCTTGCCAATGTTCTTCACAAACCCTTATGCCTTCACAGTCAAGTCACTATTTTAAACCCTGTATGTCAAAAACACCCTGTATTTTTGCTTACACAAGGCAAAGCTATTTCCTCATCTCCCAGTATCATTAGCTGAATGATCAATAGTCCCAGGCATCTCACCAGAGACCCTGATCAGACTTTAACCTGCCAAGAGAATCTGATATGGGACCCAGGCTACAGAGCATCATCTGTAATTAAGGTGTACTCTGTGGATGCCTAGGCATCCTCTGTCACAAATCTGAAGACTGTATTTATTTTGAACATCTGTAACCATATAAATTCTTCCAACAATCACATCAGCACAGAGATGTTTAGGTATGATGCTGTATTAGATAATCTTACAGTTTTGCTTTTCTGGTGGTTCTTCAAGTCATATTCTTCACATACACCAACTATCGTTTCTTTCCTGCACTTTGAAACCTGTGTATGAGAATGTATTTCTGCATTTGAAAGAAAAATGGAGTGCACATAGTCGTATACAGGACTTCTGCATGGACCAATAAATGAAAGTGGGTAAGTGCATTCCTGTGGGAACACCTCTCAAAAATCTAGTTCTTGTAATACTAATTCCACACTATATGAATGTGCAAATTTAAAATAGATGTCCATAAAGAAGAGACTGTTACTGGAAAGACTGCTATTTCTGCATCGCTACAGACAGAAACAGAAAACAGAATATTGCTAACTTTTTCAAAACCAGGAATCTTAAAATTTAATCCAATGCCAACCTATTATCCCTAGTTTTATTTGTCATTTCACAAATATTTGATTTTCCAAGATGGAAAAAACCTTGTACATCATCACAAGTGAAGATTTGTCCTTAAGTTTAAAGCTCTGACCTTATTTGAGAACATATTCTGCAATTTTTCCTCAAAATCTTTTCCTTTTCAATTGATAGAGTGGAAGAACATTAATTATGTAAAAAGATATTCAGAGAGTTAAGATCTGCTTCTTTTTTCTGCTTCTCTTTACAGATAAATATTGCATTTTCAGTAAAAAAAATTCCCTATGCTAATTTGACATCAGAAGAATATGATAATTATTCATCTGCTAAAGTAACTTAAAACTTAAATAATCATCTTTCAGAATAGCTGAAATTATTTGAAGTCAATATCAGAATGCACATGCATCTGTAACATTAGGTCATCTCAAGCACCGGCCCACTTATATTTATGGCGACTTTCTTCAGTTTTGATTGATGCAGTGTTTCCATGTATGTCTGGACTGCAAGTGCTTTTAAAACTTAATTACATTAATCTGCTATATGAACTTTTAATATCCAGTCACGTTAACAAGCGGTTGGATTGTTCCAACGCCAAGGTAATTGCATGTTGATCTATTTGTGAGATACTGAGTGGGCAGTAGGGAGACACCATTCAAGCAGTTAAAGAGTTGTTGAAATATACCTCCCCCAAACCTAACAAAAGAACTTAGAAGGTGATGCCCAAGTACGTAGAAAGTCTGACAGATTTCTCCCTCTATCTGCAGCAGATAGTCTCTAATGGAGAGCTCCCGCAGAACAGAAAGAGCGAGTTACATTCATTAAGAAGATGGTTAAATGCTTTTTCCACACTGAAAACAAATGAGCAAATAGCAGCTGGGAGCAAATGGCAGCCATGACATCATTTGTTTTCAGTGCTTTCCTTTTTAAACAAATGACTGTAGTGAAGATTAGCAAGTTCCTATCCTTTATCCACAACATCACCTTCAGGGGAGAAACACTCCCAGGCCCAAACAAATTACACCCAAGTTGTGAAAGTTTAAAATCAGCAACAGAGAAATAGAGAAATCTAAAACTTCTTCCAGGATAACACCAAGACTTTGGTGTCAGAAGTGGGTTTTGTTCCCTACAGCCATAAAATTCAGAGCCTGATCTGGAGTTCAGATATCCCCAGGGGGACCCTTCTTGGGGAACAATTTTCAGTCACGGCTTGCAAACCATCACAGACATTGTCAGAAAAAAAAAATCTGCCCATGTTTGCCAGAAAGCTAAACTTTCGGCCTCTCATCTGCATCCAAACCACAGGCTGCAAATGGTGGTGATCTGAGTACTTGAGTACTTGACTACTTGACTGCTGACTCTTATTTCTAATTTTCTCAGCACGACTATGCCTTTGTGAGTGTGGTGACAAAGACCAGCAATAAGCCAAAACACACCACAGAACAAAAAAAAAAAAAAAAAAGAAAGCCCAACCAAAATCCTGAGATTTTATTGGGTTCAGCCTTCCTGAGGAAAAGAAAATCCTCCCTGAGCTGAAAACAGTCCAGGAGAGAGTGTCCTTGGAGAGCACATCTGCACTGTGCTCCTGGTGGGGAAAGCAAACAGGAAAGCAGAGCCCCAGCTGCGTGGCCACAAGGAAACATGTCTGTGACAGAACAAAGAAAATCCCACTGCTCCTTTGCAGCTTAAGGTGTATTTACCCAGCCCAGCCCTGTCTGTGAGGCCCTGCATGACACCCCTCTACCAGGGAGCAGGGCAGGCAGGGGGCACCAGCCACAGCCCTAGCTCTGGGCATTGGGCACCTCCCTGGGGACTGGACAACTAGACAGGGCCAGGCCATGGGCTTGTGGGTAGTCCCACTAGGAAGGGGGTCAGAGCCCATTTGTGCCCTTGGAACACTGATGGTTTTGCCTAGTATAGCAATTTAAGAAGGGAAATAACTCAGCTGGCAGGAGGCAAATTTAAACCATCAGCTGTGCTGACAGGATACCCCTAGCTGGTATAATATCTTTATAGAGAAAACAAAACTCAGACTGCACTGGAGTACTCAGCAGCCCTGTTAAAAGCCAGCAAGATTTTTGGCTTGCCTCAGGGCAGGACAGAAAAATGCATGAAAAACCTTCATGACCTCCTCCCAGACCTTACTGCTAGAAACTCCTGCCACAGTCACACCATTATAGGCACCTGAGATTTAACAGGGCACAGCATGGCATTTGAGTCATGTGCCGTATGAGAACCATTTTGGAATACATCATCAGATATGGCCAAATATATCGATGTAGACTTTTTTTTTCCTAAGTGTATCAAACTGCTTTTAGATAAGGTTATAAATTATGGCCTGCTTTTATGTTTTTAAAGCAAAACATGCCTTTAAAAGGATACGGTCCAGATACCTATTCTGAGCATCAGGGAAATATTTTACAACTTTGTATCAGATTGAATAATGCTGATATAGGAATGCATTTCTGGAGGGTCTGGTCTGTCATTTTGAGAGAAACAGCTAATGGCACCAGAGCTGTCACAAGATTCTTTGGTTTCTGAAGTGGATAAGCATGCTCCCAAAAATTTGAGTTTTCAGGTTTGACCAATAGCCTGTCATGCCTCCTCTTTTCCAGTTTTCCTGCTTACGTGATGCAGTCTTACTTCTGATTAACTGGTCTCTGTCTTACCAACCTGCTAATCCTGCCTAGTGAGGCACTTGTTTCTAAACATAAACTATCACTATAAGCTGAATTAACTAGACACTGAAGTGGGCTGCAATATAATAACGCAAGCTAAACATGCATCCTGGAGTTTTCTTCTTTCTTACTGCTCTTCCCTCCATTTTTGTTTACAAAGCGATCACACTATTTAGAGACACAGCACAGCTACTGTGATGGGAAATAAAATATAATTCCATTGCCTGGAAAATGGTTTTCAAAGAAAAAAATCCTATTTCTCTTTCTCAAAAAGGGACAGATATTGATGCAAATTAAACCTCTGTGATAACATTACCAAAATAAATCACCGAGAGCTGCAATCCAGTAACATCAGTGATTAAGAAATCACTTATACTGGCCAAATCAAAATATATACCCTCCAAGGAATTTATAATTCACAGGACAAGAAGATACTGCATAATCTGTCCCAGAAAACAATAATACAATAATTCAAGCTGCCCTGATGCATCTCTTTTAGAAGGTGATGAATCTGAATGCTGTGAGACATCCAGTACACACTTGAGTTAATCATTTCCATAAAGATGGTGAGGATGAGTGCCAATGACCTCCAGAAATTTGCAAATCTGGGAATAAAAGAGAAGAAAAATACAATGTATCTACACAGTTTAAGTGTTATTTGAACTCAGTTATCTATGTTAGATCTGTCACTGTGAAACACATGTTGTGCTTTAACTCTTACTGAGGCCTACTGAATTGGTAAACATAATGTTACTAAAAAGTGGAGACAGTATTATACTGTAGAAATATAAAGAAGGCCACTCTCTTATGATGATTAGAAGAGACTTCCAATCTTTCTGCAAAATCTGATACTGGCTAGACATTCTTCATTAGAAACAGAAGCCTATATCAAAGACTTTCCTTCGTTTATGCTTTTATTAAATTCAATTACTTGATCAAATGTTACCTGTAATGAGTAGCTATCCTGTCCAATACTTATTGTTTATGAGGCCAAGTATAAAGTAGTGTTACCTCAAACTGTTTCAGGGATAATGTGCTGAAGTTGCTCAGCTCTCATGTCTAGGAATAGCCAGATCTTATCAATTTAGGAATATTTGTACTACATTTCTGAAACTCAAACCTACACCTCCTGTGGTGACAATCCCTGCTTGATAATGAGATTACAGTGATGCTGCTTATGATTCTAGACAAAATCAAAAACGTTTTCTCAAAAGACCTGAGTTTTACTACAAGGGAGCATTCTGTTATCCTCAAGAAAGTAACTTCAACCCAAAGTTTTCTATCTGACTCTTTTCCTTTCCTTTAGGGTTTTCCTATTAGTAGGGTAGAATGTTGCTCCCTGCCCAGCTCTTGTGATATCAAATCTACTTCTGTTTGTATAATTATAGCAGTACATACCCTAAGAATGGTTGTCCATAGTCATTGCTGAGATTGTTGCACCTCTGTTATCCCTAGTAAGCTATATCCTGCACTAGTAATTGAAGTTGGGCATGCTCTTTCCATTAGGCTATAAACATTTCTCTGGTGTGGCTTTCTTGCTCATTTGTGTTTAAGCTCATTGCTTCAAAGACAGTTGTCTTCTATACACAATATCTTTGTTTTTGCAAATGTACATATAACTTTGAGACAGAAACTTCTCTCAGTCTGGAAAAAAAAAATCATTTGAATACAGTAGATTAAATTATGAAAGTGTGACTTAATCACACTCTAGAGGGGGAAGATAGTATAGTGAACTACTACCTTAGACAGACACAGACATTTAGTTACTTCTTCTGTTGGTGCTTTCAGTATTTTTTTTTTAAATACAAATTCAAAATGCATTATTTTCCTCATATAAAAGCTAAATATTACTTGTTTTACCTTTACAACTTCAAAACATACAGTAAAGAAAAATCCCATGGCTGAGTATTGGTACCAGACATGCATTCTGGTACTAAAAATCGCATTTCTACAGTACTACTTCTTCATTCCAATAGATGCCCAAAGTAGTATTAAGTCCACATTGGTATAAGCACTGTCAAAAGCCTGCAGCAGAAACCATTTCTCTCTGAAGGTTTTTGCCTTGGCTACTGGTCATCAGGCATCTTTAATCACTTATTCTTTCCTTTTTACTTTATGGGTCTTTTTGACCTATATTGTTCCCTTACATAAAAGCTCTCTGTTCTGTTAAGTTTTTCTACATTTCTCCTGGCCTTCTGTCTGCCATGTCTGTTTTAGCTGGAAGTAAGGTATATGAAGTCTGATTCAAAACCTGTTTATCCCTTCCAAAAGGGAACAATTTCTATAAGTAGTTGGAAAGCACAATTGGTTCTGACAGTGTTATTTTGGCAAGACTGGGGCAAAACCCAAGCAGAACAGTAAATGTTTCTTCAATAAGTTTAAAAAAGACCTCCAAACCAACAGCTCAAATCAATCATATATCCAAACAAAAGATTCAGTATAAGAAAATTACAACTTTCTGCATATCAATAGGCTGAATGCATTCCTGGAAGTTTCATCATCAGCCCATTGATTTTTAGAACTCTGAAACAGAAGGACTTGACTTCCTTTATGACTCAGCTTTTCAACTTTAAATATCACCTTCTGGAGATAAAAAAAATGTAAGTTCTGAAAGAAATTCTCAAACATCAGAATTTTAATATATGACAAGAATTATTGGCAAAGTGTCAGCTTTCTCTATTACTTCATACTTCACTGGTCTTGATTTCACCGGTTTGTGATTCTGTTTAGCATATACAGGGTATGTTATTTTGATAGAAGTATCGAACTGAGGAATTGCTCAGGAAGAAGTATTCTGACAGAGCAGGCACCAGTCATTATGTCAGGAAGAAAATTTAAGTTCTAATGGCCTGGAAAGAACCTATATAGAGACAGAAAAGAAATGCATGCAACAGTGCTGAGCTGTAAGCAGTTATTGTACACATGGGAGAAAAGTTACAGTGAGTGCATCCTCCAGCTTCTGGAAAATATTGCCCAGGATCAACACAACCATGGCTGCAAAGAAGGATTATGCACCTGCAGAAACAGGATATTGTGGTTAAACGTAGAACAAGAAAAATGTATGAGGCACGGAGAGCTTAAACTAATCATATGGGGGGTGGAGAAGGGAGATAGATGACAATAAAGAAGTTGCTTGTAGCACTGGATCATTTAGTTGAGCTTAGCTGACAGACCAGGCAGGAAACCTATTGCACTGTGGCAACAGTTTCACATAAGCTGTAACGTAAGACAATGTTGTATCTCTACCTTTTTACGACTCTACCGTCACGCTGGCACAAGCATTTTTGCAACCATACAGTCAACCTAATCACTGAACTGATGATCCAGGTTAAATTGAACCTTTTTGATTACCTGGGAGGATGGATAAAGAGAGAAGAAAGGAAAGTAAGAAGGCAAAAGAAAAAATGGGACTCTGTCTTTTAACGATTTAAGCACAATTTCAGTTAAGACCGGCTTAGAGTGTGCAGGAATTGATCCTTGAACACTGAAGGGGAGAATGATGCCCAGTAATCCTAACTGCTGACAGAAAAAGAAAGATTACTTTTTTCTGTCCCTGGTGAAAGTAAAGAAGTGCTGGAGGTTGTGGTTGTTCACCTTGTCTAGGTCCACCAGTCCAGGGACAAAATGGAAGAGCTGCAGACTTTGTCACATTTACTTCTCCTGGAGTACCAGCTACTCTGTATTTCCCTATCTTTCCTATAAGCTGTGATAAAATTTAAAAATGTCATTAAGTGTCACCTCTTTAATTCATGTTCTAGAAGGAAACGGATTTGTTGATACTACTTAAAGAAAATCTATTGTAAATATTACATGTATTTTTCCTTGTTGCCTTCCAGGTACCTAAAGTTATAATTTTCTTCATTTTTCTGGGGTTTGAAAAAAAGTTGGTCATCTTATGATTACTAGACTCCTTCCCTTCTTCATACATCAACCCAGTGCTTGTCCTTTTTAGCATTTCAGAGCTTTCTTTGCCTTTCACAAAGATTACTACTAAAGTTTCTGTGATTGCTTCAGTCCAAGGATTATTTTAGTCAGGCCTAAGCAATCTGAAAGCATCCAGATTTCCTGAGTACTTTCTAACCATTTATTTTGTCTGATGACTTCATTTCCTATCTCCTTGTCACTATGCTGGCCACTTTAAATATCTCATCCAGTTCACTCCTCTCACAAAAACTTGAGTACTTCATATACTTACGCAACACTGTATATTATTTGTTTTCTTGGTAATAGAGCCTAGAGTATGTGTGCTTGCACATATGCATATAAAAAAATGAGATTGTCTACAGAGAAATACTATTTTTAGAGCCCTTACCTTGACAGTATTATTAAAAGATCTAGGTTAAAAGAAGCTTCAACTTCCCAAAACAAAAACATACCTCAGTGGTGCTCCGAGAGCTCCCTAACCTACAGCTAAAGCTCCCTACAGCAAGCTCCCTAACCTACAGCAAGCTCCCTAACCTACAGTTAAAACATGAGGGCACAGTGAGGGCCGGCTGCTCAGCCAGGGAAGGGAGCTGAGCAGGGCCCTATCCCACCACACCCCAACGAGGTGAGCAGGGCAGCCTTGGTGACAGCACCCAGAGTTGGCCAGCAGTGATCACCATATTTGGGTCAAACCAGGGTATAAAGTCA
Source organism: Patagioenas fasciata (assembly GCF_037038585.1). Lineage (NCBI taxonomy): Eukaryota > Metazoa > Chordata > Aves > Columbiformes > Columbidae > Patagioenas > Patagioenas fasciata. Next base: position 123,619,488 of record NC_092520.1, on the reverse strand, counting down.
GCAAGACGAGGTCCACCTCAGCAAGATATACAGCCGCATATATGTAATGTATACCAACTCTGTTAGAGTTGGCCTCAAGCATAGTTAGCTTAGTTCCTAGGGGAGCGGAAGGAGGGGTGGGAGAACCTCCTGGTGCTTTTGGGGCCCTGGGCGGAACCAAGAAAGACTCAGCTCCAGCAGGAGCCAGTATGATTTGAAAAGTATAAGAGATGCAAACCATACATGACAGCAGGGCAGCAGTAGCTGCTTCAGAATTATAAAGAGATAGGGGACTTTGCCACTGTTATATTTTCAAGTATCAGCTCTTATGAAGTTGGTAAAACACAATTTAATTCATCATAGAATTTGTTTCTATTTATTAACTCATTTACTTCCCTTTGATTAATCAAGGACAAAATTCTGCCCCAAGCTTTACTTCAGGGACAATATGCATCTGTAATGACCTTTCCCTATTTATCTCCCCAGAAGACATCTTCCCAGACCTGAGAAGAGAAGTATTTCTCCTCTTGCACTTTGGAAGAAAGATCAGCCTTGGCTGATGTAGTTCATTCCCTTGGATAAACAGCTGCAAATTTAGCAGAGAAAGCCAACAGGGTTCCGGCTTGTGTGTCCTGTATGAGCAATTCAAGCTGAAAGACCTTTGTATGGAAATTCAAGTACTGCCTGGACTATATCACCATTTTCATCCTGGCTGCTGGAGAAGAACATGTGTCAATGCTTGTGAAAACAGTAAGGCCCTGCAGGAGAAGAGGGGCTCTCATGGTAGAAAGCACACACTCTTCTTAGAAAATATGCCAAAGACAACTCTCTCTGAGCACACCATATTGCAGCAAACCTTCTATCAGGCTGTTCTTGTGTCAGTGTAACTTATTTTTTTGAAAGAGTCCCATTTCCTTCCCTCTTATAGGCACCTCAGGTGATTTCCCTTATCTGTAACACATTCTTCTCTATTGTCAAGTAATATTAAGCCTAACTAGATTGTACAGAGGATACTGATCCTGGATATTATTTTAACAGCAGTTCCATATTCATTAACATTATCTTATATGCCAGAGACCAAGTTATTCCACAGGGCAAATAAACTTGGCTTGATTTAATCAAAAGGTATCTAATGGCTAGCAGGGACAGAGCATTTGAAATGATTTGCTGGGACACAGGCTCTGTTCTTAGATACGCTTGAAGAAAGTTCAACTTTCGCAGTTCACAAAACATGAAGGCTCTCTGGCTGTTCATCGGAGGGAGCTCACCGTCTCCAGTGGAAGGCTTCCAAGGAGGGACTGCCAAGGAGGCTGTAGAGGCAGCTGTCATCAAAGAACAGTCAGTCAGCTATCGCCTTTGCTGGGTTTTTAGAGTCTAGAGACCTGGAGTTTGCTATCCTCCCACTGGGCTTCATCTACAGTAAGGAAACTTTTAGAACGAAATGTCATGAAACACTCAGACATCAAACACACTCCTCCTATTCCCCCCATTTCAACCCTACTCCTTTCTATCCTGAGTCATTCATCCTTAAAATAAAGAAGCTCTCCCTTCCTATGTTTTTGTTCTACCACTTTGGATCTGAAAAATGATAAATTTGTAAGTATTTTTTCTTAGGCTGAAAATGAGCCCCCATTTTTGCAGCTGCCACCGATGTTATAAACAGAATTTTATTATAAACAAAATCAATATGGCAGTATTACTACATTTCTATCAGTGAAACAAACAGAATTAGGTTAAATGACAATCTCATTACTGCTATAGAAGCTTCAATAAATGGGAACCTTTCTTGCTAAAATATAAAACAGCCAAAAGAAGACAAAATAAAAAAACAAATTGCCTAATTAAGAACACTGCATCCTTAACAAAACTGAAAGATCAATACCCCTTCAAATGCACAGAGAGGTAATTGCCCCCACCTACCCACATAACGAATTCATTCATCAAAACGCTATCTCACAGCAGGGTTCTCAGATACAATTAAGCTATCATGGTACTTTAATGTTAAAACTACAATCCTCAGCGCTGGGCCTGTTTACAAAAAACACTCCGTGGGCCTAAATAAAATAACATTTATGCATTAATATGGCCAATCTTATTCTTGCTCTACAATAAAGAATCTTTAGAAGAAATGAATTGAAACACAGTAATACTATTTTTATGTTAAGTCAATGTTTGAAATAAAACATGGTGCTGTGAAACCACACAATATTAACAATGGTCAGTCTGATAGCAGTTATCTAGTTTTCCTCTCACTTCTCCAAAGCTTTCTGTTACGCTGAGAATTTTTATTACTTTATATGCTCATTCATATTTTTTCTTATTGCAAGATTTTAATGATTAACACTGCTGAGAGAGAAATTCAAGAAT